>NW_021938789.1:12740636-13415636 GCF_001715985.3 Manacus vitellinus | reverse complement strand
TATAGAATTAAGCAATGGTTTCTTCATACTGATGGTTGGGTTATTTTAAATTTCATAACTTTTTTTTTAGTTTATACTTTGAGAAAGGTTTTTTCTCACTCTAAAATGTCCATCAGCCTTCCAGAATTCATCACTGAGTGCCAACACAGTAGCTGTCATTCAGACAACTTTCTACCAGATAATTCCACTCACCATGCTATCTTCTCCGAGGGAGTGAAATAACAACATAACAGGAGCTTAAATGGTGGTTTTTATCCACAACATTATTCTGTTTGTGAAGAAGCCAATTTTGAAAGGTTAGAAGTCCTTTACATGCTTTACATTTTGTCAACAACACAATGTACTGATAAAAGTAAAGTTAAAGTAGTCTCTCCAATTATAATCAAATAACACAGGATATGCTTCTATAAGGCCTTCAAAGCCTGCTAACTGATCCATGCTTCTCTAGCTCTCAGGTACTTATCACTACACAGGTGTGCTTCTTATAAAGAGTAGACAATACCTTATTAGCTATTTGGAAAAAAAAATCTTGATTTTACAGTATATTGAAGCTTAACATAAGAAAGACAAAACATTTTTATATATCACTACTGACAGAAATAGTGGTCCTATTTTTAAGCTAGTTAATATAAATTTTAATTGGGGCTTTTAGTTAAAGAATTAGAACCATTTTTCTAGTCTGTTTCCACGTGATACAATCAAGCCACAAACCTTTGTAAAGTAGAAAAGAGTAGTACAGAAAATGTAAATGGACTCTTAAATAGAAGTATTATGACCTTGAAATTTAAATGCACCTACCTAAATAAAAATCATGATTCCATGCAAAAATCCAACAGCAGAGCTGGAATGTAGCTGTCTTTTGATACATTAAACCTGGATGACTTATTTTAAATTAATAAAAAATGTACAACTCAGCAAGAGAATGCTTATTAAAATCCCCCTTACATAGGTATTTCTCATTAACTTTGGAAAGCTGCTTATAGAAAACATTCCTCTAAGCTTAGCACCTTTCTGCAAAAAACTTTAACATGTTTTTTCTACTCTACTGAATGGACTGCCATAAATAGCATTTCTAACCTAAGTCATAATTTATTGTCCAACCAACTGTACAGTCCATCTTAGCACCGCCTCACAAGATTAATGTCATTTACCTTTACAATATTCTTGGAAGTAGTTATAATTTCTCCCATTGAAGAAGTGAGGAAATGAGAAATAAATGCTTTATTGAGGATCCCACCGAAAATCAAACACAAGATATCCACACAAATCATCTGGGTCCTAGTCAAGATAAAAATCAATAATAAAAAATATTTTACATAGTACTAGAAGAAATCTGACAGGTAGCTCACTATTTTCCACATTCTGGTTTAAGGTATTGTTGTGGTTATCTCTAGAATCATATTTACTAAATTTCCTTTTTTCTGACATAAACCACCTGCAGTCCCAGAAACCATTTTCTTCTGTCTCTGCTGATGGAAAACTAGCTAGTTTGGAAGTTTGGGGGTCATGGTCTGAAGCCCGGGCAAGAACTTGTGATCAATTTTTCTTCTTGCAACTTCAATCCTTGAGAATTTCAAAGGCAAATTAGAATCTAAATAGATAGTATTGATTTGGATTAACTTTACTTGAGAATTTTGGAATCTAGTGGACACAGCTCTAGAAATGCCTTCCCAAATATCTTTATCTCCCAATCAGAATGAGTCTCCCAGTCTGCCAAGCAGCTACATCCTGCAGCAGTCTCACGATAATTTACCTGCCACCCCTTGAGCTTTGCTTCCACATTTGAATTCATATCTATTCTTTTAGAAAAGGAAACTTGCTTCTGAATATTAAAACTATCTTTCTTCAAAGGTTTTAGACAAAATAAGAATGAATTTTTCCCTTCATGTTCAGTTTTACAATTTAAGTTTTAAAAAATTTAAACTTTTATACTCCTGAATAACTGAAATAATCTGTTGCCTCTGATCTAACTTGTTTTTTGGGGCAGGAATTGCCTAAGTATTACCCTCAAAACCAGACACTCAGCCAAATGGAAAGCAAACCTGTAAGGACAGCCTGCTTGTGCCTTCCAAATCATGGAAGTGTGCCAGACAAGTTCATGTGCTGCTAGGCACACTGCTTGCACTCAAGTCTGTGTTTCACATATGTGGATGGCAGTCAAGCAGGATGAAGAGCACATTGCATGCAAAACTTCTTCAGGGGCAACTCTTTATGAGCAGTAGAGACATATACGGTGGGTCTCATCCCATATAAAGCCTAAGCCACCATGAAAATATAAAATGATAGAGAGGTAATAAAACATTTTTTTTTTAGGCAAAGGGAAAAAGTCTATTCAGTCCCACATCATATACTTGTGTTTCACACAAACTTCATAATGACGGCTGAGCTGTGCTGTTCAAGACAAAGAATACTAAATATAATAATGAATCATAAAGCTTTGTTAAATGGTGCTAACTAAATGTTTAGCAGCTGAACGTGTTAGCATTTTGTAAGACAAAAATAATTTTGGGAGGTCTTGTAAGTATATAGAGAAGGACTTTGACTCCACCCTTGCAGTCTTTAAGCTGCAGGAGGAAAAAACTTCTATTACGTGAAAATACTTACAGTGAACAAATTCAACATTTTCCTACCTCTTAGAAAGTGTTTTTTTAGATCAGGAGTAAAAGTCCTTCAGAAAAAAAATTTCTTTATTCATTACTTCTCCTGCAGTGCCTAGTACATTAGGACTGAGACCTCTAACTGTAACTACTGCAAAAAATCATAATGCAGATGAGAAACATCTTTCAAGTCTGCAAACTATTTCCGACTAAGAATGCAGAGACTTTCATTACATGGCTTAAAAATTATTTCTTTGGATGATGCAAAGTGTTCCGAGGGATTTTATCTTTTATTGAGCACTGACAGTGACAACCTTGGAATATTTCTCTCTCATTTGGTATACTGATGTGTAGGCAGCTGTCTGAAAAATATAAGATTCTCTTTGGGTAATAAGAGCCTTTATAAAATAATACTCGACATATAGGACTAGGATTGTTCACCGAAACAAACAAATCAAGTACTCACGTGGAGATTGGTAGTCTCTAGGGCCCCATGCATGTTCTGTAGTTTGTAAATCACTTCTATTTCTGGCAGAAAATCCAAACTATTCACCTTCAAGAAGTCTCTTTCCACTGCATTAGAGTTACGAATTTTAACACCAAAACCAGAGAAGGAGGCAGTTCATGACCTTACCTTCTGCTTCTCCTGCCTTGCGACCTTGTCAGTGTCAAAGATGTAGCTGGATAACTTTTTTATATTGTCTTATTATTTGAAAGTAAGATGAAAAAAAAAAAGTGTTTTCTGAAAGAAAAGAAAAAACTATTCACAAATTCAGCATGGGACTAACTCTGAACAAGGAACAAAATCCCATTAAATTAAGGCCTGATAGCAGACAAGGCCATTTGAGCTCTGAAAAAAACCACATACCAGCATATTTATATTTTTCTCTCCAGGAAGAGGAGAGAGTTATACTCAGTAACTAACTTCCAGTAATGCATAGATGCCCATCATCATTGTATGATCACTTGTCTGCCTGACAATTAGCCAATACACTGATTTTTATCACTGGTACAACATTTTCTTCTTCTGCAGAAGCTCTCTTTAAATAGCACCCTTTATAGACAGCTGAAGTTCATCAACTGATGACAGGAACTAGACAGTGCCATCTGCCTTAGCAGCAGTTCAGGTAATAGCAAAGAAAACCTAATTGCCAAACATGAAATGTCCAGGAGTGGATTTTTTTTTTTAATAATGTCCAATTAAAAGTGGACCTATGAGACATTATGTGATACTTTGAAGAAGCACTTCAAGTCTGCTCTAATAGAGCTTTGCAACCAGTTTAATATTCAACCTGTGTTGAATATTATGTTATCACAGTTTTGTTCCTTTTGGTATCTAAAGTAGCTGGAAATCTTTGGTTAATACCCCATGGCACTTAGATGAGAGCTGGATACCAATGTGATAGCTATACTTAAGAGATATGTGCATTTTTCCTCCTTCCTGGACTCACAGGGGTATCTCCAGGGTACTGTAGAGTAGAGGAGGAGCTCAGTGGCAAACACAAGGGGTGACTGCTGACTCTGGGGCCACAGAGGCTAAGATGGGTAGGAAGCTTCAGACAGCCTCACACTTACGGGGCAAAATACTTTATTTCCTCCACAGGGAAAGGTTGAGAGCTCAGGACCGCATTTCCCCTTCTGAGGTCATTTTGCAAATATGTCAAATGGGAGGGAAGGAACATATTCAAACTGCAATGAAGATGACAGTAATAACTGCTTCTGGTTTTCATTCAAGAGCGATTTAGTTTAAAAGGCATAAACATAACTGGAGTCAGGGACAGTATCTCAAGTCTACCTCATCCCAGATAGATTTTCTCAGTTCTAGGCAACAGACTTAAGCTCTTTTCTGCCAGTGTTTCCTATCACAGAGATACCTTTTTTTTTTTTCACACAGTAGCCTGGGTTCAGCAGAATAAGTTCTTTGCCACCAGGTAGTCCGCAGAGAAATGGAAAGTACAGGGTTTGTCTTCCAACAGTGAAGTGAACCATGGACCTGGACCCACTCCCCAGGTGACGATGTACTGCATCACATAAACTAGTGTATCAAGAAAAGAGCAGCACTGTTTCAAGGGAGGAATAAACCAAGCTCTTGGCATTCTGGGTCACTTGCCTGTGCTCAAGAAGAGGTTGGAGCCTCTGGAGCTGCAGAGGTGTTGCCAACCTTGCAGCTCTGGATAGAATGCACCTGGAGAGTTCTCCAAACTCACTAATGTTCCTGCCTTTAGATGGATTTTAGCCCGCAGTATGTAGCATCACAGAAAAAATAGGAACCTTGGTGTGTGCTGCAGGCCTGTGAATACTATCCAGGCAGCCAACTGCCTGTCTCTGAAGTAGAGTACAGGTGAAAACAGAAGTTTCCATGAGCAGACTATCTTCAAGCAAAAACAAGTTGTTGGGACTACTGCCTGGTTCTTAGAGATTATCTGTACTATAGTAAAAATTTTGCATACACCTCTCAACAGCATGTTCTAATCAAGCTCCAGTAGGTATTTATGCTACCAAGTAAAATTATGTCACATTTAGAAGATCCTTTTCCTGGCATGTACACAAAATTTCTTGGACTTCTGCACTGATTAGAATATAATTTCTATATTGGGAATCATTAGGAAAATTAAAACAATGTCTCCTGTAAAATTAAACACAAGCTGCATGGGGAATCTGTACAGCTCTGTTCTCACTTTGGAATTTGGCAATAACACTCAGCCCTTTGGGCCAATATCTGTGCAATCTAGATGTATTATTATTATTTCTGAAGTGTCTATAACAGTGGTATCTACGCACTGAAGTTTGCCAAGACGCTCAACTCCCAAAGCAATGCCTTTCAAAAACGATTCAAAAAATTAACTTTTCTACTACATTCTAAACTGTAGCACACTTATAAAAGGTCACATTCTGAAAATTTGCATGAAACAGACTCAACACAGCAGACATCAAGAGAAGAAAGGCATTACTTCATCTTAATACTGCCTGTCCAGATGCATTCAAACTAATTAAAAATATGAGAATTTTTAAAGAAGAATCGTGTTTGCTTTGCTTCTGAGTCACCAGGGATGAGAGCATCCAGTTTTATGCCCACTAGTTTTAAGTTTAGCATCAGCAAAATCTGTGCTCCATCACAGATCTCCAAATGAAAATCTGTCCTTTTCCAGAATACAGTACGCCTGTCTTTTTATTGAACTTCTTAATCTCTTGAAAAGTGTCCTCTTTTTTTTTTTTTTCCAGACTCTCTGCAGACTGTCTTTGACAGGATTACAGGAACCATGTCTAAATTATGTTTCTCTATGAAGCAGTCTTGGACTGCCACATTCTCTCTGATCCAAATTCCCATGAGCTAAAAATGTTGGATTTGGCAAGTCTGCAGTTACACATGGCCTCCAGCTGTTCTGTGATAGGTTAGGAAATAAACTGGCCTTCATCCAGCTCAAGGGATTCATATCAAAAGCTGTGTAATAAGTATTATATCTGTGCAAATGTAAACATTCACATTTTATTCCCTTTTTTTCAGCAGTCCACAGATAATTTTCATATTACTAATAAAACAGGAAAAAATGGCCTTTTCTTCTTGAAAGAGAAATTACATATTTAATTCAAGTTGAGAACTATATGAAATCTTTAGCATTAAACACAGCCTCCCAACAAGCATATATAAAAATTAAAGCTACTCCGCATTTTAAGCAATATATGCACAGTTTTCATACAGAAACAGTGGTTCAGAAAAGACTGAGCATTCCTTAAAACACGTGTAAACAGCTATATTTTTGTTCCAAACATTAGTAGTAGATTAATGGCATTTTTCAGTCTTTTAAAGCCACACATACAGGAATTGTGTGCATTTTTCTATAAGAAATTAGAGTGATACGCTTTACTGATAGGATGTATGAGCAACAAAAAAAGCAAAACAAAACAAAACAAAACAAACTAAAACCAACCCTTTAAACCTTTTACAATGAAATAAAATTGTCCATAATCAGCACAGAAATGAAAATCCGCTCATTATCCACTGATCCTTATCACCAAAATGCAATATAAATAGCGCCTGATAAAAGGCCAAGAACTCTGTTTCTGAAGCAGCAAAATCAGATGGGTCAGATACAAAAATCCTCTGAACAGGACTCACAAGATTAAATGCAAACCAATTTGATATTTAAACAGAATGTATGGCATCGGTTCTTAGGTGAAATAATAATGTGAAGTGATAATAGATATCAGAGACATGACCAATCAGACTAAACAGTCTAAAAAAGTAAGTTAGTGATTGCATTAGTGCTTTTTGCTGGTAAATCACTGTAAGAATCTAAGCCAGTCTTACCATAGTAGTTATTTTGCTAGAATCATGATTGAAATTTCTTAGCTACTCAGCAGGCACCAAGAGAATGATATACAATGAAGGAATTGAACTTCAGAAAACTTTTGACAAATAACGATATTCTGAGGCTGGTATGTGCTTTGAGTGTAACTGCCTACACTTCAGTGAGATTAAATTTTTATTAAAAGACTTTTTTCTCCTTTTTTTCCCTTACCGTGAAAATTTGTATATCCTGCTGTTTTGAGACATTTCTTTTTATCAGAGGAAAAAATAACAAGGATTAAGAAAAAAATGACCTAAATAATAATAATTACATTTTCAATAATAAAAGATGTAATTTGAAAATTATTTGTATCACAACTGTCTCTATACACCCCAGTTGAGATTATGCTAAGGTTAATATTGGCAAATGGTGAGATACAAACCTGGTCCAAAGAGTTTGCAGAATAAGTGAGAGGTATCAGGAACTAAAGTAAGTCTGTAAGTGACAGCTACCAAGTTTCTACTAGAGATTTTGCTGCTGACCTCATGTGGAGAGTCTTACGAAGGGTTCAAATAATATGGTGCTGGCTACAGCAGTCTTAAAATGGATTCTAGGATCCTAGGATATTTAGGATGATATAATTAAGATACATAGAGAAAACAAAACAAAAAAGGAGGAAATAGAGGAGGCTTGTACCAAACTGGGAGATGTACACATGCACCACGAGCCCCCTATTTGCACTCTCACACATATTTGGGTACCCTGGGCACTCCCCCACTGCCCATTGCCTGCAAATCAGAGCAACCAAGAGATCAGGACCCTGCCAAGTGCCACAGCACACACCCACAGATCAGCTCAAACATAACCTCAGTGCCTTGTTCGACATCAGAAAAAAAAGTCAGGGACCATTCTGGAGGAGAAACAAGGATTCCTAGCTCCTAGTCAAAAGACTCTACAGATTTATATTGTGAAAGCTGACTGGGAAGAAAATAAATATGCAGTTTAGGAGCATCATGGAAGTATATGGAAGAAAATGACCTCCTACCACAATCACTCTGTTACCAAACACCCAAGCAGACTCTGCCTGTACTTCGCAAGGATTATGCTACTCCCCCCTCCTCCAGTAGATTTACCTCCTGATCAATAATAAAGAATTTGCTTTCCCCAAAAGGTCAGGCAGACTAGAAGTAAAACACCTTTGTGTGTAATCACAGAAAAAGAAAGAACTTCAGCTTTCGCTGATTAGCGATTACAAGATTAGCCCTGGGAGTAAAAATTCTGTAAGATTTATAACTGGAAAGAACTTTTATAGGCCTTGTGGACCATCTGGTAGAATTTAACAGAAAATTATGCTTGCATCATAGAATTCTTTGCTGGCACTTTCCATTACTTCTAGGGCTTTTTCTGTCAAGGACCTCTCCATACATTTTGCTGACACTAACATTCCCTGAGTGAAAGAATTAGTTCTGCACTCATTATAATGGACAACTTCTCTCTACTCTTTCATTCTATCATTGTAAATGAAATAGTAACACTTAAAAAGGACATTTTGGGCCATTTACTTGCAGGACATTATGCAATTCTGTTCCTTCCTTAACCTATAAGGCAATACAGCACTGCACATCACATATGCCCTATAGCTCCTCTGCTGTTCTCTTTACCAGACTCTTCAAAAAAAAATCCAAAGTCATGGTTCTGCCATTACTTGTGTCTGTAGGAGAGCAGACTATTGTAATATAGCTTGTATTTGGTAGTACTTGAAAGTCTGCTTTTTCCTCTTATTCAAACTGAAGTCTTTCCTTCTCCCTCCTTGTGACCAGCTTCTCATAGGAGACCTAGTTTGGAACAGCAGTGCCATAAAAAAGACATCATGATAGATTCTCCATGATGTAAATTAGAGTGCTCCAGTTCAATCACATCCCCATCAAGGTCTTCAAATGAAACCTCCCACTGAGATAGAAGCTATTGGATTTCCATCTGTGTGTCTCTTGCTGTCAATGGTTATTGTTTAAGTAAACATTGGTTTGTATTACTTTCTTTTTTTTCTTATTCAATACATGTTGATGCCTGGTTAAAAGGAAAGAAAATTGCAGTATTAAAAGACTAGTATTTTCAGCATCTTGTGATGTAAATTGCTAATTTAAAACCCAAAATATTGTTAAAGTGTCTTTATTTAATAGCAGACGATTGCAAGCTGTAATTTGCAAGCTGTAGTTGCAGATGGCAATGTTTTTCTCTCTTTTCAGCAGTACAGTAAAGTATTTACTGCAGTGATCTGCAGACAATGACATACCAACTGCAAAAGAAATACTCAGGGGTAATACAAACTATCAGAATTCCCATAAGGTCCACAATGGAAGGACCTGCAACTAAAGCATGAAATGTAAATGCCAATTAAAACATTCAAACCTCTTACATAGTCTCAAATAACAACTCTTTGCAATAGACATTTTTAGTACTTTCAATTGCCAAGTATTTTTCTAATATAAAACAACAACTCTTGTTCTCTTTCCTGATTTTTAATCTCTTTAGATCAAACACACTCATTTTCCAATTCAGACCTAGAGGCCCAAGTCTGGATTTGAAACTGACAGCCACCATCTGGACCACACCAGCAGAAAGGGTTATATGTGATCTGGCACGTGTAGCATACCGTTCCACTTTTTGTACATAAGGACATGCCAAAACACCAAGAATGTATTAAACAAAAGCTTTGTCTTTTATTTCATTTTGTTAAACAACTCCTTAATGTTTATTTTTCAAGAGAAAAATTATTTAACATCATCTATTTAACAATATTGTATGAAACATTTAAATACAGCATTCTGTAGTGCCATCTAGGGGATTTAAAACCTGGAATATAATGCTCATCTGATTTTCAAAAAAACCCCAGACCATAAACATTAAGAAATCAGCTATGACTGCCAGAGCAATTTCTTACGTATATCTAGTGGTTTGGATTACTTTTTCCTGCTACAATAGGAATATTTGAACAAGGTCCATGTATAATGTCATATCTGTAGAATCCATAAATAGGAGATGTATTATTCTATACTTCTCCTTTATAGACAAATAATTCACAAAAGCAATCTTAAAAAAATATCCCAGATATCAGTGTCATGTTCTGAAATAGGATTTAGAAAAAAATTTCTAGCCTTAGTTCAGTTACCAGGAAATACATGAGGGTTTTTTTGCACAACAGATATTAATAAAAAAAATCAGACATGTTATTGTATAAAATTACAGGAAACTGAAATAAAACAAGAGAGCTACTGGCACTTTCTTCAATACTTAGCTTCATTCGTATTATTTTTTATCTAAAATTTCCTGAACCAGATGCCATTACACAGTAATGTCCAATGCATTACTGAATAAATTGTTAGGAATTATTAACTTTGTATCATATTGATAGCTAGGATGATCTATAAGCTCTTTGAACACATTTGCATTTTCTTTCCTTACAGAAACCAACGATAACAAGTGCACACATTAAATAAGCGATCATTCAGAAGGGAAATGCAGAGAAAAAAATCAGACTGTAAACCAGAGAACTACAAGCCTACCTTAACTCAGACCACAGAATAGGTCCATTAGTTCATTACCAACACATAAAAAGAGATATTTCTGGATCATCAACAGTCTTCAGCTGCCAAAATGTCATTGAAAACGATGAATAATTGACACAAGTAGAGAACCTACATACTCACTCACATGATCTTGCATTTTTTCATAGTCCCCATAGATCAGTTTCCAACCATCGGGATGCAAGACAGGACCATTACTTTGCTTTTGAATTTCCAGACCTCACATTTTGACATTCTATCTGGAAAACATGTACATTAAACATTTACAATTATTTGCTGAAAACTACTTGTTCATAAGGGTAAGATTTGAAAAGCACCTATTAAGTGTTCTAAGAACACATATAACGTCTTTTGACGTGCCTTTCATTTGGAGCTATTTTAGGCAGTATTCAGCCTTTGATCCTGAAAGAAGCTTCCATTTTCAGCTGATTGCTCCCAGCTCCTCCATCCTCTCACTGCAGTGTCACCCAGACGTATTATCCTTTACATCCTCCAGTCACCCACCCTACACTCCTTCTCACCTCCCCAGTCCATGTTCCTGTGTCTTCTTCTCTACATTTTTTACCACATTGCACCAACCCAGTGCTACCCTCTGTGCCTGCCTAGGCCTCTACCTTGTGCTCCCACTTAGAAGGACAAAACACAACACTGCCTTGGGCACTTGAGAGTGCATAAGGGAACAAACTGATACTACACATCTTCTGATCAATGGTAATTGTAGTTCAATGGGCTCTTGCCCAATGCAGATCAACAGGTATATCATAACTTAATGAAAGGAAAGGTAGAGGCCTTGGATGTGTATTCCTATGGGAAGTCATTCCACTACCTGTAATTAGCCCACAATGTCTTAAAAGGGATTTATAAGGGATGATGCAGTATCTGAAAGTATGATTCTGTTGAGTGATGGTAGATTCACTCCCACCTCCTGCAGCGGCTCCAGCCAAGGACCCTCTTGCCCATCTGCTGGAGTCCAGCCCGGTGCCTGGGCACCTATGGTCTCTGCCCAGCCTGAAGAACATGGCTGCTGCTTTCCCAATTGCAGGTTCAACCAGTAGCAAAGCTGCACATACGTCCCAGAGACACACACGCACGTGCACACACACACACAGACACAAGGACACAGAGAACACTGACACGGCTGGTCACACAGGCTGCCATAGACAAGGTGCTGCCTTCAACAGCACCTACATACAGAACTCACAAAACACAAGCCAGACATCCAAGTCCCCTCCTCCTCTTCAGCTGGTAGAGACAGGAGGTCAACAGTGCAGGCATACACATGACAATCTCTAGATTCATGAGCACACACATATTCACAGTTCCCTTGAGTACCAGCACAGTCCCTCTGTCCATCCAGCACCCAGGTGCCTTACTCGCCATCTCCTCTAGCTTGATGCTCACTAGGAAACACACACACTCACACACATCCCTCACACACTTCACATTTGCAAGTCTCTATGGATGTACCAGCACAGACCACCTAATACCCCAGTCCCCCCCTCCCCCTCCCCTAGTTGGGAACACATAGAGTTCCTGTCCTAGTGGCTCAAAATTAAAGATCCCCACACGCTACAGCAGAGGCCCCACTGGCTCCAGCAGCTGACACCACAGACACCCTCATCCCTGGCCTGATTCCAGTAGCTAACACAAAACCCATTGACACACATACAGATCTCACAAGTGACTGGTACTTAGTCCTTGCAACACACAGGCACAGGGGACAGAGAGTGAGGATACACAGAGAGACAGTCAAGAAAGATTTAATAAGACATAAGAAGATAGGACATACTGCAGAGATCAGGTGCAGGGCTTGGTCAGGCAATGTATTGACCAGCCCCATTTTACAGGTGACCAGACTCCTTCCCCTCCAGGTTCTCCCTGGATTTGTACTGATCTGTCTATCCTTGGTCACCTCCTGATCCAGGGTCCCCCTGGTTCACAATTTTATCAGTTGCAAAGTCCAGGTTGATCTTCCTGAAAGTAGCATCTGTGGTTCTTTGATAGCTCATAATTATTGTGAGTCAAAAGGTCTGTGTCTTCTCACTGTCTCCATGTTTGCTTTATCAGGTCTGTGTCTTGGTACCTCTTGGTTTCTGGTTTCCCCCTTTATCCCTTGGATTCCCAGCTGACAAGGTGCCCCAAGGTCTCCAGATTGCCTCACTGGAATAAACATTCTGACTCTCACATAGGTCCCCATCAGTTAGAGTGATTGATCAGCTTTAGTTCCCATCACTGACTCTCTTATCATTTGTCCACCAGGTTTGTATCCTTCTATGTTCTTGTTTATGGCTTCCTCCTTTTCCAATTATCCCTTGTCCCCTGACGTTGAAAAGGTCCTTGACCAGATACCCTAAAAGCAGCAGACACTCTCCTGTCACACAGCCTTCCACACATTCTTTCATCCTGTGAAAAGGCACACCAGAGGCTCTGCCTTCCCCATGCTGGCTGATGTTGCTGACCTACCTGCCTATTTCTCCTCACTTTTTTTGTGGAACTGTTTTTGTAGCTTATTGTTTCCTTTACACCAGCAGTGACCATAGATAGAGTACTGCTAACGGAAGAATGATCATCTTTTTTTTCATTTTTCAATGAACACAACTATGCAGAATATTAGCCCCAAACTAGAAAAATAGTCAATATGTTTGAGATTTTCCAGGGAGCAGGACCTAAACTAGCTTGAAAATTTTGAGTGACATAAAGTTTGAAGCAGTGTTGATATAGAAAAGGATAAAAAATATGAGCTTTACAACAGCAATTATTTTTGAGGATAACAATCTGTTCACATAAAACACCATCTATATTTAAAATAAGAAGTCACCGGAGATAAGGGGAATTACAAAGCAATGAGACTCACTGTGGTTTCAGAGAAAGTAATTAAGAGCCTAATTAGGGACAAAACCATACAAAAACAAAAGTAAAGCTTGATGAGGAAAAAAGCAGCAAAGCTTCCACAAGAGGAAAGCACTTTTTCTTACCCTGATGTATTTCTTAGAGGCAACGAACACTCAAACAAGATTTTGTGGGCCAAATTCAGGAACTTGAAAAAAGCAACTAATCCATGGAAAGGGCAAATTTTACTTCACGGTAGTATAAGTTAATGTACCCAAGCAGTAAACTGATAGCCTGGAAAATTAGATCTTACTTCACCATACCCAGATTGTGCACCTGGTATCTGATAACCACAATGAAGTGGGTGCTCAAGGTGATTCTAATTGACTTGCTATACTTTGCATGACAAAACTGACAGTTAAGGTATCTGTAACAGTATAGTATTGCTACAACATCCCTATATGGACAGCCATGAATTATACATTATGGTTTTATTGGAAAATACAGGGGTAGAGGAGAGTTATGTATCTGGTCTACTGTCACAATAAATAAACATCAGTTTGGAAATAGCACCTGAGTCTCCAGATTACCAATAACAACTATATTTTTACTTTTCTTTGCAGCTCTATACCAATAACAAAATATGAGGAGTGAGGCTGGAAACTCACTGGAGCTTCCAGTATGTTGCTATAGAAGACTGTAAAAGACCTCATGGGGTCAATCTAGATTGACTGAACAGGGAATGCTTTTGAAGGATGCCAGGGAATAAAAGCAGAGCATGATTTTGATGGACAACCAGGGATCAGAATTGTGCAGGCAATTTAGACACATCCACTGAATTCTCTACTGACTACAGGAGGATCAAGGCAAAAGCTATGCCCAAGAATATATTGCAGTTCAATAACATTCATGTAGAACATCAATTTTGAGTTTGTTCATTTGTTTTTTTCAATTTACATTTTCCAACCAGAACTTTCTGTCAATATGATTTCCAAGAGGCTTAAGTTGTATTGCTTCAGGGGCAATCAAAATGTCAGAAACTCACAAACACAGAGCATCCCAGACGAAGGGGAAATCTCCTGGAGGCTTACCAAGGTTAGACTACTGCATCTGCCTCTAGGGATAAGGGTGCAAAGAAAATGCAGACAGAAGTCAAAGTAGTGTTCTCTTCTATCTTTCTGGTCAACAGGATAGACCCAGAGAGAAACAGACATCCATGGCACAAGAACAGCTGGATGCATTCCTGAATCACCAGTAATGCTTTGTTTTCTTTCTTCATAGTGCACTAGGAGACAGACACGGTGACCTAACAAGGAGAGCTTTGAACGAGGGGCTCTATGTCCAGAGGTAAATTAGAAAGCAGTGTATATAAAAGTCTGCATAGGAAAGGGCAGCAAAGGCACAATCCTGCTTCATGCGCTTCCATACTAATGCTCAGTGCTTGAACATGAAACAAAACAGAAACCTGAAGTTATCTTGGTAGAGGTAAACAACAACAGAAGATGCAGCCAACAATAACAGAAGCTGCAGCTTGGAAGGTTCAGGCTGGACTTCTAAAGCACTCCTCACTGGGAGAGTAGTGCAGCACTCAGTAGTCAGCAGACTCACTGAGCTGCATATTAACTAGAGGACTTCTAGGCATTCTTTCCAAACAATTCTAGGATTCTGTGACATATTTAATGTGCTCCATCTGCTAATTTGAATGCAGTC
Source organism: Manacus vitellinus (assembly GCF_001715985.3). Taxonomy (NCBI): domain Eukaryota; kingdom Metazoa; phylum Chordata; class Aves; order Passeriformes; family Pipridae; genus Manacus; species Manacus vitellinus. The sequence continues at coordinate 13,400,627 of NW_021938789.1, read as the reverse complement.
TATGGGATAGGACTACTGCTCTTCTGAAGATAAACACCTCAAAACTAAATAATGTGAACGTCAGCTTCTCAGCATCATCTTGGTCTACAAATCTGCTCCTACCATGTTGCACTACTTACTAAAATATACATAGACAAAGAAGATAGTTTTAATACCTGTAGGAACTTAAAGGTTACTGATACAAACCCAGTATGATTTTCAAGAATTTCAATATCCACCTCTATTTCTTCTAACACAAAGTTGAATCCTTTTGAAAAATCCCCTTTGGCATCTATCTCAATCTTCAGGCACCTTTTAAAATTTAGCCCTAAATTCTCTAAGCTCCTTTGGAAAATCCTAGCCTTTATCCCTTTAGGAATGAAAAGAATGAACTGCACAATTCGAAGTTAAGAAAAAGTAATAACTCATGCACATAGTATCAGCAAATTAACTACAAATATGTGCTTAACATTCTTCAAGAGAAAAGCCCTGCAAAAGATAGGACACATCAGAAAGCTTATAAAGCAAGATAACCATTATTTTCAATATAATTCTTCTAACCTGATTCTGAAGTCCTCATTTTAAATTATTTAATGGTTTTGATCAGGCCACAGTGTTTTTTTCATCATTCGTTTCGCTGACTAACATAAGAAACATAATTATCCGTCAATTTTATAAAGTTTGCAGTTCATCACATTTTTAATATTATAGAATTAATCATGCAGGAAACTCAAGTGCAGAGACTAGAATGGATCAAATTAAATGAATGATAAAAGTAGGGAAAAAACTTCCAAACTTATTTTTAAACAAAACGGCAAGCTAGCAAGACTTCTTGTTCTCATGGATTATTCCCAGCCTGCAACTAAGTACCATGCAGCCACTCACTCTTTCCCCTTCATTGGGATAGGAGATGGAATCAGAAGAGTAAAAGTGAGAAAACTCATGGGTTGAGATAAAGATAGTAAAGTAAAAGCTGCTCACGCAAACAAAGCAAAACAAGGAATTCATTCCCCACTTCCCATGGGCAGGCAGGTATTCAGCCATCTGTAGGAAAGCAGGGCTCTATCACATTTAATGGTGCCTCGGGAAGACAAAGCCAGCACACTGAACATTCTGCCTTCTTCTTCCTCCAGCTTTATATGCTGAGCATTACCCCAAAGGGTGTGAAATTTCCCTTGGGTCAGTTTGGGGCTGCTGTTCCAGCTGTGTCCCCTCCCAACTCCTTGTTCATCCCCACCCTCCTTGCTGGTTGAGTGGAGCTAGAAGCAGAAAAGGCCTTGACTCTGCGTCAGCACTGCTTAGCAATGGCTTAAACATCCCTGTGTTATGAACACTGTTTCTAGTAGAAATCCAAAATATGGATATTCCCATATTCCCAACCATTCAATTGCACTAGCTAAGCAGCTCTTCTATGAGGCACTTGTCAAAAAGAACTGGCTAAACTGAGGCAACAAGAATTTTCATGGTAAGGGTTGAAATAGAAAATAAGTTTCCTGCTGCTTACTCATTTAAGAAAAGTTAATCACTACTTTTTCTTTTTTTTTTTTTTTTTGAGCAGTACCCAAAGTCTGGCAATATTCTTCGGAGAGAAAACTCATTGATTTTACATGACTTTGGATCATCTGGTCTCAGACTTTTCTAGGTCAAGAAGGACCATGACAGACTTCTGTAGCACATTGCACTACCTCATAGACTAACAGCAGAAGCAAAGCGCTGACACTGTAAGCAGTAAGAAGCATTTTTAATTATGCTGTCAGGATACTAAAAAGCAAGTTCCCTGTTCAACCTATGCTATAGATAACCTTCCTCATGCAATATTCACAGCAGACTTCTATCACATTATTAGCAATTTCTTAGCATCAGAAATAATGCTGGTGACACTTGTCACCTAATCCTTTCATTACAAGTTAGAGTAGGATCAGCAGTAGGAAGAAGTTGTATTTCTCTGAAGTTATCTCCATAGAAATGGCTGATTTAATCCTAACCTTCAGTTTATCAGTTCATAACTTTGTCCTTTGCAAAAAGGAACTACTTATAGAGAATGATACATGATAGTCTCTATTAATATTTTCATCCTTTGACACATTGCATATCCCCACTGGAATAAAATAATTAGAAACACAAGTGCAAATTTGCTGTAGCAGCCGAAATATTCTGAATACTCAGAGTCCTGTATTAAGCAGCTAGCTTGGGACTTCTGTGCCTTGGCTTTTCTCCCTATGGTGCAAGTTAACCACCTGGATAGGTGAAGCAGTGATTATTACAGCAGGTCAAGAGAGTACAGAAACCATGAGTGAATTAAAGATTTGGAAGCATGGAAAGTGATATGTAGAACACCTATTTGCTGAGTTCAGCAGCACTTAAATTAAACATTGCTTATGTGACTTTTCCTTTACAGGAAGCATAGTATTTCAATTTGTCTCTCATTGCCTGGCAGTCCTATACATATTTAACTCTTTACACCAGCCTGTGTGCCAGTTCTCTGCAGCATCCCATCTGTGTCTGTTCTTCAAAACACCCACAGATTCTCTGTTTCATGCTGCATCATCATAATACCCAGAACTGCCATCATCGAACCGGTATGATATTGAGGACAACAGCCCTCAAACATGGGACCCCACACATCATGGTCACTGCTGAACTGAATGAGATGCAGAAAGAATCACCCTGTGGTTGGGACCAGCTGCTGGCCAGATATAATGAACTTTGCTAGATCTTTGATATACAACTGAATGCCAGTGGCAAGTGACTGGTTCCTTCGGAGGTGTTTAGCCTCTCTTTCAGCGCTCTCTGTGTTGGATCCATGGCAGTTGTCATCTCTCACAGTTGCTCATTACCTGCATTTCGACAGGTTCTGCTCACTTAGGAGTCATTACACAGGGAAGAAGAAACAATAAACAAAATTGGTCAAATCAGTCAGGTCAATACAGAGGATAATAACACATTCCAGGGAACACCAACCAGCTGAGGGGAGAAAACAAAAAAAGATTCTCCTTTTTTCCTCTTTTTAAGCTCTTTTCCCTTCCATCCTTCTCCTACTACTGCAATACTTTTGATTTTTGAACTCAGAAGTAGTAGCTGCATTCTTGAAGTGATTTTTCTTCCACTGTTGGTTGTTTTCTTTGTTTCTTCTTTCTCAATTTTTGTCAAGTGTTTTTTTCCCACTCATTCATTCACTCCCTTCTAATTTGTGCAATTTGTTTGATTCTTCAATATCTCTCCTCAATATTGTATGCCCTTTTCACCTTCAAAGAATAACAATATCTATCTTACATCATTTGTTCTAAAATCTTAGACACTAAAGTGAGGGACATCTGTATAAAACCATAATTGTGTGGATATGTGTGTGATCAGGCAGATCTCTCTATTTAATTTCCATCTCAATCAAAGAAGATGCTGTGACTTCATTTCATGCTTTGTCTAAAAAAAAGGAAGATTGTCTTACTATAAACAAAAGCAATGGCAAAGCAAAGAGAAAACGACACACGCACAGAAAAAAATCTACTGAACATGTTGATGCTGTTCCTGATACTTGTATTTAAAACACACTGTTAGTGCCCCAAAATAATAAGCTAAGTGATCGTATTACTACAGTCATTTTTCTCAGTCAGGTACGTTACTAAATCTGTTACCCTGACCCTAGTTAGAGATTACATAACTAATGCTCTGTTTGTGATGGGTTAAGATCAGGAAGGGTTTTGTATCACTAAGAAGCTATGACATTGGTCCCTCAAGAAGGCAAAAAAAGAAGAAATTGTAAAAGCATAATGTATATTCTATGCCAAGAGTTAGTGAGCCATTAATTGTACTTGTGACAAATCTAATAAAAGAAACTATAACTAACAGCTATCAAGATGCTGAACAATTCACCAGCAAGTACTATCAAGATGCCAAGCAGCTCACAAATGAAATACTATCCTGAAAAGCAGCACACTGGATGACCTACATGTATTTCATGAAACAGATAAAAGGTGCTGTGATCTGGACAAACTATCTGCACTGGTGCCAACAGTTCTTCAAGATATTCAATTAATCTGTTTAGGATCAGTCACATGTTGCTTTTTGAAATGTTACAATTATTTTTTAGATACTTCTTAATTAGAAATATTTAATTGATACTGTATTGCCTCCAGAGTGCTGCTGGTAGACACAATTATAATGTAGCTAAAATGGAGAAAACAATTAAAGACTAGATCCAGAAGGGCTGAGGTCATAGCTGGACATTAAAATTAAGCTTGAATCCCCTTTTCCATGCCACCAGGTTCTCATTCCCATATTGTCTTTTCTTCTTCACTGGACTATCTATCCGTATAGCTATATTTGAAGCAGAAAGGGAAGCTTTAAATAGCCAAATTTTGGGCTGTTTGCTAGGTGGGTCTGTTCCCTACTTGGGTTCACTAAGCAGCTGCAAAAATAGAAGTATTAACACAACTATGAGAAAGCAGTGTAGGGATTCCCTAATGGTCATGGAACTGTCTTAAAAGAGAGGTAACACAGATTTGTATCCCAATCCTAGAGGGGCTGTAACATGGATGTAAATTCCTCCGTGTTTTTGAACTAGGTATATCTTTCCTCGAATCTTGTAGGACATTGATTTAATTGTTGAGCCTTGTTGGAATTTAGGTGGAAAATGAATGCTAAGTCCTTTAGCACATATCATAAACTAGAATATAGACTGCTCTTTTTACAGTGCACTCCATGCAGCAAGTGAAGGCACAGAGTAGGAAGCAAAGGAATAGACACAAGAATGAAGAGAAAGTGAGAGAGAGAAAAGGCAGAAAGGAAAATGGTACCTATCGCCTGAATGATGGTTTGCATTTTCAGACGCTGACACTTTCCTTCAGAAATCTCTCTCTCTCTTCTTTGTTATTCTGCTTCTACTGCCTACTCTCTAATAAGCCTGTAGTTGTCTCTGCCTTCATGCCCTCCACTACAAAACAATGAAATCACTACAGGCATTACCATGTTCAAGACCGGCATGGTCTCACTTTCAGAAAAATATTTAGAAAAATGAGAAAAATAGAGAGGTTTGCTTCAGAAACTTGCTCTAGGAGTTTAACATTCACATTTCACCTACAGTGAAATTATTATCTGATATGGAACATGCTCTGTAGTCCTAAAAGGAAATTTATATATTCTTTGTTATTGAGATAGAAGGAAATAGCACCATGCCTAACACTTAGAGAATAATATAGTACTTAGAGGACAATATATTAATATTCCTCCCCAACCAAAATCTAGCAAAGAGAGTCTAACAGTCAAAGCCAGCAAACGTGGAGTTTTGGGCAAATACTCTTACCGTGTTTCCAATAATTTTAAATTTTTTTTCCTGCAATCAAGGAAAACCAGTTTCATCCTATCTGCACTGTGTAATTGGTCAACTACCTCACTTTTTTTTTCTTATATTCTCTGACTGATTCAATAAATAGCGATAGCAGATATTTCATTTCGTGCATAAATTCTCTTGTTCTAGTCCAATTTGAGAAAATCCCAGGTGTTTACACAACCAAAATCCATTATCACTAACTTAGATCAATAGCTATGAAAGAGTAGTAGGGACATGGTCAAACCAAATAGCTGATGGCAGGTCCTTCAGTTAAAGTCATGAATACACTATCATAGGCATTTCAGCACTCCTGACAAGTTGTATGTCAGATAGGATCCAATAATCCTGAAAGCAAGCAAGATATGGACTCTGCATCACTGAAGCTGATGGTGCATTAGCACTATAGTCTAAATTTCCAAAATTAATTGGAAGACACCAATATGAATGCAGCAGTCAAAAGTACTTTAGGACTTTAGTCTTGACTGGTTAGATAGCCAGACCAAGTTTTAGTGACGATTTCAGGGAGAAAAATGCTTTCTTGTTAAGAAAATAATAATCTCATGAGCAGTTAGTTAGGGCAGCAGGTGTTTTTGCTGGTCTACAGAAAGGCCAAGATAGAAACTCATAACACTTTATTCACGGAGAGATAGTTACTGAGAAAGCATTCAGCTGCTGGTCTCATGAGAATATTCAGCACAAAGCACATCCTTTAAAATTAATAGGTCAGACACAATCAAACAAAACTTTTTTTTCTTTTTTTTCTGGCAGTATGTAAGGCTTCTCACAATGCTCTTATTTCTTGCATTCTGCAGTATATACTTCTTTCTTCTCTGGAAACCCCTCGCCTAAGCTATATGGTTAGCCTAATATTTTATCATTGGACATTTGTTCTAGTGTGGACTATCAGCCTTGTCCTTGGCTGTAAATGTCAATCCAAGCATTCCTGGCAACAGCTGTACAGCCAGAAAATCATTAGCAGAACTAAATTCAGCAACCTTATCTAATTGCATCACCTCAGTCAACCTTTCTGTGCCATCAGGTGAATATAATATGGTCCAAGGTTTTGAATACATTCAATTTATCTAAGCAGTCCCTAACCTGTTGCTTCTCTATCCCATGTTGTCCCCAAAACCTCCAGTTTTGCTGGTACTGAAAATTTTGCTTGTGAAAACAGAGGCAAAGAGAGACACGGAGTCATTCAGCCTTTTCTGTACCATCTGTTTTTCCTACACTCATCAATAGACCCACATTTTCCCTGAATATCCCACTGATTCTAGCATATTCTTCTGCTTACCCCTTATGTTCCTCAGTACTTTTATCTGCAGCTAGGTTTTGGTCTTTCTGATTTTGCTCCAAGTGCTCAAGCAATTCTGTTTGTATTCCTCCTTTGTTGCCTAGTTTCCACTTCTTGTGTGTTCTTGTGTTTCAGTTCATCCAGAAGCCAAGTGACTCTTCTGCCAAAACTTCTCATCTTCCTACGCAAATGAAATAGAGTTAATTTTTGAACTCTGAGTAAGTTTTCATTGAAAAACAACCATTTTGCTTATGAACTTTTTTCTTTCATGGCAGCTTCCAGCAGAAATTCTGCCTAACAATTTGAAACTTGGGCAAAGGAATTGCCAAAACAGATCAAAATCTGCTTTCCTGAAAGCCAGAGTCTCAACTCTGCTGTGTGTCTTTCCAGCTTTCCTTCAGACTCTAACCTGAGAGACATGTGAACAGCAAGTCGTGTACACCATTATAATGTCTGATTCCTCCAGCATCTGCACTGGGAAGCAGCCAATATGCAGTGCAGTAGCTTCTTGAATTGCTTGCATATTGCTGCCCTTCCAGACAGAGAATGTCTGGATGTTTAAAATCCCACACAAAGGTAAGGATGTATAGGCAGCAACTTTCTGTGCGTTTTCAGTTATCCTCATCTCCTCTTGGTCACGTGGCCTGTAGCATACCCCCAGCACAATATCCCCAATACCAGTCATCAGAAGGTCTTGATAAACACATTTCCACTTTCAAGGGAGAGCTCTCTAACACAGGGTTCATATTCTTTTCCTTATTTTCCTAGATAGGTTGTAACCATTCATGGAAGTGTCTAAATTGTGCATAGTACTGCACCCAATCTTTTTGATTTTGATCTTTCTAACAGGCTTATGGAAGTGCATAGACTTCCATAAATCATTAATAGATATATTCTTATCTATATAATAGAGAATATATAGAGTATAGAGTTTAACCAAGCTCTATATTCTAACCAAGCTCAGAATATACAGAATATAGAGCTTAACCAAGCTCTGCACACTGACGTACAGGCAGTTGAGGAAGGCCACATAATGGCTTATTTACAACTTTCCCTTCTACAAATGGCTTTGTTCTAAGTTATGCCTGTTTTCTCCCAAATATATAACAAAATAGAGCTTCCTAAGCCTTTTAGATACTTCTCTTTCTTTATGTAGCCCCACCTTTGTGCTTTGACTCCATACAGCAACATCTATCACAATGCACTTCTGATCTGCCTTTTGGTTCCACCGCAGCATAAAGTCAGGTCAAGAACCAATGGAAACCAGGTAAAACACTAAGGGATACCACATCAGTGATGTAACAGTGGTTGGCAGAAAGGAAGTAGCAGTAAATCAGAGCTCAGGCTATGTGAGCATCAAAACACACCACTATAGCACAGCTTGTTTTCTGTGCATTTCACCTTGAAGTTGTCTTTAAAATATGCCCTAAAAAATAGCAGCCACTATGTTGAGTTATACACCTGGAAAATGTATGATTTCCCAATGAAGATGAATGTTTCCTCCTATAAAAAAACAAAGGTGACAAAAAACCTTCCAAAACAAAACCACAAACAGTGAGAAATTTATTTTATATATATATATGTCTTCATAATAAGCCATTTCTTTTTAAACCTACTGACTAGTTAAACCTAAGCCTATCCCTTCTTTTTTCTGTCTGCCTAGAAAAAAGAAAAGCTAGAAGAAATATCAATTTTTAGATTTGTCTAAAGTAGAGTACCTAATAGAGCTGATTGCTAGTGACTCCTCGCTCGCAGCTTCTCAGAGAGGGTTTCAGTGGCGCGATCCCCCTTCACTAGGAGGAACAAGCCACAAGTCTCTTCTCTGGATTCCAGCAGTGAAAAGCGGTTTATTTGAAACTCCCACGGGCTTTTAAGGTCTCCAGGGGAGGGCTTAGAAAGAGGAATGCGATTGGGCAAAGGTCCGGGGGAAAGGGAGTGGTTTGAGGGCTCTGCTAACCAATGGGGGATACAGGAGGACCAAAGTTCAATAACAAACCAGGGATTGGGGAGAAGATGAGACAACCAATAATGTTTGTGCAGGGGCAGGGACCAGTTTGGGGAGGGGAGACAACATGGCACTGCACAGGGGGACCGCGTGGGTAATGGTGCTGTACAGGGAGTCTGCGTGGGTAAGAGGAATTACATAATTCAGGGGAAGACCGCACAATAAAAATGCAAGTAGTTGGTGTTTTTCCACTCCGCTCGATCCCGGAGAGCTGTCGCTGTGATGGACCCACTTTTAGAGTCATTCATAGTCTTTGCATTCCCCCACAAGTACCTTGTTATGGTCTTATTCGTAAGAGGAAAAAGGCACATAGAAAAAAAAAAGGGCAACTCTCTTTTTATATTCCTCATGAGGAAACTGAAATATGTGCACACAATGCTAGAGTTAGTCTAGTTCAAAGAGGTATGTCTCAGCTTAATAAGATCCACTTTATTTGTCAATGAAGAGACTCCTGCAGGATGTGAGTAAAAGAAATACCATAATTTGGTCTCCTGTTTCTGCTAGAAACTGCTAGCATCACTTTTGGTGCATATTAATGCAGCTCAGTACTGTCAATGAGGTGATTATTTGTTCCCTAGAGAGCTCATCTCACAGCTAGTTTTTAGGATCCCTAGGAGTTTTCATTTCATGCGGTGCAAGGTATAAATTCTATTGTACAGCTGATTCCAGCAATGCAGTCAGAGAAAAACCATCTCCAGTTGTGATTTTAGTCACTAATTTGCAAAGGTACAGAAGGACATGTAATTTTTCATTTTACAGGGTTAAATCAAATGTTTCTCATTACAACACCTATGAAGCCATTGTACATCCATAGAGGTTTCATTGCAGTTCATATAGGTGCTGTGACACTTAGTACCAACTGTAAAGATATAGTGATACTGACTTTATCAGAGCCAGAATCCCTAAGTGCAAATGTAAGCATGTTTCTCTGCTTTGGTTCCAAGTAAAAGCAATTGAAGCTAACTGATATGTGCCTAAACAAGCCCTGATCACATATAAGTATTTTTTTTAACTTTGGGCTGATTAGAGTTACTGCATTTACTGGTGGCAAGAGGGACTTAAAGGATACATCTATATTAGTACTTTAATTTAGGAGCATGCTTTGAAAGGATTAAGTACTGCACTTTGGCTCAAATCACAGAGACATCTTGGAGTACACAACCTGTATGTGATGGATGAAACTGAAAGAAGTACTCCAGCGACTCAACTCACACCCTCCAAACACAAATGGACATTCAGTCACTGGGCCAGACTACTGTTGATCTGATGTAATCCCTCTGAATTTCCTGTTGCACAGACACTAGCTCTTAGCACTGATCACATCACTTTTTCTTAAACATATGTCCTAATACAAATGTAACAACTTCAGTGCACTTCAAGTTTCTTGTGTTATAAAGAAATAATATTTCAGCCATTATTCTATTCTTTTAACCCATGCATATAATCACAGAATCACAGAATCACAGAATCACAGAATCACAGAATATGCTGAGTTGGAAGGAACCCACAAGGATCATCAGGTTCAATCCTTAGCTCTGCACAGGACATCCCCAAGAGTCACACCACGTGCCTGAGAGTATCATCCAAAAACTTCTTGAAATCTGTCAGGCTTGGTGCCATGACCACTTCACTGGGGAGCCCGTTCCAGTGCCCAAAAAGATTCTGCACCTGGAATGGGACAACCCTGGATGTTTGTACAGACTGAGGAATGAGAGGCTGGAGAGCAGTGCTGCGGAAAAGGACCTGGGGGTCCTGGTCAACAGCAAGGTGAATATGAGTCAGCAGTGCCCTGGCAGCCAGGAGGGCCAACCATGTCCTGGGGGGCATCAGGCAAAGCATCGCCAGCCAGTTGAGGGAGGGGATTCTCCTGCTCTGCTCCGCACTGGGGCGGCCTCCCCTTGAATATTGTGTGCAGTTTTGGGTGTCACGACATAAGAAAGATATTAAACTATTAGAGAGCATCCAAAAGAAGGCAACAAAGGTGGTGAAGGGCCTTGACGGGAAGCTGTGTGAGGAGTGGCTGAGGTCACTTCGTGTGTTCAGCCTGGAGGAGACTGAGGGGATACTTCCTTGCAGTCTACAATTTCCTTTTGAGGTGGAGGGGCAGACACTGATCTTTTCTCTGTGGTGACCAGTGACAGGACCCAGGAGAATGACCTGAAGTTGTGTCAGGGAGGGTTTATGTTGGATATTAGGAAAAGGTTCTTGACTCAGAGGATGGTTAGGTACTGCAACAGGCTCCCCAGGGAAGTGGTCACAGCATCTGCAGATTATAATATATTTTTAATAGTTGGATGCAGTTTACAGCAATTGAAACACTTCAATTTTAATAAAGCACATCTCATTTTTTATATTCATTTCCAGTTTAATCTCTTCAGATTCTTTTTTGTAATCATAAATTGTACAAAATAGTGCACTCAGGCCAACATGAAGATACCTCTGACATTTTTAAAGCATTTCCTCTGTCACACATGGCAGTAGTTCTTTTTGTTGATCCATGCAGTATAAACACACTGACATCCACTGAAAACCAGCAACTTGTTCAGAGTTCTGTCTGGAGTGTATGTGAAAGGCCTTCCAGTCCTGCACTGACAAACTAAGAAGGAAGCACACTTTGCTGTGCTAACAGATGCTTTAAAAGGCAGCCAAATGAGCATGTGAAGACAGTCACCCAGGATGTGAGCTCCAGACTCTCCGCTCCTCAGCAAGAGAAGTCACATGACCCTAGAGCTCCCATAATCCATTGCCATTATAACCATTATTTTTTCCTTTTAGAAAGGAAGCAAAAGGTATAGGTACTGGTTATATAAGTAGCTGATTATGTGTAATACTTTGGTCCAAATAAGCTACCTCTTAGATTAGGCAGCTACACTGCACCTATTTCCTCTGCATTTTGCTTTCTGCGTTTAATAGATCCTTGCCTGGCTAGTTTTGTCATTACATCAATTTCACAGATCCCCTTTCTTGCATAGCAAGGATGATAGGGTGGCCATTTATATAATAAGCATTTCAATAGAAGTATAATTTCTTCCAGATTTAAACTTAAGTAAACTTGTTTTATATTGTGAGGACTAAAAAAGAACTTAGCACAGATACATCTCTGTCTTCTGCATTAGTAAAATGAAACAGGCATTTTGAATATTTTTCCTAAATAGTTCCAAAGAATTTCGTCTACATGATGACAAAGAACTACCATGATCTGAGAAACTCTGTTTAAATTTATGTGATTATCTATCTATGCTCTCATGCCATTTTCAAAGATAGTACTTGTATCCAAAGGTTGAGTTTTCAGTTGGTTATTGGGTTTTTTCATAATTCAAACTACAAAAATGATAAGGAAGTGCTGTACCTTACGCAGCTTTCCAAAGGCTTTCTTTTCATACCTTATATAAAATATTGCCTTTTTTTCACCGATGCACTTAGTAAGTATCTTCCACTTCGTATTGCACAATCATTCCTCTTAGAGGCATAAGATGCTGCAGTAGTTATGGAAATTAGCTCTGTGTCCCCACTAGTGCACATTTTAAAACAGCATTATCACCACAGTTTTGTGGCATATGAGTTTCTGTCAGCGTTTGTATATATTCCTTCAAACAGTCCCTTTTAATTTTCTGAATGCAGACTCTGTACACTCTCTCAGCAAAAGAAATAGTCAAAGTGCCTGGTCACAATGTCACATACACAAATCTATATGTCTACATCTACACATATAGAGCCACTGAAACAAATCCCCTGTATCTAAATCACAAAAGTTAACTCTGCTTGGTCTCAACAGAATTGATGTTTACGATTGCTATAGACAGACTGTAGCTAAGTATCTTCTTTATTTATCTTGTTATTTTTCTAGTCTCACCCATCAGTGTGTGCCATTTTAGGAGTCATTAGATATAAAAAATGCCTCCTGTTCATAAAGGCATTTAAATGAAAAGGCAAGCTTGATTCCACAACGTGTGGTATAAATTTAGAACTACTGCATGTTTGTCTACATCAGCAAGCACAAAGAACATTAATCCCAGCTCATGAGCACACTGAAATCAACAACAAAGCTTTTATAGCTTTTTGTTGCATAACTCAAATCTACTATAAATGACTACAAAAAGTCCCCCTCCCTCTACCCTCGAAAGCCTCTTTAAAACTAACTCCTTAGAATAATTATATTTCCATTTTATTATTTATCATAGAATGTAATTCTGCTGTGTGAGAAGGAAAGGAAAATGCTATATTTCTTCCACAGAAAATGAAAATGGTGTTCTTCAAGCATTTTATCTTTGCTACCTAAAATCATTGGACATAAATGCTATGCCCATTACCCTGTTCTATGTTAGTCATAGGGAAAATCTGCTTAGACTTTTTATCATGCTCTTCACTTCAGTGCATTAAGTGACCTGATTAGCATGTGTTCTCTTGTCAGAGGAAGCAACGGAACACGAGCGTTTCATTTAATACAATTCTTAAAGTAATTTTAATATATATATATAAGCATATTACCATCTATTTATTTCAGGGAGGAAAGGCTGCAGAAATATATGGTCCACTTAGAGCAAACATGAATTAAAGAGTACAGTATGCACTTTGTATCATTTGTCAGCAGAGAGCCAGCACAGCTACACAGCTCTATTGTTGCTGTCCAGCTGCATCCCAGCTTAGAGGTGATGGATCATTTTGTGATCCATACAGGAAAATCACCCCATAGTTAAAAGCTTAAGTTTCTGAACAGATAAGCTTTACACTATCATGGACACTTTTATTGTGTCAGAACACGTTTATCGTGGAGCTTCAGTTGACTGGGATGGGCTATGCTTGAACTATAGCACCCAGTAACATTTCTTAGCTCCTGGTCCTGGCACACACTCTGGTCTCATCCAGGCACACAGGAGCCTAGTTGTTTGGTCCCTATTTCACAGTTTGGACAATCAAGAGAACAGAGCTACAGTACAGACTCTGGAATACATCTGTCTACGTGCAAGCCTGACATATCCTTTTGTCAATGTTTAATTGGAAGTCTAGATGGAAAGAAGAAAACAGTCATTTAAGAAGACAGGCAGATTTAAAGAGCCCTGTAAGCTCGCTGGCTTTCCAAAGCTTTCTATTCAAGGTTTCATAGTTCATGGGAGACTCAACAAAGGCATGGCAATGGAGAAAAGAACATCTGTCAAGGTGAGACAGAGTCCTCTGGCTAACCAAAGACAGTATAGAGCAAAATTGATTGTATGAGTGGGTTCAGTACTGACAAGTCAAATTTCTCTATATTGCTATGAAAATTAACTGCTCACAAATTATGCAGTGTGCTATGTTCCTCTTCCTTAGAAAAAATAGAGTCAACTACCTGGAGATGTAGCATACAAATTATTTGAAACGCAGCTAGTTCTCAGAGTTCTGTTGAGACAGTATAATTGGGTCTGATTAAAGACTCTGCCTAAATACTATCCTAGTTATAAAGCTAAATAATATATTACTGTGGGCTAAAAAAATAAATCAAGAGAGAAGGTAAAGCCATTTTCCCTCAACCAGCAAAGTTCAGGTGCTCCTGTGCAAACATGCTCATTGTTAAATAATGTCAGCATATTTGGATGTGCAAGCTTTTTTGGCTTTGGTTTCTACTAGTTAGCTCATTAGTGAACTGCTCTTATAATCAATAAGTTGCCAACTGGGAAGCTAAGAGTTTCTTATTCACAGTTTTGCATGTTCCAGTGTTCTCAGAAATATTGATGAAACTGCATCCTGTTTTCCTTAAAACAGCGTCTCTCTTTTTGGTTCATTTTAGCCTCTACACCACAGCAATTGGAATATTCTTGATGTTGTGAGTAGTCTTACTGTGCCCAGAGTATTCTCTCTCTAGGCTGAAAAAGCTAAAATAGATGCAGTATATCCTGCAATTGTTTTTCAAGAGCTGTTGTCTAACCCCAGCACCCCCAATTAAATCTATGAACATGCAAAGAAGTTATCAAAAAAATTTCAGTAGAATTATCTGTCTGATACATATCTGAATATACATCTTCTGAATCTGTGACAAGTCTTAGTAAAAACAAAGTACCCCTTTGCATATACTGTAGGGCAGATAAATAGACACTTAGTGCACAATCTTTAATGCACTCCAAGTTCACCAGCATTACCCAGCACTAATTTGTCCATATCTGTACTTTCAGCAAGCTGATATTTATTGTGAGATTTTTATAGGTTATGTAAGGTAAAACCAAAAAAATATTCTATGTTGTCTTTCTTAAGAAACACCTTTACAGCTTTCCACCTAGCTCAAACATGTTTTAAGCAGCTGAGTTTTTCATTCACAGTATTGCCTGCTATAGTATTAAAGGTGCTCTAAAGTGTCTCATACAAATTTATCCCACTTCTTTGAGAGGGAAATTGTTTATAATGGATGCCAGGATCTGGACCTATATATTTTTGCATACATTTGTCAACGTAATTTAAAACCAACAACCAAAATAGGTAACAAAGCAGAAATTCAGTTTACTTTTTCAGAAATGTATGTTCAGTAAAAATTGGTTCTGTCTAACCCAAGTTATAGCCCCATACGTGAGTCAGATGTGCATCTGGCTAAAATTTGTCACCATCAGGAGTGCCTCTTTGAAGCACTTTGGCTCTTTAGTGATGCAAGCTTAACACTCTGTGCTTCTCAACATCTTGCTTCATAAAAATACTGCTTTCCCAGAGCTACATGCAGCATATTTACTAACACAGAAACATAAGAATCAAAATATGAGATCACAAGAAGGTCCATCAAATGATCTCTTAGAGCATCCAATTCAATTGTTTGCATTGGGAAAGTCTAAAATCATTCCGGACTGAAAATTATCTACAATCTTCACCAAGCTTCATCTTGGTCTCACATCGTTAGAGATAAGTTTAAGCTCTGAAATGTGAGACATAATATGGTTTACAAAGTTGTTATAATTAATTGTAATGATTTTGTATATCATTATTAAAATTACAAGAATGCAATCTCTTTTGAGTTTTGCTAAATGTTTGGTCCTATTGCTTTCTGTTGCACTATAGTTCTCCCATTTAATTACTTTATGTGTGGGGGGAAAAATATCAGCTTTCAATTTACTATCTTTATTACACATGTCCCTGGACTGTTTTCTGTAGAGCACGTAGATCTCCGTCTGAGTCCTTGTGGATTATGTTACCCTAATGCTGCTTAGGTTTTATGTAAAGATATTTAGTGTGTAATTATGTAAGGAAGCCTACTGTCTTGGATAGATATCTCTATTATTCTAAATATAAGTAAATAAAACAATGTTCTCATTAATGCCTCTTTTTTTCCTGTATTAAAAAAGAGGAGGAAAAACCGCTATTAATCTTTCTACAGTATTGAGTATTTTGTACACTTTTATTGTGTTCCCACTTACTCATCTTCTTTCCAAGGAAAACACTCCCAATTTTCTTGTGTGAGAGCTACTCCAGATTCTATAATAGATATTGTCCTTCTCTGAATCCCCTTATAGTTTTTATTATCTCTCTGAAATTGGGTGAAAAACCCTGCACACAGTATTATACAAGAACCCCTATTACTGACTCACAAAAGAATTATAATAATCTCTTATTATTCTTCATCCTACTTCATATGTCTCCCTATATCATGCTAACTTTCCTGACTGTAGCCATGCCCCGAATTGCTTATAATTATTTTTCTCCCTTTATTAAAGCAAGACTCTTGACTTTGAATGCTGTGAAGTACACCGGGGGTTTTAATTTTAACTTCAGTATGCATTACTTTGTATTTATTAACACTGAATTTCATTTGATTTTTGTTATTCACTAAGCATTTTTAAGTTTCTGAAATTTTCTACTGTCTTCTCTGGTCAAATAAATTTCCCTCGATAGGGATTAAAGTGGCATTTTAACAACCAGATCTTCTTGAATCAGTCAAACTGGTCAAGGGAGGGACTTATCCAATACCTTTTGAATAAACCTCTCAATTCTCAACAAACAAAAACACACAGACAAAAACAAAAGATATAAACAAACCCCCCAAACAAAAACAAACAAAGACCCAACAAACAGTAGTTGCCAGGAAATGCAGATAAATAGGAAATCCTTTTTGAGTTATAAACAAGTGGCATTTGAAAATAGAGCAACAGAACGATACACAGTATTAACAAGGACACGTACATTGTGTTGAGTAAACAAGAGATAACTCTATTAACATTCCAAACTTGGTAGCATAATGGTAGCACAGAATATTATAAATGCATTACTGTGTCACCCTGGATTGTAGATAAGTGGGGTTTTTTAATACGTGAATCAGAGCAGTAATAAATTTGAGTACAGCAATGAATGATATTTTTGGTCTTTATTTTTTCCTAAACAAACAAACAAAAAAAGACCTTTTAGCCATCTACTTCTTTCCTTGTTTGTGTTCTTATAATTCTAAGATCTATAGAACCATGATATATCTTCTAAAAGTAATAACTGGCTTTACATAGAGAAAACATTTCTGACTACATTGTCAGTGCTCCACATACAGGTAATTTGTAATCATGACTTTCAGAACCATTTGTATAAACTACAAGCTTTCATATAGACAAAGAACTAAAATTTCCCATAACAGTTTAAATTTTTATGAAAAGAAGTTCACGGAAAAATATATTTTAGTGAGCATGCAGTTTAGTATAATCTTAACATACAAACTCTGATCTGCATAGGTCTGACTATGCTCTGAAATATTTTTAATAAAAAAAGCTACATCATCACAGTATTTGCCCTACACATTCTGACCTAAGACAATTTGGGTTTTTTCACTCACCCATACTGATAGACTCTTCTTGCATTATTTCCAGAATAAATAAAGAGAAATCAATGACTAGGAATAAAAAGCATAAATGTCACAAATTACCACATTCCACCTCTGGATATGTCTCCAGTTGCTTATAATGACTTCACGTATTTTTCTAATCTTTCTCCTTGTGATGGCATTTACTTAGTCTGAACATTTTGGTCAATTAAACTAGAATGCTTTGTTTGTGGTGTTTCGAGGTTTTTTTATTTGGTTGATTGGTTAGCTTTTTAGTAGGGGAATTTAATCTCAAAATTTTATTTTGGGTAAAGACAAGTATTGTATTTTTCTTAATTTGGGAGGGAGAATGAAATATATTTGTTTTCTTGAATCGTGTTGTTTGCTTTTATCTTTTCTGAAGCTATTTATCAACTGCATTAAGATAATAAATCACTATGTTTTTTGGTTTTAAAAATCATTCTCAGAAAATGTTTTGACTGGGTCTAATTATGGCATCATTTAGTTTCTTCTAGAATTACGATGCTCAAACTAATTGCATTTACTCTCAAAAATAACTTTTCTTATTTTTCTCTCTATCACTCACTCCTATAGTTTTATTACTTGCTTTTCATGTATGCAAGTGAAAATCACATTCAGCTGTTGGAATTGCTCAATCTAAAACTCTATTTTTTGTTTGCGTATAGTTTTCAGAAGTTTCAGCATAGTAAGAAACCTTGATACTTAATCCTTTCTTCACTAAAACTAATCAATGGTTAACTATGGCTCTCAATCAGACCAGGACATCCATGACTTCTGTACAGTGCTAAAATATAGAAGCAAAATCAACTTGAATAAAAGAAGTTTGGTCACTGTTATGGAAAAGAGGGGGTAATGTTTGCATTTCCATTATATAATAATCCTTGCAGAACCTACTTGAAAAGCTCTGAAATAAACCAAGTTGTAACACTGACCTAAAACTCTCACAAAAAAAATATTTTCTATGTGAATTATGTCTTCGGTGAGATTTGTTTTTATTTTTTGAGGTTTTACAATCTTATGTGTACTTACCTTCTGACATCACATATAGCCCTTTTGCCAGTAAATACTTGTAGAATACCACAGAATGCAGTATTAATACAATAGAACTAGCATAGTTCCTAAAAATATGAAAATTAAGAAAAAAAAACCTAAAAGCAATCCACAGAAAGGGATATTGAATAGGCAAACATTTACTCCTGCCAAAACATGAACCTTTTTTAATAAAGTCTACATTATTTCTTTATTTTCTACTTTGAAATGTATTATTATATTATATATCATAAATTATCTAGCTGCAAATACCTGCTGTAGTATTTTGCTAATTAAAGGCTTTATTGAAGTGCCTTCCATTGTAAAACCCATACAGAAACAAAAGACAAGCCAGCCAAGCTAAAAGCGTTACACATTATAAATTGAACAAAAATGTTGTTTATATCCCATGATAGACATAAACCACAACAACTTGCATACATGTCCCAGTGAGTAGCAATAGAATTATGCCAGAAATTATTTTGGTTCAATGTATGATTATATCAATTTTGTGGTTTCAGTAAGGGAAACAGGCTACTTTCAAAGTTTCTCATTCACTTTGAGGGGGACAACATTTTGCAATAAGTTTCTGAAGTTGAATGAAATGGGAATGGGACAAGGAATGCAAGGGAGAGGGACTGAATTTACAGAGTTATGAAAACATATGGAGGGAGTGTCTTTCTTCTTAGGAATCTCGGTTATGTAAATAACTAGTCTCCCCTTTCTGCCTGGGTGATTACTTAGGACATCTTATTAATAATAATCATCCGAGCCGTATACATTGAAAAACTCAAAACAAATGAAAAGAGGTTCTTAAAATGCCATTTTTCATTCAGATGGAGGGATCATGAAGGAGTTCTGTGACAGAAGGCCTAGCAGATCAATCAGTCTTTAAATCAGAGTTTTCTTTACTAGGTATTCTCAGTGAAAGATAGAAGGAAAATCACTACTGACCATGGAATAGGTTGGCACTTCTGTATGTGAAAACTTGTGATTTCTTGCTACTCAAAAACCATGGTCAGTTGAAGTTATTTCTGTATATTCATATTGATACTTACAAAGACATGAAAAGATTCTAGGATAGCAGTGTTGCCAGCAAGACAGTGCAGCATTTTCTAGTTCCTTCCCTGAGATGAAGTATTTAGTCTTTTCAATAAGCACAAATGCGAAGGAAAATTGCAGCCTGAATGGTTTTCCTAGTCAGAGATGATTCAAACACGGTATGAGCTCACAGATATGAGCATCTCATACTGGCAGAACAGGTGTTCATCTTTGTTTAAAAATACAAAACAATGGGAAGATACAATGGGGTTTCAAGAGATCACCATGTGAATTAGGAAAGAACAGTAGGAGTTTGTCCACAGGACATGGATTATGTCCTACACCCAAAAGTTGGAATGCAATTTCAAAGAGCAGTCCTCAACTGGGCAATATACAATGTCTTCATATTACTTTTAAGACAACTTGTTCCCAAGTAGCATATACACTTTGCTATTTCTTGCTGATATCCCTCTAGTCTTTTACTCTGACTCAATGGCTTTTTAAATTTCACGGAGATCCTTCACGTAGCTCTTGGCACTCAGTGTTGCATGAAGGTTTTCCTGAGTCAAGTTCACTACAGATGTTTGCCTTTCTGTAATCCCTTCCCCAGCAGAAATCTCCCTACTTCTCTGCCCATTTTACTATTTTCTTCTGTACAGTTTGAATGATCTCTCAACAGCTCCTTTAAAGATTCATGAATTTTAACAGCTAATTTTAAGTGAGATCTAATATACCAGAGGTACCAAGAAGCTACAAACTGAAGAAAAATATTCATTTGTGTCATATTGGTAGGACCTTTGTTGATGACTGAAGTATGTTGCTACAGTTCTCTCTAAATAATTAGCTGAGAGGTGCTTTGGGAGTCCTCTAGACATATAACCTTCATGCACACACAGAGATACATCTAAGTGTTTCATTAAGTGAATAACCACTGTTTATTACTTCAGAATATTTTTCTTGCCTTTCTTCTTTCTCCCTGTCCTTTTCATGTCAAAGTACTTATCTTTGTTCTTTTTATTCTTACCTCACCACGTTTCATTTTTGCTTCCTTTCTCTTTTTTTTTCTAATCCTTACATTGCTCATTTTGCTTGCCCTTTTGCAATGTTACACTTTAATATCTAGATCAGTGGAGGAAGAGGTTGTAATTTGTTGATAAATAGATTGGTAAGAGAGAAAAGAATAAATCATCAGCTAGGAAGAAATAATTTGAGTGGACATCCCTATAAAAGCATCTATAATTTTCTGCTTATGTGTTTTGTCCTAAAAATTTTGTCTAGAATGTGTAAGAAACGTATTCCCTTTTTGTGTCCTTCAAAGTTCACTTTGAATACATAAATTACACATACTTCATTTAGAATCAGTCCTCTGATTTACTGAGAACTGGATTAGAGAAGATCTACAGGTAGATTCTGCTGTCATCATATCATAAGGCCATTGCAAATGGTACAGCAATAGACACTGGAATTGTAGAAAACACAACTGTGTTTCTACACAAGAGGAATCCATCAACCGAAGATAGTTTCAGCTTCTTACAACACTGCAAGCAAACTATGTCCAGTGAGTTAACCTTGGTTGGCTGCCAGATGCCCACCAAGTCACTCTCCACTTCCCCTTCCTCAGCAAGACAAGGAGACAAAATGAGATGGAAATGTTTATGGTTTATTAAGGACAGGAAATCACCACAGGCAAAAAAATACTCTAGTTGGAGAATATTAATTTAATTTATTGCCAAATAAAAATAGAGTAGGAGGATGAAAGTTCAAACCAAACCTTGCCCTCGCACCCTCTTCTTCCCAGACCCAACTTCCCTCCTTCATTCCTTGCTCTTCAACCTCCTCCATGCTCAGTGGGATAGGGAAGGGGGCTGTGGTCAGTCCATAACACTTCATCTCTGCTCCACCTTCCTCCCCATGCTGTTCCCCAGCTCCAACTTGGGGTGCATCCCACAGGATACAGCCCTTAACAAGCTGCTTCAGTGTGAGTCCTTCCTATGGACTGAAGTTGTTTACCAAGTGCTGCAGCATGGATTCTTTGCACGGAGCACAGTCCTTCAGGAAAGACTGCTCCAGTGTGTGTTCTCTATGGGTCAGCAAACCTGCTCCAGCATGGATTCTCCAAGGGCTGCAGCTTCCTTTAGGACATATCATCTTCTTCCAGCCTGGGATCCTCCATGGGCTGGAATGTGCATATGTGCTCCAAACGTGTCCCCATGGGCAGCAGCAGAGTAATTTGCATTACCATGCTCTGCTCCTTGGGATGCAGGGGAATCTCTGCTCTGGCACCTGTAACACCCACTCCTCTCCTTCACTGACCTTGGTGTCTGCAGGGTTGTTTCACATTTTTTCTCATGCATCAGTCCTCTTTCTCACAGCTGCTGTACAGCATTCTTCACTCTCTAA
Organism: Manacus vitellinus; assembly: GCF_001715985.3. Taxonomy (NCBI): domain Eukaryota; kingdom Metazoa; phylum Chordata; class Aves; order Passeriformes; family Pipridae; genus Manacus; species Manacus vitellinus. The sequence continues at coordinate 13,378,777 of NW_021938789.1, read as the reverse complement.
GTATGTTTTTATGGAGGCACCTCAAGCTTGGCTGCTGGAATCAGCTTTGACCAGCAGTGGGTCCTTTTTGGAGCCAGCTGAAGCTGACTCTGTGCAACCCAGGGACAGCCACAGTCTGTTCTCACAGAGGACAACCCTGCAGCAGCTTCAATCCTCATCCCCCCATACCTCCGCCCCATGTACCAAACCACAGTTTGCCCTGTTAATACCCCAAACTCTTTCTAAAAGTCACTTGGAATGTCTAATTGTTTTCTCAACTTTTGCTTCTATGGAAGAACTTAAAAATGAAAAAATGGTAGCAAACAAAACTTGGAGATAATTTTAGCAGTAAGAGGGAGCAAAATGAGAGTTCTGCAGGATAAACAGTGAGCTGAATTTTTATCGCAACTAAAAACTAGGAAAGTAAATTGTTGAATAGTTGTCAGGTCCTGACAAGTGTGAATCTTGCTAATAGTGAATGAAAACTGGGGTATACAGAACTGTAAGAAAGATTTAGTGGTAAAATGTTCTTATTTGGTACTGAGAATTTATCATCAATATAAAAGAAGTAAGTAGGCATTTTTCTGCAAGTATTTTATGCATTAAAAATTATCCTTAATTTCAAAGCTATCTGGTTATGGTAACTAAGCAAAAAGCGAATTAATGGAAATACAGATAAAAATACATTTGATGTCTGTAGTCAAGAAAACTGCGAAGAAATATTCAGCTAATTGTTTGTAATTCTCTGCTGTATCCCTGTATCTGCTCAGAAAGCCATCCTCAGAAAACTAAGCTGTATGTCACACATTTTCACAGAATGTATAACATTATTACTATACCCAGAAACAGATTTTAATATTTACTGAGAGTGAGAAGTTTGGGGGAGAAAAAGAAAAGCAACTACAAAAAACAAACCCACGTGAATGAGCATACACGGAATAGTGAAATGGCTTCAGTAACTTTTTTCCCCACAGTGCACTGCTTTGCTTTCAGCTGGATCTACGGTAAAAAAAGTTGAAAATAACCTCTTTCTGTCTAGAAGCCATTTTTCTCTTCTTTTAATTTCCCTAGCCCTCTAAACAAGAACAGTGTCTCACCTTCAAACAACTAGAGTTTGAGTCTAACCATCTCCAAAACAGCACAAGGATGTGTTTTGCCATGGAAGTGGCAGCACAGTAACCTGTTTTTCAAGACAACAAAATGAAGTGAGTAACAAAAGCATAAAGTGACAGTTTAAGACAAAGAAGAGAGAACCAAGGTTATCTGATGAAGAAAAAAATGTAGCTCCTATGAAATCTGAGCAACAGGGTATTGAAGCAAATACCATAGGGGACAAAGCAAGGCAAATTACATTGTATGTATTCCAAAGGTTTTAATTTATGAAGCTCACAAAGTAGGCAAGAAGAATACATTTCTTGTACTTGTCATGATGGAAGTTGGTCCTGAGGCAGAATTTACATTGCAAACTGATATCAAATACACACAAGAAATCATGAATATTTATGATAATGTGTTTCATAAACACATAGAGCCAATAACTGCTATCCTAGATAACCTGGTGCTGTTAAATCCACAAGTAAGGATGTTACAAAGAAAATTATGCATCATTTCTATGTAAAATAGCAAATGACAGATTCAAATAAGCTGTAAGAGTTATTATATCAGGTATAGAAAGCAAATGAAATATCTGTCACTCATTACAAAAGACTTGCTAATGTTTCAGCACCAGACTGCTGTGTCCTCTCAGAGAAAAATAGAAATTACCTTGAGGGGTAGAAGAAAGCACTAATTTAGTCTAAAACTTGAAGTAATAAGCAGAAAATAGAGTGCCACACTGTCATGTCATCAAATAATCACGAAATAGATAAAAACAAATCAAATCAGTAAGAAGCACAGGCTAAAAAAGATCCAATAAAGATAGAACATCTGAACAAAGTACAGTCTCAGAGACTGTCAGGATTCATCAGGGAAACGTGTAAGAATGGAAACTGAACTGTAAAGAAAGTGTTAAATTCAGAAAGTGAAGGGTAACAGGTGACCAGTTCTGACAAGCTAATGGCACTTAGGAGGTCAGGTGAAACCTCAGACCTTTAGAAGGACTCCATCCAGTTGCTTTCTGAAGGGGCTGCTGCATACTCAAAACTTTGGGAATTTTAACAAGAAAACACCAAAAGTAGGCAGAGTTTTTCATGCCACATTAGAACAAAACCAGCACCAAAGCAACTAAGAACCCTGACACTGCAAAGTGCTTTGCCCTCTGTCCCAGCGGGGTGAGCCCAGAACATCAGGAGCAAACAAAAAGTGTTCATTGAGCAGCGGGAAGAACCAACAGCAACTACAATGCTAAAACATTAACTCTCTAGAACAGAGGAAATGGTCTAGAATGGCAACAACAAAAACATCTAATACAACATACAAATACACATAATCCCAGGACTTCAGTTTTAAATTCTTCTAGGTATGTCTAGTACAATGCCTACTTTGTCAGAAGTCACAGCTTGGGGAGGCCCAAAAGATCTACAATTCCAAACTATCTATAGTTTTCCTAACACATTTTGAGATGATGTGGCATCTCAGCTGTTCAAAGAGAAGTGTTGTTTTCTACAGCTGTACTCTATGTTTATTTTGTATTTTGTTCTGCATGAACACCATTCAAAAAATATCCGCACCACAATTTGCCTGCATCTTAGGTGGTTAAACTTTTGAAGTGTTTAAACACATTAGGAAGGTTTAAATCATCACTCCGAAAAATCACTGCATTTAAGCACTTAAAACATAAAACATGAAACTGTTCAAATAATGGATGTATGTTAGGTGACTTTACCTGCAATTGTTGACCAAGTGCATTGAGCCCACAGAGTGAATTGTCACAGAAAACAAAACATATGACTTGCTTTCAGCTGCCATAGTGATATAATGATTAATTTAAAAAAAAAATCTTAGGATGGCCTCCACACAGACTTCCTAGAGTAAGGAAATATTGTAATTTTTTAAACCACTTGGCTATAGCTAATGTTAATAAGAACAGAAGGCAGGAAATTTTCTATAGTATGTTTCATCCATTCAGTGTCTACCTTACACACACATATAGCCAAATGAATTCCACCTAAACAGTAAATGAATATAACAAAGTTATTTTGAATTAGTATATGCTACAGAAAAACCAAGCTAAAGTAACAAGCAAGCCAAGATTTGTCAGTAATATGTAAGAATATGCACACTTTCATACCTTTGATTAAGTAACTGCAGCACATTTAGCTGCAGTTCTGAACAGAGTCAAACAAAACCTTGAATTTTTCAGCAATTTAATCCATTCTAGAGACTGCATGAGTGTAATGTGGCAGTTGCTATAGTAACAACATTTTTCCTTGGAACTCGGAGTAGATACAAGTGGAAGCGATTTCTCCATCTCACTGTCTAAGTTACTGTTTCGCTATGATTCTAAGCACTAACTCTAACCCAGAAACTCTCCCAGTTGGTAGTTATTTAAAATACATATAACATTTTTTAAAATATCTTTTTCTGAATACTTAATTCTACCCTATGCTTCTCTGACTTTGCACCCTTTCATAAATCCAGATGACAATTCAGAGAAAGGAAAAAATTCGAACTGCAAACAAGTGATAAATAGATCAATTTATAATTTATATTTTATAAATTATAACTAAATTATAATTTCCATATATAATATATAGAAATATGTCAACACTTATTCTCAAATTTTCTGCTTAGGACATTCTTTGAATTATATCTTGGTGTCAATGCATCCAAAAGAATTTGAATTTTTTTTAAAAAACTCATTACTTATTTATGGTTACTGCAAAGCATTTTTATTTTTTGTCACATTTTCACTTCAATCCCTCCCAATCAAAATAATTCAGAATTGAAACCATGTTGGTAATTTACACCCTCGTAAATGCATAGCAGATTCTGCTGTTTTGATGCCTATCTTTCTGGTATAAAATGTGCAAGTATCATTCTACTTCCATTTAGTTGCCAAAGACTAAATCTGCTAAATTTGCTAGAGGTAAAAACATACAGTAAAACAGGAATGTTTATGTTACTCAATATATGTTAATGAGCAAAAATTTAGGGACTATGCTCTTAAAACTGTGTTGAAATAAAAGAAACAATCTGAATACACATATCAGGGATTTCAGGGGTGCTGAGCATCCACAGTTCCAAGTGAAAAGAATGGGAATTGATGTCAGTGGAATTATACCAGCTTCTAGTACCTGTGAATTTGGCCTCAAGATGACCTAATATGCCTTTTCCATCTTTCATTTCTGTTTGACAGCACAACAAAAATATTTACTCCCCTTTACAAGTAGACTAACCAAACAAGCTATGCAGGACAGAGCATTCAATGCATTGAGGCGATTTCCTATGTAAGACCTGTTTAAAAAAAATTGTCATTTTCTTGGTTGTCTACAATTCAAATTCCTCCATAAGTATTTTTCTATTAAAAATTCCCTTAAAATCCTCCCAAGTAAACAAGAACATTTAAAATTCAGATAGTGAACAATTATTTCACAGTCAACTGCTTTTATTTCATTCATGGGTAAGTTAACACAGACCTTCAACTACAATTTTTGGTCCTTATATTTCCAATTATAAATTCATCATTTGTCTTTTGCAAATGGTCTTTTCATTTTAAGCTTGACAGATGTACTAGCTTTGCCCACTAGACTTGTAGTAGAAGAGAACAAGAAGCTGAGGCTTAAAATCTAAGTACCATGCTCCAACAGGACTCAGTGGAATTGTTGATGCAGCTTGGGAGGCTTAGTAGCAAACTCTCAATGTCCCAAGGAGTTTTATGGACTTCATTTCCAAAAGTTGACCATGACTTCTAAGATATTAAATATACCTTTCGTGCTGGCTGTGACTGCTTGTTACAAAGCACTGCCTCTGACACAAGCAATGCCCTCTTTTATATAATAAAAACCTGCCTGATAATGTCATGAGCCATCAGGAAGTGGGAAATAAGGTCTTGGTGTTCTTCACATTCTCAGATTATCCTTATCCCTGGTAGATCTCTTACAGAAGAGAAATGAGTATCTTACCACTGCTATTTAAACCAAACCAGTCCACAGAAAATAATTCAAGCAGAAAGAGCAAAAATGTCATTCTTGCCTTTGAAAGCTGGCAACATTGGAAATAATTATCTATTTCACAGATTTATGGCAAGGACTAATTAGTTAATGTTTATGTAGTATCTCAGAGATAGCAGATAATGTTGGAAGGATATATGATTAAGATTGGAGGCAACACAAAGCCTCAGGAAGTCTTCCTACTTTTGGGAAATGAGGATATACTGATCTTGTGCAATGTGACAAAACACTGTTAGATCATAATGAATGATGAATTATACAGATGTCTTTTTTTACTATGAAGACTGACTGTGCACACTCCCCTAGTTACCATTCTGAATTAAATTGCATTTTGTAATCTATTCATATGTGCAGTGCAAAGGGTAAATATTCTTAATGTTTCTCAACCACAGCAAACCACCTGTCATCTTTTTCTATTTTATTTACTAGATAACAGCTTCTAACTACACCAGACCTTTTGACAGTTTCCTTGAAGTAAATTTTCTATTTCTTATCTAATCCAAATAGCAGTAATTGGTCTCTATACCTCTCCTATCATTCTTAAAATATGAAGCCACTATTGTAAATAGCATTTTGACTTGTAGATAGAAGTATTTCTTGCTATAAAATTTCCATTCAGTAAGCTGCCTGTTTCCATTACACAGTTAAAGTTCATATTCCATTTTGCTACTCTTTCTCTCATTCAGGGTTTTTTCCCCCTGTTCTTCCTCTAGCTTCTTTCTCCTAGTCCCAGTATATATGTATCTATTGAAGATTAAGAACCAACATAACAGTAAAAAACCAATCTTTCGTTTCTTGCAAAAAGCTCTGAGATACTGACAGATGAGTTAAAATGGAGTTGTCAGAACATTTGTTTTCAGCTTGAACCCAGGTCAGTTTTCCCTTAACTTGAAATAGTATTTCTATAACTCAGGTCATTGTGGTAAATCCTAAGGAAATCACCAAGCAAGTACAACCAACATCATCACACAGCTTAAGTGCTTGTAAATGGATTTCTTCTGTGTCCTTACTAAATTAAAGTGTAAAGATTTACAGTGTCACCACGTGACAACAGTCAGTACATTAGATGTTACATTACCCATTAAGCTCTAAAGATTTTATTTATGTTGCTTTGTTTTTTAAAATTATGTGATGACCTCAAACAGTAAATAAGTATTATGTCATCATAATGGATTTCACATGTAAATTGCAACTCTATCTATAATACAGCTTTCCCCAGCTTGCCCAGTTTTAGTTAAATAAATACTTACTAAAGCAACTAGGTTGTTTTTCTTATTAAACTTGAAGATGGATTAAAGATTCAGATTCCTTGAATCTTTTTGTCACATTCTGCTAATATTTTCTGAAATCTTCAGAGCCCATATGTGTTAAAGTATTTAGGCTCCCACCTGAAACAAAGGGGATTTCATGATGTAAATTTATGGGATTTAGGACTTTATCCATTTCAAAAGTTACCTGAGCACACAGATCAGATTCATAGGGCTTTGGTAGGAAGATTCTTGGATCTGTCTTTTTTTCCAATTTATAGAAATACTTATCATATCAATTTCTAAATATTTAAAAGCAACTGTGACAGAGATGTAGAGCTCCAACTTGGAAATCAAGAAGTTTTCAAATTGATAATTTTTTAGCAGAAAGAAGAAAAAATAAGACCACAAGGAAAAGGAAGGCAGGACTGATAACTACACATAATAACCACATTGGCATTGGTACTATTCTGCACTGAGAGAACGTTTTCCTCAAGCTATTTGTTGTTGTGCTTTTAGTCTGCTACTGTATTTTTCTCAGTTTGCAAGCATAGGCAATGTACAATTAATAAAGATTAATCTGTTCCAGGGTCCAGCATAAGTCAAAGATTAAATGCCATTACATTTTCTCTATCTTTCATTACAATGAAAACAATGTGCCAGTAACTCAAGACAAAAGCCCCCATATTCTGCTGTACAAGTTATAGGGAAGTCATAAGCTGTTACCACCAGCCTGGGAGTGTAACACTGAATGTCCTTAACTTACTTTGTTTAACCTTTTCAGCTTTTTATTAACAGAGAATGGTGATTTTGTGGGAGGGGAGTGGGGTTTTATTCTTTCTAAATAGCAGGGTGAGCATCAAGGGGTTTTCATTTCCGTTTTGCTTCAGACAAAAAGTTATAAGATCATCCCCAAGTATGTGAAACAAGAGGACTATGGGTATGATGATGCTTTTACAGAAGTTCTCCTTTAGTTAGGGTGATATCGTTAGCCAATCTGAATGCAAATATATTAATTGCCCCACAGCTTGATTCTCTGGGATCAAGCTGACTTATACGGGATCCCCATACATACAGAACAAGCATAACCTAATCATTTTGCTTTGTTAGAGGGTTAAAGAGTCACCACCATACATAATACTCTTTGGAATGATCTATTTGCTACTTGCTGATCATTGAGTCTAAAATTATTTATATGATCTTTACACCACAAATCCAGCACCAATGTTTAAGCCCTCTTACAGACACAGCAAAGAGAATTTTGAACAGCAAGTCTTATTCTGATGTAAATTCATCTGTTTCAAAATATCTTATGGCATTTACTTCAATACACTTAGTCCCAGCATGATCTGGCTTAGAATCCAGATAATAGATATCAGAATCCACTCTTAACATAAAAGTAGAAGGTTTTGATTTAATTTTTTTCTGACTTTTTTTTTCCTAGTACTGCCACAGAATGGTAATCAGCAACTGCATTACTGTAGACAATTTAAAAAAAAATACAATTTTTCAAACTGACATAAGATTTACTTTGAGATTGATATTTAGAGACTACATTGACCTAAACCCTGTGATTATGATAGCTTGTTAAATCTCTCTCGCTCATGTTTTTTGACTTTTCATTACCATAGGTTTTCTGATTTCTTATTCCAATTTCACATTTTATTTTTTATTCAGCAGGATTCTGATTGCACTCTGCCACCTGCTAATAGCTAAAACAATGTTTCACTGATTGGGAAAAAAAAAAAAGAAAAGAAAAGAAAAAAGGCAACAAGGAGGGAAAAGAAACGGAATTGGCTGCTGGTCTTCCTAAATTCTCCTATGAGGCCTTTCTGGTTTGGACACATGATAAACCACTAAGTTACCCACCCTTCTGGCAAGACATGAGCACTCCCACTCAACCAAATTCTACATGAATCTACATTAGTGCTACTTCAATTTCTGAGTCAATGGCCTAATAAAATCATATAATTGTAGGTGCATGATTTAGGTGATTCTATGCAACAATGAGATATCATGCAGCAGTTGAGGGAAAAGCAATTACAAATCTGAATATATCACTATCACCCAATAACAGTGCAGAGCCATGTTTACTTAATTAGTAAAATACTCTGTGGCACTAGAAGGCACCACATTGTTTGGTTACCTGACTGCCAGGGCCGTGACTACCAAACAGTTTTGCTGTGTATTTCCATGTACAGTAAAAGGCTACCTGACACAGCCTGATACTAACTGATGTATATTAACTACTGATATACCAGTCAATAATCCCAAACTTTCTTCTATGTGTTAAAGAAATACTAGGAAAAGCTTTACCATTTCACCTAACTAGCTCGTGCTGACAAATATTTAACTTTGGTCATATGAGTTCATATGCATACCAATGAAAACTACCACACAAAAGTCCTGTAAATAGATTGGCAATATGAACAAAGAAGGAAAATTTCAAAACAAAAATCATACTTGGCTGTGGTTTTCAAACCTTCCAAAATCCAGAAGGCAAGAGACAGATACAGAGGGTTAAATCCAAATCCATTTTGAAGAACCATTTTATCATGAAACTGCAGAAGAAAAAAAAAAAAAAGAAAAAAGATTAACCAGGATGAATCAGGGATAACGAATACAGGAATATTTCCCTTTCAACTTTAATCTTACCAACTCATACAAACATACAAACAAAGCTTTGTAGTCAGACATAAGATTAAATTTCCCATATAATTGCATTCCAAACTATGTTTTTCTTCTCTCTCAGGTATTCATCCCCTAATTAGCCTAAGAAGTTGACTAAACATGTTTTTATTTCTATTACCACCAACTACATGTTGTTAACCGCAGATCTTGTCAGAGACATCCTACAATAAATGTGTAGCCCACTTAAATTCTGTTCCACATTTTTTACATTGTAAGTTATCTGGTGCAAGTTAGTGTTTTGGAAAATTTTCATGTCTGTTCACTTTGCAAAAGATAAATTCAGATGCAATGTACAAATTCTCATTGATGTGCAACCAGTTTTAAAGCCCTTTTCCTAAGCTATAAATCAGTGCTGCAAAAAAACAATCTGCATGTGTTTTTTAGAAATTGTTAAAACATACAAAAGCCATCAGAAATCACAGTGATTGGAAAATATTTTAAACTTAACTTTTTCATTGTTTATTTTCCAATGTGTGTCCTTGGGGAAATGCAATGTTTCTTTGTGGAGAGATGTGCAATAATGTAGTTCTAACACTAACTGGGATTTAACTCTTTGAAACAAAAAAATTCTCTTTGGTATGCCAATTTCATAATTGTAGCTGTCAAATCTGCGCTGCTGCCGGCGACAGGAACAGCAGGGAGATGAGAAAATACAGCGTTTTTCAATCAAACAGTCAGGTTTTATTTCATTTAGTGCCATCTCTTTTCTCCTCATGTACTTAACATTACCAGTTTACACCACGAACAGCAGAGATTCAGACATATTTGTATCCTGTGTAAAAATTCTGGACATTCGGGGGGGGGGGTTTGTACATCTGCACATACATTCAAACAGATCAAGACACTCAGAAATCAAGATTATATGCAAAAAGACTTTTTAAATTCTAAATAAAAATAATCTGCCATTAGAATAGGGTTCTGGAGCTTTTCATACTGCTGTACTTAAAACGGACAGAACATTGACAGAATACATAATATATTGAATTTCTCATGAAACCATTGAAGTTATAATATACTTCTTTGTATTAACTTGAAATGTTAGTTGCAAATGCTAGAAATACACTGATTTCTTTATTTTTATATATTCACAAAAAGTAGTTGCATTGTGCCTATGGATTCTATGCATTACCACACACAACAGCAGCCATTCATTGCTGAGGACACTGAATGTGTCTTCTGAGGTGCAGATCTGTAGAACTCAGTTAAGGGCCTTGCAAAAATACTTGACTATCACAGACACCAAACACAATGCTACTATGTTTATAATTGCACTTAATCTTATATTGTGTGCTGAAAAGCACTTATTAACCTAGATAGTGCCACATTACACAGCTATATTGCTTTCACAGTCCATGACAGTATGCTCAAGTCTAACTGTAGTATCTCTCTGCAGCTCTCTGTTATGTCATGCAAACATAGTCTGAAGGACACTTCAGAACTTGACAGCATTGTTAATTTTGGGCAGTTATTTTCATTACATTGAATGGTCAAACTTCACCTGCTTCAGCAGAAGCTACTCCTTTATCTCACTCTACTTTCCACTGAAATTAAATGATATTATGTGAGATCTCAAATATTTCTCTTGATGGTATGTTGAGGAGCTTTGGCAATCATCACTTTTTTCAAATAACTTCCTTAAATTTTAAAATTATGCCTATTTGACTGATGCAGAGTAAATAGGACCCTCTCCGTGTGCAAGATAATCCCCCAAGTATTACAGCTCCTCTCAAACACTTAATTATCACTTTGAAGCCCTCTTGAAGAGTCAGGTGAATTCTGAAGTGTTCTGTTTGCAGAACATTCATTTTGACTATTTTCTGATTTGTTTAAACAGTCCTTAATCTACACCACTGCATTATCTCACTTTTATATATGTAGTTTATCTAATAACCCTTTCTTAATACCTATGCAGTGCTCTTCAGTGCATGTTCACTAGTCTGTTTAGTTTTCTTTGGCAGTGCTTTAACTATTGCCCAGCTAGAACAAGTGTGACTGGGGAGAAGGGGCATGAGATTTTTCTCTTCTGTTTCTATTTCTATGAAAATATGCAGCAGAATTGTATTAATTTTCCAACTTATGAAAAATAGTAAACTTGAACTCACATTAATTAGCAGGTTTAATCATTCTACAAGTATAGCCCCTCATACCTATTTGTTGGTACTGCTTGAGTATGAATGCACCTCCACAGAGGTGCTCACTCTCAAGACATGGCTTCAGAAGAGTCAGGTCTCCTTATTGCCTCTGCTCATTGAACCACTTGTTCCTTTTACAGGAAACCGTCACACAAATGCTGCTTTACATTGAATATTCTTTACTAGAATTGATATACTATGATATTCATAATATAAGCAGAAATATAAACCTAAAACTGTGGCATACTATTTATTGTTACTTATTTAGTGAGTAAACAGAAAGAGAAATAGATTAGTTTTCCAAAATGAATACATCTGATGAAAGATCTATGGAGAAGTGCCAACACAGACAAATTGCAGGCTGACAAGCAACATATTCACTTTGTTTTCTTGCTTTGTGGCTTCTAGGCATTATATGAATACAACATCACCAGTCAAGAGAGCAAAATCCACTGATGACAGACTGTGACAACATAAGGCAGTCAAACACTTCAGCATCTGCTCTTTTTCTGTACGGGTGTTGAGGGTGATGTGTCAGGCTATATATCCCCCTTGCCCACCAAAGTAAGTCAACACAGTGACTTCTGTTCAGGACAACAGGGAAGTTACTTTGGATGCCATCTCCACTGACATCTGAAAAAGAGGTCACAAAGTCCCAACTGAACAATTGCATTGATTTTCTGATAGATTTATAATCTGACAATCTTACAGAATGTACAGTATCACCTCCTGTTGAGATATATGGGACAAACAAAAGAAATTCTGATTTAACAGTAACAGCTGCAGACAGTACAGGTACTGCCAGCCACAGCTAGGGATCCTTCAATTCCCAGTTGCTATTCCTACACCCAGAGAGCTCCTGACTCTTGGCAGGTATTGAAACACTACTGAGAATTTTGCGTGATTTTTGTTCTGTGGATCTGAAAGTTGAAAGAAAAATCTCAATCCTGCATAGTTTTGACTGATCTGATAAAAGGCATGGTCACATTAAGCTGACTTCAGAGTCTCACAGAAAGAATATCAAAGTGTAGAAAGCAGTGTCCACTGAAAACGGACACTGACAGTGGCAACAGCATGTCAGGTAGAGGATGCACTCTCAATAGATAATTACAGCTTGTTGAAGCTCTCCTGAGAAACAGCCTAAATGTTTCAGCATAGTAGTAAGTCGGGATGCGCGCAGCCTGGGGCCAGGCCCCAGATGTGTGTGGCCCGGGGCCGGCCCCCAGATGCGCGTGGGGCAGGCCCTGGCGGGGGAAAGGAGAGGGGAGCTTCACCGGCAGGGACTGCGCTCTCGTGGGAGAGGAGAGGGCGAGCTTCGGAGCACACAGAGGTTTGCTGGTCCAGTTTGGGGGAGGGGAAGGGTGTTGGGCGAGCCGTGAGGGTCCTTGGACTGGCAGGAGGGTGGCCGGGACAGCCCTGTATGAAGTGTCACAGGTGAACAGTGCGTGAGAAGATATGAGGTAACACAGTGGGGAGAAGATAAGGTCAGGGTGGATAGCAGGTTCTTCTGGGGGTTGGGGGTCTCAACCAGACTGGGGCCTTAAGAGGTACCTGAGCCCCAGGTGGGTACAGGGGCTGGAACAGTTTGTTTTTGGCTCACCTGCGGCTACTGCCCTGGTTTGGTATGTTCTGGATATATTTGTTGCATCCTGAAAGCGTGGTCAAGACAAAGGGATGTTCCTGGTATTTCCCTGGGATTAAATATAGATGGGTGGCAGAAAAGTAGGGAGTGAAAGGCTTGCCCTAACTGTTTTAATGGGAAAGAAGCCTGTGTACCCCAATGCGGTTGCGAGCTATGCTGGTGATGGTACATGCCTCCGGTAAGGTCGCCCATGCCAGACAGGTCAAAACCATAGGGTCAGATATAATATATCCATGGGCAGGATGAGCTCGTTAGCCTTCTGGCAGTCACCCTAGGAGAAGGACAACTCTAATTCCAAACGCAGGCAGATGGAGCTCGATTAGCCCTGTAAGGCCATCCATCTCAGAGGACACACTAATCAAACCTATGTCCTGAGGACCTCACTGCCACTGTCCAAGCTCGCTCGGCTCTGGCAGATGAGCCTTAGGATTAAAGGGTGGGTCCAGTTCCACGCATACTGCGTCTCACCTAAAAAATCCATGGTGCAGGCTCGAAGGTTTTACCCACATTTGCAAAGCCCTGTAGCAACGGTGAGGGTCGAAACAGCAGGTGAAAGGTGCACTGGTAGCCGCAGACCCAACCCTACATGCAGGCAGTTCAGGACATTGGTGGTTAAAGACTGACCGGAGATGACAGTCTCTTTGGGCAGCATCCTGAATGGCCAAGCAGCCTTTTCAAGGACAGCACTGCTTGCTCCACTCGGAGAGGGGCCTAGAAAAGGTGGCCTAACCAAAGCTCGTCTCAACATTTCACCTGGTTGGTTAACTGCAACCAACGGGCATCTTGTTCTAATGCAGTCACACAAAGATCAAAAGACAAAGGCATATATCTGCCTCCAAAGATGTACCCAAACTGACTCTCACATGCTGGAACATCAGAACCATGCTTGATACTGCGGACAGTGGACGTCCTGAGCATCGCTCTGCCCTAATTGCCCACGAACTATCACCTCTCAACATTGACATAGCTGCTCTCAGTGTAGTTCGTCTCCACAAGGAAGGCAGCCTTAGAGAACATGGTACCGGTTACACACTCTTTCAGTCAGGTAAACCCAGAACCAAAAGGCATCTCTCAGGAGTTGGCTTCATGATTAAAAACTCAGTTGTTCCTAAACTCAAAAATCTGTCAACAGGTCATTCTGACCGTATTATCTCCCTACGCCTTCCACTACACAACAACCAACACGTTGTCCTCTTTAGTGTATATGCCCCAACTCTCCATGCTGACCATGCCGAAAAAGATAAATTTTACACCGACCTGTACCGCCTTAACCAAAAGGTTCCTGCAGATGATAAGATCATTATCCTTATGACAATGGTGATTTCAACACCAGAGTAGGAAAGAACTTTGAAGCCTAGAAAGGAGTATTAGGCAAGCATGGTGTTGGAAACTGCAACAATAATGGTCAATTTCTGCTAGAATTCTGTGCAGAGCAACAGCTCACCATCACTAATACTATCTTTCAGCAGAAAAATAGTCTGAAGACAACCTGGATGCATCCTAGATCTAAGCATTGGCACCTCATCGATTATGTCTTGGTGCAACAGAGACATGTCCTCGATGTCCACCATACCCGCATGATGCCTAGTGCAGAATGCCAAGCAGACCATTGACTTGTGTGCTGTAAACTTAACTTCAATCTTAAGTTCAAACCTAAAAGGGGCAGTATCCCAAGGAGGAGACTCCAAGTTAACAAGCTTCAATCAGCCACAGTGAGAGATAGATTCCAGGTAAATCTTCAAACTAGGCTCGAAAACCATTCCATAGATTCTATAGATGCCTCTCCTGAAACACTTTGGCACCATATTAAAAACAGCATCTTGCAGTCCTCTGAAGAATCCTTAGGGTTCTCCCTCAAGAAGAACAAGGACTGATTTAATGAAAACAATCAAGAGATCCAGGAATTGTTGAGGAAGAAGAGAACTGCTCACCAAGCACACCTTGCACTGCCATCCTGTCATGTAAGAAAAGCTGCCTTTCGTCTTGCATGCAGCAAGAAACTGTGACATCCAGAACAAGTGGTGGATCAATCTAGCTGAAAAAACTCAATTATGCGCAGATACAGGTGATCAAAGAGGATTCTATGGGGCCCTGAAAACAGCATATGGACAGCATACCAGGTCCAAAGTCCTCTACTCAGCGCTGATGGGCAAACGCTTCTAACAGATAAAACCTCCATTCTGAATCGATGGTCTGAACACTTTCAGACTCTTTTCAGCACTAGCTGGGTAGTCCAAGACACAACCATTCAGTCCATCACACAACAACCAGTGAAGTATGAATTGGATATTGCCCCCACTTTGGGAGAAACCCTTAAGGCCATACAGCAGGTGAAAATTGGCAAGGCAGCTGGGGTTGATGGAATTCCACCTGAAATCTGGAAGCATGGGGGCCAAGCACTCCATACGAAATTTCACGAGTTTGTGGTGCCCTGTTGGGAACTAGGCGAACTACCATCAGACCTTCGTGATGCAGTCATCATCACTTTGTATAAGAAGAAAGGAATTAAATCAGACTGCTCAAATTACCGTGGTATTACTCTGCTCTCCATTGCTGGCAAAATCCTGGCAAGAATACTTTTGAACAGACTAATACCCGCTATAGCAGAAGGAATTCTACCTGAAAACCAATGTGGTTTCAGAGCCAACAGGAGTACCACAAACACGGTGTTTGTTCTCAGACAACTGCAAGAGAAGTGTAGGGAACAGAACAAAGGTCTCTATGGAACCTTTGTTGACCTCACCAAGGCTTTCAATACTGTGAGTAGAAAAGGTCTATGGCAGAATTTGGAATGCTTAGGTTGTTCCCCCAAGTTCCTTGAAATGATCATCTCACTCCATGAGAATCAGCACGGCCAAGTCAGATATGGCAATGCACTTTCTGAGCCCTTTCTAATAACCAGTGGTGTGAAACAAGGTTGCGTTCTCACACCAACCCTATTCACAATCATTTTCAGCATGATGCTCCAAAGGGCCACAGCAGACCTCGATGATCACGACAGTATCTACATTCGATACCGTACTGATGGAAGCCTTTTCAACCTAAGGTGACTGAAGGCCCACACCAAGACCTTAAACCATCTTGTCCAGGAGCTGCTTTATGCTGATGACGCCTCCCTTGTCGCCCACACAGAAGCAGCTCTGCAGCGTTTAACATCCTGCTTTGCAGACTCTGCTGAGCTCTTTGGGCTGGAAGTCAGCTTAAAGAAGACAGAAGTTCTCTATCAACCAGCACCTCAGGAAGTCTTCCATCATCCCCACATCACCATTGGCCAATCAGAACTCAAATCAGCCCAGCAGTTTAATTACCTAGGTAGCCTCATCTCCTAGGATGGTAAGATTGATGGAGAGATAGACAACAGGTTAGCAAAGGCATACAGTGCCTTCGGAAAGCTTCATAAAAGAGTTTGGTGAAATAAACACTTGAAGAAAAGTACAAAGATCAGTATTTACAGAGCCGTTGTGCTGTCAACTCTCTTATATGGATCTGAATCATGGGTCATCTGCTGCCACCACCTGCAACTCCTAGAACGTTTCCATCAACGCTGCCTCCATACAATTCTAAACATCCACTGGTCAGATTATGTGACTAATATGTCTGTTCTAGAACAAGCAGCAGTCACAAGCATTGGAACCATGTTGCTGAGAACACAGCTGCAATGGGCAGGACACGTCTCAAGGATGAAGGACCACCGCCTCCCCAAGATCTTGAGTTATGGTGAACTTGCCACCGGCTGCCACAAGAGAGGAGCCCCAAAGAGGAGATACAAGGACTCTCTGAAACAACATCTCAGCCTTGGCCATGTTGATCAACATAACTGGTCTACTCTGGCCTCCAATCGGGAGGTCTGGAGACACACAGCAGCATCTATAATGCTGCTGCTTCCTTTGAGAAAGCATGCAGGATCACTCTCGAGGAGAAAAAACAATGCAGAAAGAATCGTGTCTTGCAGAATATACCACCTAAGGAGTCTTTCTGCTGTGCCTTTTGCAACCAGACATGCCTATCTCGTATTGGCCTCTTTAGCCACCAGCAGGCTTGTAACAAACGTGGGTAGTGCCTTCCCAAATCTTCGTTGGTGAAGCCCAGCCATGATGAGTAGTAAGTCAGGGAGGAACACTGTTGTACTGATTCTAATGCCCTATAGATAAAACAGTGTTCTAGCTGATTTACAGTACTTAGAGAAAAAACCTTACATTTCTGAATGTCTTTTAAGGTTTTCCAGTTTCTGATCTCAAGAGAATCATGAAGAAAGGAAAGTGCTTCTAGAAACACTGACTTCTCTTTCAATTTTTAGTTTCTTCCCTAATTTGACAAGAGACTGGAGTCCCAAAAAATATTTTGAGTTGAAGAGTCAGGTCCATAATTTACAGGAAAAAAAATCAATTTTAACTATATTTAGTTTCTGTTTACAAGAAGAAATATTTACTTTGCTTTACTAAATTATATTTGTGCAAGTCAAACATAATTACATGGTTTTGAATAACTCAGAAAATTATTTCCATAGCCCTGACTGAATTAAGGCAATAATATCATCAGGACTTTAAGAATTTTTTTTTCCTCTATTGATACGGCTTTTTTATTCTGTCCTTGCTGAACTTTTTGGTCATTCTTTATTCAGGTCACATCAAATAAGAGAGCAGAATGGACTGGTGAGTAAAAGCACTCTAACAAGGAAGATAAGATGCTCCATCACTTTGTGATGAAATATTCAAACACATAGCCCACTGGTATCAACTTATTCATGACTGATTTAAATGATACACTGAAAAATGTGCTTTAATCTTCCATATAATAAGTCTTAAAAAATTAAAACTGAAATCACAGTTTAAAGAAAATGCTAGCAGACATTTCAGTCATCATTTACTTGACTTTACATTTTCTGCTGTTAAAGTGGCTGGTTTCATTAAAGAACAATACAGCTGCTAGAGTAAAGCAGTTTATGATCTAGAGTCAGTAATTTGTGAGCTATTGAATGTCTTGGTGGGTACTGATGTCATTACCCTTTACATTAAAAAAAATTGTTCTTTCCAGTTATTTTTTTGCCTGTGAAGAATCATAGAATGGTTTGGGTTGGAAAGGATCTTGTAGGTTATGTAGTTACAACCCCCCTGCCATGAGCAGGGACACCTTCCACTAGACCAGGTTTTTCAAGGCCTCATCCAATCTGTCCCTGAACAATTCGAGGGATGGGGCATCCACAGCTTGTCTGGACAACCTGTTCCAGTGCCTCACTACTCTCACAGTGAAGAATCTTTTCTTTATATCTAATCCAAACATGCCTTCTTTCAGTTTAAACCCATCACCTCCTGTCCTATGCCTGTGTAAAAAGTCCCTCTCCAGCTTTCTTGTAGGACCCCTTTAGGTAGTGGGAGGCTGTCAACACCTTGACAAAAAAACCTGAAAAGTATATATATCCTTAGCCTGCTCTCTACCACTTAAAGAATTTTTCTTTGAGAAAGTTCAAGAGGCACTATTTAGAATAAATACTGATTCAATTTAATATCCCTTAGAATACTCTCTACCCCTTTATTATTATTGTCTGCTATATATACTTAGCACTCAGAGTTATGCTTTACCACAGGTTTAATCAATGCCAATAAAAAGATGAGCTTAAAGAATTAGAGCACATGGACAACAGAACTACATACAGAACTGATACATACAAAACAGCCTTTTTTCTCTATGAAATCTTTCCATTTTAATGAGAATTTTTGATTCCTCTTTTTTAATCAATTAATTTTCTCCACAACTATAGTGAAAACAGAGAAATTAACTGTGAAATTCACTATGATCCTGGGAGAAACTGGATAGACTTTGCTTGACAATTTATCAGTGAGTATGCTAGTTTTCCTAAATTTAATTTCTTTTTTTTATTTAGTTAGATGATCAGAATAATTCTTTAAAAGCATTAATTTCTAGGGACAACACAGCAAACAATTAGCATTTACCTGCCTCCATCAAATTACTGGTATGTGTACATTCTTCCTTCCTTGATGCAAATTAGGAGTCCTCTTCAAGAATTAATCAAATAAAAATCATTAACATTTATTCAAGTATGGAACTGTCAGACAGAAATTTGCAAGTTATGAGTAAATCCCATTACTTTTATCTCCTCATTGATTTATTAAAATTTCATGGAAAGGACAGTAAAATCTTCCTATACTAAGACCCACAAAACTCAATACTGTCTTCCTTAGAAAATAAGTCACAATCATTCATTTTGTACTTAGTAGTGTATATTACTACTAAATAATACATATATAATATATAATAATAATATATAATACAAAAAGAAAAATTACAGCACAACTAGGAAAAGCCATTTCAGAAACCAATAAAAGTGAGGGCATTAAAACAAAAGGAATCCTATAGGTTTACAGAGCTCTTCACTCTTACCTTTGCCAGCTAGTCTAGGGTAGCATTTACTGAAAGCTGTTTACCCAAAGCAATTACACCTACAAATGTGAAATCAATTGGAAGTCTCTTTCTGTTCTCTTTCTAATACTAAGAAATACTGCCATGTAGTTAATATCCATGCTAGTAATGGATGCAACATGCAACAAACGTGGGTAGAACCCTTCCCAAATCTTCGTTGGCGAAGCCTAGCCATGAAAAAAAAAAATGGATGCAAACAGAGAAATCAAGGGCTGAATAGGTAGGACACACACCTATCTGATTTCTGAGATGATATCCACAGATCCAAGTTAAAATAGGCTGCGTGAAAAGGTTAGTCTTCCAATCTTTTCAAGCAGCCCTGAACACATTAACTCTTCTTCAGGTTTAAATTACAAAATCTGATTCTGTGATCTTGTCAGAAAGTTTTAGCATCTTTCCAATTATATGAGATTTTTTTTTTTAAAAAGATACCATCTCTACCTGTAAATATTGCATCACTTACAGTCCCAAATCATTACAGTTACAATAATCTTACTACCTAAAATAGGTTAAAGTTACATTGTCAGAAAGTATATGAAGTTATTTGCCTTGGCAGTACCATAATCTGTTAAGTGAAATGGACTCTGTTTTCCAAATCTTAAGCACTGAAGTTGGCTAAAGCATGACTAAGAAAGCACAGCCCTACATCCTCATATAACTTTGTGGTTTTCACTTACATCTTCTGTCTGGAGGACAGTAACAGGTACACATCTTGTGAAAGGCATAGAGATAACAACAGAAATTTTCCAAGTATGCCTTTATGAAAAATCCACTGTGGATTTGAAACAAAGGGTTTACTTTCTTATTTTATCTGACAGTCTGTTTTCTTTGTGTACTAAATGCTCAACTATACTTAAAACTATGTTTTCAATTATGTGATTATGCATTTGTGTAGCCCCATTGAGCTTCATAGGATTACTCAAGCAGAGAAAAGTTTGCAGAATTACAGCTCAAGCTTGTCGATAAGGGTTTTTTCAGTGAAAAAAACCCAGACTTTCTTTCATAGTTAATTCATTCATTGAGGAATATGTAGTTGCAAGTATTTAAGTTTTTTAATTACAGTACATTATACAATAGAAAAGATAATATTTCCCTAGAAACAGTGTTTATCTTCATTCTTTAATTTTACAAGGATAGAAATGTCACTGTCTCTACTACAAGAATGGCCCTTCTGAATTGGTTTCCATGAAAGTAATCATTGAACATTACTCTGAATCATAAATTGAAGTAAATCATGCATTAGAATGAATAAGCCCCAAAGTTTCTCAGAACGTAACACACAAATATAAAATGATTTTACAATTTCTGCAGAAACAAAAATAATTTCACTTTCAGGAACTTAATTTTCCTTCTGTGGTAGTTTGGTCTAGGCCTTCCTTGGTGACCAGTTTGTAACCAAGGAAGGGCCCAGATTTACCCAGTATTCCCTACGATTTTTATGTAAGCTGGGCTATAAGAAGAAAGGAGGAGAGGCCTTTGCCCCTCCTTCCTTCCGGCGGCTTGGAGGTGCAGGTTCCCTGCTGTTGAGTCTGTTGTGTTGAGGAGTGAGGCCTGGTAAGGTCTTGTCGACCCTGGGAGACGGAGGTTGCCGGCGATCGTTCCAGAGTGATTCTCGGTTGTCCCAAGGAGAGTAGTGAGATATTTCTTTGCTAACTATTTTAGTTGCCAGATATTGGGCTACTAATTGGGATATATATATATTCTATTCTGGTTTTGTTCCTTTTCCCTTCCCCCTTCCCTTTCCCTTGTGAAATTGTATATATATTTCAATTGTGTATAACTGTAACATAAGTGTAATTCTATTTATATATATATTGCTTTAGCTGTCTCTCTCGTTTCGGTTTTTCTTGGTTGTTTTTCTCCCTCTTCTCCCTGAGGTTTGGGGGGGGACGGGACTTCTGGCTCCCTGCCAAGTCTCCTAACCTTACCACCTTCCCATGGAGAAAATGTACACTTTCATTGAAAAAAAAGTCATCTTCTCTGATAAGATTAAATTCAATCTTTTTTTTTCTATTTGTGCCACTTTTTTCAACAGTTTTCCACAGAAATAAGTCAAATAATGATCTGACAAAGGACTGTATAATTTACAGTGTTTTCTAATTTACACAAATATATCGCAAGCATGAGCAATAAGTTGAAACAAAAGGAAAATGCCAGAAAACATTCATTCCCTCAAACTAATTTGGGAAGCTAGGTAAATCTTTGGCTACATCATTTTGTCCAAATCCTGTTTCAAACTGAAGTCATATCGTGCTATTTGTTCATGTAACTAGGATAGTTTGGTCCTGATACAGAAGCATGAGAATTTCTTTGAGCTAAGTTCTCTCACAAGACATTTGCAAGAATGCTTTTGTGCCCCCATGCTTTCCTTTTGATCTGCTACTTGCATGTTTATACATCTGTGTTCCAGCATGAACTCCAACTAAATTGGCAGTCCTGGTATTGTTAAAACCTATTACAAATACTTCATTACACTGCAAATCACACTTACAACCATAAAGGAAACATAGATGAAAAGTGGGAAGAACTTGTCTTGCAGTTGAAACACCGGACTGAAACTCAGAAGATTTGTGTTCATTCCTGGCTCTGACAGACATCTTTTGAGTAATTTAATCTTTCTGTAACTGAGGTCTCCAAGTGTAATACATCCGTTTATAGTTCTTATCAGGAAGATAAAGTTCCCTAAGTCCAGGTTTTCTCCTTACTTTCCATATGTACAAAAAATTTTAGACCAAATTCTTGTTTGGTCTTTCCAGATACCACCATAAGAAAAAAAAGTGGTTTTGTTCTCAGAAACAATATGTAACAGTCTTGCTTTCTTTACCTTCCACATGAACTGATGACATGAATAAAATGTCTTCTTGTCTGAAGTTAATCTTAAGCTACTCTTGCCTTCAACAGAGTGCATGATTTCACTGATCATGTTTGGAAAAGATCAATTAACTGGATTTTTCATGTTTTCCTCTTCTCATCTTAATCTCCCTGCAGTAGCTGTAGCACTGCTATTTCTGCATCAAAGGAGTTTGGACTTGCTCCTGCTTGCACTGAGCCAAGTCTCTGAAGTGTTCCAATGGGAACAAAGCAAATCCATTGTCAAATTCAAGCTATGAATTTAATTCTCAAGCTATGAAATTAATGATGAATTGTTATTAAATTCTACACACAGACACACCAACAGGAAAAAGCCAAGTCCATTTTCAGATTGATTAAAAGAATTGTGCCTATCACAACTACTCTAATGATTGAAAATTCACTTTATCAATTAAAACCGAAGTCAGAGTCATTATACCTGAGGATGGTCATTATGTGACAGTGATCCTCAGATTGAGACAATATCATTTTATCTGGATATACCATTAGGGTCATTAGGGCCTTATTGAGTTGTATAATCCAGACATTAGGCTCCTGTACTGACATTCAGCCAAACATTTTATTGTCAAGAAACCAGCCTGGCAATCGAGCACCCAGTTTACAATTTTCAGGTGTCAGCCTATTCATATGAAGTACATATGGAACAGTTCAACTATATAACAGCCTTAACTTAGCATTTCTGAATGCCAGTGTGTTCTAAACATCTTTGTAGAGGTTTTTAATTGGGGAAGTACATAGAACAGCAGCTTCCAGTATGTAGCTGCAATCTTTCTCTTAGCATTGCCAATACACAGGCTATCAGAATCTGATTGCTACATTTCAAAGAAATAATTTTCCATAACAACATATAAAGGAAGTAAATGTTTACTTCACAACTGGGTCTTGAATTCTAGTGTTTCATGACAGGTGTAAAGTTCATGTTATCTCTATGACTGACTTTCAAATTAGAGCTTGTAACTCTTTCACTCATATATAATTAAACAAGCCATATATGGGACTTGTTAGTGAATACTGCTCTCAACAACATCCATTATAAGGAAGACCAATTATTTTTAACACAGAGTGAATGTTAATGGGTATCTGCAGAAGTCCTACACACGTTAGTGAAAGATTACAGGTAGATCTCACTACATGAAGAAATAAAATCAATTCCAGAAAGGTGCCAGTGTCTGACATTAAGACAAAACACGACAATGAGAGAACCTGGACTGTCCCCAAATCCTCCTTAGTCACACCAGTATACTGTGGTGGAAAATATCCTTAGAGATCTGCTGAAGGGCACAAAACTTCAAGTCTACAGGAAAAGCACCAGTACAGATTATTTTTCACAGTTTCCTACTGATTGGAATTCCCATTAGAAAAGGTCAGGTTTAATTTACCACAGCAGCATTCAGATAGCCTGTGGTCCATCATAGTTCAGGTAAGACAAAGAAAAATAAATGCTGCTTAACTCAGTAGGAAATCATTCCATTATATTATACATACAAAATATGTACTCAAGGGCATATGGTTTTAGTATATAGCTACTGAATGTTAAAGGCATGTAATAAATGTTGTTCCTAGGTTATGAAAAGATATTTAAAAAATAAGACTGGTATTTTTGAGCTTATAGGACAGAGGAAAGTCTAGCAAAACCTAACCTAGATATTATTACTGCAGCTGTCATGTCAGGATTTCTAATTTTTTAACATCCATTTTAAGTATTTCAGAGCTATTTTATGGAATCCCTGTTACATAACTGGCTTTAAAATTTACTCAAGTTAGCATTTTGTCTATAAGGTGCAATTGGGATGGAAGTTTAAAATAATGCTTCATATTCTTTACACATGTGAAAAGCTGTGCCAATATTGTATTTTTTGTGGCAGCAGCTGCTTGAAAATGCCTTTAGAACTGATTTGGGTTTCTCTGTCTTGTGCTAATGGAGTCAGACACAGGCTTTAATAGTGTGTATTCAATGTACACAGTTCCTAGGTGATCCTACCAGAGCAGATAATTTCCTAGCAGCAAACTGAGTGTGCAATTACAGAATCATCATATCTTCATAGACTTTTTTTCTTCACCATGCATCTTGCCCTGGCATCCAGCCATATTGCCAGGTAGTTCCAGAGGCTGTAACTCTCACTGCTGCAAAACCTCTGACCAAGGTGGGTGTGAGAAGCCCAGAGTGCAGGAACAAGTAACCATTTGACCTGTGTTACAGCTGCAGAATGAAGGGAGGCAGGTTCTGAAGGATGTGCTAAGGAATAGCACACTGCACTTACAGTGACTTTCAGCATAAATCAATCTAAGCAGTTCTTATTTTTTTATATGTGTTGCCACTACTTAATTGACTATGAATCACTCTATTCCTTACAAGTGGGAAACAACAAGGTAGACAAAATGACACAGAAAAGGAACCGAGATTCCAAATGTGTAGTAACTTCCAGAGCACAGGTATGTCTATCTAGGATTTGACAAAAAATTATTTCAAATTCTATCAAGTATATGTGTTTTATTCACAAATAGTCCTTTAAAAACACACCCATTTAAAAATAACATTTTATAAAAATAAAATCTATTGTCCAAAGAAAGTTAAGACAAGTAGAAAATTCTTGTCACTCCAGACTGGCGGAATGAGAGCAAAGTGAAAACTGGAACACTGGAATAAATCAGGTAGTCATTATTTTAAATAAATGTTGATATGGTTAAAGAAACTATTTAAGGTAAATGAGTAGTAAGACTGGATGTTTCCTGTCTGTGTGGTCATCATTAGCAGTAGCA
Source organism: Manacus vitellinus (assembly GCF_001715985.3). Lineage (NCBI taxonomy): Eukaryota > Metazoa > Chordata > Aves > Passeriformes > Pipridae > Manacus > Manacus vitellinus. The sequence continues at coordinate 13,353,906 of NW_021938789.1, read as the reverse complement.
GAAGTTTTGTTCAGAAAGTGTTTCTGAATGGATTCTTATTGTCATGGGAATAGCAACAAAGAATAAATGATATTGCTTTATACCACCAGTCCTTTAAAGCATAATATTTTGGTGTCCACCATATTTAAAACACTATACTATACTACATGGAAAATTACTCTCCTGATTCAAAGAGCATGACATTTTTCATATATATATTTTCAGTTGACTCAACAGAAAAAAATCACAGTATGGTAGCTGAAGTGTAAAAGTACCAGCAGCTCTCTGGAAAAGTGATGATTCCACATGACAGTCCACCAGACTACACTGCAAAATTGATGATCTTGTACAAGAGCTTAATGAAAACTCTTTTGCTCATAATATAAAGATGGAGATTTAACACATTTTACCTGGATATAGTCTACCAAAATAGATACAAATAGGGCACATTCTTTGGAAATGAAATAACACTTGTGATCAAAATTATAAAAAGGGGCTGAGGGGCATTATGAAAAAAAAAAAAACATATAAGCAAACAGAATAATTACCTACCTCAGGTAAATCAACTGAAGTTAGATGTCCAGTCTGCTTTAGTGAGCATGAAAATCCCATTAGATACCTCTAAGCATCTAAATGTCTTTGAAAACATATCCCTCTGTGCTTAACATTATTAAGAATCATTTCAAAGGCTAAAGGGACTCAGCCTCATCTGCAATATACTGTAAATTTCAAGCAGAATTCATATGATTCAACAGTGCAGATGTCCAATCAAAGATCCCTCCACCATCAACAGCGGAAGATAGACACCAATCATAAAATCTCCCGTAAAGAATAAAGCACCCTCTGGAAATACCTTCTCAGGCTTGGTATAAATTGGCCTCTGGAAGACACTTAGAAGGAGTTTAAATGGTTAGACACATAATTCATACCTCCAGTCTAGGAACAGAGTGGAGATCCTCTGTACTACTGACTTCAAAAAGTCTTTGGTTGAGCTTTTGCTCTGCCCCAAACATTAATTAGGTTCATGATTGTGATGACTGTCACATTAGAGCAAAAAGAATCAACCTAAAGGTAGGTTCCAGGCATCAATTTTTTCTACATCCTTGGGCATGAATCCCCCCAAAATTGTGACATACTCACTGAATCACAGAGTAAATGCATCAGGTCATGTAAAGGCACAAGGATGTAACCACGATGCAATCTGCATGCTTATTTAGTGACTCCTTTTAACACAGAAGTAGTAAAGTGGTCTCTTACCTGCTCATCAAAAATGGCCAGTGCAGTCTGCATGAGAGAGCACAAGACTTAAGTTACTTAAATTTGACACTACAGTCATGAAATAAAATAAAAATGGGGCCTGTTTGTTGATAAAAGGGAAAAATTTCAGAGTTCACAGGTGAAAGACTTACACAGTGAATCCTCTGAAATACTGATAGATGGGAGAAACATGAAATTTTGAGGTATGACAGGCCAGGGACAGTAGGAATACAAGCAGGAAGAAATGAAGGGAAATTTTGAATTAGCTTTGAGAAAATGGCAGAGATAATAAGGACATGACAGCAATTTCACAATGCTCCCTATGCTGTGAGGTTGGGGGATAGTTCATTCTGAATGCACAAAATGTAGGATGAAGAGAAAGAACAGGTATTCTCGTTCTTTCCACACATTCCATAAAATCATATTTATTCATTATCTACCTATTAATGGAGATCTCTTTTGTAGCCATTTGCTTTCATTGTAATAAGTTTTGTTCTGCTTTTAATCTTGGAAATATGAGCAACCTGCAAGCAGAATAATGAGTCAGTTCCCCGAAGAACCCCACTTATTTTTTTATCTATTATCATTACAATAACCGTATTGCATTTTGCTGAAAAAATAATTTTACATGACATAAGTAACAATTATAATATCAAAATAAACATTAGAATTTTCAGAATTTTAGGAAAAATCCACCAACATTCGTTTCTAGTTACATATAGGGTGGTTCAGCCTCTTTTAAACTGACTAATTAATATCCATTAAACTTAAGGGATATCTGAAGAGACCTATATTATTCATCATACTTATCTTTCATATTTATTGAGACCAGAAACAAGAGAAGGAAAAGATTTCTAATGCAAGTTTCTTGAGTGTGTGGATTAGGACTTTTCATGTTCACAAAGAAACTCAGCAAAACTTTTGATCTGAGAGACTGTAACACTAATGATCAGAAAGAATGTCATGGAGGATTTGTTTATATTTCTAAAACTGTACATAAAAATTATTTATAAAGGAAACAAAATGCAGGCAAGAAATGAAAGACATTCTTTGATAAATTAAAAATGTTTGCTTTCTGCTATAATGTAAGAAATCTAGATGTAAGAGAAGTATATTGTCTGTATGTTCAAAGGCTTAACAGCACAAGGTATAGAAGTATTTAAAATGGTAAGCACTCAGAAAATAGTATAGGTCTTGAAATGAAATAATCCTCATAAATAAATCATCAAATAAAGATAAAATGACAAATTGGTATTAGTCTAATACAAACTTAGCTGAAGTATTAATATCCTTTTTTTCTCCCTCAGAAGGAAACTTGCTATAAAACTTGAGTTCAGATAAATGTCTTTAGTATGTCTAAGCATTTGTGGTGCAATTCTTTATTGCTTTTGGTCACTTGCAAGAATTCTAGTGATGTCAAACCACTGTTAATGTGTCAAACTACAGAGCACACATTATACGTATCTTTGAAATCTGCTCTACTATTTCTGAAAGTACAGGTTCCACAGTTCTCCTCTTAAATATTAGGCATTGCATCGATGTTCCCCCTACTCCTTGGTATAGACCCACACTCTTAGTGGCAGCTGTGCATTTCCTCTATGTCTGGAGGACCATATGCCACCCTACAATTGTGTGTAAATGCCTGGTAAGCCTGATACATATGAAGGAAAAGATGCCCCCTTTGTACAACTGACTGAACCCAAGATTTCAAAGGAATTTTCCTATGAAAGAAAGATGAACCTCAGAATATAGGGCACAGTATTCAGAGCAATATCTCATCATAAAGAAGTCCCACGAATAATGAAAATCCCAGCTACCTAGCTCTTATCAGCAGCTAATCCTCCTCACAGTGCGCTGCTGGAAGGAAATTTCACATCATTTGTCATTTTAGCATACTTCATACCAGCTATTTTTTTTCACATTCATAAAGCTCTTGTAACCCTTCTTGCTCCCACTGTCAGGCTTCTAATTGTTTGTACTGAAACCATCCTAATTAGATGGCAAGATTTGTAGGGTGTGGACCATGTCTAATTGTTTGGTTTGTAAGAGTGTGAGTGTACAGTACTTATATTAAACTGCATCTTGTCCTGTATTTTATTGTGCTTGTTACAGAGAAACAGTTAGACATCTTGTTTTCAGCTTCCTTTCTAAACTAAACAAAGCTTATATGATCAAGGCTACATATATCTCCATGTATGTTTTTACTCACAAAATTTCAGATCCCTCTGTCCAAGTTTTACTATATTTACATTCCCCCAAAAGGGGAGTAAGCTCAGAGATAACAAATACCTACCATTATTCATGAAAATAGGTGTGTTGAAGATATTACTTTTCTGAGAAAAAAGCTGCAGAACATGATCAATACTTTTGAGATATTATGAAACAACAGATAAGCACACTATTTACAGTTCAAATCTCAGGGAAGAACATCAGAGCTCACATCTTTCATTTGCCAGAACCAATGTGCGTCAAACATCCATAGAAAAACAGATTCACCAGTTGTGATGCTCATACAGTTACTTAAGAACTTACAAAGAGATCTAGTGAGTTATGCCAAAGGTCTACCTTGTCAGGCAACCTGTTACTGGCTGTGGTTAACAGTAGGCTTGCAGTGAAAAGCAGAGCAGGGAAGATACCTAGCAGTTTTTCCCCAGAGCACTGCTTCTAGCAATGTATGGATCACAGACATCCTGAGCTTGGCATTATGTCTGTGTGCTTAATAGCTCAGCCCCCTTACAAGGATTTGTTCAATTGCTTTTGGTACTTCTGTAAACATCTGGCATCTCTTACTTTCCATGGCAATGGAGTCCCACATCTTACCTAGATGCTTCATAAAGAAATGTCTCCTTTTCCTTGCCTTGTACTGCCACCTGTTAGTCTTACATGATACTCCCTGGAGTTTATATTTTTTTAAGAAAACAGCTCTTCCTTGGTTATCCACAATTTATAACCTTTTAGTCTAACGACCTTGGTCATATTCTCTCTCAGTTTCTTCTTTCCCAGTTGTTTAGCGGAAAGATTTAAAACCAATTAAAAAGCCATTGGAGCTTCACTGACTTAGTGGCCTTTGGATCATTTTCAAAAGAGGTATACAGTACACAGTACACTAAGCATATGATTGACTACCCTCTGTGCCAAAACCCAATCACTAGCTCTTGAGATAATTTTAATATTCTACATTATATTTGTGGTGAAATAATATAGAAATATTTCTGTCTTTTTTACTTCTTGAATTCGTATCAGTATGTTAGAGATAAGGTCTCAAAAAGAATGGTACAAACATTGCAATAAAATTATTTTTAACTGATTAAAACAAGCTTCTGTTATTTACTACCTGAAGAACAGAAAAGAAAAAGAAAGAGCAAACACCTTTCACGTTTTCATAGGGCTTAAGATGCAAAGGAAAAGAAAGCAGTATGATAAACAAAACAATGGGGATGGATGGCTTAGCACCATTTCCAGGCTAAGTTCCAAGTAATTTCTATAATCAAGTTCCAATCCAAGTACATCTTTGCCTCATTTCTTTTGGATCTGACAAACTTAAGTATAGGAAAGTCAAGGGTTTATTTTTTTTTTCAGTTTCACTTTGATGAAAGTATTCTTGCTTTTCATGCAGTTTTCAGATCAGATCAATTGTTTTGTTTTTCCAAAATGCCAAAACCAGCATAGCTAGGAGGAAACTTATGCAGGAAAAAATGAGCTGTTTCTTCTCTACTTTTTTGCACAACGTCACTTGCTTTTTTCATGTATTCTATTAGTTCTAGTAGATCCCACACTCTCTAAAGCTTTATTCCAGAAAGGAAAAACTGCTGTAATTACAGAGAAAAACATTAGGATGCACAGCACAACTTTTTACCACAACTCAAGGAGTATGGCATTCTTTTGTCACGTACCTCTTAAACATATGTGTTCTGCAGTTTGTCTTACATCAAAAAACACTTTTTAATGCAATGCAAAAAGACATTCAAAAGACAGTATCAGAAGCTATAAGTCACTTAGTTTGGAAATAAATCTACAGAATTCCACCAGAGTAGCAGAAATAAAAAAGCTCCTTTTGAATGCCGAGGCCAAATACACAATACTCTATAGGCATGGTATTTGCTATGCCCTTTACTGGCAGATTGATTTTCATGTTCTGACTAAACTAGCAGTTAGCAACATTACACTGCTGGTTGGATAACAATGACAGCCCAATTAGAAAGCACAGTCAATGAACAGGTCAGGCAGCCAGGGTCCAGATATCCTAAGCAAGACTAGGTCTTTCAGTTTGTAAAACTTTCTGTTGACCCTTTCCTCATCATAAGTGACCCACCACAAAAAACATGTCAACATTTTGTGAAGAAACAAAACAGAAAATAAACTATAACTTATCCAAATAAGCAAACAGCATAAGAAAACTTTTTGAGGAATTGTCAGCATAGGAAAGAAAATACATGGGTAATAGGGTGATTTCTGATTTCCCCATAAATATGTGTACTGTACTGGTTGTTGGATTTGGGGAAATGTTTTTGGGTAGCCTGTATGAATCAGACACATAACAATAAGATATATTTTGAAAACTTAGAACCACCAAAACTAGAAAACGTATTATTTAGGCTGTATTATTTAGCCTACTTATCTTTATATATAAACACAAATAATTTTGAATTTTTGCTTGATCCCACTTCAAACTCATAAATATGTAATTATAATATAAAAATACTTCCATATGGATTTGAGGTTATGCATCCTGAATGCAGGCAACAGAGATTTGTTGACATACGACATATACAAAGCAGATGAATGTATGGATCAGGAAGGAAACTACATAAATTACTGTGCTTTTAAACTTAAAGGAGGGTAGCTAGGTTGTTTTTGATCAAACTTACAGTTCAACTCTGCAGACCCAGTATTAGCCCAAGGGCTGTGAAATCTAGTATTGATCACCCATGAAACACATCTTTGGAGACAAAGTTCCCACCCCTTCCAAATAAAAAACAAGGTCCCCTTGAACTTTCAAAATGGTCAAGATCTTTCCTGAAGTCTACTGATCTTTTTTTTACTTAAGACAGATCTCTTTGTGACAGTGTGGGTTTTATTGTCATAAATATAGCTTTTCAATGTCACTGTTACTATCTTCATAAAAACACCTTGGCTATGCCTTTTTGCAAAATCCTCTTATGTTCAGAAATGCCTGTCCTTACATCACTTCATGCTCTCCTCACGTCTTATCACTGTTTCTTCTAGCATTATCTAATCTCACCTTTTAGTTTAACCTTGAACCTAGCTAGACTTTTTTTTTATTCTGTCATACATCCTCAGTTTCCAACTCCCATGGTTGACTAGTTGTGTCTTTTCTATGCTGCAGCCTTTATAAGAGATGGTCTTATTTGCCTCTAATCTCCATGGTGACTTAATGGTTTTACATAAATAGCAAATGCAAACAATAACAACATGTATTACTGCTCATTAAGCTCCTTTCAAAATTGTGTGAGTGATTTTTGTTGTATAAGAAGCAATGTCAGGGTACCATTACAAAATCTAGGAACAGCATTAAATAAAAAAGTACAAATGCATTGAAGGTATGTGCATGATGCTGTTTTCTGAACTGCAGTGTAGGCACATCTGAAATCTGCTTGCTCACACTACAGAAACTACTTATTAGCATCTGTATATAACACATCATCACCACAGGGAAAGCTAGTTTAAAATCATAAATGTCAAGACATAATTAACTTAAAGGTCAGGTTTAATTACAGTTGTTGAAACTGAAATATACTAATTACCATTACTATGTCAGAAAATTTCTTAAAACGATTTGAAATGTTTTGTTGGTGCACGTACTTTTCTAAAATTGACATCTTTTGTTCCATGATGGAGATGTTTCAACGGGCATTTTTTTACTAACTTTGAAGCAGAAAGAGAACAAAACAGAAAACCAAGGAACAAAGCACCACCACAAAGCTCAACAAAACCTGTTCTCTGCATTACAATATTATTAATTACTTTCTTGTAATTGACACTTTAGAGAATCATTTAGATAATGGAATTATTTCGAGAGTCTGGTGCATGGATGAAACAGATTTAACTATGTGGCTCTAAGGTTTAATGACAAAACTAATCAATAAGTGAAACAGACTGGTAAGAAAATAACTCAATAACTGAAAAATTTTCTCTACCTGTAGGATTTTCCAAGGATTCTACTGGGAATAGCTATTGACTCACATAAGTATTTTAGTTCTCTCTTTCCCCAAAGATACAGAAAGTTTGAATGCTGTGATTTCATTCTCTTTTGTTATCTAGTGTTTATTCTCCCCTCCCCACCACAGCCAGGAGTTCCAGCTTATCTTTTCCTATACTATTAAGAGTGATAGACATATTTTTTTTTCCCCCTGAAGAAGCCATTCCAAGCTAGGTAGAATGCAGCAGAGAAAAGGTTAAGCTATATAAAGCTCATTTCCCCCCAACAGCATAGATTTAGCTACTGTATAGCCCCCATGCAAAAATTCAGAAGTCTAAAAGTGAATATAGCAGATGACTCTGGAGGAAAATATCAGTAGCTGATGAAAAGAGGCCATCAAACGTGCTGATAAAAGAGACATACTTGTTTATTAAGTTTCATTCATCCTACACCTGAGGTCCTGGGTTGTAACAGCTGCCCCATGCTGTGAAGGATTCCAGTGCCCTCCAAAGTGCACTAATCATCTAAGATCAGCAAAAAATATTTCTACTATTTCTGGAGGAAATCCTTCTACTCAGTAAGTGGACAGCTCCCTGCCCCTTTCCCCCTCCTCTTTTGCAAGCCCCAGTACTTAGTGTTTCACATAGAGCAACAGAAAAGCTCAAAAGTCTGAACATAAGGAATATATACATCAACTGAAAGAGTGAAGGATGGTCTCAGGTACACAACACAAGTATAGCAGAAAAGTGGCTGGCAGTTTAGAAACCACCAAAAGAAAAACCCTGACTGTGATACTCTCTTGCATCTCAATAAATGGGTAAGGATGGCATTTAATTAAAGAGTGCCTGCCTCCCAGGTACTGATGACATTGAAATCAATGTGGACAGACGGCATTAAGGATGGCATAACCCAAAAATTCTCTTATTTAAGATTTGCAGCTAACTGTTAGAGAAAAGTGAAATTTATTAAAGGCTTCCATCTGGCAGAATGTATCATTAGTATTCAAACTGATAGCAGCAGTGATTTAAATTTAATAATCTGAGTGGAGATATGCATCAAAAAAAGAATTCTTCTAAAATATATCTAATAGCAATAACTGACTTCTTTATTACAGTCTACCTGTGAAAAATGCCAGATATCAAAGAATAAGACATCAAATGTTAATTTTAGTGTGTTCTTCCAGTTGAAACTCACATTAAAATAATGTAGTTGGTGAGAATCAAGTAGCACAGACTGTACTTGCTTGTCCCTTCCTTGAGGGAGATTTGAAACATCGAGGCCCAGAAACAGCAGGATATTGCCCTTATGGAAGGGAGGCTGTACAAGTGAGGTGCCCCAGCACCGGCAGTGGGGGCTGCAGAGGTGGCTGCTGTGAGAAGCAGCTGGGGCTGCCCCAGGCCAGCTACAGCTGATTCCTGCTGTTCCAGCCACTGGCTCCAATGCAGGACACAGTTGAGCCCTGCAGACACAGGTGTGGCACCTCTGGGAAAATGTATTTAAGAAGGGGCAAAACTCACTCCAGGAAAGAGGAGCAAGTTAAAAACAAGTAAGTGTGCGAAACAGCTCTGTGCACGCCAAGGTCAGAGAAGGAGGAGGGAGAGGAGCTGCTCCCAGTGCTGGAATCAGAGATTCTCCTGCAGCCCATGGAAGAGACCATAGCAGAACAAGTGTCTCCCAGGAGCCAGTGGAAAAGAGCATGCCAGAGCAGATGTCCAGATGTCCATACTGCAGCCCAGGAGACCCCACAAAAGAGTAGCTGGATATTCCCTAAAGGAACGGCAGCCTCTGGACAGCTCATGCTGGAGCAGGTTCTCCTGATGGGAGCCGCAGCCCATGGGAAGGCCTCACACTGGAGCGAGGGAAAAGTGGGAGGAGGAAGGAACAGAAGAGAAGTGCTATGGACTGACTCCTGCTCCCATTCCCCATCTCCCTGCACAGCTTTGTGGGTGGGGGAGATGGACATGTCAAGAGGGAAGGAGTAAAGCTGAGCCTGGGAAAAAGGGGTGGAGGCTTGTGGGGAAGGAAGTTTAGTTTTTGTCTTTTTTTCTCACTATCCAACTCTATTTTAACTAGCAATAAATTATAGTAATTTTTCCTCAGTCAAGACTCTCTTGCCTCTGATGGCATTTGGTGATTTCCCTGTCCTTATCTCAACATATAAGCTTTTTCATCCTATCATCTCCCCATGTCCTGTTTACAAGGAGAAGAGAGTGGCTGGGTGGGTACTTGGCAGCTGGCCAAGGTCAACCTAATCATGTATTTTTATGGGGAACATGTCCTTTGAAGCTGTACTTGCATACGTGAGAATTATGCTGAGTAAAGTACATGTAACACAGAAAGATAATTACATTTTTGATTTTATTACAAGTTGTATTCTGTCCTTGCTTTAATTAATTGTATGAAGTTACTGCTCTGCTTTCAATTTATACATCTGAGGTTTCATTTTTTAGGTAATATCCACCTCTCAGTCTCATATTAAAGAAACTTTTTATACATCTTTCTTTCAGCTCTACCTTAATATGGGATTCAGGAATAGCTTGCATGTTAAGATTTACAACAGATGCCAAAAAAACACTCCAAAAGCTGCAGATAGAGTCATTGCTCTACTACCTAGCAGGTGAACAAGGGAACAGACCATTTTGGGGGGGGAGGGAAAGTAAACATGAAAATTAAGGCAAAGTGCAAGAATCACAAATTGAAGAGGTTGGAGAAAAAATGTTGTATTCATTATAAGAACAAGTATAAAGTAACTACCCAGTGCATAATTTACATCATTGGTGTTGCGCAAACAAAAATATCCACAAAATCTTACCCTTTTAATGATTTTTTTTCTTAATTGCAGATTAATGGGCAGTTCCACTTTACAGGCTGGTAATTTGTCACTGTGATCTGCTTTTAAAAGTTGAGCAAGAAAACACTAGAATGCTCCAAATATGCTGTTGGTAAGAAGCCAAGCTAAGGTTCTTTAAATGTTCCATAGCCTTCTCGCAGGAAGGAAGGCACTAGTTCTGAATTGGAAATGTCACTACAAGGGATAGATATCAAGACTCTTAGCTGAGCAGAGGTGAGCACAGCCAGAGCCTGAAGGAGGAAGGCTTTCACAGTCATCAGGCAGCTGTACAAAGAAACCTGGGCACATCTAACAGGGGCTGGGGGTAGGGGGTGCATGTGTGATGGTGACAAAGACCCCTCAGTCCCTGCTCCTCCTCCCTCTGAGAGCTGTTAATGTGCAGCACTACCAAAAAAAAAAACCCACCACCATATTTTACTTTTTTATTACTTTTCCTAGGCCTTTTTTCCCCAGCAATGAATGAATGTGGACTCCTACGAGCTAATCTGAAATCCAGGTATACCAGAAAAACAAGTTTTGATTTTCATTTAAAACCTCTGAAAATATACACTCATTTCATTTTTTAAATTTCAGTTTTTGAAAGCCATTTTGATTTCATCCCATAATGTTTTCTTCCAACTGATGCATTTTAAGCACATCAGAAGAAAAGTTTTAATTTTTATTATAAATGAGAATAATTTGTTGTATCCTTCACAAGAACTTGATAAACAGGAAAAAGTCTTTTTTGCTTTGGTCTGTGTCAGATTCAGAGGAGAAAAAAAAGTAATTCAGGTTCTTCACCACTATTTATTCTGCAATACAGTACTATACAGCAGCTCTGAAGGTGCTCATACTATTCCATATATACATCTCAGCCAACAAATCACAAAGCTTCCATGCAGTCTTTGAACTCAAAAGCTCATTATCTTATACAAACTAGACATTGAAAGCTGAGGCATTGTTAGGAAAATAATGGATGATGTTACACTGGGAAGAGCAAGTGCTTAAAGAACACAGGATTGCCAAGAATACATGGGGAATGCAGTCATTCCAGATGATGCCTCAGAGCTTTTTGCATTTTTTTAACTTTTGCAGATTTTAGAAGTAGTTGTGTAGTAAATGTATATTTTCATGTAGCTGTATTGTATCCCTTACCCTGTAGCATAATGTTTACACATACCCAACCTTATTATCCCATTCCATATCAATGCCTCTAATTTCTGTAAATGTGTTTAGTCTTCTTTTCAAGGCAGAATTGTAGAAAAGCCTGGACCAGAAGATATCACACAGACACAGTGACCTTCAAGCCCAGAACTTTGGAGAGCTCCAAGGACTGTACGTGCTGCAACAAAGATGAAGATGAGGAAGAAGGGGTCCCAAAGACCCCAAACCCAATTCTCAGAGGGGCGTGTCAGGGGGCAGAACTGGGCAGAGCCAGTGGGTGGACAGATCTCGTATTGGACGGACCTTGTTATAAAATCATAGAACCACTCTCTGGGAGGCGCGCGCAACATGTGTATTCCCCTGTCCTGAAGCTTCATTAAAGGACCTACTCTCTTTATCTTATCTTATACACTAAATTGACCTGGAGTCTTTTTCTCCATACTCTTTTCAGGCAACAAGATAATAATACCAAATTCTTAAAGTCACTGAAAATGTTCCTCACTGAAAATATTCTTCACAGTGGCAGATCTCATCTTTGCACAATTTAGAGCTTCTCTGACAGACCCCAAACCATAGTATGAGAAGATTTTACTTTACAGCCAAGGAAGATGCATCCTAATTGACTCTGAGTCAATTATGGTGTGAAAATATTGGGCTATATTTGATTTTGAAGTTAATTTGTAAAAAAAAAAAAAAAAAAAATTGGATAGATTTTCTTATTCCTTGTAAAAATAATTATGAAAAAAAATAATTATGTAAAATTCTAGGAATAAAACTATATTGCTCCAACTAAACTCCACTTTGTAGAACTATAACTAATTCATATTCAGCCAACCATCATGTTCCATGCACAACTATGTATGTCTCTCTTTAGAAAAATTCATTAAAAGAAAAAAAAGCATGGTGGCAAAAGTATAGCATTCGTAAAAAGTAAGCCTAAGGAGTTCAGCTCTGCTAACTGCCATGGCTTCTTCACAAATCTTTGTCAGCCTTTCATAAAATTTTATTGCACAATTTTTACCTTTTCTTAAGTCCCCAAAGATGATGGAATCAATAATAATCCCATCTTTTCTTGAAAAAAAATATTGTTCAAGACTAAGTAGAAAAGCTATAGGGGAGAATCATCCTTTAGCACACCAGAAATTACAAGATAAATAGAATCAAACGTGTATTATGTTAAAATAAAGTCTCAAGATATTCATGCCACATGTGTGATTATTAAATGTGTGACATCAGTGATATTGAAGCAGGGAATTTTTCCTTTGTAACATCAGAAATGCAGAAATGCTCATTTTGTTTAAAACCATATAAAGAAGAACTCATAGAGCTGGGACAGGTGAAGATACCCACAGGTTTATAGTACCGCCAAAATAAAAATAATGGGATACCCAATAGGAGTGCATGCGTCTGCTGTATGCAAATGCAAATTGGATAAATCCTCTTCTGGACAAATTAGGACGGGACATAACCTGCTTACCCTTGACACTCAGTGAGACTTCATGCAGTAACATAAACATAAGCAAGATATGTGCCATCTGAAGTTCAATGAATATGATAAAACTCTGTATTATTATTAAATCCCTAGTCTAAGGAATCTTACACTTCTGCAATGGAAAATTTTGAAACATATGAAATTTGTAAACAAAGTAACCTAAAAACCAACCTTCTTTGGATTATTGGTTGCAGCTCAAATTTCAAGATAATATATATGGGAACACAGAGCCAGATTCATCAGTTTTATTGACTCATTAATGTAGCTCTGAATAAATGAGATTTTGTGTGTAGATTTAGCTCGAACGATAATTGCTAGGATCAACAGTGTGATACGTATTTAAACCTGGGACTATTGCCACTGAATAAATGAAGGAATCATTACTGGTTAATCTTTGTAGGACAGTGTGTTCCTGCTTGGACCACAAAGTATCAGCAATAATTTCTGCAATGACTGGAAAAAACTCCATCATTTACAATCATAGGAAGATTTTACCATTTTGCTGAACCAGAAATAGAATAAAACTTTTGAAATATTTTCTGAGCATGCTATAGCTAAAAACAACAGCAGATAATGTAGGACAGAACTGCCCAAGTGCTTTAAAATGTAGACAACATTTTAGTGCTGTGATGTAGATAACATCACAGTCAGTATTTTTAGAAGAATGTGTGTTTTATAGATTATTTCCATTCCTTTTACTGTTAGTCCCTAGAATAAGAAAAACTATCAGAAGGTTCTTATACAGGAATTGGTTTCTTTGGTCTGGAATCAGTAGTCACAATCTAAAAGAATTTTTTTAATCCTCTGTTCTGGAATATTTTTTATAACAGGTGTTAACTAGATTTGTGGTCTATAATGTCATTTATTCTTAATTTGTGGGCCATAATGTCATGTTTGCACTCAGTTGTAGACAGCTGCAATTTGGAGTATCCAACTTCAAGATAACAAAATAATCTGATTAAATAAGGATTTTCTGAAAAACAGTTTTTACTACAGCTTGAAAACTAAAAGAAAATTGGAACAAAACGGCAGAAAACTTGTACACCGTGCTTGAATGGTAGAAGTTATTGGGTCCAGACTAATGTGAGGGAGAGATATCTCCACTGATTCAGGCCAGAGATGTTAGCGGTGTTTCCTGTCCCTCTGTGTCTGAGGTGATTTACTTTCTGTTGCTGGCATGATTCCACTCTGTACAAAGAATTTATTGCTAATGAACTCTGCCTGCCCAGACCCCAGGTGACTTTCTGTCCACTAAGCTACAAAAAAAGTCTTTCCCCTTTTCTCCATAGCAAATGAAATTATAATGTAAAATAGAAAGATTTTGGTTTAGACTCAGTTCACAGTGACAAATCATTTATTACCTAGACCCAAGAAAATTACTATAAACCAATTATAAAATCAGTCACTACTTGCATTCCACTGAGATGAACAAAGAGCCATTCTCAGATGACAAGTCAACAAAAGTTATTTTCAGAATTGCAAACCTCATTACAAAATTTTTGGTTTTACAGCTTTTAAATTACAAAACAATTTAATGGATTTAGTTGGTAGAAAGACGTCATAAGAAGTTGACTGCACACTTCCATAGGACCTGGGACGGTTGATCACAAATGTAAGGAACTTCACAACAGTAATTTCACCTTTCTTAATAGCTGCGTTAAGGTACAATAATTTTTAGGCAAACATAGAATATTCAAGCAACTCAAACATCTGATTGCTTTTACATTTCAAACACTCAGAAATATTTGAACTTGAACTCTAAAATAAATAGAAATATAGAGAGAAGACAAAGAAAAAAATGATGGGTTTAGCTAAGTTATTCCAGAAAACAAAAGACCATTTAGACCATTTTCTGATTACAATCAGGCAAAAATTATGTGAAAAAGGAAGAGAGACAAAGAACCAACCCTGAGCATTGAAATAAAAAGCCATAAATAAGTGAAAAATTCTTATTCTAAACGCAGTCAGGTTTTCTGAACAAGCTAGGGAAGATTGTACCAGGTCAAAATAACAAAACTGAACACCTAAGCATGATTTGTATCATTGTGAAAGCATCCATCATGTCCAAATTACAGTCAGTCTGATTTTGCAATTATAATTAAATGTGTCCTGCTCATCATTATTGTTGCACATTTCAATAACATTTTTAACAGCTTCATTGTTTTCCCTGGATCATCCAGAAACACACAGGTCAAACTATTTATAAAAGTATTCTCACTAAATGTGTTGAAGGAAATAATTGGTGATGAAAAATACTGAATATATCAAACTCAGTTTACCATCATTAGGATTATGTGCTAAAACTACAGCATTTTGCATTACATGTTAAATCAGGTTATAGCAAATTGAAAGAAAATACTGTCCAAGCACTTCTGATGGGTTTTTTACTAAGTATAAAGTCATAATTTTATATTCCAGTAAATATAAGTAACTAACCTAGCTACAAAATACACAAGCATATATCTAATGCCCAAAATGTTACACAAGAGACATCATACAGTCACTGATGAACGGTGATTACCATGGTGAGGAGAATGAACAAACAATCCATTGAAAAGCAAAATTGTCGAAATGACCTATTCCCTCTTGCTATCCCTCCAACACCCTGTTATTCAGCACTGCCCTGTGTATGGAGTGACTACGTCTGGCAACATCCATGCAGTCATTTGCAGGATTTCATATAAACTTGGTTACTAAGGTTACATTCTGGTTTTATTTTACCAAGTGCTGTGTTACTTCAGTTATCCCCCTTCATCATCAACAGTACCTGAAAGTGAAAGAAATCTAAGTCTATTTCCGTTCACTTCATATACGATATATGTCTCTATTTTGCTGTTATCAGATTTTGCCCATTTCTCATGTCTCCTGCATCCAGCAAGGGTCATTTTACTTGTATTTGATTTTCTGGTTTTCCATAATTAAGCTGAAATTTTGAGATCCCAAAGAGACTTTTTTTTAATGCATTCAGCTTAGCACATGTGCATATATACACATGTATATATCTATAGATATTAAGAATGCTCAAAAGAGTTCAAAATACAGTGAAACAAGTTTTCCTTGTCTAATCAACTAATTTTACCCTCTAATTATTACTATTAATATGTAATTATACTGTATTTCTTCCTAGCATCATTATGGTAGGATTTATATGGACACCTTACAAACAAGCAATCTGTCAGTCTTCTCTGGAAGTCTCTCCAGAGGCCCAGCCTGCAAGCTGGTGATGTGAAAAGGAAAAGTTATGGAGTATCAAAAACTGTCCCTGCACCTTGATGTTCTTTCCAGTGTTGCACTGGATTGTGTAACTTCCTGTGGTATCTCTAGAATCTCATTATTCCAGTGAATTATAGAGGTTTCATACAACATTTAAAGATGTATGGCACTTTAAAGATTAGATCTGTTTCTTTGCTTTTGTTTTGGTTCTTTTTAGCTTTTTGTTGTGTAGAACGAATGCATTAACTGCACTCAAGCACAAGACATTGAACTGGTATCTTGCCAGGTACTGTGTTAAAAGTGAAGCCCAGGAAATGAGTCTGTGGAGCAATTATGCATGAAATGTCTTTTAAATATATTTATTCATTACTACTAATAAAAAAGCTTGTCTGTAGATGATTCTTTCATTTGTTTGAGATGTTAATATTTCTAACTGTCCAAACCATAAGCATTTCCTCTTGAAAATTATGTTCTTATGGTTATTTAGAGAAAATTATTTCAGAATATGAAGCTATGTCATTCTATTTAGATAGTTACATGTAATCTCTAACATAGTAAACTGCAACATTCATGCACCAGTTTTTTCCAGTCTAATATTTGGCAGTCATTGACATTAACGAGGCAGACCTTCCAATCACACAGCAAGTATTATTACTATTTCACAGATGATAGAATTGAGGTAAAGAGAAACAAAAAAAGACAAATAGCTCCAGGGTATCCTTCCTTTAGAAAAATATTCCAAGTTCGGGACTTGCAGGCCTGAAATAAGATCACAGCTACACTATTTTCCTGTAGACTCCAAATTATTAACAGATCATTGTCATCACAGAGTCAATTGTACTATAAGGAAAATATGTCCATTGCTCTGGATATTCACAAATAGTAACACACAATTTAGATTTCACTTGAGAACTATTTGAACATTTCTATGGTAAAAACACAATCCCTATTAAGTGTTGCATTTCATCCTCGTAATGAATTTGACCCTGATATAACAACACGTGAAAAAAAGAAGAAAGAATAATCATGAAACCCAGCAAATAACAGACTCTACACTGTAGTAGTGCCTAGATGGCTGTGTGATGGAGTTCGTTGATTTAGACTCTCCATACATATTAGAAGTCCAAAAGCTTGAAGTTCAAAAAGATGGAGAATTTGTAACTTAAAAATAAACGTGAACCACTTAAGGATTCTCTTACAGCCCAGTTCAATGGTTGGAGACACTGCACAATAAAATGTGTATATGCACCACAGATCATCCCCCATGTATTTATACTGCAGTTGCTGTTGCAGGAGTAAGGCTGAAAATTTAAAGCCTGTTTAAAGAATATATATGTTTAAAGAGTATATAATATGTAAATTCACAGGAAGGGAAGCATACCTGAACTCAGAGAATCCCAGGGAGCTGATGACAATTTTTAAAGATCCTGTTGGAGGTGCAGAAACACTCGTAAATAACTGTGGTAACAAGAAGTACCATATATAGGTCTACTAGCTGGCAGACTGCACAAAAGGTTTCTCAGCCCTTGCTTGGAGAATGGCTTCTGCCAGATGAGAACCTGGTGGCACAAGGTGTTACCATTCTAGATTCTATAAAGCAAATTTTTTACTTCACATTTTCCCTCGTGTTCATTTCTCTTCCCTTCTCTGTGAGCTGGAGTCAATATTAACGGGGATTTTTTTGTTGTTTTTCTTCACTTTGGTAAACTACTATTTTAATCGTGCTATCATTCAGTAGCTGCAAATATTTGTTTTATTTCTCATCTTTGTCTGCTTTCCACTTGCCATAATCATCACATATATGTCTGAACCCCATAGCTGGAAGCAAAATAATCATGTCAATAGCTGGTTGGCTTCAGAGAAATCACAGGTATCTGGTATATACCTAAAGTTGCAGCATCAATCCACATTTACTACAGAGAAATGAAATTAAAGCTGCTATTGCCTTTCAACCCTTTCTGATCCTTTCCCAGTTGCCTCAAGGATTAATGGCACTGAGTTCCTAAAACATCTGAGTTCCTCTCTTTGAAGAGCTATGCAAATTGCTGTTTGTATGCAGACTGGAATTTACTCTCCTAATTTTAATTGGTACACCATCATACTGCTAATAGTAGCTTGATTTCTAGATTAGGGTCAACAGACCCAAAATGCACAGTGTTATTTGTTTCAACTAAAAAGATCAAAATTACTGAATATTGATAAAAAGCACAGAGTTCAAATCAGAGGCGAGACTCATTCCTCCTCTTCCTAAGGGCCCATAACCTCAGTGAAACATTAGTCTATAACAGGAATTGGCTTAATTTTTTCTGCCTGGTCAGACAATTTCTAAACAGCTGGCAAACTAAAATGATTTGCTGTTTATATACAGATACTATTGACAGATCCTGGGATCTTGCTGAAAGATAGGTTTCCAAGTAACACTGTCAAAACTGATGGAACAGTTTCTAGTGCTGAGAAACAAATATTGGATCTTTTTTGGAATCAGTCAGCATATAAGTAAGTGTTTTTCAAGGGACTTACAAGCTACTTTTTTGCCTTTGTTCCTCACTGCAGTAATGATTCCCATGAAAATATCTCTATAGCAACAAATTTCTTTCCAAAATGTGTCAGTAAAATTGTAGGAGATGCATATGGAAAAAGATATCCTTATGGACTTTAAAAAGCAAACTGTGAGAAAGAAATTACCTGTGTGTTAAATTGAAGGTTTAATGAAGACATTAAAATATATGACCCTTTTGGATTTTTTTCTGATGTAAAGTTATCCATTGCCTTTAATAAAAAGGACAAAATCAGATTTTATGCCTGCTTGCCTGATTTGATTAGACAAGTCAAGACAACTGGAACACTGGTTCAAAATGGCTTGGTTCAGAAAGTCTTGAGCTTCAAAATCTTTATTTCTAAAAGGCCATACAAAGAGAAAGAATTGAAATTAACCATTCTTGTTTCCACCTAATTGTAACTCTGTACCACCAGAGTCTCTCCTAAAGAAAAATTAAACAATACAAAATACAACTCACTATGGTTCTGCAGGTCCTCAATTAAAAGAAAACTATAACTCCCTTCATCTCAGAGAAACTATTCAAGTGAAAAAGAGCACACAGTAAAGAGCCTCTATTGTTCTGCCAGACAGGGCATATAACAACATACTCACACCACACACACAAAGTGTACTTCAATCAGGAGAAGAGAATTCCTGAACAGAATGTAATTAATGTTACATGCCAAAACAATTAGTGAAGTGTCATTGGAGGCACAGCCGTTGCATCTACAGCTCCAAACTTCTGGGCCAAGATCTGGAAATTATACCACTTGAAAGCCCTTAACAGGAAATAATGAGCATTTTTATGGCACCATAACCATAATTCATATCAGCCATTTAATATGTGAACATAATTAAGCAGTCAATATACTTGGGTGTAATGTCTGGTTTCTAAGCTTTCTTCTCCCACTCTAAACATTGCAAAAAGGAGATGAAGAAATCATTAAGGAACTTAAGCATCATAGGGCCTAGAGACTTTCTAGACACCAGGATACCCTTAATCAAGCATCCAGGAGTGTGTTTTCAGGAGGATGACATTATGCAAAGCTAATTCATAGAATCACAGAATCCCAGAGTATCCTGAGTTAGAAGGAACTCATCAGGATCATCACATCCAACTCCTGGGCCTGTGCAGGACACTCCAACAATCTGTGATTGTCCAAATGCTTCTTGAACCCAGACAGGTTTGGTGCTGTGACCAGTTCTGTGGGGAGCCTGTTCCAGTTCTCAACCACCCTCTAGGTGAAAAACCTTTTCCTGATATCTCATTTAAACCTCCCCTGACTTGCTTCCTCAAGTTCTGTCACTGGTCACCACAGAGAAGAGATCAGTGCCTGTCCCTCCTCTTCCCTTCACAAGGAAGTTGTAACTGCAATGAGGTCTCCCCTCATTCTCCTCCAGGCTGAACTGACCAAATGACCTCAGTTGCTCCTCATAAGGCTTCGCCTCCAGACCCTTCACCATCCTCTGGATGTTTTCTAGTAGTTTAGAGTCTTTGTTATATTGTAGTCACCAAAACTGCACACAATATTCAAGATGAGGCCACACCAGTGCAGAGTAGAGTGGGACAAACACCTTTTGACCAGCCTCACCTCTTTGACTGACCATCGCACTGAAAAAAGAGTTAAAATTGAGTTAGAAAATACAACAAAAGGAAGATAATTTTTAAATGCCAAAAAAGAAAAGAAAAAAAAGTTTGGAAGGTCTCCTTAACAGTCATTTAAAAAATTACCATTTTTTTGTTTGTGGAAGGCACTTCGCTTAGACAACATCTAGAGTATGTATATAATCATATTCTGAAGACCATTTCTATTCATATGGCTTTGTAATACAAGCATGGGGAGACACCTTGTGAAATTAAAACTGAGTAAATTTTATATGTATAGAGAATAGATTTTATGCGCCATATAATTACCATAACTTCCTCAGTCCTATAAGATATTACTAAAGAAAGTCTTGGTAAGATTAAATAAATTAGAAAGGTCACCATGCCTCACGTTTATAGTACAAACTAATAACTAGCTGAAATAAGAAGGAAATTATTCTTCCTTTACTGCTTTATATACAAACTAAAAATAATTGATAGGATTGTGCATGGTTGTGCATGAGATGTGACTTACCACCTCTAAAGCACATGAAATATATAGACTAATATAAGAGGAAAGAGCAGAGAAAATTACCCATGCAACCTATTTTGGAGTAGAAATCTCTGCATGCCTAAACTGGAATACAGAATCCAGGTCTACATACTAGAGAGTCTTTAGTGCCTTGGCAGTGCCTGGACTACACTCATTCTGCTGGAGTTGCAGCCACTGAACCATTCAAGACAAGTACAATCTCAATACTAGTTCTGCTTGGGGAAAAAAACACATAAGATCAAATACTATTTTGATATTAATACCATAAAACAGGATGGTATTAACATTTTCTTCATGGTTCTAGCTTATTCAATTTACCTAAATGGTTGTAGCTGTACTGTTTTTCAGACCACAGGCCTAAAACCAAATCTGCTGTACCCACAGTCAACAAAGTCTCTGTGGGGTCACAGAACAAATTCTGAAGTTGCGTTTATACACTGTGTTGACACTTAGACCTTCTTGGAAGGAGTCTGCTTGCTTTGATTCTTCAGTGTCAAATTACAATGCATATCAGCATTTGTGTTAAAGAAAATGATCAGATGTAGCTACATCTTTGTCTTTCCTGGTCTCATTGAAGCTATAGCAATGCCTATAGGTACTGTGCTGAGGCACCTCCAGAGAACTGCAGGTCTGTCAGCCTGACCTCTTGCCAGGGAAGGTCAGGGAACAGATCATCCTGAGTGTCATTACACAGCATGTGCAGGACAACCCAGGCAGCATGGATTTGTGAAAGGTAGGTCCTGTTTGACCAACTTGATCATCTTCTATGACATTGCTTAGGGGATGAGGAAAAGGCTATGTATGTTATCTACCTGCGCTTTAGTAAAGCCTTTGACCATTTCTCCTGCATCGTTCTGCTGGAGAAACTGGCTGCTCGTGGCTTGAATGGGTATACTCTTCACTGGGTTTAAAAAAATGGATGAATTGATGGACCCAGAGAGTGGTGGTGAATGGAGTTACATCCAGTTGGCAGCCAGTGGTGCTCCCCAGGGTTCAGTGTTGTGACCAGTCCTGCATAATATCTTTATCTAATGGATAATCAGACAATCTCATGGATAATCATCAGTGGTCTGGATAAGGAGATTCGGTGCACCCTCAGCAAGAAGATGACATCAAGCTGGTGGGAGTGTTGGTCTGCTGGAGGGTAGGAGGGCTCTGCAGAGGGGTCTGGACAGGCTGGATTGATGGGCTAAGGCCAATGGTGTGAGGTTTAATATGGAGAAGTGCCCTGTCCTGCTCTTGCACTGCTACATCCCCATGTAGCTGGGGGGAAGAGCGGCTGGAAAGCTGCCAGGTGGAAAAGGACCTGAGGGTGCTGGTCAACAGATGGCTGAACATGAGCCAGCAGTGTGCTCAGGTGGTGGCCAAGCAGGACAATGGCATCCTGGCTTTTATCAGACATAGTGTGGCCAGCAGGACTAGTGAAATTATTGTCCCTCTGTACTCAGCACTGGTGAGGCCACACATCCAGCACTGCATCCAGTTCTTGGCCCCTCACTTCAAGAAAGACATTCCAGAGCAGGACCAAGTCCAGAGAAGGGCAACAAAGCTGGTGAATGGTATAGAGAGTAAGTTGTACGAGGAGCAGCTGAGGGAGCTGGGGCTGTTTAACCTGGAGAAAAGGAGCCTCAGGGAGACTTTATCACTCTCTACAACTACCTGAAAAGAGTTGTAGCCAGGTGGGAATCAGCCTCTTCTCCTTGGCAACTAGCAACAGGATGAGAGCAAACAGCTTCAACTTGTACCAGGGGAGGTTTAGATTAGAGGCTTGGAAAGAGTTCTTCACTGAAAGAGTTTTCAATCAGTAGAACAGGCTGCCCAGGGGAATTGCCATACCTAGAAGTCTTAAAAAACCGTGTAGATATGGTACTTAGGGACATGGTTTAGTGGTTGACCTGGCAATGTTATGTTAATGTTGGACTCAATGATCTTAGAGGTCTTTTCCAACTCTAATAATGCTGTGATTCTATCACAAATCTCAGTGTTTTTCCCTAAAAATTCATCAGAGCTGGCTCTAATAAGGTCATGCTTGATCTGCACTTCAAAATACTGAATAGATATATCTTATGTGCATGGTGCTTTTCCACCATGGCCTCTTCATTTCAGGAGGAAAATTAGGTTTTACAATTAAAAAAAATGACTGCATGACCTCAGTATAGCACACTTGCCATAGTGCACATGGACTTGAAAGCCATGATCCCATGAAGTATGCTACTGTAAGTACGAAGATATTGAAAGATGACAGACAGAAGACAACCACCAGTTGCTCATGTCTC
Organism: Manacus vitellinus; assembly: GCF_001715985.3. Taxonomy (NCBI): domain Eukaryota; kingdom Metazoa; phylum Chordata; class Aves; order Passeriformes; family Pipridae; genus Manacus; species Manacus vitellinus. Next base: position 13,330,858 of record NW_021938789.1, on the reverse strand, counting down.
AGCTATTTCCCATGAGACAAAATAAAGAATGTGACTGTAAAGAAGTCTCTCACAGTAAAAATGGAACTACAAGGAGGCTGCATTCAGTTACACTCCCCTCTACATCTTTCCTTGAATCCCACTAACAGAAACCTGACAGGTACTCAGCATCATCTGGAACAGAGTTCTCACTGCAGTCCCTTGTAAAACAGAAGTCCCCATATCCCTCCATCTTCCAACACATACAAGTTCATTACAACAAGTTACTAATACTCCTTTCTTTTCTGAACAGGCTGAAAAGCAAGGAAACCATCAGCCAGTTGGAAAAACACCAGTGAAAAAGTGTGATAATTCGTTCTCATGTCAAAGACTGTGAAGAGGAGAGAAAATGTGATAAATTAATCCATTCTAATAAGGAGAGATTGTAATAAGAATAGAGACTCATTCAATTAATCCACTCTTAATATAATCCTATAAGAATGATATGGACCTCCCTGGATACCATATCTCAAGATATGACAATTCTTTTTTTCTTAGCCAGCAGTTCCCGATTACAGAAAAGTAATTAGCAAAACTGTCTAATAAAGTGGTATTTGAGAGATAACCAAAATATAACACAAAGGACCGATCTAAAAATGTAGCAGATTAGTTTATGGAACCTTCTTAAAGAGCCAGATCCTGAGTAGGGTAAGCAAACTGACTCAGCTTGATTCAGATTCTGGCTGAGACAAGATTTATTTTTTTTTACATCCACTGAAAATAGTCTGGTTTTAAAAAATGTATTCCGATTAGCTGGTTGCTCTATATACAAAAACAATTTTAAGAATTATGTAGGGAAAATATTAGAGGATGTAGAAGAAACTATTTTTCATGCTCATTAAGTATGACCCAGGGCCAATGAATAAGAGTCATAAAACTTTTCCACAGATTTTTATTAAGAGTTAGTTTACCACCAAGCAGCGTGTTAAGAATAAAACGTCTGGACCACTGGAAAAAGGTAAAATGCAATGGTTTAACTGGTTAGCTGCACTATTAGTCTTCAAGATCACAGAATCACAGAATATGCTGAGTTGAAAGGGACACACAGGGGCCTGCACAGGACCATCCCCAAGAGTCACATGTGCCCGAGAGTATCATTCAAATGTTTATTGAACTCTGTCAGACTTGGTATTCTGACCACTTCCCTGGGGAGCCTGTCCCAGTGCCCAACCACTCTATGGGTGAAGAACCTTTTCCTAATATCCAGCTTAAACCTTCCCTGACACAACTTCAGGCCATTCCCTCAGGTCCTGTCCCTGGTCACCACAGAGAAGAGATCAGTGCCTGCCCCTTCCTTCCCCTCACAAGGAAGTTGTAACTGCAATGAGGTCTCCCCTCAGTCTCCTCCAGGTTCAACAGACCAAGTGCCCTCAGCCCCTCCTCGTAGAGCTTCCCCTCAAGGCCCTTCACCATCTTTATTGCCCTCCTTTGGACACTCTCTAATAGATAGCTTAATATCTTTCCTATATTGAGGTGCCCAAAACTACACACAATATTCAAGGTGAGGACACACCAGTGCAGAGTAGAGCAGGACAATCCCCTCCCTCAACCAGTTGGGGAAGCTTTGCCCGATGCAGCTCAAAAGATCTGACCACATCCTAACAAGCTTTACTATGCCTGCACCAGTCATTCCTGCACACCATGCCCACAGTTCAGATGTCCTATATCTAGTAAGTCAACTAAAATGAATAAGAAAAAAAATTATACTCCACTCCTTAGTGTATAGTTATACCAGAGCACATATCCTCAAAGCTACAGTAACAAATCTCCTGTCAATTAAAACAAACTAAGCTAAAAAACAAAACAAAACAAAAAACCAAACCCAGACTGTAATGGGATTGTGATGTATTCTCCTCAAGAGCAAACCAAATCCTATCAGCCCATTAAACAGAAGGCAAAACTGTTAGATTCTGCCTTTTTTTTCCCCCTATCCATTGCATTGGCTCATTATACTTTACATGTACTTTACTCTGTACCACAGTTTATGTTTTGGTTGATTATTGCTTGGATATTTTTTGTCTGTAGTTTGATGATACATGATAAGCACAATCTCTTGGAGTCATCTTTATCTGCATGGTTTCCACTAATGAGGGCTAGCATCTAGTCTGCATTTCCTTTTTTTCGTTAATCAAAATAAACTGTCGTTTGAATGTTGTGTTGAATCTACTCAAGATCCTCCAAATGTGCTTCATTCACTTCATATAATGGATACAACAGAACTTAAAACTCTTATTTAAACTTCCGTGTTCTTAACTGCTTTTATCTTCATCTATTTTATAATGAGTTCTCCTTAGTCACATATTCCATGACACCTTCTTAATGATAATTTGTCCTTTGAAAAATCAGCAAACCTGATAAACACACTAGTGCATATAATGATTATTACTGGAAAGACAGTTTCTTATATTATGAAAACCTGTCTACATTTTATGTACTGGTTTATAATTTAATATGTATTTATACGGCCCTAAGTTTAATATATACATTTTTGTTGCAAGGGCATTTCTTTATCCTTCAATACTAGAAAAGTGATTTTCAGAGGCACTTAGAGAAAAATATTTTGGCGATGGGTTTGGCTTTCCTAAAAACATATTTTCTTCTGATTTTAGGATTTTCACAGCATAGAGATTGCCCTGTGGAACGTGGTTAACCACCTGCTTTCAACACCAACTGCATTGCTGCATTTATTATCTTAGATCTTTCAGTAGCATTTGACATCAGTTGACATTGCTCATCATGGGATTTTCCTGGAGCATCTGGAATCTTGTGTTGGCCTAAAAATCATTACTCTACACTGCCCAGAGCAGTCAGTTCTAATCTTTTTAATTTATATGTCTTCAGTGCAATGGGCTTTGCTGCTAGACTTATTTTTTGTCTTCAGGCTCCTGAAGTCTGAATAATGCTCTTGGCCATAGTGCTTAAGTAACAGGGTATTTGCTACAGCAATTAATTAAGCAACAGCATCCTAAAAGTGTTCACTAAAGAATGATAAAATAAAATTTTAAAATGATAGTACAATTCATGTTCTGCAGCACATGAAGTCATAGATGACCATTCTTGGACATATCAGTAGAAGTATTTCTTGGTAGTGAGTCATTTGTTGAGTAAAATATACTTCATTATTATTTTCTCTCTATTCAGAGCTTAATCAATTCTTATTCATTGTATCTATGCAATAACTATCAAATTAACGCTATTTAGAAAGGGAGCTGGATTATGTTCAATAACTATAATGTGTAACTATTTTTAAACAATTGAGAATTCTTTTGTGAAGAACAGAAAATTGTAAGTTCCAGATACTCTCCTTGCACATACATAATTTATGCAGATATAAACACTAGTAGTATTATGAACTACTGCTTACCAAACACTGCAGACACAAAGCCACTGCTTCTTTAAAAAGCCAACTTAGTGGGTATTAATTTGGCCAAGTCAGCTAGCTTTGGGAGTTTTTTGTCATTGTCACTAAAGTCTACATTGGAGATTTAAGCTTTGTGACTCTGAACTGGGTTTCCACTCATATTTTCCAGTAGTTTTACAGAACAAAATATTGCTGAAGGAATGGATGATAATTTGGATTGATAGCCTTCTATAATATGTCTCTATTTAACACACATGTACTTTGAGACTTACATTAAGAGTGGGGAAGCAGCCAAAAAGAATAGCGAAGTGGGGTGGGATGGGATGAAGGGAAGAAAGGTCAACAGATTTTCCAGCAGAAAAACTGGAAGTCATATCAGGATGCCATATGACAAAACAGCTTGACCAGATTATCATACTAAACTAGTACACCAGTATATTATCCTCTTAATACCTTATACTAGCTTCCACCCAAGGATCTGATTAATGTCATTACACCACCATCATCCTCCACAAAAATATCTAGGGCTCTTATAGCTCCGGATTTGGTAGCCAATAAAACTTTTTTTTTTTAAATGTTTCTTGCCAACTCAAGAGATTTGATGATGTAATGTACCACTCCTGGTTATTCTCTGATTCCAGTTCATTGTTGATTACTCCATTTCTGAAGTTAGCTGCTGCAAGGGCTTTTTACCATTATATGATTTACCTTTGCAACTCAGCTCCTTCAGACATCAGGAAGATGGATGCAGTAAGCAAGTTTAAGGCTAAGTTTAATTCATTCTGCCTGGAACAGTTTTTAATTAGATATCATTTGAGATTTTTTTTTAATTACTTCTTGATGCTTCTGGTCACTGAACTCTGTAACATGCCCTAGTATGATAATTAGAAATATGCCTCAGAAGTTGAAATGCTAAAATAATAAGCGCAAAATCCACTCTTAGAGTCAGAAGAACTCTATCATTTGCCTTTTACAAATTATTTTGATAAAGTTTCTAAAATCATTGTGAGGGGAAAAATAGCACATGTCCAAATTCAGAGATAGTCTTTTTACAGTGCTGTTTTTTGCAGGGTGGGAGGGAAGAGGGGCACAGAGCAGGGGAAGACCATAGAGTCGTATTCAAATGGCAGGGTAAATGAAGAAGCTGAGATTGAACTAACCATGAAAATAAAAAAGTAGCACAAATCCAGCCTCCCCTACCCCTTCCCCTTTAAAAAAACCCGAGAACTTTTGACAAAGTCCTTTCTGCTTATTTAACTAAACTTTCTGCATTCCAGAAACCACTCTTGTCTGGGACCACCTCTGTACAACTTCTTCTTGCAATTAGGTTTGTGGAAATTGTAGTTACAGTACAATGAAGTTAGAAGACAAGAAATCTGTGCGGTTTTCATAACTACTAACCCAAACTTGTCATTTTTGGTACTGAGTCTACTGACAAAAATCTATTTTTAATCAGAAGCACATTGCCTTCACTAGCAGCTTTGGATAACTGAAACCAGATATGCCATAATGGAAGCAAACTCAACATATTGTATGACTACTGTCATTATGACTTTATTCTAGTAGCTCATTAGAACCACAGAAGCTAAAGAAAAGTGCAGAAAATAATGAAGTGATAGATTGTCTTTCCTTTCAGCAATCTCTCATATACAAAAGAAGCTGTCCTTCTCAGGAGAGCCAAATCTCAGAAATAAACAGGTAATAAAAGTAAGCAGCTTCATCCAAACAACCAGAAGAAAAATCTTACTTTATGCAAGAAGCAGATGTCATCAGTACAATCCTACCAGTAAAACACTCACAGTCCTCATTAATGAGCTTCTCACACTGCTGTCATAAGCCCTCAGAGCTCTCTATGATAAAATGTTAACTATCATACTACAGTTCATGTGTTTGTATATTATTTTGGTGGACATGCTCTGAAAGCAGTGAAAGAAAAATATATTTAGGCAGAAATTATCCAGAAAGGGAAGAAGAACTACAGCATGAAATATGTCTTCTCTGTCTCTGAATTCTATGACTCAGATATAAAATCTTTATCCTACAGTGTTGCTCATCCCTGCTCACACCATTATGTACAGGAATAAACAGATACTCAGTGAAGACCAGAGAATGGAAAGAGATGCTGTTGTAGTCACTTAGAGAACAGGGAAAAGCAGTGCTTTCCTGTAAATATTTGATTCGACCCTTTTACTATATCCATTGTTGTTACCCTTACATATAAGTTTTATGAGCACACTGTGTGTCATTGACACCAGCTGGAAGATAATCAGAAGTATGAAAGTCGCTTATATAATTCATACCACAGTGACAGGACATATGGTCACCCTGTAAACTCTCATTTCAGATAAAAATTTTCTGTCTCCAAGAATGATTGGAACGCTATGATCAAGGCACGTAGGAGTTAAATGCTTTGATCAAGACCAGGCAAAATTTTAGTGCCAGAAAAGAGATTAGAGAAAAAAAATCATTTTAATGTAGACATAGAGAAAGGTAAATCAATCTTCCTTGTCCAATAAATATCACACACAAAAGAAGTACTTGGTCTGTAACAATTCTCATTCAAAAAAGAAGTTGTTTTAGTAAGTGCACAGAAAGCATTTTCAGTGGGAATTTATGTAAAAAGTTAACTTTCTATAGACCCGAATGGCACCTTTAGTTGACATTGCCATCCTCTGTTTCAGTCTTGAAATTCTTCAATATCAGTAGGTAAATCACTTTGTCCTCTATGTCACTCATCCTAGTTTCCTTGCCAGTCATATAAGATGATAACTGAAGCCTTGGGATGCTATCTGTTAGTAAAAATACACAAGAAACGTAGAGTTCCTTTAATTGATCAAGAAGAAATTGCCATATTTGCCATAAAAACTAGTATAGGTATTTCTAATTAAATTTGTCATCAGAAAAAGCAGCTGCTAATTATCATAGCAACAGCATTTTAATTGACATGGGAGCTTAATATCTTTCTTTGATTTCGTACTACTTGCAAATAACAAATTGAAAAAAATTAAAGAACCAGCATCAGGCATTTGCTTGGAATTGATTAACATTTAGATATGATCAATCCAAGACATGAAGCATCATTAATCCAGGTAGTGACCCCTAGTTATGCTGCTCAATTGCTCACAGATCCACAAACCTTGTAGCTGAATTAATAGCGTTAATTTTATCCTTTCCAACACTGGCTAACTACAATAACTGTACATTATTAACAGTGACATAAACAAAACTGGTGACACAAACAACTTGACACAATGCAAAAACATTTATGCTCACTTTATATGGCACAGTAAGCCAAAGCTTTGGTCTTCTTTAGATCAGCTGCGTTTCATTTGAGAAATCAAGTGTCAGACAATCCCAGTTAAGACATTTTCACACTTGAACTCAATTATATAGTTAGGTTTCTGATACATTTAAAAGCAGAGTCCTACATTTCTTTCCACTGTTCTCGAAGCAAATAATCCATTAATCTTTTACCATATGGTTTGCTAAAATGAATTACTCACAGTCTTTCCCTTGAAACTCATGATACTTGGAAATTCACAGCCAAAGCATTTTGTTTTCTCAGAAGGGAATATCCTCAAAGACACAAGTATTTCAAGAAGGCATTACTTTTGATTATATAATACAAGGCACAGTATTAGTCACATATTTTTCTATGAAATTCCAGTCACAGACATCTAGGTCATGACAAAAAACAAGAAAAAAACAACCACCACTGCAGCAAGAATGTACAAGCCATGTAAGTCTGTCCTGGCTGGAAAATCCTAGGAGTTATCTCCACCAAACTACACTTTCTAAGGTGATACTGAGAAAGTATTGAAGCATTTAAAACACAGACTGATCAGGTACTGATAAAGACCTAAAAATAGGTCTATATAGACCTATTTTTATAAAGACCTAAAAATAGGTCTTTATAGGAAGTTAGAGGGAAACTGAAACCAAGCATCCAGAAGACTTTGCTATCCTGGCCTCACCAGTACGCTCTCAGGTTTTGCCATTGAATTCAGGACAAACCAGAAATTTAAAAAAACTAAAAAAAAAATAAAAAGTTTTGTGTTCATAGTAATATTAAGGCTGTTCTTTAAAAAGTATATCTAGACTCAGATATCTAGATGCAAAAGACTTTGGTCAGTCCTTTTGCTGCATGATCATGTTCCTGTAATTCCATCATTTCTAGTACAGTACTGGACCATTTCAAGTTTAACTTAAGCTGTCTGAAGAGCCTGCAGACAAAAAAAACTACTGTGCCTCAGTGAAGAGGCACTAGTGGAAAACTTGGAAGAACACAAATTCCATTCTCTGAGTTACCAGAAGGTTTCTGTCTGTCTGGGAAATAAATTCATTTGGGCCCAGATCACTTATGAGACAGCACTGTTACAGAAAGTTGGTAAGGAACTTGTTCTAAGTCTGGATTCCGTATCACTAAAAAGCAAATAAAGACTTTTGTACTTCACACAGCTATCAGAAGAAAGATCACAGTGTATTTGGTTGCTCTGGTGACTGGTCTCCTAAGTGTCACTAACTTGCAGAGTACTAAGATGTGTTATTGGGAGAGCCGGTCTAAACTCTTCACTCTTTTCTTGTTGAAAAAAGGGATAAATGAATTCTCTCTACATAACTCATTTTCCTTGCTAGTAAAAATTGTCAGGTCCTGGAACCATAAAACCTGGGAAGTGCTCTCTGACAATGTCTGTCATTCTTGATAATTTGGGAGATAAAAAGAAGGTTTAATCAGGTCAACTTCAAATATCTTGAAATTATATCCTAGCTTCACTGAAGCTGGTCACCCTAAGAACGTTAAGATACTTCAGAATCCCAAATTAATTTCATGCAACAGCCACTCAGCTCCTGTCCTAGTACTTTCTGTTTGCTAGGCACAACAAACTAATGACAATTCAGACAGGGCAAAGACAAGGAACAATACATAATGTTCTTTTCAAAAAGTTTTTTTATTGCCTACAGCATTGTTAGACTCGAACTTCTGAGTAGAAACAAAAAGTCACACCTTACATTCACCAGAAACACAAGCTGTGCTATATCATGTGTATGTAATTCCTACCTTGTAAAGACTGTATTGTGATTTCACTTGACCTTAGAAACTATCATTGCTGTTAGTAAACTTGCACTCTTTCACAGTCCATAGAAAGGGTATTATTTTCCAACTACTTGGTATTATCCTTTTAACCCCTCTGTAGTGAAAAATCTTATGTTCTTGTACGTCTCATCTTCAGGATACAAGCAACTCCCCTGAAGTATCTGTCATTAAGGGCTATAAAGCACAAACAATTGGATGCGGATTATCTTGTCTATCCACAACACTTGTGCATCTCCCCATTACCATGGTGCCTGAGCACTTCACAATTTTAAATGCAATTATTCTCATAAAACAAGAGAAACGCTATCATCAGCATTTTCTAGAAAGAGAACAGAGGCACAGAAAGTCTATGGAACTTTCAGTGAAGTCAGTCACAGAGGCTAACACTCAGACTAGAGAATTCACCTCCCCGTTGTTTTATTTTGCCCCAAGCGAAGTATTCAGATAAAAACAGTCTATATATACAGTTTTCTGACATATTAATCTGTTTATGTGCAAGTGTAATGCAGAGAGCCTAGCAAAATTGTGCCCTGACCTAGTTAGGGGCTCCAGATGCTTCTGTAGGCTAAATAATTATGGTAGCAATTATGTTAATTTAGAATAAAGTTACTGAATTCAATCAAGTTATTCCAGCATTACATCAATCCAAGATGAGAACTGAGTACTGAGTGACACATCTACTAATGTTTTTGGACCTTTTTAGAGTGTTCATAGCCCACATGATGCATTCAATTGCCTCCTTAAATCTAACCTGTGTCCAGAGTAATGGGAAAGTGCTGCTCAAGCAGAAAGCTTCTCCTGTTCAGTAAACTCTGTCCTCTGAAGTACTAGCATTACTAGAGGAGAAAAGCTTCTTTAAGCTTTCTTCTGTTATCTCAAATGTTCTAGAACTGTGTAAAATTGTTTAGAGGTTACAGCGGCATTTCTGCTTTTACAGCTCATTTAACTATGCAATTAGACATTACAATAGATATGGAAGATTTAAAATTAGATATGCTTATCTTCAGTGCATGGGTCAGTACTTTTAACTTTAAAACAAATTAACATTTTGCTTCTCATCCCCATTCCTCTCTACCACAAAAATGAGGGTATTTATCTTAACTCAGCAATTCTTACTGCTTCCATCAGATGGTAGGAAGCAAAGGGATAAGTTTTCTAGATTTAAAAAGAAAGTGCCGCTGTAAAGCAATTGCAAGATAGCCAGACCAATAATGCATTTTGTAAATGTGAAGAAAAATGTGTCCGAATACAAAATTTCCATGATAGGAAGGTGAAAGGCAGTCCAATGACTGGTAATTCAGTGCTGGAAATTACATCAGCCTGAACAGATATATAATATTATATTTCTATTTAAAATGGGGAAACTGAATGTCAGCGCAGTGGGGGACAAAGTAGCAGAGGAATATTGCATCTTTAATGGGATTTTGAATTAAAATATGCTGAGCAAAACTGCTTAAAATTGTATCTGAATAATAAACAGATAACATTTTAATTTAAAAAACAAACCAGCCGCTGGATCAACATGTAGCTATAAAATCCATTCTTTTATAAGGAGGATAAAAAAAATATACCTTAGAAATAGAAATGAGAAATGAAATCTCAACTACGTGGCCTTCTTCAGACTATGGATGGAAAAATATAACAAGGTTAACTTTGTTCTTTTTTGTCTGCAGCCCGAAGAAAGGCTCAAAGTCACAATGTCGTTTCTCATCACAGTTTCTATTTCTGGCATAGAAGAGGGAGGTTTTAAGGGTGGAGAGGGGAGAGGGTTTTCTTTTTTTTCCAATTTTCTTTCACTCTCAGAATATCATTATTTGTATTTAACATTCTACATAATGTTGGAGTATTTTATATGAGAAATTATGCATATTAGTAAATGAGAACAGAGTCACAGGCTGCAGAATATTCACATTTCTGTGAGATCAAGAAGTCCACTGAATCCAGAAAGAGTACTTCCAGGGACCAATGGCAAGTATGACTGTAACAGAGTGGAACATATCTTTCATTCATCTGAGGCTTTGTCTAGAACGTGTAAAAATCATTAGAAATTGAATTTTTTTAATTATTATTTCAAAGGGTGTAAAATCAGTTATTTATCTCCTGTTCTCAACAGTTTCCAGTGACGTGTATGTCAATAATGAACCCCTTATCCTCACTGATGTTGAGACACCATTGGAAACCGATCATCCTTTCTACACAGAAAACAAAAAGCACCCTCCTAAAGCATCTCGAACAATATAGAAAGTATAGCTCTAGGATTCAGAGCATTTGTGGAAGTAGACACCAATTTTCAAACAGCTAAAGAAAGTAAGGGCTGAATTCCCAGCCTCAAAGAGGCCACCTACAACTCTACAACTACCTGAAAGGAGGTCAGTCTCCTCTCCCAGGTAACAATGACAGAGCCAGAGAAAATGGCCTCAAGTGAAAAAATGAGAAATACAGAGAAACCTCAGGTTTTCCTCATCACTTCCCTTTCCAAGCAAAGGAATTTTTAATTGGTTTTTTTTTTTTTAATTAAAATCTGCAATTGTTTGGCTGTCACTTCGTACTATAGACTGGTAAAAATGTTTGGAAGAAAAACTTAGTGAACATGCTGAAGGTAAACACACTTTCATAAGCACATTAAACTTTGTCCCGCAGGGTTGCAGAGGCACTGAACACAGAGAACATTTTCATTTAAAGACTGGTAAAGCTCTTGGTGTTCTTGCTATCAGTGCTCACCTAGTTTAGCTAAGTTATTGAATTAAAATTTAATGAAGGACCAAGTTTGAAATTCTGCCCCACTGCACAAAGCTTATAAATACCCTACAACGATACTGCATCGTCATGATAAATTATGCATGTAATGGTGCTGAAAGTTATGTAAATTCAAGAAAACTTCAATAAAGTTGTACTCTAACTGACATTGGTTGTGTACAGTTGGAGACACAAGTTAATCAACTGATTCTGAACTGCAGTAAAAGAGAAATATGTATTCTCTTCTCTTGTTTATTCCCTGGAAGAATAAACTGAAAATCACCAAATTATCCTCCCTTCACAACTGTCTGAATATTAATTGCGAGCTTGAAGGGCAACAAAACACATACAGCATTGCCAGGACTAGTAATTAATCTGAAAGTTTCAGACTCTGACATATTGTGTACACAGTGCTGAAGTGATAACCCAGAGAATGTATTCCTCCTTTGCTGCTGATGGTCTATGATCATTCTTGTAGTTACATTCAGAATTTAAATTTTTCAGACTACAGACAGAATAAAATGTAGACCTTTAGAAATTAACCCAAGGCAAAAAAGTTACTACAGAATGAAAATTCTATGCTATGCGTAAGTAAACTTGGTGCTAAAGTACTCATAAGGGGTATACTTTTTTTTTAATAAAATCAAAAATCTGTGTTTCAAATTATTATGAAGAAAAATTGTGGTTAAACCATCATGCCAGTCAGTAGTTTTCAGTAGTTTCACTATTACCCTTTACAACTGACTCTGACATAAACAAAATTTTGCAATGCACAAAGCTCACGGAATGCTGACAAGTAAGCTCTCCCACTTTGGGGAAAATTTTTGCACTTATTGATGTTACATTTACTGCAGTATCCCTTGGTAAGAATCTTTTTTCCTTACTCTGATTATTTGCTCAAGGTTTAGTCCTTTAGAAACACATTGTAAAGGCTTAAAGGAGACTACTAACATTACTCTCTAAGGAAAGCACTTACCAAAGGGCTAGTAAGAGTCAAGGAGGATAGAAATAAGTACTCCAGATTTCTCTAGACTTTCTAATTTCTTTAGAGATAGAAATCTATTCCTGTATAACTGGAGACTTGCTTCCTTCCCAAAGCTCAGCCTCATGTGTAAATTATACCAATACCTCAAAGTTTGCAAGGAGTCTGCAACGATAGCACTTAGACATCATCTGCGCTGTGTGTATTGTTGGAGAGCAGATCATTTTACTCATTAGAAAACATGTAAAACCAGAGAAAATAGATTGGGTTCAGAACAGAACAACTCCTAGGAAAAGAAATATTCAGAAACACATTTTTTTTGTTGAGTCATTTGTCCTTCTAGAGGAAAACAGTAAAAGTGGGCACACATCACAGAAATTCTTAAGTAAATCACAGTAAAACTGTTATTGACAGCTTTACACACAAACTCTACTTTCAGCAAGGTATTCTTTAGCGTGATGTGTCAAAGATTCTCTTTAGCAAAAACTTCTAAGGAGACTTTCCTTCTTGCCAGTAATGGTACAGAGAAGCAATTATTCTCTATGGTGGACAGCTGGGAGTTTCAGGCTAACACCTGCAGTTGCCCTTTCTTTGCTCCCTCCCATGGGCAAATGAATACAAGCCACTAAATCTTTTCATCCTTATCTTTAGCTTCTTAAGGAAAGCTAGTTTCACCTGATCCTCCCAAGACCTGAAGTCAGAGTGCAGCATTTCAGCATTCAGGGTTGCTAAAGCAGAAATTCAAAGGGCATTCCTCCCACCTCTTCAAACCTAGCCACCAGCAACTCAGTAACCTCTGGCCCAAGATGCTTTATATAAAAGTACCAACACATCAGTATGACATCTCAGTAGTATAATGCCTCAGGTGATTGTTTCTAAGTTTTAAGATCAGAAGTGCGAAGAAACTTTTGATAACAGAGTGTCAAAAATAATCAACTGTGTTGTTTGTGGTCCTAAATGAGAAATGCTTGTCCATAAATGCTCAGCACCTGATTCAAATTCTCAGATGGTCAATATCTTAGACTCCACACCAAGCCAAATAAAGTTCTCTCCCTGTGTATTCATTCCTGGAGAGCGTGGGTATCAAACATAGTATTTCCGGTGGGTAGAAATATTCTTATTTCCTCTCTGTGTTTGCAAGATTTTTAGTTTTTTTATAAACCTTCTCCCTTTCTCTCTGACATGTGCATATCCATGTGCACCCATTGTGACTGTGAAAGCATCTTACAAAAGTGGAACTAAAGGAAGAGGTATTTCAGGTACCTTAAAGGTGTGCATAGTTGAGCAGAGCCAAAACAAGGTGACAAATGGGAATTGATCCCCCTTCCAAGTATAGACAAAAAAGAAGTATATCTCCTTCCTTCTCGGATTCCCACTCCTACAAGAGTGGGATCCTTTAAAAAACTGTCTTGTTGCTCATGCCAATCTTACCAGTTATCCCTTACACCTATGAACTATAAAAAACATAGATTCTCAGCTTATTTATGAACATAATTGTGCTTCACTGTCTTCATTTGGCCCGAGTAACACATCACATTACTGTATAGATAAGTCATGTAGACTTATCTATAAGTAGAGTGCTACTCCATGCAAATAAGGTTGAAGACTTCTCAATCAGTATCTTCTGTGGGAGCTAAAAGCCAAGAACAAAACAATAATAAAAATAATTTTCATTATTTTGGCATATATTTATGGACTTGAGTGACTAATTGAAGGGCTAGCATAAAAACACACTCATGATTGGAAATTGATTGTACTTTTTTCAAGTAGAGCTGGAGCTTTCCTGGGGTTTAACCTGTCATTTGCATAGGTTAATTTTAAATGGCAGTGCAAATTTAGCTTGAAAAGATAATTATAATATTTCACCGCCTTTCATCTCAGGTTATGTAAATGAGACTTTAATCTTTTTGCAGTTCATATTATTTTAATAAGTAAAAAAAATTTTGATTTATGTTATGCTGTCAATCACTTGATAGCAGTGGACACAAATGAAAGCATGTGGTTACAAATCAGGCTAATTTCCAACTATTCTCTTAAGTCTTTCTTTTTAATCTATAGGGTTATGGCACATATTCTAGATAAGGAAGTGAACAGATAAATAGTTTTGACAGGTATCTTGTTAGATTGATATGTCATTTTTATCAGTAGTAAATTAATTCATCTATTTGATAAGCAAACTGTTTCTTAGATGGACAGTTCTTTATGCAGTATTTCATTGTCTAAGATTTCACAGTTCAGCTCAGGTTCAGCCACCTCACACACATATATTCATGGTTGCTAAAAGTCTTCCTTACCCCACTCTTTGGTTTTCCATGGTGAGAGTAAGGCTCTGGTTTACTGTGGTTTCTCCCTTACATTTTCATACCAGTTGTGTATTTTATTGCACACCTCAGAGCTTCTGCATACTTCTTCACTTCTGCAACATTCTTCACTATTTGTTCCAAGAGTAGTGCAACTCAGCTGGAATCAGGATGGTCCAAGGTACTAATGACTTGGCTTTGCTTTCAACTGACACTTTTATTCCAAGGATGTGAAATGGATGGAAAGAGCTCCAGTTCCTAACCACAACCATCAGGTGACGCTGTGTTTTATCTGTATGTAAACTTTGTTCTCCATTTCACAGCTGAAATAGTTTCTGGGTCTTGTGGCTTGTCACAGCAGGAATCAATGCTGGGCAGTTACAGATTTTCTTACTGTCATTTGATTTCTTTGTCCTACAAAACACCGGCAAGAACTGTTTACTTCATGAGAAACTTTGTGGAAATTATTTCCTTCAGAGAGTCTAGAAAAGACCTTTTCCCTCTCTCTCCAGAACCCCTCTAACACCTTCAAAGCAGATCCAGGCAGTGAAACACTTCTGCCCTACATTTAGTCCTAGGAGAAGGGATACTTGATCAATATGACCTGGACAAGCTGTGTCTCCATGCATGCAGGAGGCATAAAGGAAAACCAATGAGATCTAACAGTATGAAGAAATGTGATTTAACGAGCAAGACCAAGACTTTTTTTTATATCTCTCTTCCTTTCTGTAGGATTTCCATGTGCATTGATATCATCAGCAGGCTAAGAATAATTTCTCATTTCACCATAAAATATTATCTTATCACTTAAAAATCCAATTTTCAGGACTGTTGTCTCATAGTTGTAGTTTCATCAGGCCTCAACACACCCACCTATCACCTGAGATGATCTTAACATGATTCTTACTGCATAAATGGCAATATTAGAGAGTTCAAGTAATCCTCTGGCTGCCTACAAGTGTCTAAATACAGATCATGTTCTTTTTTAAAATTTTCAAATGTCTATTGTTCTCTGAAACAAGTTATTCATATTGAAGTATTCACATGTTATTATCTTCATCAGCTCAAGCCAAACCAACCAGAATTTTAGTCCTTTTAATGTGTTATAAAATAGCCCTTGATAACCATTGTCCGGTCCTTGAAAAGTCTTTCTCATTGAAAGGAAATGGTGGACTTTTTACAGCTATGAAACACAACTGACACCTGAAAAAAGGGATCATGTAAGAGAAAAAAATTATACAGAGAGATTATCAATTCCTATAAATAAAAAATAGCTTTTATCAGTAGAAAATTTTGCTTATGATTTATGTATGAACATTACCTAAGCCAGCCTTCATCTCTCTGTTACACCAAACTCAATCTTTTTGCAGATTTCAAAGTGTTTTCTGCATCGTTTTATAGATTTCAAGGAGAAAAGCAAGCAAAAATGCTGGAATGAGAATTTCATTTTCTAATATTCGATCTGGATTGAAAGAAAAATCACCAGCACATTCTTCCATGTTTTGAATCAAAAGTTTTATTTCCATTAAACATTGTAGTTGGCATATATCCATACTACATCTGTAGTTTGAAATTTGTTTATCACAGTGACCCTCTACACTGCACTCTCTTCAGAATGGTTTTCTAAAAGATATAATTTCATAAAATGTACCATGATGTTGTGCTTCCCAATTGTGTGTGAGGAGGTTCCAGCTAATTTCTTTTCCTTAGTGTTCTCCCACACATGTACAAATTCATGCACTGTGCCTCCCACGTTTTCATAAACGTGCAGTGTAAAATTACTACACTGACAAGAAAATAGAAATAATTAAGTCCTCTGTTTTATCACTAGATCATCCAGGTCACATTCCTTGTGACTTTCAGTGGAATAAAGTACTTTGACCCACTAAAATCAATAGGACTATTGCTGGACATAGTTGATATTACATTTGCAGAAAAGCTTTTTTCCCCAGTGAGAATATGGATCAGATTCTTTTATTGTCCTCTTCCTACTCTTGTTTTCACTGCTACTCACATTAAAGCAATGACAATTTTCAAAAATTAAGTAGGGCTTTCCTTAGCTGCTTCCCAAACAAGGTTGGTTTGGGGCTTTTTTCTGAAGGCTAAATGATGTTTGTTCACTAGACTTTGTCTTTCAGCCATGCAAAACAACCTAGTTTGTATGCAACATCTCCTCAGGCCTAAAATTCAGTGTAGCGAAAAAATCTCCTTTTGCCTTCTCTTACAAGGTGAAACAAAGTACAAAAAATTAAAAGTTCAGTTTTGGTAATGACACTAAAATATTCAGGAATGTAAAAAGGAGAGAGAGCGCACACTAGAACTTTACTCCATGGCTTGCACTGAAAGTGTGTTAAAGTAAAAGGTTGTTTTACTCTTGGGAATTCATCTGCTTTCTGGTTTTAATGTGTTACATAGTCTACTACAGAGTAGTAAAATAGTAATTCCAGCACTGAAAGCATTTTTGTTATTTGTTTTTTCTCCAAAGAACAAATTACCAGTTTTCACCTGGGAAAAGCTCCCGGCTAAAAGGCTCAAATACTGAGTGGATCAAGTTTTGCAAAGCAATGCTTATTCTTACTTTATCTTTTTTCTTTTCAAGAAGAAATTCTTGTTGCTGAGAATTGCATCAAAAGGTAATCCTGCAAAGTAAACAACCTTTTCTATAACAGAGATTAAGAGCAAAAAAATCAAGGACTTCTTTCACAGGAGCAGAGTCCCCTTTTTAAAATAAAAATCTATACCCTTTATGCTTATCAGACAAGTTCTTTTCTTGAAGCCAATCAGACAGTAGCTACTGTACTGAATAGTCACACAACAAGCAGCCATCACTTTACTAAACTAACATCCATTAAACAAAATGGTCATAAGTGCATCAATCTAATGTAATAGCAAGAATGTCATTGAAATAGAAAGTTGTCGCAGGATCAATGTCCCCTGCCTTGAAAATAAACATTGTGGTTTCGACTCAGCACTTATCAAGCAGCAGGAGACCATTATCCTGTGATAACATCCTATTCTATTGACATTATCTGTTAACTAGAGATACTCAGTGAAATATCAGCTTTGCTCATTTCAGATAAAATAAGCACTCATTTTACATCTGCTCTACATAATTATTGGGTGTGTGCATTTCCCATAACCTGATTTTAAATATACAAAAATAATTTAAAAATAGTTTACAACATATACTACAACTTATGTGGCCATAGAATGTTCCTGAATGAGCAAGAGGTAGCGAAGCCATCAGAATTATAGCTACCTCCACATTGCTTTCTACTTCTACCAAACTCTTTCCTGGCTATTAATTATTCTGTCATTTGCTTGTCACATTGTTGAGCTATGATTTTTCCTTGGCAAATCCCACATCTGAACTATCTTTCCAATATCCATTCTGACTATTGTACAGTCCATGGGGTTTTTTTGGATAAGGAGGGTGGCGTGTGGGAAGCCTTTTTTGTATTATTTTGAAGTAAAACTTTTCCCAGATCTGTTCTAAATAAGCAAGGACAGCAGGACCAGACAACATTTTGACTGATAAATGAAAGATTACTGTTCCTAGATGAAATCTTCCTGCTACTAAGACCCACATGCATCTCCCTTAGAAGTCAGCAAATTATTGGAGCACTGCCACACCTTCTGCAGGCCCGTGATGGATTTCCTAATTCCATCTCCCCTTCACAATTTAGTTACTAACTTCATAGCTGAGGTTGCTATGTGGAACATGTATTACTCATTCAAGGCATCGTGTCATTCATAAACTAGGACTTTGGCCTCCCCTATCCATCATCCTCTCACTCAAGTGTCTGTGGATATTTCCTGACAATCACTGCCTTATTAGGTCTTTATTTTCCTCTTCTTTTGTGTGATTTTTACACTTAGATAAAAACTCTTAATCCTGCTGCCTGAAAGTATGGAAATTACTTAAGCTGTAGTACAGTTTTCAAGAAGATCCACCTAAGAAGGGTGATTAGTTTGCACATTCCAAAGTGAAGTGTTCTTAGTTTACTGCAACATTGCCGCATATTTCTATATTTGATTAAATAACAAATAAAAAGGCCATATCTAATTATGGGCATATGGTAATCCTGTTGTCTAGAAGGAGTAACTACTACACAGTTTTTTCCCATGGAGCTGAAGTAGCTGGTCTGATACATAATATGGTTTAGAATCTTGAAGTGGAGCAGTTTTCCTTGTTGAAAGTTTAATGTCAGCCGTATTCTTTTGCATGCATAATGTGTTTCCTACACTACTTATCAATATCAGGGAAGAAACAGCTGCAGAAGTGGTGAATGTGGGGAATTACATTTTTTAAAAAACAAAAATTAAACAAAAAATAAGACATCTTATATAATGAAGAAAATTAATTTTATGCAGCTGGCTAAGCATCCTTCTATCCTGCTATATGTGGACAAGTTCTCTCATGATAGCCCATCACAATGCCACATTGCCTTATGTGTTGCAGTTAAGCATGTTTGACACAAGGAGTTTTTCCTAGCTTTCTTAGCACTAGACAGATTGGAGATTTCCTGTGAACAGGTTTACAATGTGCTGTGAAACTTTTTGGCTTTCCTTCAAATCTTTATGACTGCTTGACACTTCTTTGAGTTTTTCTTAAGCCTACGTACTCCGTTCTTCTGTCCTTTCCTGCTACCTACTCCTGTTCTTCAGCTCCCATCTAAAACAAGCTATATCATGGTCATGAGGATCCACAGAATGTTTTTCCTAGGATACTTATGTCCCAGACAAATTTCGTGACAGAATAGGTGTAGGCCTACCGTCTGCATCTCACAATTTCAACTGTGTCCACATTTAGATGTCTCTTTTTTGGACTGTTTCCACTAAAGTTCTCCAAGTGTTTTCAAAGAGAGAAGGAAAACAATGCAGGAACAAGGAGAGTCCTCAGTGCCAATGGGTGAATGATAATATTCCACCCCTTAGAGCCTCCACTGAAGCAATGCTCTCCATGGCCAAAACAGAAGTCAGAGGCAAATACAGACTATACTGTTCATGCTGGAGTCTCCACAAAAACAATTCAAATAGTATATTGAATTTACTCTTGCCTTTTTTTTGGCTTTCCTTGCTGATCTAACCTTACCTCTGATCATAGCAAATTTACACTTTTCCCAAACACGATTTATCGCAATCAGATTCTACCTGAAATTGAAGATTTATCATCAGAGGTCAATTATTGATTATATTCTAGTACATTTTCAATTCTTCAGGGTGGACAAGCCAAAGTAACAGATTTTGTTTCACAAGGGAAGAGAACGTGCTCTCTCACTAAGGCAGAGGGATGAGGGGCGGTGATGCTGGAATCAACCCAAAAATCTCATAACCTGTGACTTACTCATTATTCTGTCATGTCGCTGTGTATTCACTCACCTCAGCAAGGCACTAAAGAAACCATCCTGATTGTTACATAAAGCACAGAAGAACCATCCAGACGTGTGAGAAGAACACTTAGATGTTACCCACTTCAGAATAACAGAGGGTAAAAATGGTGAGTTTCAACTGTTTCGTACATTAGGATACCATAATGTACAAGCTAATTTATGCATGTCTCCTAGGTCTTATTACCACATAGGTACTGCAGAAAAGGACAAAAGACGAGCTAAAATCTATTGCAATTACACATAGGCAAGCAATTAGGGGCAAGTTCTGTTTGCCCTCTGTGAGAGCACACAGTAGGAGTTACAAGTACAAGAAATACCTACATTCTTTGGCATATTTTTGCTCAGTATCTCAGAGCTCACAGCAAAATTCAGCATATGAGCAGTTATTAATATACACTAATGTATATTAAAAGAGGTCATGGCTGCATTTTTGTTGTACATGGTTTTTTTACTGATATTATTATTTTGTAAAATTGGTAGAGAGCTATAAAAGAAATTCTGAAATATTAATTAGGATTGTAGAGGAAGATTTCTGTGAAAATATTTTCATTTGGTTTTGAATGGGAGAGCAAAGGAAAAATGTTTTGGAGTTACTAAGTTTCACAGTGGGTTCTAAAACATTGAACAACATTGTTAATCATGCAACGCTGTTTCTTTCCCAGAAGGAATTGCTTCTTGGGAAGTCCAGCTCTAAAACAGTCAGTGGTTAAAAGACTTGGTCATTCCTGCCTGGCTGTAAGTCTCATATATCTTCTTCAGACCAGGGATTTCAGCCAGGGTTTCCCACATGAGGTTAGTGCCTTTGCCAAACAGGCCTTTAGCTACTTTGGGGTAGATCTCTCAAACTCTTTCTTGGATCTGTTCTACTTTATAAAATTAAAAATTCATTTAACCACATCAAGAGGCAGCCTGAGTTTG
The DNA here is from genome assembly GCF_001715985.3 of Manacus vitellinus. Classification (NCBI taxonomy): domain Eukaryota; kingdom Metazoa; phylum Chordata; class Aves; order Passeriformes; family Pipridae; genus Manacus; species Manacus vitellinus. The sequence continues at coordinate 13,310,055 of NW_021938789.1, read as the reverse complement.
TATGACAGTGATTAGAGCACTTTCAGATGCAAGAAATTGATGTTAGAGTACTTGTTCAATGGAAGTTTGATTAGTTATTCAAAATGGAACAACCCCAACAAGGGAAATGTATCCCTGGAAACAGTGCATGGCAGTAAAGGCACTCGGATGAGTGCCTGAAGTCTGTAATTAGAATGAATTGAGACAAATTCATGTAGCATCATTTGCAGTGAATGCCCTAACGTCTCAAGCATTTCCTATTGCTGTGTACAAATGTGGTTATCACTGCTTCTTCATGTGTAAGCTTGAAAGGTCACATCTTAACATCAAAAGGGAAACAAAACAATCAAAGAAAATTCTACAGCTTCTAATCAAGATCTGTTAGTCACTAAAGTCTTCCCTAACTCCAGACCACACTTTTCGATATTACACTGCTAACAGAACATGTAGAGCAAAATTCTCCATTCTGTTCCAGCAAGTTTATCATATGGTTTCAGTGGTTTCCAACAACTCTGTTCGGTAATCAATCATGATTACTAGCTATATACAGTACACACAGCAGAAGAGATTAATCTGGGAGAGTCTGAGGTAGCATGCTAATTAGTGATATGCTGAAACAGCACTTGGGCATGCTTTCTTGAAATTGCAATTTTTCCATTGGCACAATTGCCTCACCCTAAGTATCTCACTTTACAAATGATGCACTATTTTATAAAATTAATTGGCCTGTTACATCAACACAGTCTGGAATGAGGCTGGTATTGTGTGTAAAATCTGAATAAATTTATTCATCATATTTATACTGCACTGCACCATGTTTCTTAAATATCATAAGACACTTTTAACTTTTTAAATCCAAATGGAAGAGCAATAACTTTTCCATGTGATTATTATAAGGTAAACTATATAATAGTATCCTAGCAGCCTTTTGCTGTAGTATATATTAATCATATCTGTCCCAATATCGAGGAATTTTGTAACCCTCTCTTTGATGACGCTGAGTCACTTTGAAAAAAGGAGATCAGACTAAGGGTCAGAAATGAAAACTCCAGCACTATCAGGAGGTTTCAACATCTACCATCCTAGGAAATGCTAAAAACAAAATCCAACAAAGCAAATACAGTAAATCCAACAGTGTAAATATAGTTGAGTTTGACTTGTCATTTTGGTTTATTTTCATTTGTCATCTCCCAGGAACAAAGACTAGTCTTTAAACTACTAAAGAGCACAGCGCAACTTGTCATATCCCAGAGGTGCCTATGGACTGAAGAATCATGAAGTAATAGCTCTATGTAGCAAAAAGCAGTCCTTGTTCAAGGAGCATTATATACACTAAAATATTTTCCTTGAGATAAGGACTGTTGGCCTGAATTCTCAAAAAATGTCTAAACAGTGCCAGAGTAGACTTCCAGTAGGATTTCATGCAATATTTGACTGAACTGGTACCATTGGATTACATCCTAAACTGTGCTGTGATATTCCAATATTCCTTCACCAATGGTCATAAATAGACCACACCCAGGGCGGTGGATTTGAGCTCAGGACATTCTGGTCTTAAACAAGCATGTATTAACAAAAGAATTACATCTGCTTGAAATATATCAGAAGATACAAGATTTGGAGCTTATAAATAAAATTGTTTCACAAAAACTTTCTTAAAGGGTAGTTATTTTTGTAGGAAATTGTGTTGGATAAAAGTCATCCTAAGTAAGGTCTTTTCCTTACAATGTTTTGCCCATTTTGTGCAAGGCAGAGTGAAAGAGGAGTCTTTAAATTTTAATTCCTCTCTTCAGATTCCTTCATTCTTTTCTCCAGAAGAAGGAAATTTCAAAATCCTGAGAAATTAATTTCATTCTTTACACTGCCCCCTTTTTGTGGGGCAAAAATAAATTTACCCTGGAACCAGAAAGGTGTGAAAAATAAAGATGTTGGAAAAAATTCTAAAAATTGAAACAGTTGAAATGCTATTTTTTTTAATTGCAACTATGTCAGTCTTCTCTACAGGAAATATATAGCAAGAGAAGTCAGCTACTGAGTCTAAAATAGTTTCTGCTATTTCATATAAATAAACAAAGCCTACTAAAGTTCAAATTGAGTACTTCGGTGAAAGAGTCTTGCACATTTGAAGTCACGGTTCAACATTCATTGATGCTTAATATATGTATTGTCTGACCACTGGCAGAACAAATGTGATCTGGATCAAGTGCAAGCACACAATTACATATTTCTCCAGCCACCCACACAGCAAACAATACAATGTGCCAAATCTATGCCTGCTGTGGGAGGACAGGCACTAAATGACTGAACAAGAACTGCTAAGACAGCAGAGTGAGGCTATACTGTTTCTATGCTTTGCATTTGAGCAATTTTTTATTTGTTGCTCTCCACTCAAAAGCCCAGCTTACCATTTTGTAAAGCTGCAGCCTGAGGCACTCTGCTCTTCACATCAGATAGCATATACATAATCAACAAATTATTGCTCTTCAGCATCTACTGAGATGACCACCTTTGGAAAGAATAGGTACCTAATCCTAAAGCACAGGATTAAGTCTCTTTTTTTATTAAGGCTGTTAACAAGGGGAAATTACAATCAATTTTGACAATACCTTTTGTGCTGCTGATGCCCATCGTTGGAAAACAGTCTGAAAGCAAAGCTGTTGACAGAATTCAAGCAGCTATTTGAGAATAGATAATTTTTGGAGTCTAATTTCATTCCAAGGTCAACTTGGCCCCTACCTGATATTTTTCCTATGTCATTTTTATACTAAAACTTTGACATGGGTTTGTTCAGTTTTTAAGGGTGAGTTCTGCAGTACCTAGGCAAAATCAACCTAGTATTTATATGCATCTCCCCCATCTTCCCCTAGAAGACAATTGATTAATTGACTGAAGAAATCCTGCCATTTCTCAGTGCAATTAAACATGAAAGCAAGTCTTGATCTTCTGCTAAGTAACTATACTGTAGGCATTCACTTGTACACAAGTTAACTTATTCAAAGGGTCCTTCAATGTGATTCACTGTGCATGAAAGACACAGCTTCAGCAGCTATGCACTTGATATAGAATTCAAGCAACAGCCCATGGATTAAAGTTCCCTCAATTCATTATCTGTGCTCAGAAATACCCAGTCACCTCCAGAAAGCGTCTGCCTACTCAACTGGAAACATGACCATCATGGCATTCTGAAAAGATAAGCCAAATACAATAGAAAGTATAGAGAATGGCTTCAGTTATAACGCACTTAAGCAAAATTGGAGGTACAAATACATCTCTTTTAAAATTTAATGGTCAAAGAATACAAAAAGCACTGGTTTTGGAGGGTTTCTGTGATATTGAATTAATTATAGTTAAATAATTTTCATGTAGTAATTGCTAGTTTTCTGCATAAGTGACTATTCTAACATAAAAACATATATCAGGTACAAAAGATGACTTTGGGGGGAAAAAAAACCAGACAAGCAATACACAGAGGGATGATTTTGACGTACACAACTCCTAATGCTTAGAGTGTCACTACTTCACCCTACAGTATGCCAAATTTATGATGGGCAAATTCTACTTAGTGACTAACTCCATCTACATTTCCACAATATCAGCAAAGCACAGAAAGTGCCCATTCCCTTGAGAAAGCATGGGAAAACTCCATTTATTATCAGAGATATGAAAAACACCTTGAGTAAAGAAAACCAAAATAGTAACACTAAAACAGAGCGACCTAGTAGTCTATTTCTGTTTTATAACTAACCAACCTCAGCATGAAATGGTGAGATTAAGAGGAACATGTTATTTTTCTAAATTAAATGTGATATTTTCATAACTCTTTCATGAAAACATTAAAAAAAAAAAAAGTCCAGCAAACAAGGATTTCCCTGGTCTGCGGCTGTCAGAAGACTGACTACTGAATTGATATAGGTTATTTTCAGTTTATTCCAATGAAGAGGTTTTAGATGCTATATTAAAACCTTTTTCCAAAGGTGCAAGTTAAAATGTGGTACTCACTTTTCCATGAAAATCTGTTTTAATATCTAAGAGCTATTTGCTTATATGATACGTAGTCTATTGACACTGAACATGATGGTCTGTAGGAGAGGGCATTTTGCCTTATCTTTCTCTAACAGATTTTTTCCCCACTTTTTATAACTTAATAATGCATTGTATTCTTAGTAGTCTTAGTTCTATCAAAAAAGTGTCCATAAGCAGTGGTGTTATTTATTGGCTTACAGCCCAATGTTTGAAAGTGTTCTCACCTGTATTAAAAATGTAGAAGTCTGAATTAATTTAATAAGAATTGATTATGAGTCACTTCAAGGTTTTGAAAATCCCTACCTACCTACCTAGCAATTTAAGAGTCTAATTTTAGACTCTCCTTTGGGCAGGGAGGATGTAAAATGCTTGTAAAAATATATTGTGTAATGGAGAATGATGAAGTAAGTTCAGGTTTGTTGGATGCTGAGATATATATACAGAACACAGCTGACACTTTGTTACCTTGAAATTATTGGTGAAGTTAATAAAAGCACGTGGACAAACAAGAATTTCAACATTACTAGCATATTGACTGACTTCTGAATTTTAGAAGAACCCAGTCTTGACTGAAGATGCGGAACAGTTTGCTTTTATTCACAGAGAACATTCTCCCCTATTGCCCCTCCAAAGATGAGCATAAAAAAACCCCAAATATTTTTTCAAATCTGGAATAATATTTTGGTTCATAACCATGGAGACACAAATAATCCTCCATCCCAAAGACACTAGGAGATTTAGGGTTAGAGTCATTGCTTATGATGTGAGAAATGGAGATTTGGGCTGTTGCTGGAAGGCCAGAATTTCTTACATCCCCACTGAACTCCAAGTATGAATAACAGGGGATTCCATCGTACATATATTTCTTTATGCATTAAAATCATGTCAAACACATTTGATCAACAGAGACAAAAGAGAAACAAGAATAAATAATTTCTAATCCAGCACTAATGGCAGATAACAATACTCTGTTTTCCAGACATACACAGAAATGCCTGCAGGCTCCAAAACAACATCTATTCACTCATCTGCCTATGAAATTTGGAGCTAGACCTAATTAAAATAGATAATTAATTCATACAGATCCAAAATATGAACCTGTGCATTGCACTGACAGCAATGTTAGTTGGGTGATATATTTAAACCAGCACTAAATGTTTCACTTGGCACTAGATTTTACACAGCTATATCTCTATAAAAATAAGATGTTTTCAAATATTTTTATAAAGCTTTCATTGCTGTGATAGAATTTTTGTAACCTGCACCAAGTCTTTATTATCTTGAGGAAGGGAGCTATAAAACTGCTGGTTTTAAAATCGATTTATTCTCAAGTCATCTTCCACCAGCAATTGCAACCTTGCTCACTGCTACCTTCAGTTTTGTACTTACATTTCTATAGGGGTTCCTGCAAAATGCTCTTTTTTCCCCTCCATTCTCAATTACAGGTTTCAGAAAGAAAACTATGCTGACAAACTGACACTGGAGAGACCTTTCAGCAAGTTATCCCAGAAGGGGTCAGCTTTAGTCTCTGAAGTACTTAGAAATGTATTGTATATGCCTCTACCATCACAGTAACTGAGAATACTGCTGCTGGGTATAAAATCCATGGTCTTCTCTGATATTAGCCTTCACAGTGCTCAAAACACAGTATATTGAAAACCATTTGTGATGAAGTGACAGCTGGAAATGGAGGAAACAGGAATAGCAGTGTTGAGGATCTTATGAAATATTCCAGAGAGGTTTCTTATAGATACATAGGTAAAATTGAAGATGTAAAAACATGGTATTCTACCCAGATAGTATCTACAGCACTTTGATAATAGGCAGGAAGATCCCAGATGTCCCTGCCATACACAAAGAAAATGCTTCTGCAGATTTTACAACAGCCACCATGCTCTTTGTTTGAGGGCAGAGACTTTCACCCACTGCAGTACTTGTGCAATTGATTGAGGTGATATGCAAAAAGTCTACATTTGGCAGTTCATCCTTCTACGGTTTTACAGTCACATTTTAAGAAACATAAGAAAGTCTATGGCAGAAAAATAAAAAGATGACTCAACTTCAAAGTTTAGCTTGCAAACCTGTTCTAAGGCTAGAATTTGAAGCAGGATCCTCAATCCCAAAGGTCAGAAGCCTTTTCACTAGGCTGCAAGATATTCTGTGACAAATGCCTCTTTCTCCCTGCTCCTTCTCACTCCATTTCAAACCTGAGATAATCTCCTGGCAATATTTTCGACAAAACTTACAACTGTGTCTCCATATAATACTAGCTATGCTTTGAACCACAAGAGTTGAGCTCACATGTAAGCATTTTGTTGACAGAGACATAATAAGCAGTTTAGAAGAATTTGTTTAAGAAGTAAGGTACACATTTAATTTTCATACTCAAATACTATGCTTCTTAAAAAGTCATTCCAAAGATTTCAGATTGTCTCCAGAATAGCAAATAACCTTCCTAAACTTGTAAAAAGTAACAACTTTGTTGTGAAAGACAAAGTGAGACATAAACAGAAAGGGCACAGCAGATGAAGTTGGATTCATTTCCTATGGAGTTCTATTCCCTCCTGCTGGGGAGATATGTTTTGTTTTCAGGATTAGCATCTTGCCAAATCCACCAATAACAGAAAATAAAATGCAAGAGGCTATCCTATCAAAATGTTAAACATCTTGCAAAATTTGCTGAGAGACAGTGACAACCATTCATTCTTACCTATATAGTGTAGTACAATATTCACTAATATTCAACAGTGTAACTTCAAATCATTTCTTTTGAGCATGAATTCACCACAGTCAGACATTTACTTTGTTTTTTTAGATCTTAAGTGCCTTTGGGAAAAGAAAATTCTGACACCAAAATATTCAAGATAATTGGTTTTTTTCAGCTCAGATTTCTTTCCATTTTTTAATTATCCCCAACTCTCTATTATGCATTTTTATAACAAAAAATACTACAAAAAAAACCCCACAGACTAAACCCCACAAATTGGAATGTTAATTGGCTTTAACATGATACAACTTTATGACTTTGAAAAGATCACTGTGTTTAATGGACTTTATATGAAGAATTAAGTAAAGTAATTGTCTCATTTTTCCCTTACTGGACACTGCATACTGAGACAACATATTCTTATCTTCTTCTTCACATTAAGAAATTTCTCTAGCAAGAGGAAAGAACACAGAGAGGCCTGAAAAACAATTCTGGGTTAGCAATTAAATCTTTTCTCAAAAACTCTTATTGCACAATTATATTTGGTGAAGGCTGGTGAAAGGTAAGACAAGCAAGAAAAAATGTGGATTGTATCACTGTGGGCACTACCTGAAGAGACAGAAAAGTCAGTACTACTTAGAAAGCAATGAGGAGGGGAAGGAAATTATGTCTCAAATAGAAAGTTTTTTTTTGATTTGTTTTCTGTTAGTTATGAGGAAAAAAAGAAGCAACTTACTTGATGTGAAATGACAAAACTCTTAAGGTAGCTACTGCCAAAGGACACTGTGAATTCAGGAGCACGCTTATAAAAGGGCACTCTGTAAGTACCACTAAAAAAGCAGCAGACCTGCACTTCTGACCAGTTACAACTTGTAAAATAATTAATAACCTTTGCTTGCAATGCCCTAGCAATCTGATAGCCCATCACAGATCCAGTGCATCCTTTTACTCCATTGTAGAAAACCATCTCTCTCCTATGCAGAAGCAAAGATGCAGAATATAAAATCAACCTACATGATAAGTGCAGAATCTTTAATTACATAGAGTGAGAAAAAGATTCATTCAAGTCTCATTGATCCTGAATATGTAATGCTGCCATTCAGAATTACCCCTTACTGCTGACAAGCTTACTTCCTGAAATGTTACAAGCAGCATTCTCACAGGTCCCATTTGTGGGGATCATAAGGTCAGTACTCAGAATTTGGATTCTCTCATTACCTCTTAACCATCTGATGCCTAATGTTTTCTGAATGTGGACTGTTCTTGCTTTGGAGGCCTTTGTCTTGTTCTTTTTAATGACTGATTTCATCATGGGGCAGGGGGAGGTGCTTCAAAAAAAATCCACATTTAGAGAACTCCTTGGCCGAATGGGAGAGCCTACTGGAGTATGTCACACTTCTTCTCTGCCCAAGATCACTTCCTTTCTTCCAATAGAAGATCAAAAGACAGCTTCTGTGTATACCCAGGACACATTGTAACTGTACATATTCAGCAGCATAAAAATGGGTTAAAATAAATGACAACAACTATATCTAAACGTACTCTCACACCCACTTTCTCAATTTATTCATCAAGTTCCTCTATCACAGATGATTTCTTGAAGTTCCACTAATTTGAGTATTTTAACACTTTTCTCCTAATTAAGGATCAGATACTTATCTGCCCTTGAGATTAAATAAATCAAAGTTTTTTCAAAAATTGTTAAACATCCAAAGTTTGCCAGCATAGTGTTTCTGGTTGAGTTACAGACTGCATGAAATTCATACTGCAAGTTACTAGTCGCAGAGGATCATACATCTTACACGTGTATATCAGTGGAAAGACATAGCATTTTATTCTGTATTTCTAAATGATAAAGCTTAAGCACAGTAAAATAAGTCACTGAGCAATTTCTCACTTCAGCTATTTTTGTTTTGATACTTAATTCAGTAATTTTTGACTGGCTGGCAACCTCCACCTCTAAAAGCAAGATCTGACCTCCTCTGAGATTATTCTAATGATTATAATCTCCCAGACCCACCAAACACACTTTCCATACACTCATTAGAGCTCCCCTTCTATAGCAGTAACAGCCTATATCCTGTAAAGTGAAGTGCTGGTCACGCTTCTCATGTCCTACATCCTCTCTATGAAGGACAGTGCCCTCACCAGGAGAGGGCAAAGTTAAGGAAATAAACTCAAGATTTAGTGCCTCAAGTAGATGAAGTCATGGATGACAGTACTTGGAGAAAATCTCATTAAAGAGGAAAACTTATATCCACAACCATATACATAACAGCAATTAGATATCTATATGTGCTGTGGCTGTTGCCACGAGCTAAGCTTTTGAAAAGCTGGAGTAGTCTACAGAGAACAGCAGTAATTTTAGTGAAGTCTGTGAAGAAAAAATAAATGCACCCTTTTTCTCTGATGGAGCTTTATTTTTGTTCTTATTTTGTTGTCCTTAATTTAAAATGAGAGTAATTCCAACAGAAAATATCCGATTGTTCTTTGAATGCAGAGAAACAAAACAGAACAGATTGACAAGGTGATTTGCTGGTACTGATGCCTGTTGCTGGAATCTTTTGTCACAAAAGTATTCTCAGAAAGCAAGCAGAATCTGACAAGTCATCAACATTAGTCTCTTTCTCTCTAACAGTACTTCCACAGATTAATTAACTCAAATGTCATTCTCTTATAGCTTCATGCACTCTACAGAAGAGTACTTGGTAGCTGCTGTGTGTTTTGGATCAAACAAAGCTCTGCAGGGATACAGTCATAACTCCTGTAAATTACTAATTGCAGTGGAATGCTACAAAGTAGCTTTTCAGATATATTCTGGGAAAAGTCTTAATCCAAAAGCATTTTCAGAGCAAAAGATTCATCATAACCCTTTCTTCACCATTAGAAGCAATCTGTTATTGCCTTTCTACATGCACTTTGAGAACAAAAGGTGTTACCTTTTAGTAAACATGGGACCCTTACTTGGGCTATTACACCTCAGCAGAAAAACTTTATTCCAGAATATTTATACCTAAGGTACAGCTGTATAACTTATTTAGGAACCTGGTGTGATGTCCCACCCTTAATGGGAAAGGAGCACTCAAGATTCGTAGATGTTTATGGTTGAATGGAAAGAAAAAATTCAGAGGGTTCATAAAAGAACCAGAGAGTTTTATTAGCAAATTCTACACTTGGTATGGAAATTGGTATGGTAGTCCCTTATCTCCTAGTATAAGCCCACAGCAGTGTGCTTCCGATAAAGGGGCAGAGTGAGAGGGAAGAGAGAGAGAGGGTACCTTTTTATAGGTAAGTTTTCCCCACCCTGAAGATAAGTTTCTTGCTTGCTATACAGATTGGTTATCATGTGCAGTCTGTTCTTCTAAATCTTCCCAGAAATGCATCAGAGGGTTTTTGGGTGTCTTCAGTGGTCTTGATCCACCCGTACAGTCCATGTCCACTTCTCACTGTTATTCCTGTGTTTGCATTGTACTGCATTGTGCTCATCTCCAGGAGCCAAAGCAGTATGTTTGTCCCAGACAAGTGCTGCCCTACCTTTGTGTGGCCCCCTTCTCCAGCCACATCTTGTCCTTTCTCATACTGTGTTTTTATTAACAATCCTTGGTTGGCTCCCCAGCTATCAGTGTTTGAGACATACACATTAGCCCCCCTATCTTCTAGGCTTCTGCACATGTGGAGTTGTTATGAACAACTCTTGCTTGTCTGTTTAGTTAACTTGCATCATGTAAACAGCACATGCACCACATCCTGTTGTGCAGTCTTGCAGGTTCAGTCTTGGCATGAAACCTCAGAAATTAACCCAAAATTAATCTCTACATTCAAAATATCTGAAAGACATTCAGTAACTTATATAAAACTTGCTTTTTATTCTGTTAAGATAAATCCCCTTGTATTTTCAAAAACAGAAATGCACCTTGCTCGTCAGGATGAACATAAAGTGCTAGAGAACAGTTCATCAGGCTCAAATGCTGCAATTGACTTCACACAAATTTCATTGCCCCTTACTGACTTTGGTAAATCTGAATCTTTCTTTGCCCTCATCAATGGATCTCTCCTCCTCAATGTCCATCCTCGGTGACAAAAGATCACAGTCACTCTTTCAAAGGCTTTTCTTTTTTTTTCCCTATTTCTTGCCATTCTTAAAATAAGCCCAAGAAAGGGTGTGGCTCTAATTATCTCTTTCCAAACAATGTAATGATTTCCCCTTTACAACTTTTCCTGACACAGTTAGAATGCAAAGCAATTATCCACTGGTATTTGAGGGTAAAAGACACCTAGTATAAAATCTAAATAGATAAACTGGTAAATATACTAACAGGTAGCAAAAACACATTGGAATAAAGTTTTCATATTTGAACCTCACACAAAGCAAGTCTGAATATTAGATTTATTTCACAAAAAAAAAAAAAGAAAAGAAAAGAAAAAAAGAAAGAAAAAACACCTACCCAGTATGATAAAATTACTGTAGAAGCCAGAGGGATAAAAAAATCCTCTGAATTATCACCATTTTCTGAGCAACTACTAAACTAACAGTTAAAAGGGGCTGAATGCTTTCTAGGCTAATATAGGGAAGCATTATGACAATCCTGCTCCTGAGCTTTTCTGAGTTTAAATCAGCACGGGTATATTAGAATAATGTCACATAATTTTCCTCATGAAACTATCAGTTTGCTGTTACCTGGAGGGACACTGTAAGATACACTATAGTACTATAAATGTAAATATTCTGTACACCAAGTGTTCCATGAGAATGGAAACTTAATGATGTATATATTACAACATCACTGCTGGAGTTAGAGTTGTATTAACATTTCTGTGATAACCCACTCTACCATTTCCCAGAGGTTTATAACTCAACTGTAAAAATTTACTACAGGTTGAAATTTAACATATCAAGTCCATCCCAGGAGCAATTTTTTTTTTCTTCCAAGGAGACGGCCATCTGCATATTTTAAGATTGAGAATGCACATATAAATGTTGAACGTACTTTTTAGTGTTCAATTTAATGGAAAAAGAGCCACTAATAAAATGGTTTTAATTAAAAAAATCATAACAATGGCCTAAACTGAAGGTGTCAAAGTGTCAGAGTAACTGCTAGGAATAAAACCTGATGAAAAATGCCACAATCCTGAATATATTTAATGTGTGTTTATTTTTTTGCCTTTTAAAGACTTAATTTTCATCCTGTTCTGTTTGAGGACACAGCACTGATTTTGCTAGTACAGCTACAGATTCACTCCTTGAGTTATTGATATGCTTTTAAAATACAGGATACATTCTAAAGTAAGCTGAGGTTTAAAAGAGTTTCTTCTCCTCAAATATACTTTCTCCCCAGAGCTCAGCATTTCCATACCACAGATTTAGCTCACGCCGGTAGCCACCATGTCTGGCTCAAATCCCAAGCAGCTGTGTAGGAATCAAAGCTTTCACTTTCGTGTTGTAATACCTATAGTTTTTGAGGTTAGTTCTCAAGAGACCTTTTGTTTTCTCAGATCATACCTAGTATGACTAAGGTAGACACAGTTCTTCCTATGTCTGCACCTGTATTGTGAAGCTCCGATACTCACATATATTTACATTGATTTTTCTCTGTTATTTCTGCTGTATACATTTTACCTTCTTGTATATAAATAAGGATTATTGCTAAGGTCTGTGTTCACAGAATAATCATGGAGTTCTGTAGCCTAGCCCAAAAATGGGGAAGTAGGGTTGGGGTGAGTGAACACATGCAACTTTTGAAAACTAAGATTTCAGAACCACCTTCCAGTTTGTTTTCAGAAATCAAGTTAGCTCTGTGTAGCTTTATTTTTTTTTAGCATAAAAATTTAAAGGGAACCTTGGTATTCTCTCATCAGTTAAGAGTATTTGTACTACAATTGGGTGTAAAACGGGATTTGGAGTAGAATTTGAAAGATAAACACCAGAAATGGCTCATTAATCAAAATTTTGTTGTTTGGGGAATATTAGAGACTTTAAGTGTGAAGACACTTAGCTGTTTCTCATTGACAATGACCTAAGGGGAGGCTCCAATACCTAACAGGGGCTTATAAGAAGGCTGGAGAGGGACTTTTCACTAGGGCATGTAGTGATAGGACAAGGGGGAATGGCCTTAAGCTGAAGGAGGATAGGCTTAGGTTAGATATTATGAAGAAATTCTTTGCTGTGAGAGTGGTGAGGACCTGGAACAGATTGCTCAGAGAAGCTGTGGATGCCCCATCCCTAAAGGTGTTCAAGGCCAGGCTGGATGGAGCTCTGAGTAACCCGGTCTAGTATAAGATTCCCTGCCCAAGGCAGGGGAGTTGGAGCTAGATGTTCTTTAAGTTTCCTTCCAACTCAAACCATTCTATAACACCTCTGCACTGTACAGCGGCAGATAGCCCATGCACTGAAGAGTGTACGTGTAAGAGTGTACATGTAAAATGCATGAGATGCACAAGATAATACTAAAGAACACAAAAATTTCTAAATTAAGTATTTCATTCTTTAGCATTCTCTGTTTATATTGGAGAAAGAGACCAAAGCAGTGCAACACTTAAGAGTCTTGAGATAGATCCAAGTGAGAAAAAATTCAACTGCAAAAATCAATTGTCATGGTAACAGTATGTATTGAGGTGCAGGAAAACAAATCACAAGTTCTTGACCAGAAATATGAAAATCAGGGCAAGAAGTAGTTATTTACTTGAAGCTGACTAAATCCTTTCAAGCAAAAAGCAGATACTCAGTGAAGTAACCATGTAGCTGGGAGCAACAAAAGCACAATAGCTTTGAAGATCATGATCAGACTATCAAATAGTGATATCTACTTGCTTAAAAAATTTATTTGTACTTTGCAATCAGTCACATCTTATTTCTCTCTATAATAATTTCTAGTCCTAGCACTCAAAATCCATGACAGTATTTATTTTTCTGTAGCTGAAACCACTGCCCATAAGTCAGTTACAGAAGTGTCAAGGAGTGGTTACCCTAGAGGCATTTAAAAGGTAGCCAGAACAGACCTTAAAAAGGCAGGACATATGCATAAGTATTATAAACAGATCTTTGCCAAAAGTGGTCTTAAGAGCCTTCTCCAACAGTCCCTTCCTGCCTACCAGGTGACACCAAGCCCAACAACTAGCCTTAGCCAGGTGGCCAGCCCATCTGTAGGAGAGAAGGAAGACCAGAGCTCCAAGGAAGTATAAATTCAAATTCTGACCTTCCCACCAGACACTTATTTCCAGACAACATATATATTGGATCTCCAGTCTCAAATCTTGCTGGCTTTGACAAAATTGCTGCTTCCAGGTTTCCAGAGAATATTTTTTCAATATTTCTCATTTTTTTCCTCTTCCTTCCATCTCGCCCTTTGAAGATGCACTGAATGATAGTTTAGTGCAAGTCAGCCTGGAGAACTCTCATGAAAATCAATTTGACTAATACATACCCAGCATAAAAGAGGGTATTTAACCACGAAGAGGATGTTTTTTCCCCTGAACTGGAGAACAAGAGCAATCATTTCAGCTAAAGTTTCTGTATGGCAGTTGGAAAGAAGTGATGGTTTCCCTATGGATCAACATTTCCTGACTTTGCTCTTCACACAAAGGTTACAACTACTTATGTTATATGCAAGCTATGCATAATAATTAGAAACAGGGCACATTGTCTAAATCATCATACTTGTTAGCATTTCAATGCAGATATCATTTTAATCCTTGCATTTCTAATGTCAACAGTAGCTGCTTAGAGCTGTCACTGAAATCTTTAATTTCTCTCCTCTTCGTATTGCATCTATGTGCACACATTTTTCATTGATTATGATTTGGCATTTCTTCTAAGTTTTTATAACCTTGCAGTAGATTTATGCACACAAGAACTTAAACTGGCAACCTAGTACATGTTACACAAGAGAGAAGTTATATTTGAATGAAAAGTATTGAAGTTAGTATCCTATTCAGCAGTATTATATAGCATAATAAAGGTCAACTGTGATACATACTATTAACATGCAAAAGGATGTGTAGCAGCAGTAGTAGATGATAGGAAGGGTTTATTTATTATAGAAGCAGATCATGCTTTAGGAATAAGTTTAGAATACCAATAGACAGACAGTGGTAGTGGATTATTGTAGGCTTATAGGAAAAACCATTTTCATGTCAGATGAAACAATCAATTTAAAACTGGAGTCAGGATCTCAAATCCTCACAAAGCAAAGAAAAATACCTGAGGAGCTTTAGAAAGAAGCTTTCGTAAGGGCTTTGAACTGGTATAGTTGTTTCCATCAGGTTTCTTGGTAGTGGATCTATCCATTCATATTAAACATGTACTGAAAAGTCCTGACAGTGACAGTGACTTTTGCACAACATGCATCAAGAATACAAGTATTTTCTGTGATATGCCATAAATCAGGACATTCCCTGACAATTAAAAATAAACATTTTGACTTTTTTTGACCAATGATTGCCTCCATCACCATAGAAGGGGGAAGAATTTCTCTTCTCTGTGGTTTCCTTATGGAAGGTGATGAGTGTTGTGAGGTACTTAAGGCCCTGTACAAGTCAGTTCTGAAACACAGTTCATGTATTACTTATGAGATTTCACTGAAATGTAAATCTGAGCGATTTTCATTTGTTCCCTTGGTCTTAAATGAAGCAACATTTACTAAGTCCAAGGAATCTTTCTCAGAGTTCAAATTCTAAAGAAAAATGTGTGGTATGGTAAAAATTATTAATAAAAAATAAATACATGTCCAAGCAAATAAAGCTTCTGCACTAAAAAACTTCACATTTGTCTGTATTAATGTTTAATGCATTTGTAAAAAGCAGTCCTGTTTTGTAGAATATAGCCACAAAAGTGTCCTGCAATCTACCAGCACTTATGATCACAGCATGGGTCTAAAGAGGATTGTCAGAAATGCATCATCCATGTTTGATAGATCAGAGGAACTGTACAGAGTATATTAAAGCCATATTATAGTTACTAAAAGGAATACAATAATATTTCTGGGTTAGCTCTAAAATTAGAGGTTAACTTATCATTTGATTGGCTTAAGCACATAGAATATTAGCAGTAGGTGTTGGAGCTTGCTAAGAAAACTCAGTTATGACCTACAGAAACCAATTGCACAACAGGGACCTAAAAAAAATTTTTAAATTATGCTAATCATAATGTTTTATAAATGGCATGTCTTTCTATTTTAATAAAACAAAAATATACCTTGAAATACTATGATGTGTTCTACCATAACCAGTTTACATCCATGGTATTGAGAGCAAAGCACAGCATATAGTTTCTTAGGCATCTTTAAAAAAAGTTTAATAATTTAACTGGAATTTTTTTTTCATCTCTGAGTTAATAAGATATGCAGCATTTAAAAACAATATGAATGTAGCACACAGACAGAATATACTTGCTCTAGAATTCAGATGATTTTGCAAAAGGTTATTTCAGTGATATTGCTGCTGTTCCTGCATTTTTACCCAGGTAGGAGCACCACGATTTGCCAGTGCAATGGAAAATATTTCCAATTATGTTTAGAAGATATTTCAATTTCAACTGAAAAAGACATTTAAAATGGGGGCTTTTTAACTAAAGATTATAGATATCAATAAAAATTAAAACACTGAATTCACACAGAATTTTAAAGTGTTAATATTTGAAGCAAATATAACCCCAAATAAACATGTTAAATTCAGACACCTTGTGGA
Source organism: Manacus vitellinus (assembly GCF_001715985.3). Taxonomy (NCBI): domain Eukaryota; kingdom Metazoa; phylum Chordata; class Aves; order Passeriformes; family Pipridae; genus Manacus; species Manacus vitellinus. The sequence goes on along the minus strand of NW_021938789.1, from coordinate 13,293,665 downwards.
AATACAAGCTCAAGTTATGCTCCCTTGAAAGATAAAACAGAGCAGGGGATCTGAGCATAGTCTCAAGCTTGTTATACATACGCACACGTGTCTAGTTATAATCTGAGAAATTAATTTTTTGTTATTGAACAAAAGCTTAATCCTCCAAACTCCTCAGGGAAATAGCCTTAAACAGGTGAAAATAAGATACAATTAACAAAGAAGTGAAAGAATATGAAGAGCCATTTGAGACAGTAGAAAAAAAAAAAGGCAAAACAAATTAAATAAATCTTTGTGGGAAATACTAAAACAAAAAAGGATAAGAGGAAGAAATTAAATAGATTCAAAATTATGAGTGCACTAGAAAACATCATAAAATAAACTTCAACCCAGTCTCATGGGGAAAGATTAAAAATAAGAATTGTAAACTATACGACAAGTATTTTGTAGAAACTGTATCATGTTCAAAAATAAAGCAATCTAACTTATCTTCCCAGATGCAATTTTCTACAATTTAATTTGGTAAGATAAGTATTGGTTTTGGTCTTTTAGCTGATTTCTGTCTAACTAGTTTTAATTGTAATGTTTACTTCTAATTGACATTCAGCAATTCTGAGTTATTCACTATCTAAAGAGGCTCAAAAATATCCTAAGTCAGAGCAACCAATTCAAATGCTGTTCAAAATTCTAAAGATGCTAAAGAAGAGGTTCCAAAGTGGTTGCAAACTTTTCTTCTCAAAAGAGGATGACTTACAATCTACTCTTGTAGTTAATGGCTCCCACAAAAGAGAAGCAGAGCACACCACCACATCTCCAAAAGTGACTATGATTGAATTGTAATTTGTAAGATAAGAGGGTTTCCAAATGCGTCATGTGATTAGGAATGTGCTTTTGTGCATTGTGCAAAATTCACCCTTGTGTGTATGGCAATTGGTCTGAAAGGGCCAAGGGACAAACTGCATGTTGAGCATTTCCAAAAAAAAGTATGGTAAAGTCTGTCAGACCAAGATTCCTTCCTATCAGATTACCCAGGATTACAGTCTCCTTAAGGGCAAATTCCTATTTACAGGACAGAATGGGTGGAACCTTGAACCACTGGAATATCAAATCCTTTATCATTAATTTGACAGCAAGGAGAAGTTAAGCCAAGGTCTCCAGTTTCATAGAATACTTTACATCAGAGAATGAAATCTTTTGTGCTGGCTTCAATGTGCACAGTATTACAGCCATGGAGATACAGTCACAGACTGGCAGCCATGTACTTCAATATCCAGCTTGAATTTTAGTTAATAGTCCATGTGTTGTTGCATATGTAGAAAGAGGGATATAAATATATTCATTTTATTCTTAGTGTGCTATAATCACACGTACATTTTACTTTGCAGTTATACCTTCAGAGAATAGCTTTCAGGATTATTATGCTGGGAAACTTCCCAGGAAAATGTCATTCAATCTCTGCATCTTCTCTCCTATCCCTCTCTGTTGCATCCACCTCTCTTCCTCCTGAAAGTTTCTCCTTCACACCAAAAGTTTACTGTTACTTTGAAGTAATAGGAATCAAGGGCAAGGGAGAGAGCTGAGTCTATCAGAGACAGTATTAAAAAGTTCCTGAGGATGTGGGAGAGAGGAAAAAAGATTGGAATTGTTGCAATCAAAAAAGTTGGAGGCTGGAATGCAAGGAATTTTGGACAAGACAGGGGAAAGATGAGGGGAGGTATACATGTATTTACACACATATTTGAGGGACAAAAGGAAGTAAGATTGCATATCTACTGCAATAGGTTATTCATTAAATCCTCGCTTTGCCTCCATTCAGTCAACTTCTTGGTATCATTTCAAAATTTACCCAAGCTTAAATAAAAGAGTTATAGAAAATATATGCAAAGCTCTTCAGAGTGAATACAATAAATGGCAACATTTTGGAATGACAGAAAGACAAAGTTGATATGTTTCATCCGTTTAAAACCATTCTTCCTTTTATCAGGTATATTTCGATCTTTATGAGGACCTAGAGCTAGAAAAAGGCTTCTTAAACTATAAATGTGAAAAAAAAAGAACTCTTTAACTTGCAACACTTTTAGGTTTAAGAATAAATGTGATTATAATATTCTTTTATTGTTTATAAGTTTTTAGTAACTGGAAGTCAAAGCCAGAGCACACTGAAAGAGTAATGTAGCCAGTTTGGCTCTGAGAAATTCAGAGCAGCTGAAAGGCTCCTTTCAGACAAACACACAACATACAGAAGTCCTAGAACTCACCTGGAAGAAATACTGTGTGCTCCAGTAAGGATTTCTACAGGTAAAAATGCTTTTTTTCTTTTGCTTTCAGTTCACAAAACCTTCTCATTGCAATCCTATAAATAGCCCTTTAAATCAAAGGGAAGCATAGTTGCTAATATCCAGACTGATGTCCCATCTTTGAAAAATCTCAGAGAGAAAACTTTATTCCTTTTCTCTTCATCACTACAGGGATCATTAACAAAGATGAGAAAGGACCACAACAGCAGCAAAACCTCAGTTGTGTCTCCAAATATATGTGGGTGATTCCACACTCCAAATTCAATAGTCCAGGCTTCACCCAGAAATGAAAAGAGCAAGGCAGAGATTATCATTGATAGGAACAGACAGGACTGCAGATCTGCCAGTCATCTCACCATCTTGTATGGAGCAAGGAAATAAACTGGAGCACAAGCTCTTTCTCTTAACCACAAAAGCAACAGCTTCTCCTACACCCTGCACAGTGGTAGATGCTACGTACCATTTAAATAAAATAAATATATGCATCACAGCAGAGGAGAGGGAGTGGAACTGGTACTTTTGTGCTAACCCTTCTCTGAAAAATAGTAGCTCTGGTTTCTCTGAACAACTTAGTCAAGAAATAGATTGAAAATCCAGAAGGTAAGCTGAAGATCAGCTGCTCAATGATTCAAAGTGATTCCAGAAAATTCTCAGCAGACCAGGTACTGACTGTGCACAAATGCATGTCAACATCAGCAACAACAACATGAAAATTCAGTGTTTTGCTGAGATATAACAAGGCAAATAAGTATTGAGCAGTGGGGGTAAGAAAAGCAGAGAGAGAGTTCAAATTATGCATTATCCTTGATCATGCATGATTTCTGCACATTTTTGCACCTTTATTCTGATACTGTGGAATTTCATCTTCAGGGCAGGGGGGAGGAGGGGAAGGCAAAAAAAGCACAAGTCTGGCTATCACAATTTTAGAGAAATCCCTTAAGTTTGAATTAAGTTCAAAAAGCAAGAAAGAAATTCATAGATGCAGGAAGATCAGAAACAAAAAGCTATGATACTAATTATTCCACGAGCAACACTAACCTGAAAGTGTGAGTTATACCCTCTTCCTCTCACCACAGGCTGACACAGAATACCCAATTAGGAACTAAACTGAGAAACCATACCATCAAAAGTTGAGAGGTCTGTTGTCCTTGGGGCCAAAAGTGGTAACCATCATCAACTCCCTTGAATTCATCGACTGCAATCCTTCCTTCCATTGGATTCTCTTCACAAACTTCTGATGACATCACTGCACAGATTACAATGGTTCCTCTCATAACCAGGGGGGCAAGAAATATGACAGCCAAAGATTCAAGCTTAATTAAAGTCGTATTATTGCCAGCTTTAAAAAATAAAAAACAAATAAAAAAAAATCCTGAGTCATAAGCCTTATATATTATAATTGTCAGGGGGAGGCAAAGATTTGATATTTCATAACAGGAATTATGATTATCTTCTGAACACATATAGAGCCTCTTATGTGATGATCACAGAGTAATTCAGTTTGGAAGGGATCTCAGCACGTCTCTAGTCCAACCTCCTGCTCAAAGCAGAGCCAACTCTGAGGACAGACTCCTGGAACCTGACTCCATCTTCTCAATGACCTCCTCTTCCTCCTGCAAGCTGCTGTTAGGTGTCCTTAAAGCCATCTCTTCTCCAGGTTGAACAAACCCAGTTCCCTCAGTCTCTCCTCACAGGACAAGTGCTACAGCTCCCTCATCATCTTTAAAGTAGTTGAAAATTAGCTTCTAGACAGAAGTAGAACATATCAAAAATTCCTTCATTTATCCAGTAACAACTTATGGAAGAAATGCAAGAGAAAGGTTAGAAATTAGGTAAGATACACTTTTTATTGGTGGTGCTAAGATCTATACTGGTGCACTCAAATACCAAACTACGACACTGAAAAATATTGCTATAGCATCTTATGTAGGAGATAATTCATAAAATCACAATAAAATTCCAGTTAGGAGACAATCTAGTTCAACCCCTTCCAAAAGCAAGGTCAGCTGTGAAGTCAGGGGTTTAATTCTTCAGTCATCTATTATCACTGGTGGCAGATGAAGAATTCAACCCTATATGCAAAATTCCATTTTTTGCTAACTCACATTTTGTTACAGGATTCTAAGGAACAAAAATATTTCATTATGAACATGGAAATTATAAGGCAAGAGGGAGGGGTAGCCATCTGTAGTAGAATACATTGCTTCTGTTTACATTCATCCCATCATTTTGTTTACAGTGAACCCTCCTGAACCTCTCCTTGTTAAATAGGATGCCTTCCCTTTGTGTTAAGCAGGCTTATGCTTGAAGTCAGAATGAGCAGATGGAAAGAAAACTTTTAACAACAAGAGTGCTTCTTCATTGTACTTATGATGACAAAACAGTACAAAGTGTCAGCAGTAGGCAAAGTCTCCTGCCATCTACAATATTAGGTATATTGCTGATTTTCTTAAATCTAGAGTAGGCTGCCTCTGAGCAACTTGAAACATGCAGAAAATTATGAAAAATACCTAGTCAACTGAGGACAAAATTCAAGGGTAGTCTTTCATTCCACATCCTATCCTTTTGTGTTCAATAAACACAAAAGAAGCAGTCAACCTACAGCCTTGGATCAGAGATAGCTCATAAGTACAATTCATCTACCTCTCCACTTGCTGTTTTGCAGTCAGGGCACCTCAGGCATAGGCAGGAGGGGAAATGAATGCCTCAAACAGGCAATTACAACCTGCTTCTAGCTGACCTCCTCAGGGTTGAATTCAGACACTGCGGTTTGCGCAGCAGTTTCTGGACTCTCCTTTTAGATCTTCCTGAACACATGGGAATGCTGGAAAATTCCTGGGTACTCTGAGGGTCATCAAAGTTCCTGCTGCTGCCAGGAAAAGACAGGTACAGAGACTGAAGTCTCTAGCAAGCTCTAGCAGCTTCTAAGATCTCACAGCTGCTCTTGATCAAAGGGTGTTATAGTTCTAATCAGGATATTAGGAAGGGTCAAGCACCCTTTCAGCAGGTACCTAAAGTGCATTAGTTTCTGCATAAGAGGGGCAAAAAAATTTTTGTATGTGCCTAGCCAGCAGTAGTGACATGACATAAGGCACAATCCCCACCAGTGACTGGAACAACTAGTCCTGGGATCCTCTTTGAGGACTGAGGACTGCTTGGAAGAAACAGGATCCACTAAACCAAGTGGAGTAAAAACATCTTTGCCAACAGGCTGGACAGCCTAGTAAGGAGAGCTTTAAACCAGGAACAAGGGGACCAAGAGAGATGGCAACACCCAATACAGAAAGGAAGTGATGGATGGGGTTGGCAAGTAAAGTGTGCAATGTGATATAGACAGAAAACACCTCAATCTCAGATGAAGAGCCTGCCCCAAGCATATGCAAAAAAATGAAGCGCCAAAAGGACAGCAGATTGCACGTTTCCTCTGAAATAAGTAAACTGGTACCTCTCTGAAGTGCCTGAACACCAGAGTTTGCAGCACAGGGAACAACAACAGGAGTAATTAGATGTCTGTATGCAGTTGCAGGGCTACAACCTCATTTGGCTGGAGATGTGGAGAAGTACACTCAGGTGCTGCAATGGGTGGATACAGGCTTATTAGGAAGCCTTATTAGGAATAGTGGATCAAGATGGATCCACCATTTGGAAGGTGAGAATAGTGAGGAGGTAGAGTTGCCCTTGATGTGAGAACAGCAGATGGGTGATGAGCCAGTTGACAGCTTATGGGTCAAAATCATTGGGCAGACCAAAATCAGGAATGCTGAGGTGAATGTCTGCTACCATCCACCTGATCAAGAGGAAATACAGGAAAACAGGAAATTCTTCAGACAGCTCTAACAAGCTTCACTTGCTCAGGCCCTGGTCCTCATGCAGACTTTGACCACTCCAGTATCTGCTGAAGGGACAATACAGCAGAGCACAAGTGATTGATGATGTTTCAGGAGTGCCTTAATGCTGACTTTCTGACATCTATGGTCAAGCAGCCAACAAGGGGAGATGATTGGTTGGACCTTATACTTACAAACAAGGAAGAGCTGATCAAGGGTGTGAAGGCAGCCTTGGCTACAGTGACCATGAGATGTGGAGCTCAGGATTCGTGAAGGAGGGAGAAGACAAATAGAAGGATCACAGGCCTGGAACTCAGAAGAGCAGACTATGGGCTTGTTCAAGGACCTGTTTAGAACGATCACATAGGCTATGACACTGAAGAGTCCAGAAGAACTGTTTGATTTTTCAAGGATCACTTACTCCACGTTCAAGAATGGTCCATCCTGATATGCAGAAAGTCAAGCATAGGTGGCAGGGAACTCTTGAAAATCTCAACTATAAAAAAAAAGAAGAAGAGATAGCAGCAGGTACAGTTGACCCAGGGGGAATACACAGACACTGTACAAGTGTGGAGTGATAGTGTTAGGTACACCAAAACCCATTTGGAGCTGAATTTGGCACAGGGTAGTCAGCCTCACCTCAGTCCCTGGGAAGGTAATGGAGCAAATAACCTTGGAAGCAATTTCCAAAAATATGAAAGAAAAGGAGAGAGTAGTCAGTATGCATTTATGAGGCATATATCTAAGAGCCTTTTATGATGACATTTTTTTCTTGACTTTAGCAAGGATTTTGACAATTTCTCCTGTAATTTTCTCATATATTGATGAAATACAGAGGAGATGAGTGGATAGTAAGGTGGATTGAAAACTGACTGAACTACCGGCCTCAGAGGGCTGTGATCTGCAGCACAAGGTTTGGTGGAGACTAATCCTTAAGAGTGTACCCCTGGGGTTGATTCTGGGGCCAGCATTGGTTAACATGTTCATTAATGATCTGGAGCATCAGCCTACGTGCACATGAATGGGAAGAGTGGCTGGTACACTAGTTGGTTGTGTTGCCATTTCAGAGCCACCTCAACTGCCTGGAAAATTGAGCCAACAGGGAGGTCATGAAGAAGGAAGGGCAGAAGTACTGCATCTGGGAAGGAATTATCCTATCCATCAGCATAGGCTGGGGGGCCAACTAGCTTGAAAGCAGCTCTGCAGAGACTCTGCAAAGGAAGGAATGAACAAGCTGACCATGGACCAGTAACATGCCCTTGTGGCAAATGCAGCCAGCAGTCTCATGGTTTGTGTTAAGAAGAATGTTGCCAGAATGCTGAGAGAGGTGATCCTTCTCTTTCACTCAGCACTGGTGAAGCCACTGAATGCATTCCTGGAATCCCCAGTACAAGAGAGACATGGACATAGTGGAGCAACCCCATTTATGGGCCATGAGGACAATTAAGAGACGAGTGTCTGTCCTATGACGAAGAGCTGAGAGCTGGGACTCTAGAAAAAGAAGGCTCACACCTGATCCTGTCAGTAAAGAAGATGGAGACAGAGTTATGGTACCAACCATAAGTTCAAATACATGAAATTCTGTTTAACCATTAAAAAAAACATAGAAGGAAAAAACCCCACATTTTTAGTGTGAAGGAGATTAGGCATTGGAACAGGTTTCCCAGAGAGGTTGTGGAGTCTTGGCCCTTGGAGATATTAAAAATCAGATTTAACACAGTCCTGAGAAACCTGTTCTAGATGACCCTTTCTTGGAGAAACGGGACTGGGCGATCTCCAGATCCCCCTTTCCACCCCAATGAGTCTGTGGTTCCACGATCAGTTTGGTTGCCTTTCCAAACACGTGACCAAAACGCAGGGACCTTTTGTTGTGTCATGTGTATATTTGTGTTCACTTGATGGGGAAACTCCTCTGTTTTAGCTGTATTACAAGAATACATTCATATCCATAACAGAAGAGGATCATGACCTATAAGCCCTGGAGTGCTGTAGGAACATGTGTATGCCGCACTGCACCAGAAACATTGGGAACTGCTGATGGAGTAGATTCTTTTAGTTAAAAAGCCTAAGCAGAGATGTTATAATTAGCTATGGATTCAAAGCTATATTTGCTGGTAGTAGAACTCCAAGGAAGAATTACTCTGATTTACAGTAATTTTCCACAGAGGATTTCAAACTTCACGAAAAAAAATTGTTATGAATTCATAATATAATAGCAGAGATGAGGAAGGTTTTCTGTGTTGGAATATTTTTGTAATATTTTTGCATTCTTTTTCTACTCTGATTACATACAAGACTGTGCTTGCTAACAAAAGAATTAGGAAGACTGAACACACATTCACTAGAACCAGCTATGAAAAAAAATAACCTGTCTAGTTTGCAAAATATTTCTATCTTTCAGATTTTTTTTTAAATTATTTTCACTTTTTTGAACCAGAAACCATTGGGAGGGGGACACAAAAAAAAAAAAAATCCCAGTTCAGTCCATCCTATTGACTCTGGCACCTGCAAAGGAAAGTAGAGATGGAGGTTCATTCTATTGCTCTAAATTAAACAAAGCAGGGACTTGAAGTTTGGTCTTCAGAATCCCAGTTAATGCCTTACGGGTTAATTCAGTGGAATATGTTAGGCAAAGAAAAAGTCTGTGGGGCTAATATGACTTTACTATGCCTTTACAATATCAAGCACTAAAATAAATCAGTTCTAAGTTTGCACACTTTAGATTCTTAGCAGAAAAAGACCATTATAATTTTTTAACATTTTATGGAAAACAGAAAAATAAGCAAAAAAAGTTGAAATCTAAAGGGACGTATTTCTAGATGAGGGTTTGTTTTTTACAAAGGATATTTTTCTACCACCAAGGACATTGCACAGGATGATTACAATGTTAACAGAAGTTCTTTTTAGAAGAGCAAAAAGGAGTTCATCCGTGGGATGAACTAGGTTAATTTTAAGAACAAAAGCCAACAAGATAAAATAAGCACCTATGACATCAGAAAGGTAGAACATAAAATAATTGATATAATAGCTGCTTGTGAACCTTATACCTCCACATATTCTAGTTATATGATATATATACACTTACCCACACATATGCACAATGACATGCAGTATCACTCTTGTTTGCACAGACACACCAAAGATAGCTTTAAGCTAATTAGGTAATTGTCAGCATAATCACAGCATCTCAGTGCAGACAGGGAGACCTACTTGAGAAACTTACTCAAGACCCTTTGGTAATCCCTACCAAGACCTACACTTCCAAAGCAATAATAATAACTGTGTTTGGAACAGAATGTTTAAAACTAACCTCATATATTGTCACAAGGCATACTTATTTAGTACCACTGAAAGATATTCTCCAACATTAAATCACCCATGGACAAAGAGTAGGAGCAGATTATAGAGCTGTCAAAGAGGCAGCAACTTTGTAAATTTATACCACTTTTACTAACACCTAAGAAAAATCTATCTGCATCTTTGTTCAAAGGTTCACATCACAATATTTCAGAAGATGCAGACTCACCTGGCTAAGAAGCAGTCACAGCGAGGTATGGGGAGCCTATAAGAGCAAGATATTAATTTCAATCAACCAAGGCCCATTAACCAGACATTCTCTGGGATCCTTTCTTACACCAGCTGTCTGATCAGTCTCTGTTTCTCTCCCAAGTCCAGCAGACCCAAAGCCCAGAATACTTTTAAGGATCCTAGGATGTGGCAGGAGCTATGAAATTTAAGCTCTTCAATCTAGCTTTCCTCCAGAAAGGAGAGAGGTAAATGGATCAACATCTAATTGTTTCAACCACCTTGTTGTTTAATCACCAATTAGACCTCATTTCTCATCTGCTAAGTTCAACCTATCGATTTCCACTCTTCTTGTTTACTGTAAAGACATGCCTCCTCCCTGTTCAGAGGAAGCAGTGACTGTGACCCCACATGTGCCCCACGGCAGCTCAGCTGGCTGTGAGCCTGCTCCAGCACAGCCCTGGCAACCCCATGAGCACACAGCTCTGCCTCTGCCTGTGCCCAAACCCAGAAGTCCACGTGAGGAGCAGGGCATTTTATTGCAGGCACAGCTGCACACTAACAGGTCTGAAAGCTTCAGGCTGAAGTTGGCTCAGAGCAAACACCTGACTATGCAGATATTACAGTAGAAAGCAGCCCTCGGGTTGTGCCTGCAGAGCTCTCTGTTCACATTACTTTTCTGACGTTTTCAGACTTTTCTTAGAATAATTCTTCATAACAGGTTGGGACGGCACTTGGGGTAGCTATAGCTACATAACACCTTATATAGGGGTTGTATAGATGCCTCTGTATAGTGTAAGTACCAAACTCAAAGAAACAGTCATCCTCAGTGACTGCCTGTCAGCTGCTCTTGGGTGAATATATTTTTAGCAATACCTCAGTATTCCTGATGCTAAGACACCTTCCTGACAAAGTTTTAAAATCATTGTTTCCACAAAATGTTTCAGCTTCTACAAAATAGTTTTTTCTGACAAAAAAATGGTGCATCCAGTAATGCTGAAAAATTCTACCAGTTTCTTAAAATAAGCAAAAGCATCAGTATCAGAAACAATGAACTGCAGTCAAATGCATAGTAGAGGCAGGAAAAAAGGCAAAAAGTGACAATGTAGACCACAAATTAAACTAAAAAAAGGTTTTAATTTATTGCCTGGCTATTTTATCTGTTAACCAGTGTAAACCTACTGCTGTTGCAAGATGTTAAGTCACCTCAGCTACTACTGTATATTTTCCTGTTGCTGTGATCTGAATAGGTTATTATTATCTACCTTTTCACAGTTTATATATCTTATTGATACTACAAAATCAAATTTTTAACAAAAGGATGGTCTGTCATTTTGTGGAAAGTAATCTATCACAAAACTATGCTTCTTTATCTGCATCTAGCAAATTAATCTGATTACTTCTAAGCTTTCCTAAACTATTCAGAAGGAAAAAACTCTGTTAGAATTAGGAGTTATGATTATTATGTCATTCTAATGTGCTTAACAAGACAAATCATCATGGAATTCAAACACTTTGGCAACATATATCCATTGCAGGGGAATGGACATTAACGTGACAGCAAAACCAGTTTCTCATATTCAGGAGACACCCTAGAGGGCTGTCCTGGAACAGAACTTCAGTTCTGAATGGGCTTAAATCAGATAAAACCAGTTGAAGGAAATAAAATAAACTAGAATAGAAACTTCAGCAGTTCCTATGAAGAAATGAAAAAATTGCAAACCTACCATCACAGATAGCTGTAGAGACTCAGGCTGATTAACGAAAAAAATATAGCATATGATCCTGTGTTTGGCTAGATGCTGAAAAGCAAAGTCCATTTATTTAGAAGAACAAGACGACAAAGATACAATCTGTTTAGAACAAGAATGTAATTTTCAGTTGCATGTCCACTTTCAGCAAGTGCAGTTGCTGCGGGAAAAACAGAAATCGAATCACACTTGCTGCTAAATACATATTTAATTGCTTATGTTTTTTTTATATTTTGTTTTGCACCAGACTGTTTACTCTGCTCATGATGATGTGGAATTAGTGTTGCAAAGTTTTCTGCTTCTCTTAGCCAGTCTTAAAGTGCCGCCTAGTGCATGTTTAAGGCAATATCCCAGCCTAGCACAGCAATGCCAGGGCCGAGCACACAGAACATTCTGGCAGATTTTACTTCAAGTAACAACATTTCATTATCTCCCTACGGTCAATTTCATCAAATTTCAGTCGTTGAAGTGGATTTTGTATCTCTGGGCATGTGTATTAGTATAAGTTAATCCAATAAGGCCTTGGATTGACGTAAAGTAAGAAAAGGTACTAGTCCTTTCTAACCTGCACAGCTGTGACAGAGGAGGGAGAGCTTGTCAGGAAGGCTGGAGCACTCTGGGACCAGCTCTCAGCACTGGCTCCCACTCACCAGGATGCTTGCAGTGACACCAACTCAACATGGCAGGCTGGACCCTGCCCAGGGGCCAACAGCCACACAGAGAATATCCAGACCCCAGACCTTCTCTCCTCTACTCAGCAAGAAAGGATAAGACCCTATGGCTCTGTTTGGATTTAGGAAAACAAAACTCATGGAATGGATTGAACTATTCTGAAGCTTTGGAACAGAGTGACAGGGCCTGGATACCATTCACAGAGTCACAGCTGGCTGCATCAAAGTAAGCAGCTACAGCAATAGATACTGCTAAAAACTGCAGTTATTTAACCGCATGCAGACATAGCATTTCACATCATCCTAACTGCCTGTGTTTTCCTCGGGAGTGAACAAATCACTAGTGCTCTGTGACACAGTAAAGGAAAACAAAAGAGGGATTGTCCCTTTTTTTAATCACAAAAATAAAGAGATGTGGCTTAAAATCCTGTCAAGAATTACATAAAAAAATCTGAAATTCCCTGAGCTTTTAGCTACCTGACTTTTGCTTTAACCACAGATTTCTCTCTCCCTTACAAAACAGAGTACACCCAAAATGATCTCTGCTTTTCATTTACTGATAATCTTAACAGTGCAGCGGTATGAAAGAGCTTGTTTCTAAATGCTTAAATATTGCTCATGATGTATAGGGATCTACCTGTCTTTTGTGATGCATTGTGATAAGCTAATTTCTTCTGCAGAGCTTTCCTGGAAATAAATTATACTGCAGTATGGAAGTCAAATGGAAATAAACTGTTACAATGTTTTCAGCTGCATAATAAAAAAAAAAAAAAAAAGAGAGTCCTTTGGACATCACTATCACATATAAACCCAAAACCAGTTGAGGATCAATAAATACATCCAGCTGGCAAAACTCTGTGAAAAGATGTCCTTATAATTAGGGCAGCAGCATCGGCTTTCCCCATCCCTCCCTCACAGTAACCACTTCGATCTTGCCTGTTTGGATATTTAGCATTTACACCGATGAGAAGAATATAAATTCCCAGGCAAAAGCCACTGCACATATACATCAAGAATGTTTTAACACCTCTCAGTTTTCTCTTTTCTTTGGGATTAAATCAGAGTTCATACTATGACTCTACCTTTTGTGGTTTTATTAATTTGTGCCTGATTACTCATAGAGCTCTTTTGGCTTGACATTATTCCTACTTGGGTTCTATTAAAATATCTTCAACAGCTGTTCCAGATCAGTGTAAAAATTGATTTCACATCCATTTTATCATCAGAATTAATGAAGAGAAAAGCACCTGACTTGCTGTGTGGTCCATGGCAAGTGGTTTCGTCTCTGCATTTGAGTTTCTATATTAGAAACTCCTTCACAAAGACTTATCAGCAATCACCTTTTTACATTCATATACCACTAATCACACCCAAAAAATGCCGAGAAAATTACCAACGGCAGTTTTATATGTGTCTTTTAGTGGTATATTTAAAATTGGTCTAGTGCAGAATCCAAATATTTAAAAGCGTCATCAGACCACAGATAATAGGACCCGAAAGATTGTTAGTCCATCTGGTCAAGACAATAAGACTTTGTACTACAAGGTTTGAAAACACCCTATAATGTCACAGCAAGAAGTGCTATGCAGTAATGAATTAATTTATTTATATTTGCCACAAGCAGCTTGTTCTCTCATTCTCTTCCCTGTAACCAAATTACATATGCAAAGTAGGATCTGGTAAGATTGTTTTTCTCTGCATAAATATATACATGCTGCTGTGTGCTTATATTAGAGAAGTCAAGGTCAAAAAAGTGTACTTTCAATTTGAAGCAGCAACTCCCACTGAGTTTCCTATAGGAGAGCATTTAAATACCTCTGCTGAAATGGACCTTAATTGCCAGAAGAGACAAAGTGTCTGTGTCTGAATGCTTTCTTCTTAAACTTGTGCTGCATGGACTCAGTCTTTAAACACCTTCAAGTTCTCAAGGGGTTCAAATTTGGTAAAGACGACTGAGAACAGAATCACTGAAGTGTTGCTTGTAAGAGATCACTGAAGCTCTTCAGTCCAGTCTCACCCTCCAAGCAGAATTATCAGCAGAACCAAATCAAGTCATCAATAGAAACCCCAAAAAAGACGGTCACCTAGCTGGGTGTTGCACTGCACTCCTGAGAAGAAAGGATGATTAACTTGACCCTCCCCATGCAGAGACTGTGGTTGTTACCCCCTGATATATCATCTGTACCTTCTGAGGAATGTTTGGTTCTCTCATTTTCATAAGTCCCCCTCTTAAAGTAGTTGTAGACATCTACTAGATCACTCCTTAAACTCTGTGTGACTGTGTGCAAGCCCAGCTCCCTCGAAGGGCACATGCCTTGTACTCCATCTTGATGGCCCACTGACAGACTCTCACTAAATAAATTACGTATTTACTTAATTGAAACATGGCTGTGATCTGAGTTAAAACTTCCTAAGTCACTGAGGTTCATGTTTAAACAGACTGTAATGCTGTAGACTCCAAAGCTGCAGCTAAGGCATCATCTGCTGGCAGGACAGTACAGAGAATAGTAGAGGGTTTCTCAAATGCTATTATGCAAGAACTCACACAGAGAAATTCATCCTCTCCACAGTGAATACTACGCAGTGGCTGATATTACCTCAAGTACAGTTTAAGTCTAAACTAAAATCCTTGCATGCATCTTGTTAACATGCCATATAGTTGTGCTTCACACCCACCCCTGGATCATTTTGATGGGAGTCATATCACCTTACACAACTGAACAATGCCATATGCCATGCATTAAATTGATCATAGCTCAGCTCTTTCTAGATATTCTGAGGTTGCATAATGTCACAGTCAACTACATCATTATAATGGATCTTCGTAATAACTCCAGGTAAACTTTCAGTAGGTCTGAGAGAGAATTGACCCTCTTGAGAGGATTGAGCCATGTGAAAGATCAGTTAGCAGAAGCATACTGCTCTTGATATTATTGTTTGTCTTGGATCAAATATATACAAGTCCAGTATTTAAAACTAAAATCTGAAGTGAATGCATCAGCAGAATAACCACAGTCACAATTTCATTATCAAACTGAAAGGCTAGAAATTAGAATGTGGGATGTATTTTCAATATACAATCTACTGTTTAGCTCAAAGCAAGAGCAGCAGTGTCTGGCCTGGAAAGCACTCCTTGAATACCACCTAATGCTTAGGCTAACATAAGATGTCCTTCTAGCGGCTCTTGTGTCAGTCACTTCCTTTCCAGTCACTGGTCTAAAAATTGCCTTTTTATCCCTGAAAATTTTGACTTCAGAAAACCACTTAAGTAGCTTTAGTTCAGAACTGTGTCAGCTCCACTCTAGCCTGAGCTATATCATATTTTCCTCAGTCAGACCTATTTGATCCAGTGCATCCAGTTCATTGGTTGTTTTGACATCTGCATTCAGAGAGCCATGCTATTCCAATATGGCAACAAACAAACAAACAAACAAAATCACAGACTGACAAATAACAGAGAAAGCTGCAACAAGATTTATGATAGACACCACATCCCAAAATTTCATTTTAAGCACTGAAAGATGGACTTCTATTTGTAGGTTGTATGTCCAATTTATACTGGCTGTTCTGTAATTTTGCACATGAATGTAAATAAGTGAGAAAACAACATTTTAATTTTCTCTCCCAAAAGAAAAACAGTTTAATCCTGGATCTGAAAGTTTTCTGGCTGCCTAAAGGCAGTGATAAAAACCTAACATCTACCCTACCTGCCAGTATCTGTGTGCGGATAACTCATCTAGAATCACAAAGTTTTTGGCTTAGTTTTAGTCTAGCAACTGTTCCTGAGGATTTGCATCACTTTTACACAAATGTGAATGTTTTCTATGCATCATTGCACACCAGCAACATTTCCCAATGCCTTTATCCAATAAATTTTTACAGAAGACCACAGCAGGAAATTTTACATGCCCCATTGGGCTAGCAATCATTAAGTATACAACATCCTAATGAAAGGCAGTTTGCAATACCAGGAAAGAACTTTCCACACATTGACAACCAGTTTCTCAGCTTTTGCAAGCTTCCAGCTGCCATACAGTATTTGCAACCAAACAAAAACTAATCCTTGGCAAATGTCTTTGCAAAAAATAACTACAGAGGATAATAAAGTAGTTAAAAATGGAGTCACACCAACAAGAAAAACAAATACTGAAACAATCCTTTTTAGCTTCCTTTCCTATTTCAAATTGATGTGACTCACTCTTCCACATCATTCTCCCACCTGTGCAAACTTTGAGGCAATATACCAATTTCCAGTCCTTCAGCACAGACAAATATGGTAACAACTGTCCTGGACTCAGCCAAATTTCACACATCTCAGCATTCAATAGTACAGAACCCCAGTTTAGTTCAGTCTAAGCTTAGTACAGGCTGACATAGTAGTATTTTGGCATTCAACTATGTTTTTCATAAAATCATGATCCATTCATGAGTAAATCTCATTTCAAAAATCTGAGCAAGACGAAGAAGTACAGGTTCTCAAGGCTCTTGCCTTCCCTTCCCCATTGGCTGCACATGGACCTGTGACAGCCCTCAGGGAAGCAAGACCATGGTTATGGCCTGGACATTAACAATAGAGAGCAGAAGCTTTTCAAAAGGGCTTGCATTTCACCCTTTTTGTACTGCAGGAGCCAGTCACAAGGCACACAACAGTGTTAACCCTCTCCAACACTGCTAGAGGAGCGGGTGAGACCTATTCTCAGAGGAGGAATGCCAAGGGGTCAGTGAGACCAGTGAAGCTGAACGGAGAACATTTGGGGTTGTTATGGGCTGGGCATCAGCAGGGCAGCTGGGCCATGCTTGGCAATGCACCAAGGTACAAATCCAGCTTGGCAAGAGTGATGAAAGCATCAGATGATTTGAATCAACATCAAAGGCTTTATCACAATCCCCTATCCAAATCCTACCCAAAAAGTATCTTGGCATTCAGGAAGGGAACTTAAGATGACACTTGTGGAGGAAGTCTCTGTGGGAGTGGAACCATCATGCTGCGCTCCTGGTAAGAATCAATCCTCCTAGCCAAAGCCTGTATTCCTGGACAGCAAACTGCAACTTTCTCAGAAAAGATGGTGAGTTTGCAGCTATGTGATATGACTCAATGCAGAGCCAAAGGCAATGGCATGCATCTGACCTATTTTAAACCACAAAATGTGGAAATAACTCTCAGCAAGAAAATATGAGCTTAACTTGCAAGTGCAGGGAGGCCAAAGTAGTTCAATTATTTACCACCCAAGATGTTAAGGAGGAAAATAAGTCTCTCAGCTTCCAGTGTTGCTATAGAATCTCAAAAATATTCATGTCTCTAATTACTAGATGATGTTCCTAATATCCTGCACTAATGCTCTCCTCTCATTTTTTTCACTGATCACCAGCAAGCTTAAACTACAAGTATCATGAACCAACCCCATTTCATATAGGAATGGGGTTTTTTCTAGATTGTGTTACATTATTTTCTGATTTACTTTAGAAGTAATATATTATTTAAACATAAATTTGTTGGGATCAGAAAAATGTAATGTTAGAAACAAATAATAAAGGGACAAATGTGCATTTAGCTTTCAACTAATTTTTAATTTTGTAGTTCCACAAAGAAAAATAGGCTTTTCCTGCTCTCTAAATCAAAGCAAGCAAAAATATCACTAATGCAGAAACAGTACATAGCAAATGTATAGAAATTTTTTCCCTGTTTCTTTTAGCCTGTCCCCAAGAACTCCACATTAAGAAAAACCACCTCAAGTAGAGGCTTGTTTTAAGTATTTTTTACTTAAACATCTCTTTTTCCATGCTGCACTTTTAAACATCAGGAACAAAATTTTTACGTGGTGCATCTATAACTTGCACTTCAAAAAAACCAAAATCAATGGCAAAGTGTTTTTTCTTTTCTCTCTCTCTCCAAGGAACTTGTGCAAGAATCATCTTTCAGCATATCTGTTAAGCTTATTGGCATGCTCAAAAAAGAAAAAGTAAAATAAAAGCACAGATGTCTAATGCTAAAATTACCTAAGGTAGCAAGAGCCAGCCAGGAGCCTGCCTCCAGTGACATCTATGAAGATGTCCTTTCAAAAAAAAGAAATGTTTGCTCCCTCTCATCACTGATTTTAATAAGATTCATTGGCTGAGACAGCTATTCATGCACAGCAGTTATGATCCCCTCAGACTTTCACTGACCTTCAGGGAATTAGAAAAGAAGGAACCAATTTCAATTCCTGGAAAGGAGGAGGGAGAAAGGCAAGCCCCCTCTCACAGTGTAAAGGTAAATACTTCAACAGAAAGAGCTCTGATGTTATAAAAGAATTCGTAACAGCAGGGAAGAAGGCATCAAATCAACTGCTGTCATTTTAAATATTTCCTACAAAGGAGGAAATATGCTTTAGTGCAATGAGATATCCAGCAGCGGATTTTTATGTAGCATGCTCAAGAATTAATCTTCACATTCAACCCTGCACTACTACAGCTGAGTCAGCACCATTCTTTTAAATGACCTGATTCTGCAATCGCATTATTAATATCATGAAAATTACTTTCCTCTTTGCTGTTTTGTGTTATCAATGGAAAGCCACAGAACTAAAATGCATTAGCTCTCACAGGTCTCCTCTAGGATTATTTGCATCAATACAAACTGAATTAATCATGGAGACATTGGAATAATCACCAGTCTCATGCTAGTGCCAGAGCTATGTCAGGAGCTGTGGTTCACTTCTGTAAATTTTTTCATTTTATTTGTGTTATTGTCATCTGAACCATGCATATTTTATCATTCTCCACCAGGATGATATCTTGTAATCTACATTGTTATTCTTTTCTTATTTCTTGGCATATTTTATATATACTGTCTGCTTTATATTTCCTAATCTGTAAGCCTAAATTTTTAAGTGGTACATGCTTAAATTTATGCATATGAAGATGGGAATTCATTGCAAGAAATACCAACATAATGGAGACCTCCTTTGTTTTTGCAAGACATTGACTCAACCTTTGATTTGTATAGCTGTAGAGTGTTTTATATAGCTACAGCTTTTAAATGCAAAGAGGAGAGAAACTAATAGGGTACCAGAGGATTTCTCCGATGGTCAGTAAAGTTTAACTCTTATTTATGAGCAGTGCTATAATTCAAGTGGACTGCAAATGTGAAGAGTGAAGTGCTTTAGAAAAAACACTCATGACAAAACTGATCAGTTCAAATCCAGCTGAGCTGGTAATCAGTGGGTTAAAGGCAATTTGTGGAGTCTGTTTAGCAACCTGAATTCTAAACAGCTCAGCATTTGTAGCAACATATTAGTAATCATTTTAAATGTAAAAGAGCCTCAGATCACCAGGGTCAGAACTCGGATAATATGTGCTGTATGGTTTGTCAACATATTTAATCTGCAAAACGAATTTTAAAAGGGTGCTTCATAAAACAAAAGTAACCAGACTTCTCATAAGACAAAGAACTTACTAAGAACACATTGAACCTTGTGATATACTGCTTTAAAAAATTACATCTACCTCAAAAATAATGTATAAATACACATGAAAGAGATCCAACAGATACAACAATAGTGACAACAAACAGTCTTACACGCTTATACACAAAAGCAGGAGCCAAACAAATTACTTGTACTAAAAATGATCATAGAAACATATGATCACTGCTAAACATGGTTCAAGCAAGTTTTCAGCTATGAAAGATATCCTTATCAAAGACAATTCAAAATAACCAAAGTGCCACATGGTTGCAACAGGCTTTGGAAGAAGGATGGAGGGAGCAGCTGTTGTCTTGACCACCACTTTTCTGAGTCCTTCTGACTTCCAGGCCCCTGTTGCAGTGATACGGAAACATGAGCATGATTTCCCAGAGACACAAAATCTCATGATGCAAACACCCTCTAAGCGAACTATGGAAACAGTAAATGAATCACTATACCAGAAATAATAAAACTGGAATGGCAAAATGAGATAATGTATTAAAAATATACAGTTGAAACAAACATTGACTTTCAGTGGAGTAAATATATTCATCTCCGCCTGAAAGGAAGCAAGACCTATCATTTATGAGGGGCAAGGCCTTTCATGAAAGTACAACAGCCAATTTACCCAAACATTTAACTGGCCTATTTTCTCATTAATTTTCTTCTAAAGTGCTTTTTCTTCCTTGTATGTGGAAAACAATGCTTCACAGAAGTCCACATGGGGGGGAAAAAATCAAGTATTTAATCCTGTCCTGTTACTGTACAGATCCAGTTACCATAACAACTTGCTGTAGCTCTTCTCATAATAGGCTTAGTGTAACTTGTCCACAAAACCATTTTGTGACTGGAGGTACAGCTAGTACACTATTCCACATCCATGCAACCCCTCTGTTGCCAAAAATCAAATTTATTTCATTTTAAGTGTAAATATAGTTCACAATATTTGAGATTTTATGGCTAGAAAAGCCAGACTACAGGAAAGTTAGCAATCACACCACCTCTCTCTCAATGTAGCTCTGGATTTATCATTAAAAAAAAACATACAAAAAAACCACAGCTTTCACCCTACTGCTGTTCATCAAACAGCAAATTCATGCTGTTCATGTGCTTCAATATTTCACTGTGTTTATAACAGGAAATACAGTATTTTCAATACATGTGTGAATTTGTGTCTGTATTTTCAGGCCCATCTCAAAGTAGTAAAGGAATAGTGTAGAATCTAATTCTACAAGATAAAGTCTACGAGATCTGTGTGAAAGTTTCTGCCCTGGATGGTGCCTACTTCCCCATGAGAAGGAACTCTCTCAAAATGCGTGTGCATGTGGGAACCAGAATGAAGGTGTGAAGTGGTCCTGACTTAGAGATGAAAAATCCCCAAAATTCCACTGGTTTTACATGTAATTTTCTGTATTCTTCATTAGGCATTTTAACTACCTTGTCAATTGTTACAGCAAAATTAGAGTCCATTTACTGGTTTTTGTAATTTGTTTCTTCTTTAAAGGCATTTCCTGTTTTAAATCCTCTCCCACTGGTGTTTAATTCTATCTAAATAATTTGTATCTGCAAAATTCTTTGAGTTCTTCAGATTTGATGTGTGTTATTTTATGAAGTTTGAACTTTAAATCATTCCTAAATCAAAGTAAACAGCTTGGCATATTTGAACTTAATTTGATGTGCAGATACCATTATTATCTAGTTGGCAATCTCCTCTCAATTTTAAGTATTTTAAAAAGATCACTAAGAGAAAAAATCCTCAGTATTTCAGTCAACACATACAAGTCATTAGCTAACACAATATCTAACCTTAACTATGGATAGAATTTTGTCTCTTTAATTAACAAGTGATGAAGAACAGCCAGAATTTTTGCATGTAGGCATCCAAAGTGGTTCTAGTCTGATTTATTAGCACTTCCTGAGAAGAAGTGGCAGGCTAGCATGCACTACTTTGGTGATGTCAGCTCAGCTCTGACATCAGTAAATTCCCTACTGCAAACTCATTTTTGAATCCATTAAAATGCTGGAAACTGCATTGTCAATAAAAACAGCAAAATGGATATGAAAAGCAATAATTTTCAACTTTAAATAAAACTGTACTTGAATCTTCCTTGGAGAAACAGCAGTCTCAAATTCTTGGAAAATCGTTACTTTGTTCAATTTAATACTGCAAATTCCTCAATATGCAAAACTAAACAGTCTTCTGTGAGGGAACTTCAATGTGAAAGACAAAGAGCTAATGAAATAACAGTATAAACTGAAGACCAGAACCTTACAATTATAGCAAACTCCAAGGACAAGTTAAGAGGTTTTTACTGTGCACAAACTAATGCCATGTTTCTCTTAAAAAGAAAGATGTGTCATCTATGGCAATCACTAGCCAATCCATTTAGATGAGGGAACAAATACACACTCCTTTAAGAACACATTGCAAAACCCAAAGCTGTTGTGCAAGACAGCAATTTGTAAAACACAGTCTGAGCACAACTTGTAGGCAAGGTGAGAGTGAACTCCCCAGGAATTTAGTGCAAATGCAGTATTTGGAAAAATAAGTGGGATCACGAGGTTCTGACACAAGGAATGGTGGAAGCCCAAGAGAATTTTAGTTACTGATAGACTTAGAAGGACTGGAATACACAAACGCAGAAACTGCTTCCTGTCCAGTAAAGCTAGACTTTTATAAATCCTTTTCATACATCTGTCATACATGTGTACAGGATGGTGCCAGAGAAATGCTGCCTCATTTTGCTCCTCCTCTGAACAAGCTTCAGTGTGGTCGATCATTTCAAAGAGCAAGAATGCTAAAGACATTGATATCCTGAGATGCTGTGACAGCTGTGTGTCTACAAAACACATAGAGAAACAGGTGCAAAGCCACATTCAAGTATACATGCTAAGTCTGCTCTATTGTCACAACATGAAAAATGAGTTTGACCAAGTAAGGGTATCCTTTATGCTCTTCTAAACACAGGTTTTTCACTGTATCTCTTAACAAGCAGCTGAATGTTGCACCAATTCATAATACCCTGAGTATCACCGTTTTCAAATTACTTCCAAGGAAATGAGTACTCAAAAATTTGTCGGAGACCTGATTAGATGATGAAATGAATCAGTGTTAAAACAGCAATAGACTTTGATCAGTTTAAAAATGGCTTGTTTGAACATCTGAAATCATTAGCGAGGTGCAAACGGGAGTGATATAATATAGTGTTGAGAGCAATTAGATTGGAGTTCATTTTGTAGTGTCTATTGAGTACATTATTTTTATCTGGTTTAGAAACGCTATAATACTTGCATAATAGATGCAACACCCATTCTCCTTGAACATTATTATAGACATCTCTTCAGTAGTATTCATATATGTGAAAGCAGCAGTAAAAGTAGTATTTGCTCATAACTTGATCTTTTTCTGGGAGAAAGCTGAAGATTTCAGTGGATCAAATACTTATTCTGCTTTCCAAGCTCTTTAGACATTTATCCAAAGACCTACTAAAGTAGTCAATGCAGATGGAAATGAAACTGTAAGACCTAGATCTACAAGGTATTTTGAATTGCTTTAGAAATATCCAGCTACACATATTAAATAGAATGCAACTTCCTTACAAAGTGCCATTAATCTGGAGGCTATACCTCCAGTTTCTCCCAAAATTTACAGTCTTACTTTTGAAATAAAGCCAAGTAAAATGAACAGGCTCCAGAGAGATTCTATTCAGAAAATATAATGATCAAAGTCCCAGAGTTTTCCCTTATTTATCAAACTGATTTTATATTTTCTATGTGAAATTCTGATCATTGCCTCTCTGTCCTCTTCCCAGCAGTTCTGCCTTTGTCTCCAATAAAAAAAAAAAAAATTAAAGCTCTTTCTTATATCACTTTGCAGTAAAAAACAGTTGGGAAATACAACTGATTTAATGGTAGCCTGTAGAAAAATATATGTATTGACTGTAGTGGTCTGAAAATCAAGATATATAGCTCAAGAAGGGACCTACTGACAGACAACAGGGTTTTCAAAATATCATTGTTCCACATAGATTTAGATCTACTTCCATTAGAGTATATCACATTAAGGGCCTGATCCAAAGCAGTTCAAACTCAACAGGTTGAGTCTGTGATTTATGTGCAAAAGAAAAATCACACAGAAACAGACAAGTAAATAGAGGGCTTATTTAGTTGGGGTTTTTTTCTAGTGGTTGTGTTCACCATGAGTCATTTCTAATGCACAGCATTTACTGATAAATGGATCACTTCAGTCATTCAAGTAGTTTTCCTCATAGTACCAGCATGTGATGTACAGAATTAAACTTCATTTATATACAGAAATTTGAGCCCTTAAATATGCTCACAAACAGAAATTCTCTCACAGTAAAGGAAGCTACTAAGCCAAAACACAAAGTTCATATAACCAGCTTTTTCATTCCCATCTCTTAAATCTCCTACTTACTCAGGCACTACTGAGATATTTGTCTCTATACCATTCCTAGATAAAAAGCTACAGCTTCCTTCAAGGAAACGTCAGTATTTCAGATCAGTGGCACCAGTGTGTTTCACAGTGGCTCTGGATGGGGATTCATCCTAAATCAGAGGGTAATTGCCTGTTTCTCAAAGTCCTATTCCAGGTTCCACAAGTAGAGTTTGTTTTTTCTAGGGAAGCACTGACATGGGAATCGGCTTTGGCACATTAACCGTCGTTATTTAATGTTGCAAACGCTCCTCATCTGCCAAATAATTTATGTCTTTTACTGAAGCTAAATCTTTAGAACAAACATATTAACTATATACAGAATCAGTTTCAAATAAATCACAATTTCTGCCCCAGTGCCAAGTTTTCACTTGGGAGCTTAAATTTTTGTTGCCAGGCAAATAGAAAACTGCTGTTCCCCTCATTAGCACTCTACAGCTATCAAACTATTACTTCTCATTCAAATATTTCCTAAAAACTCACCTTGTTGAAACGTGATTGTGGGGGACTGAGTCCATGGTCTTTCACTAAGCTTCATTCATCCTTCATTCATTTTTCAGTCAGGTATTTTACGGGAGCCACACAGGGTAGTCTTTGTCATATGTTTTATAAAGCACAGTATACACCAATAATCAATAAAAGATGTAATAAAAGGTTAAGAAGCAGAGACAATTTAATCAGAAAAATACTTTTTCCCAATGTCATAAGGATTTCCAATTTATTTTTATTGGTTTTCCCTCCTGCAGGACATGATGCCATGGAAGACAAAGCAAAGCAAGGCAATCGCTCCTAAGTTCCATCTAGTTCCCATCTGGAAGCTGATAAGAACAAGATTAAGTGGAATTCATCCCAAAACATTTCAACTATGACTTATTTTTCTGAAGCAAAATGTTTCATTGTATCTGTGCAAAACACAGAATTGTATGTATAAAAAAAATTCTGTAGAAAACTAATTATGTTCAAAAAGTAAGAAGAATTACATTTTTATTCTGCAGATGGCCAGATGAAAAATAAAAAAAACAAGCTTTTGTCCCTCCTAAAGAATTTAGCTGTTTTAGGAAGGGAGGGGTTTTTGATATTGTTTCATTTTAAACAATTGGTCCTTCGAAAACATCATGTCACTTAAAGCAGAACCATTAAAATAAAATAAAAAACCCTGACTAATTTCTGCCCTTGTTGGAAGATAGGTAATTAAATAAAACCCAACAACAGTGAAAGCAAGATGATTACACAGAGTGTTAAATAGAGAGAAGATCCCAGAGGACCTTACTAACAGATGTGGATGGTATATTACGCCATTGTTATCAGGCAAAACTATTCTCTTTGCTTGTAAATTAAGTAATGTGTTAGTATTAATACTTAGGGATTTGAAAAATAAACCAGATTTCAATTACCATCATATTTCTACATGTGGTGAGGATCGGGTCCCTTATGTCAGGATGCATCCTGCAAAGTATTAACTACTTAGAAGTTATTCTCCTGTTCATCTACCTCCACATCTTGCAGGATAACAGGACAACAGCAGGGAAGAGAGGGGAGGCTGACGTGGGTGGCAGCAACACTAATTCTGACTAATTCTGGCCTCTCACTGAGCCTCCCTGTAGGCTCCCAACACCACCCACCCACCCAACAGGGCTAAAGATAAGCAAAATTAAGGCGGGCCTTAGAGCAGTCTGTTCAAAATATCCCTAGGACTGATCTGAATTGACAGAGCAGAGCTAAGGGCTGTGGCATGTGCACAAGTCGGGAGAAGCAGCACCCAAGGGCCCCAAGTCTGACACAGTCAAGAGAGAGAGAATCAAAACATTTTCTCCCCTCCCCTACTGCAGCCTCACAGTTCATTTGTGTTCTGCAGTTTGATCCCCACTCTGCACCCCATGGGCCTTGCCAGGGGTTTGTCTTTGCATTCAGACAAGGATCCCCACCCTTTATATCCATTTTCCTGAGCAGATCCACAGAGAACCTCCCTGTGCCAGATTCAAGTGACACAAACCAGGGCAGGAGGCTCCCCAGTAGAACAAGGAGCCTTACTCCCACCTCTGCAGTGAGAAACAGGAAACATGCATAATTAGTTAATTTAAACCCTCTAATGAGCGTTGTTTTATGTTCTGACATTAAAAGATGTAAGAATCATTTAAAACCTGGAAGGCAAATTCACTGTTGGTGCAAACAGCTGACTCCAGTGACATTCAGCTTGTTTACGCGAGGAGTGAATTTGGCCTGTGTGTAGTTTTTCTCAATGCTTCTGTCAGACAATGCAGAAAAAACAATATTTGGCTTCATCTCACTCTGGGCAGATCAACTCTTTGCACCCAGGACTTTTTTCTTTGTTTGCCAGTTTGAATTTTCCCCCAGCCCAGGCTTTGATGTACCTTTATAACAGCTGCAAAACACATTTCATGCCAAGGAGCAATTTGCAGGCACAGCACTAGACATTTCAGAGCATTGCTAGTTATTCATACAGTATTTTTTTGGCAGCTTTTCGAAATATAATACCATAGAACTGTCGTCTCTCACAGTAACAAGTATTTTCATGCATTTGTCTTTTCTGTGAAAATAATTTATAATTTTTTACCACAACAGAAAACTCATCTTAGCAACACAGAAATTTTAAATCCAATAGTTTGCTTTTAATAGTGTTAATTCTAAAGCAGTCTTAACGAAAGCTATCTTGATGCGTGTGTACAAAGCATATCTTGAAGGTAACAGAAATGAGGCCAAAAAAAAAAGCAACCCCATAAAAACACCTTACATCCCCCACTGCATGCTTCAGCTGACCTACCTTTCCCCAGGGAAAGAATGCAACGCATGATAAATCATATGCATGCTGTGAAAGCAAAAGCTCATCTCTCTGTTCCTGCTTTTTTCTGTACAAAATGTACATCGAAGTACTTTTAACTTAGATAATAATTCCACATGAGAAAGGGTTTCTGTTAAGCAGACATGGGTCTTATGCACTTCATTTACTTAAAATTGGGCTAGGAAGGCCCTGAACTTTGCCATTTTTGAGTGATTACATCATAAAGATGTGGTAAATAATTTTGGTACAAAAAAAAAAAACACCATACCTTGCAGACATTCTTTACTATCAGCAAAAAAATAAAGCTGTTCATGTTAGCTTTGCTCAATGAAAAGAATGTTCATCACCGGTTAGTTTCTGGAATATGAGAGGATGACTTAGTTTAGCTGCCTTTTAAGACCCAAATGTATTTCCTACAAAGTTGTCCAAGGACAGTTTCATCAGAGAATTTAAATTCCGTTGATAGTTAACTACTAATAATCCATTCCTACAAGCCAGCAGCCCCAGAGCACCATTTCTAGCCTTCTATCTTTTCTCTGTTCAGCAGGCACATCGCTGTTTTCTTACTTTGTGTTTCACATCACAGGCAGACTGAGCCATCACCCTGAGCTACATTTTCAATGTAGAAATCAGACATCCAAATCTTGTGTTCTGGAAGACATCCATTGCTACTCATCAAACTCTCTCCACCTCATTCACCTTGTCAAGAACTCATCTCATCAGACTTAAAGGCATCCTGATATTCTGGCTTTTAGGAAAGTACTAATTCATCCCTGGGATTTGGGCTTCAGGCACTTCCAGAAGAACCTCCTGAGAAGTGCCACCTGCAGGAAGTTTCAGCTCACCAGTGCAAGACCTCTCTGTCCTGGAAGGCAGGTCAGCCCTACATGTGCAGGAAGGAATGTCCTTCTCCCATCTGCTCCAGGCCCAGAACCTCTCTGGGAAACAGAGAAAAGTATAACTGCTGCCAACTCACCACTCTGCTCCTGCCCCTCATGCGCCATCCCCAGCTGCCAGGCAATTTGATATTCAGTTGGCAGCAAGCATCTTGTTCTCTCAGAGAAAGTAAACTAATTGCCATCATTATTACTGTTGTTTCTCATCCCATTTCTGCTTTGTGCCACTTGGCTCTTTTGATCATTCATCTTAAATATACACAGACTTCAATCCATTTGATTTATCAGTGTTGTATTCTGCAGGTTATTACTCTTTTCAGAAAGTACATTTTCTCATAGTTTGATAGCATTTGGATAAGTAAGGAGTCAGTGTCTCTTGCTGCACCTTATTTAATTTTCCCCTCCCTCCAAATATCACTTAATAAAAAAATACGGATGCAAAGTATAAGAAAATTTTATGAGATAAGAGTGGCTGCAGAAACACACAGAGAAGTTAAACACCATCACCTAGGAAATCAGAAAGTTGGAAAAACTTCCAATCACTTGATCTAAATCCAACAGTCTCAAGAAGTGCTTTATTTTTAACATCACCTTGGTTTCATTTATGACATATTTCTCATTCCAGTTGTTTGAAATACTTTCAATGTGAAATTAAAAATAAGTGACAAGCTGTCCTTTATTTTCCTGGTTTGGTTTTAAATTAAAAAGAAGAACCTAGCATCATCCCTACATCCTATACTTCAAAATTTAAGTTTGATTAAAAAAGAAGAGATCAAATAAATAGCAGAAATTGTGGACATTTTTTGTTTAAAATGAGGAAATTTTTATTAAAAAAGGAAGGAAAATATCTACAAGTATTTGTTAACAGTAACTTGCTAGAGATAGATACAAACATTTTAGTTCAATTTGGTGTACATAATATTAATTACATAAGAACAACAGTCAAATCATAAAGATTCATTCCTCAGGATCTTCTAATATTCAAAACTTTACTTAGAAGCATTTTTGGCTAACTAGGTCGTAGGTGAAAGAGATGCAAATACCCAAAATGATCAGAGCTGGTAGTGCAGCAACTAGGTAGCTTTCGAGCTGTCATTTAAGAGACCCAGGTAGCAAAAAAATATAGTCAGCAAGGCAGCTGGATGCACAATTTATTTTCAGTCTCTTTTCTCCTAATAAAGACTACTTCTCTGTCATAGCAGCAACATTCATTATATTTGGAGCTGTGAAACAATGAAAACATCATCGTGCTGTAATTGGCCTGAGGGATGCTGACATGTCAGTTCTTTCAGTCAGAGGAAGATTGTGGCTCATTCCTCCAGTGATTCCCAACCAGAAACAGCTCTGCAGCTGAGAGATCCTACACCTTTGTTATAGCTATTAGTCTGTCCCATCAGGCTTAGATATCCTAAAATGCAGTAAGCAAACACAATAATAATCAGTCATCCTTACTGGATTCCACTTTGGCTTGTAACAAACTGTGGGTTTTATGAGCAATTACAATTAAACAATTCTGTGATGAAACTGTTATTGAGAGGCACCATAGAACAAAACCAGCAGCATAATTCAATTGGTTCTCACTAAAGATACATTGTTGATCAGTATTCTTCAAATCAAGGCCTTCTACCCTTGTGTCTTGTAAAAGACAAAGGACATTTCTCTAACCTCATTAAGTTCACAACAAAGACCAGAAGGAATACTCTCTTCAGTTTTCAAAAGATGACATATGGTGTGTTCCACAGGATTGTCAGAACTAATCTCTGAAATCTTCACCTTAAATTGGCTGACAACTGTGCTAAGCTAAAGTTATTTTTGTATTAACCCTTAGGAATACAAGCTCTTTCCAGATTGCCAGCAAATAGTAAAGTTAGTAACCTTTGCAATTCCATTTTGCTGTCGATCCGAAAGGCTCAAGGCAGCATACATGTGCCAGCCTTCAAAACATCCAATAGGAGAGATAGTAAAGCCACTTTAAAGGCAGAAGTATAGAGTAACAAATAGAATAAATAGATGGCAAGATAAGATTGCAATTCAAGGACAGAGCTAATGTCCCTAGTCCTAGCTCATAGCTGCAGACAGTCTTGTCATTAAATGAAGTATTTCCTAAATATTTGCCAGATACACCACAATATCAGCATCAGCCAGTTTGGAAACTTCTGAAAACTAACATTTTCATATTCACAGAAAAACACCCACATAAGGCACTCACTCCAATTTTGTTGTTTTTATGATAGCTGTTCTGTTTGGGACACAGAAAAATATTAATTCCAACACTTCCATTCATGTACATCAAGAATTTTACGAAACCAGGGAGAGCTCTGCCTAAACAGAGAATCAAATTGCTATTATCCTGAGTAAAGACCCTGAGATGCTCAAATATACTAAGTAACTTATTTCCCCTCTTCCACAAATCTATAAATGGATATTCACAGATTCCATGAAGAAAGCTGATTAAACACAACATACTCAGTTGTTACAGCCAGCAGTCATGTAGACAGGACAGGACTTTAGTAAAAGGGAAGTTTTTTTCATTAAGTGCAAGAGTCACCAGGTTCAACTTCTCCCTCCATCATTTCTGATGGTCTCTTCTAGCTTTTGCTGAAGGCTGTTTCTACCATTACTATGTACGCTATCTAAAAAGATCAATAAGATCAGTGAACACTTGCAAAATCTGTTTTAACAACGCTTCCAGACTTATATTTCTCAGAAACTAGACAATTTAGGCATTCTTTGGCTTAGTAGTAGAGAAAAGGAAAGCTCACATCTCTAGAAGTCATTTCCCTTTGATCATTTCTTGATCAGACACAACAGCTTCCATCAACTTCATCTAGAGAAGTTGCCTTAACCCTCCTAGATTTTCATCGCACTAAGGAATATTACAACATATTACTGCTCCAAGGTGAGGTATTTTTCTCATAAAATATTTGACTAGAAGAAGAGAAAAGCCTTTTCAGAAGCGAGGAATATCTATTGTCCCCAAGATATTTTTGTGCCCTCAACTGCAAGTTGGATTCCTACACATTTTTATCTCTAAACTTTGCTCCTCACAGCTTCTTCCTAGCTTTATTTCCATAAACAGCTACAAGCCATACTTTTTTTGATCTGCATGTTCACTGTGCTTGACTGTAGTGTTAGCAATCACAGCCCATCTGGGTATGTATTTTTTCTTTATCTGACTACTGTTTACAGTAATTTGCCTCTGTATACTCCCCAAGCTGTGAATGTGGTTATACAATCATGATACATAAATATCATTTCAGAGATAATTTCAGATTCAACAAAAAGCATAGCCAAAAAGATAAGCATTCCTTTCATCAACAACAAAAAAATCTTCAGTTGGTGTTGTTCAGGCAACAACATCAACTTACATGCAGTCTTTGGGAGACATCACTCGAATTCTTGTGAATAAAGAGTCATCAGAGTAGGAGACTCTCTGGTACGCACCAAAAATTAAGCTTGCAAGCTCCTTTAGGCAGAAGAAAAGAAACAAAGAAAGCATTCAAGTCCCTTTTATATCACATACACATAATACACAAGTGAAGGAGCAAAAATAACACCAGTATAAACCCTTCATCTAGCAGCTCATCACCTCCATGGGAACTGCTATAGCAAAGATTTCGCATCAGCTTCATATTATACTGATCACAGATGAAAATTGGTTAACCATTTTCCCCTCAAAAAGATTCTTGTCCTGATACTGGTAGCATCTTTGTCATATAGGAGTTTCTTGTTTGACAACAGAAGAGAAGCTTTAACTTCAACAGTCCTGAAAGTCAAGCCACTAACTCCATTGTGTTGCAGCCTATTTTCAAAACTCACTGCATTCAAAGGAATTATAAATGTCTATCTACCGCTCAAAATCATACCCGTTGATTTTATGAAAGGGTTTTTTGCATCTGTACGGTCATAATAACATAGGTATGCTTAGATTTTTGCAAACTTTATTTCAATTATTCCCTAAAAATTAATGGTGGTCTTTTGCAGTAGGCTAGTATAAGTCCAGAACCTGTAGACTTTCTTATAGAGCTCTGAGGCATTATGTCTGAAAGAAATACAGACACTACTGCAGAAATCCCCATCAACAGAATGCATAAATTGTTACACCTGAGAATACTATAATGCTGTAGGATCAGACAGTCACAGTTGGCCCATAATTAATAGCATTGCACCGACAAGCATATGCATGTGTATATATATTGAAAATTATTTATATGCATAAAATGATTTTTTCTTGCATAAAATTCATTACATATAAATTAACATGTAATATAAATAACTCTCCTTCAACAATAATGGTTTCCAGTTAGACCTCACACACAGTAAAAGCTTAAGCCTGTGCCAAACCATTTATCAGCACTTTTAGGCTAAATCAAAGCTACAATACTGCATCCATGAAGCATTGGCAGTCAGCAGGCCCTAGATTTGCAAACATCTAAAAACTCAAGCTTGTTTTACACCAGCTTTATTGGCAAAAGCATTTTGCTTTTAAACGGAAGTTTTGACCTTCCCAGGGCAACACCACTTTCTACTGTACATTGCCATTTCCAAATATAGGTGAAAATAGCCCTTTCTGTAGCAGGTTCACAGAAGGGTGTTCAGTACATTTCCAAGTGAAATACAAATCTATTTTCCCAAGCAAAGCAGTGAAATACCAAGGGTAGGGGAAATGGTTATTGCTGGCCTTCAGTAAGATGATGTCTGCTATGTGAAGCTACAAAGCTGGTCAGTATTTAAAATAATAATTGCATACTCTTATAAATTGCCACAGAGACAATTCAGGCACAACTCTTTTTCTTCAGTACATGTAAAAAAAAATCTCACTTTACTGTCGTTTGGAAAACAAGATATAGCACTGAGGACAATAGGAATTAGCACGTTTAGAGACAGATACATATATATATACACACACCCCCATATATATATATTTAAGTCGCTGTCTAAAAGCTTCAGGACTTAGGATGAAATTTTGATGCCTAAATCTGTTCATATCTGAACCAACTCTCTAGTGAAGAGAGAAAACAATTAAATAAAGCTCATAAAATAGGCATCCTTGAAATTTTACTTGAAAGGAATTTCTTTTCCACCACTTGGAGTTGAATTAGCTTAATATTTGCAAGATGTAACATCGTTGACTCTAAACTAGACACTACATCTGATCTGGCCTCGAGTATCAGACACAACCAAATCCATAGGGTTTTTCTAGAGGAGCAGATTTTTGCCTGGAAAATAAGTGTTAGTAGCTCCAGGTTTACCCAACACTTCACATAAATGATGGCATACATTAATGTGACATGAGCTTTCCGATGAGGTCACAATAGAAACAGTGTTCATGAATCAATGTGCCAAACTCATTTCTAGTAGTATCAACAACTCTCCATCAGACTATGAATTGTGCTGGGTTAGTATCGGGGTTTTGGACATCAAAGAACCTGAGAAAAAGTGAATATTTTGATCTATGTCAATATTAAACTAGACAACATAATGATGAGACACTTAAGAGGATACAGACTATGACATTAACCTGCCTCAACAACCCATGAGGAACGAAAGCCATGACAATCATCTGTAATTGCTTAATGTGGATGAAAACCAACAATTTGGAATTGATCACCTAACTCACAGTTAGTGTGCAGCGTTAATGTGCAATGTACCTATATGTGACAGGCTTTACTCATACAAGATCCAAAATCTATTTTTGGATTTAGTAATTGTTTAGAGAGATGGAGTTTAAACACAAGTTTAGCATCTTAAAAAAGCCAACTTGGAATTTGGACAGCTTAACATCATCATGGCCGGGCTTCGCGAACAAAGATTTGGGAAGGGCACTACCCATGTTTGTTGCAAGCACGTTGGTGGCTAAAAAGGCCAACACGAGATAGACATGTCTGGTTGCAAAAGGCACAGCAGAAAGACTCTTTAGGTGGTATATTCTGCAAGGCACGATTCTTTCTGCGTTGTCTTTTCTCCTCGAGAGTGATCCTGCGTGCTTTCTCAAAAGCATCAGTAGCAATAAAGATAGTGTGTCTCCAGACCTCCCAGTTGGAGGCCAGAATAGACCAGTTATGTTGATCAATATGGCCAAGGCTGAGATGTTGTTTCAGGGAGTCCTTGTATCTTCTCTTTGGGGCTCCTCTCTTGCGGCAGCCAGTGGCAAGTTCAGCATAAAGCAGATTGTAGGGAGGAGCGTTGGTCCTTCATCCTTGAGAGCGTGCCCTGGCCCAGACGCAGTGTGTTCTCAGCAAACATGGCCTCATATACTTAGTGACTGCGCTTGTTCTAGAACAGATGTATTGGTCACAGAATCTGACCAGTGGATGTTTAGGATTGAATGGAGACAGCGTTGATGGAAGTGTTCTAGGAGGCGCAGGTGGTGTTGGTAGATGACCCATGATTCAGATCCATACAGGAGAGTAGACAGCACAATGGCTCTGTAAACACTGATCTTGGTACTTTTCCTCAGGTGTTTATTTCGCCAAACTCTTTTATGAAGCTTTCCAAAAGCACTGTGTGCCTTTGCTAACCTGTTGTCTATCTCTCCATCAATCTTACCCTCTGAGGAGATGAGGCTACCTAGGTAATTAAACTGATGAACTGATTTGAGTTCTGATTGGTCAACGGTGATATGGGGATGAAGGAAGACTTCCTGAGGTGCAGGTTGATAGAGAACTTCTGTCTATGTCAAGCTGACTTCCAGCTTAACATACTATTGTACTAAATACCCCAGTATTTTCAGAGAACAGGAGTATGTTTGCTTAATTTCCTGAGATGTTATTAAAACATTAGAATTGCATGGGAAAGCATAATTGTGCCCGCTTGTGTGCAATAGTAACATCATCATACGACAGACCTTGCACATGCCACACACTTCTCTGCCAGCTCAGTTTTCAGTTTATGAAACTTTTCATGGAATTTAGTTAACTCTGGGAATAAGTCCATAATGAGTAGCACAAATGTGACAGATCAGAAGCAGCAGAGGGAGAGGCACCGTAGGCCACTCCTGCATCCCTACAGCTCATGAGCGCTGTTTGCCCATGGTACCCTCCAACACCCCTCACAGGCAGAAGAAATTATAAAGTTGAATTTTAGCTGAAGGGAAGAACAAAGTACAATAGGCCTGCAGCACATGACTCATTCAGTATCACTACCCCCGGGCCAGCAGTGTTGGGGAACGTTGCTACAGGCAGTGTTTAATGCCAACTTTAGTATTCTTAGCATAAGTGGGGTTTCTTAATTGGCTATATGGGTGAGAATTTTTTTTTTAATTAACAATAAGGGAGTACAGTCTCCTGAACTCTAAGGAGTCTTTCCAAATAAAAAATAGTTCTAGTGACAATCTCTGAGCTTTTCTAACACAGTGAAATAAGGTAACTCTGGCGTCATTGGAAAATTACACTGGCTGCAGAATCCTGCTCTGTCCACAGACTGACACACCCCTCAGAAGGGACCTATTGAAGATCTTCAGGCAAATTTGTTCCCCATTCAGAGTCACATGACTGAACACCACTTGGATTAAGTCAAAACCAAAAGTTATTGATTCTCTCTGCTTTTCAAGGCGTCACATGGATAAACCGAGTACATGGGAGTCTGGCTTGATCCAGCACTGGAGTTCTCTTTGTAGATGAGTTAGATTCCCTTTCTTCTCACAAATAATTTTAAAAAAATAGGATTTCCAATGTAGACAGTATAGTTTAATTGCATTAAAATTGTATGTCCAATAGTAAGCAAAAGAAAAGAAAAAACCCCAAACACCACAACAACAAATTTTAGGAAGTTTTCTATGTGTAGAATAGGAAATAGGTTTTTTTATTCCCTTCCTGTTTCCACCAGAGTATTTATACTCTTAACACAGCATGACAGAGCAGTACCTTAATACGCAGGATATAATTGCTTTAAAACATATTTCAGTACTGAATAGGTATGACTAGGGTACAAATTCACCACAAGTGGTAGTGTCCAAATTACTGCTCGACAGCAGAAGGGAGTCTTTACAGATGATTGCTTGACTTTTGTAGGAGCTTAAAGAACATGTTAGACCCTTTTCCTACCCACATATTTTGTTCTCCTTATTGCTGTTCTTCAGTTGTCATAGCTGATAAAAAGAACTTCAGTTCTAGAAGTAACATTGCACGTATTGGGAGTAAGGCAATGAATACAAACTTGTAGTCACCAAAATATTCAAAAACAGTACCCAGAAATCATGAGAATTTGTGTGAGTAAATTCTCATATAGAGATATATGCACACAAGAGAGTGCAGGTGATACCTAAAACACCACATGACTTTATGAAGTAATAGGATTTGACCTTTAAAAAGAAAGATGAAAAATCTGAAAAAATAGGTGTGACAGTGAAAATACAATATCAAGCTACAACCACGGTAGCTGTATTAGATATTATTATATTCTCATTTTTTGTGTATGTGACCTGTATAGTCTCTCCAAAGACACTCATCTCCCTGTGGGCATAAGCTGTCCCACAGACTATACAGACATCCCTGCTCTGTGCAACCGACCACGTGTGCTGCTTCAGGAGCTTCTTTGGAGACACACAGACCCATTGAAACCAGAGGTGAATATGCCAGGTAAGCTGCTTTTGGGGCTTACACCAGGCTGCTTGCAATGTCCTCTGCTTTTACCTTCCCCATTCAAGCAACCATCAAAAAAAGAGGAAGAATGTAAAATGAGAAAATCCCTGAAGCCTACAAAAGAAAAATTAACGAAATAGCAAATCTATATATGTAGAAAAGCAAGCAGATCCTCATTGCCAGAAATAAAAGAGCCTGAGACAAGTTCAGGTATCCTCAATATTAGGAAGGATAGGTTTCTTTGCTGTCTAAAATCCATCTACTCCAAATACTATGAATAAATATTGTATTCTAAGAATCTGTGCAGATGAAGTGCATGAAAATTATTTTTGCAATTATATCTTGAAATGTTTGGGGTTTTTTTTCCACATTGATTCAAGAACTAACATAGACCTTTTCAAGTAAAACATCAAGTATTCACATGTATTACTTAGCAGCCATTAGAAAAGCTAAAAACTACCAAAATACAAGCAAATTGGGATTGAGCTACATCAAGAAAAGCTTAAAAACCCATTCCAAGATGAGATGAAGAGAGTTTTAGCATATTGTACAAACTTTAAAAATCCCATTTTTGTACCATTTGCAGAAAAAAACTACAAACTACACCCTGCAGCCACAGTCTGCTCTGAGAGTTTTATGAGACTAAGTATGATTTAAAATGGAGTATTCTTTTTTTCCCCACATAATTTTCTGTTTCTGCCCATTCTATCTCTATCCCAGAAGTTCATTTTTTAGAAACAGTTTTCCCATGAATTGGATTTTAAATACTCATCATTACAATTTTTTTAAGTAAGACTGCAAGCGCAAATGCCTCTCTCAGTCAGGAAAAATATGTTGTGAGAAATAAAATTTTAATGTTGTTTAGTTTTCAGGTAGCATCTTTGCTTGGATTGCTTTTTTTTTTAACAAACAAACAAAAAAAACACCAGGAAATGCTAAAAAAAAATTTCCATAACTCCTGAAAATCCATCCCATAAATGGATCCAATTTGTTCCTAGTTTCACCTCCCTTTGAAACAGAACTGTCCCTTAAAATGAAAGTAATGACACAGGCACATGTTCTCTTTTCTTACAGACAGAGAAAACCAATTCAGGTCAAAAATACAGGCAAACCAGACACACAACTCTGAGATTAGCTCAGTTGGTTAGAGCACAGTGCTAATAATGCTAAGGTTGTGGGTTTGATCCCTGTTTGATCACTTACAAGTTGGATTCAATGATCAGAACATTCTGTGACTCTGTGATATCTCCGTTGTATGGGAGAAGAACAGGCAATGATTGCCAGTGGCTGCAGGAAGAAGACCAGACCTTCTCCTCCTTCAAAATGTAAGGAGAGTTACTGTCCCATAAACAGCATTTTTAAGGGCAAGGCTATAAGGTAAACTTTAGCTAGGGACACATTTTAGGTACTCTAACAATGATGAAATGTGTCAATTAATAACTAAGCAGTATTTCAGCATCATCAAACTCCATTGAAACATCTTTTAATTCCAAAATATTTATCTTTATTCTGATCAACCCCCATTAATGCATGAGGGGGTTCAGCATTTACTTTATTTTCAGCATTTACTGTGTTGTAATGCTCCCTTTTAATAACTGGATTTGAGATGCAGCATAGACTTCATATCTTTCTTCAGACAACATTTTGAAAACTACTCAACTTTAAATTATTTTTTCTGTCTCTTTGTAGGTCAGACCTACAATTTGTTATATTTCATTGTTATGCAAGCACAAATTTCTCACACCTCTCTTTCCTCTGCAGGTCATCCCACAAACAACCACTACCTAGAACAGCCTATGCTTCTGTTAAAATGAGTTTTCCATAGAGAAAGCTTCAAATTGAGAATAAAAAAAAAAATAAAATTAAAAAAAATCTCTGAAAACCAACTTCTCTCTTTTGATTAAAAGGCAAAATATTTGAGCAAATATTTATTACTAAGTTGTCTTCAGGTTTTCTCAGTGAAATTACAGCAGCCACAACGAACACCAGCTTTAGGTTCTGGAAACATATCTCAACAGATTTTTCCCTGATGGGCTCCACAGGAGCACAGAGGCTCACCCAGGTGGGCAGTCACCAGCACAGCACATTGCTTTCAAGAGGCCAGACAAATAATTTCAATCACTGTGTTTGAGTACTAAAACACTGAAAGAATACTGCTGAAGGAAAATGAGGGAAACATTGATACAGAGGAAGGTCAAAGCGCACAAACTGACATCTCAGGGAGAAGCTGAGACACTTTTATTTAATGCTATGTTAATAAGGGGTGGAATAGACACCAATACTGTTTGCAGCTCACATAAATAACATTGTATGCAATAGTTGGTAAAGTAGTGGGTGTTAAGGTTTTGCTGATGTATTTGCTCCCAGAGAAAGAAAAGTCAAAAACCTTTTGTACAATAGCTTCATAAAACACAGTCAAAAGCCTTTTGTAAGAGATAGCTTCATTAACATTAAAAAGATGTAAAAGTATGACATTCTTCTTGTACAGAGAACAGCTACAAAGGTAGTAACCCTCACCTCCTGAACATCACTTTATGTTACTTGATAGCAAACCCCTGTGGAAAACACATTAAACAATATTAGCATAGAGCTTCCTGCTTCACAGAGAACAGAATCTTCTCATGGTGACTAGAGCAAGACAGAAGAAAAATGATGTCGCAAAAGGTGACCTCTGAATAGTTTTATAGAGAAGTGATAATATAAACCTATTCTCCCAAAATAGAACAGCACAAGAATTGCAGTAACTAGCTAAGGAGGATTAGTTCAATTCTCCTATAGCAAGGAGAAAGTATTTTGTTTAAATTTAAGAAACTACAAATTAAGAAATATGATTACATTAGGAAGAATTCAGTTTTGTATGACCTTTCCCATTGACAACAGGGTATGAGTAATCTATAGAAACACCAGTCTTGTCATATCAAGCAGTGCATAGCAGCATTAATGCTGAAGACCTTCAAGACTCCCTAATGATAAATGGTTGCATTGCAGTAGCACTAGTTAGCATGCAGAGTGCCCAAATCCCTTGAGAGCCAAAATATTTCCACAAATATATATCACTGATTTTGGAAAGTTTTAGAAAGTAAACACAACAGATTTCCTACAAACAAACTGAGCAATTGAAGTCAGTCCTCAATTTTATTTAGTAATTGGGTTGATTTATTTTTTTAAGAAGCAATTAGAGTACAAATTCATACAAGTTTTAGTCAATAAAATGCTGCTTTTATAGTCTATAGAAATGCTAAACTTATAAGCTTTGAGGATTTATACATAAATAAAGATGAAGCTCAGAAATAGGCAAGGCATCCTTTCACTCCTGTTTAAAAATATTTAAGAGTCTTTGAGCCAAGCTGAATGATAGATTTTTCATAAATTCAAATATTCATATTTTCCTGAAACTTTTACATTAAAAATTCTAGTTATTTATACTTCCTTTCGCTTTTCACTGTTAAAAAAACAAACAAACAAACAAACAAACAAAAACCTCATCAGTATGGTTCTCCTAATTTTTTCTTTTAAAAAAGAGCTTTGTTAAGAGATGTTGAGAGGTGCAGATACCTCCAGCATCTCCAGTCCAACACCTTCTGTCCCGGTTGCTGAAGCCCAGCCCAATGCTTGGGGACCCATGGCTCCGCCCGGCCCGAGGGACATGGCTGCTGCTTTCCAAGTTGCAGGTTCAACCAGTAGTGGAGCTACACGTGTCCCAGACACACACACACACACACAGACACACACAGAGGACACTGACACAGCCGGTCACACAGGCTGCCACACACAAGGTGCTGCCTTCAACAGCACCTACATACCGGGCTCACAAAACACAAGCCAGACAGCCAGACAGCCCCTCCTCCTCTCCAGCTGGTGGAGACAGAAGGTCACTAGTGAAAGCACACAAACATGCCCCGTTGTGGGTCGCTCAAGTACCGACACAGCTTCTCCGTCCAACTCCCCTGCCCAGGTCCTGTGCCCTACTACCCACGCCACAGGGTCTCTCCTCGCCAGCCGGTCCTGCCCGGGGTTTGCCAGTGAACCCGCACCCACACCTGATCTGGGGGACATACGCTCACCCCACCAGCAGCAGCCGGCACCAGCACACAGGCTCTGACCCACACTCCCCCTCCAGCTGCGGGCGCTGAGCCCCTCACTCGCCTCACTCACACTGCTCCTGGCCCAGTGGTGGGACATGAGACCTCTCTGCCTACTCCAGTGGGTGGCACAAAGATGCCACTGGCTCCAGTGGGTGACATCACAGGTCAGGTGTGCCCACACCCCCAGTCTGACTCCAGCTGCCCCCAATCCATTCACACAGGACCTCAGCAGCTGGCAGATGCTCCTTGCAGCCCTCACACACAATGAGATTACAGAGAGAAATCTTTAAAACAGGATTTAACCAGAAGACAGGACAGACTGCAGTGATCAGGTGCAGGGCTCAGCCAGGCAAACATACTGACCAGCTCTGTTTTACAAGTGACCAATCCCTTTCACACACCTTTCTGTCTACACCCACATTGTTCCTCCTGACCCTCTTCCCCTGCATATTCCCTCATCAGTTTGAGCAGTACCACACTGCAACATCCTGGACCCTCAGGTTTTACAGCCTTATCAGTTACAACGTCCAGGTTTGCTTAAAAATAGTTCATTAATTTTTTTTCTTGTCTTTGTACCATTATATTTGTCTGTCAGGTCTGTCTCTCTGTTTCAGTTATTGCTTCCCCCTTGTCCTTTACATCACATTTGAGAAGGCCCTTAACCAGATAATCTTACAGAAATAAGTGTTCTCATGTCCCCCACATTCTTTATCAGTTAGTTTGACATACCCCTACCTTCTCCCACATGGCCTTACAAACTGCTGATTGAAGCGAAATCAAGAAATACACTTCAAAAGTATCCATGGATAAATTGTCATGGGAGTCTTCCACCTTTTATTCTTGCTTCTGGTGTGCTCAGGCAAGGACTGCATTCACACTCGTGTAGAGAATTTATAGTCCCTGCACTTTCAAAGCAGCTCCATTTTATTCCAACGGATCCTCCAAGAAGGAAAGTAACACTCAGCATGA
This sequence comes from Manacus vitellinus, assembly GCF_001715985.3. Lineage (NCBI taxonomy): Eukaryota > Metazoa > Chordata > Aves > Passeriformes > Pipridae > Manacus > Manacus vitellinus. The sequence goes on along the minus strand of NW_021938789.1, from coordinate 13,252,382 downwards.
GTAAAGGGTGCTTTAGACTCAAAATACAAGGCAGATTATACAGCAACAGCCATTCAGAGGGGGAAAAAAAAGCCTACTTAGTCCACAAACCAAAGACAAGCATGTAGTCAACAATTCTATTTTCTATGAGAAGGAGGGGAAAAAAACTATTATACTTTCTCCAACTTTAAGCAAGCCAATGCTATAACCACTTCCCTCTCTTTTTAAACCCCTAAAAATGTAGAAAGCTTTTAGTAAAACATAGCATAATTTTGAAAGAGTGTATTGTTTCTTTCCCCCATGTTCCAATATTTGCCCAGCTAACTCTCTATTCAATATGTGCCCAGCTCACTCTCCTCACCTTGCAAAGAAGGGCAATATCAGTTTCAGGGGTAGCACTACACAATAGTGCTTACAACTCCCACAACAGCAACCCTGCTACAAAATCCAGAACAAATGGTAAGCACACTGAGAAGATTTTTTTTTTCTAAGTAGTTTTCATTTAGAAGTAGCAATAACATACTCACCAAGGATGGACAGGTAGTCTAACAACTCAGTCAGGGAAAACACACACTAAACAAATGTAGTGTCATTAAAACTGGGGAAGGAAGAACATGACATCTTTGGAATTCTCTACCCCACTCCACAGTTCCAGAAAGAGTTTCAAGACTTCAAATGTCTGATCTCCTAAAGAGTCTAACTTAATCCTCCCTTCCCCTGAAAGCTTTTATTGTCAATTTTTTTTTATTTTATTTTCTCTGTAATCTAAAGTTCAGAAACACTGTCAGGAAGACACAAGAGATTATGCTTAAAATATATTACACTGGCTAAAGAAATAGTATCCAATATTTCAAAACAATATTCTTGGAATTAGAGAATTCAGGGTGGAGCTTTCGTCAAAGTGTTAATCTAGGTAATCATTAGAGCAGCTCAATCCTTCTAGGCTCTTACAATGCACAGAACAGATAGAGCCCATACTCACTCAGTCTATGCACATGTATTTTAGGCTGAAAGAACAGTTTCTTTACAGTGTCTAAAGTGCCCCATCTCCCTGTTTAGCATGCATTTTGTGTTAGAATTTAATTCCTCCATATGCAAAGAATTTGACACAACATTGTTGGAAAGATTAACTCTTCCCCCAACCTCAACCCCTCCTAGGAAACTATATACACGTGGCAGTTCATACACATTACCTCAAAGTTGCTTCAAATATCAGCATTTCATAGCAATTATACTTTACAAAAAATTCTGCAGCTTCTAATGGAGCCATGCAGTTTTTACGAAGAAAAGTGCTTTATTATTTTTTCCCCTCGTAAAAAACACAGCTTATGAATTCTACCTGCTTACTGGTACATTTGACACTATTGGAAAAATAAGGCAGCTGATTTAAGAAACAAGAGTTATTAACACTAGGGAGATCTATATCATTAACCATTTTTTGTTTCTAATCTGTTCTTCATGTGCTGTAGGTAGAGCAATTCTGCCACCTAGAGTAAAATCCAGGTCCAAGATAAAAAGATTTTGGTGAACATGCACTACATGCTTGACTAATTCGAAATGGAAGAGGTACTTTCTGTGGCAGATAATGAAATGCAAATATTATGGGTTTATTCACCTTTTTTTTTAAATCATGCTACAAATATTTAGTCAGCAGCTTGCTATCAAAATCAGCAGCATTGCCAGAGAACCAGGTGAAATATATAATAAATACAGTTGAGATAATTTACATTTTTATTGGCCTTTTCATTACATATATATCCAAATATTTGCACAACTTCACAAAATAGTTATCCATTTCCCCATATAAATGGGATAGAATTCCCTTAACAAGGTTTTAAATTAGGAATTAGCCTATCTGGGCAAATCAGAAAATTATAACCCTATTGAACTGAAAAATGGCTCCAGTTCATTCCTTCATATATATATATATATATGTGTGAGTGTGTGTTATATTTCTAAAGATTCCTATTTCAGAGGCTACCATTTGATATGTAAAACACTGCCTGTTAGCTGGGAGGGGAAAAGTGAGGCAATGACAAGGCAAAGCAATTCCTTACAAAGAGCTGATGATCTTCAGTTTAATTATATAAAAGCTAGGATTTTAACATCTTATTAGTATGAATTAATGCATCTATACCCAGTTTTCTATCTCACAAGGATGAAGAACTTATGTCTCCTTGAATATAAATCTGTGGTTTTAAGGATTCTGATAAATTTAAAGCAATAAATCATCCCATTCTGAGGGCTGAAAGAACATATGCTGAGCTCTTCCATGAGCAGTTATGTCAAAGTACCAAATAGCACATAATTTTTCCACTAGTGACTCAAATACATTTGTCATTATGGTAGATGGAGATTTGCTTGCAACTAAACAGGCTAAAAATATTATTTTCTTCCTCTAGGTTCTCTATCTCAGAGAATGGAGAACACCCTATAGAGGGTGCGCAGGGTTAAATCTGTGGCTCACCACATATTGTTTGCAAAGACATGCACAAGAATTCCCTTCAGAGGCAGGTATTGGATGTAACCTTCAGATCACAAAGTCTTTAAAAATTTGTTGCTAGAAGCCAGGAGAGTTTGCCAGATAAAGCATCTGTCTTTTTTGCAGTTGTCTTCCTTAAAACACCTGCTATTCCTGAAGCTGAGATAGTGAGATAGCTGAACCTTGGCATGACCCTTCCTAGCCATCCTCATGTGGTTGCTTTTGTGATAAAAAAGCACCAAAAATGAGTTGTTGCTGGAATTATAAAAGCCTGTGCTTATTGGCAGTAATATGTTGCACCGAATGCACATAGCACACTTCGTCTGAGGATCTAAGTGTTTTGCAAACATTAATTAAGCTCTGCACTGCTAATATGATTCACAGAATGCCATTATCACACCCAAGGGATGCAGGAAAGAAAGCCATTGAAGCAAAGTATAGGGAAGCAAGCCCTTGAAAGCACAATGACTCCATTACAGTTCACATCAACCTACAGGACAAAGAAAGTAAAGTCAAGGATTACTCAGAACAGAGCAGGTGATTTTTATGTGATTTATGAAGCATAGATACTTTTTAAAAGTACTGGTTTCTTCTGACCTTTCTTTCTTTTCTTGTCACTTGCAGGATTATATATTATTAGCATTTCCCAGTCCTACTATTATTTCTGTATATTCTGTTATCTTTCTAACCTTGAATACATACACATTTCTTTCCAAATCTGCTAGTCTTGACCTACTTCCAATCATTTGACCTTTGAGTATCACATTTCCTCCAAACACCCTATACCTCAAATTCTTTCACTTGACATTTCCCTCAGAAGTCAGAGAACATTTTTCCTTTCTCAACCTTTACCACATTTTTCAATGCTGCGCTGATCATTCCTGACTCCCTGGGGAGCAAATCATTTCCTATTGCTAGGAACAGGGAGTAAATAGACATAGTGGATCTTGGGAGCAAAGAGCAGTAAGCATTCAGTGTCCATTCCTGCTTCCTTTCTTCTCCTCTCCATTACAGCAGAAACACACTGAAGAATGTGTCCTGACTTGTTCAGTAACTGGTGTGTTCCGTGTTATGATAGGTCTTTATAGCATCAGTCATGTTATCAACAAGAAGCCAGGATGACAGAGCACCTCTCTGGACTGCCTGTACACCAACACTCACAGTGTGCAGACATGAGGACTTAGAAGTCTGCACGAAGTCTGCAGGGCTACGATCTCCCTGGGACCATGGAGACATAGTGGGGTGGCTCACACAGCTCACCTGCTGAAAGGAGTGGATACAGGGCATGACAGTAAGGAGGTGGAATTGCCCCTGACGTGAGAGCAGTGCAGAGGTTGGATAAGAGCTCTGCCTGGGCATGAATGATAAACCAGTTGACAGATTATGCGTCGAATCACTGGGCAGACCAAAACTGGTAGTGCTGTAGTGAATGTTTGCTATCAACCACCTGATCCAAAGTATTAGATATTTGTGGACTTCTGCAGACAACTATAGAAGCCTCACATGCACAGGCCCTGGTGCTCATGCAGACTTTGATCACCCCAATTTATGGTGGAGGGACAACACAGCAGAGCTCAAGAGATTAGGGATGTTTCAGTAGCACATTAATGATGACTTTCTGATACTAGTAATCAAGCAGCCAACAAATGGAGATGCTCTGCTGGATTTCATACTTACAAAGAAAGAAAAAATAATTGGGGGTGTTATGATTTAACCACAAACAGGCATCTCAGCCCCATACAGCCTCTCACTCACTACCCCCACAGAGGGATGAGGCAGAGAATTGGAAGAGCAGCAAACATAAGAAAAATTGTAGGTTGAGATAAAAAAAAAAGTTGAAATAAAAATTAGCAAAAGCAATTGTTTGCTAAGTCCCCCAGCAACAGAAACTACCTGGGAAATTCCTTCCCAGTCTTACTGCTGAGAACAATGTCACGTTATGAAATATCCCTTTGGTCAGTTGGGGTCAGCTGTCCCATCTGTGTGCTATCCTGGCCTCTTGTCCATCTCTAGCCTACTCACTGCAGCAGGCACAGTGAGAAACAGAGGCGGCCTTGGTACTGTTTTAGCACTGTTCAGCAATAGTGAAAATATTGGCATGCAATCAGCATCACTTTGGACACCCACCCAAAACACACTACCCTATAGTCTGCCGTAAGGAAAATTAACTACATCCCAGCCAGACCCAGTAAGGGGGGTATGAAGGTTGGAAGCAATAATGAGGTGTGGAGTTTAAGATCCAGAAAGGAGGAAACAAGGCAAACAGCAGGATCCTGTACTCCAGGAAAGATTACTTTTCGTTCCCTTAGGGACCTGTTTGGAGGAGCCATGCAGAGTGCAGTTCTGAAGAAAAGAGGGGTTGATAGCAGCTGGTTGATTTTTGTTCAAGGATCACCTCCTCCAAGCTCAATAATTGTCTATCTCAATGTGCAAAAACTCATCTATCAAAAAGGAAACAAAACAAGTGATGGAAACAGGGACAAGTGACCCAGAATGAATACAGAGACACTGTCCAAGTGTGTAGTGATGGAGCTAGGTACATCAAAACCCATCTGAAGCTGAACCCAGTGAAGGACAGAAAAGGCAATAAAAAAAGGTTTCTTCAGGCACATCAGCAACTTAAGGAAGACAAGGGCCAGTGTGGACCTGCTGAATGGGGGACACAATCTATGGTGGCAGTCAGCACAGAGAAGGCTGAGGTACTCAATGCCTCCTACACTTTGGTCCTTATTAGCAAAATCTGCCTTTCAGAAATCTCAGTTTCTTGAAATTAGCAGAAAAGTCTAGAGCAGGGAAGACAGTGTCAATAGAGAACCGATGCACCTGCAAGTGCTGAAAGGACTGGCCAATGTCATTGTGAGACCACAAACAGTGATCTTTGAAAGGTCATAGTGATTGAAGGTTTCTGAGGACTGGAAGACAGCAAGTGTCATCTTCCAGAAGGGCAAGGAGAAAGATCTTAGAAACTACAGGTCAATTGATCTCACCTCAAACCCTGGCAAGGTGATAATCCTGGAACATATTTCCAAGCACATGAAGGACAGGGAGGTGATGAGTCAGCACAAACTTACAGAGCAGGAATCATACGTGAACAGCCTAATAGTCTTTCACAATAAAGTGATAAGCTTAGCAGGTGAGAAGAGAGTAGGGGATGTGGTTTATCTTTACTTTTGTAAGGCTTTTGACAGTCTCACATAACTTTCTTATAGATTCACTGACAAAATACAGACTAGATAAATGGATAATAAAGTGGATTGAAAACTGGTTGAACCGCCAGGCTCAGACTGGTTGTTGTGGTCAGCAGCACAATGCCTAGCTGAAGGCCAGTCACTAATGTAATATCTCTGAGGTTGATACTAGGGCCAGTACTGTTTACCATTTTCATTAAAGAACTGAAAGATGGAACAGAGCATGCCAACAGCAAGCTTGCAGACAATAAATGTTGGGGAGGAGTGGCTGATACACCAGGTGGCTATAAGTTCCAAGGGACCTACCTCAGCAGTCTAGAGAAATGAGACAACAGTAACCTGTGAAGTTCAGGGAAGTCAAATCTCAAGCATAGGCTTGGAGGGGCAACTGGAAGGAAAGCAGCTCTGCAGAGAAGGGTTGGGGGATCCTGGTGGACAAGAAATTGAACTTGAGTCACCGCTGTACCCTTGAAACATTCAGGGTGCACTAGGCAGAGCCATGCCAGCATGTAGAGGTAATTCCACTGTTGATATACATTGTAGGTGCTGTCATCACCCCTGCACTCCACAGTACAAGGGAGAGATGGACAAACTGGAGCAATTACAGCACAGAGACATTGTGGAGTCTCCATCTGTGGAGACAAACAAAACCAAACTGAATACAGTCCTGAACAACTTGCTGTAGGTAACCCTGTGTTCAGCAAGAGGTGTTACATTGGACAGTCTCCAGTGGTGCCTTCTGATCCTAAAGGTTCTGTGATTCTGTGATCCATGTTCTGGTAATCAAGTAAGATGAAAATAAAATAAAATGTTTTTTAACATTTGACTGTTCCTCAATATGTTTCAAATTCAACATATGGCAAGAGACCAGAGATTGTTAGACATTCTCATACAGGAACTGCAATCCACCAGCAGGTTAACCCATCAGACATCTATACCATAAAAGGTCAGAACACTTTTGAAACCCTAGGTGGGTTCACTGGGCACGTTGAATTCCAATTAAGTCAAGCTGCAAGACTTTTTCACTGGAAATACAAACTACAGAAACAGGGACTATGCTTTAGCGAAGTCATTATGTTAATGGCATCAGCTAATGAGCAGAAATGACAGGGAAGCTTGAGCTTTCCTCTCTCCTATTTGTGTGTACTCCATTAATATATAGAGGTTTTTAGAATAACTACCAACATAGATGTGAAATACATAGAGAGCACTATTGAAAGTCTTTTTGATGGTTTCGTACCACTTATGCTTTACATCCTCATACTTTAGTGTCTTTTCCATTCCCCCATCATGTCACTATGAAAGTCCCTGTTTAAGATGAAGGAAGGTGAAACCTGCTTTTTACATTATACTCCTTCCTGGCTTTTCATTTTACTTTCCATTCACTTTCCCCCACTCCCTCCCCAAATATGAGTAGGTTTGAGTATTCTGAAAGACAGAAGAGAGTTTAATGTATCTTTGAAAATCAACATTTCTCTTCGCAAAGGAAAATGCTTAGCTCTCAGAAGAGTTTTATCCCTTAATCTGGTGAATTCAGAACAGTTCTTTTAATTAACAGAAGCTTAACATTCATTCAACCCCTTGCAAGAAGCCAGTCACTATTGCATTTATGTTACAGAACAATTGAACTGTCAGATTAAAAGTCACAAAACAAATAAGTGACAATGAGAACTAGATTTCAACTTCTGAAGTTTAACTAAACGTGTTATGTTATCTATTTATATTCATTAGAGCAAAGATCTAAAGGCACTACCTTTGCCGGTAGTCACCTTTGAAGGGCCAGAAGACAAAAGAAATCTTTCACTTCAAAGTGACAATAGAAAAAACAAAAGAATTTTTCACTTGAAAGATTCATTGCTCTAAAGTATAAGCGGCAATTTATATCGATACTTAGCCATATATTTATTTTATACATACATATGTACATGTATATATATATATATATACACAAAATATGTACACACACATTAGATGGAGTTTGAAGTAGACAATGTCAATTTTTTTTAAGGAAGTTTTTGGAGTTTGGTTTCTTTTTTTTTCCTGTCATGTTACTGTGAAGATTGCCATGTTAGGCGGTAGCTATTTCATCTAGACTAAACCTGGTTGATCTGCTCAGGGTTGGGTTCTATCAGGTACAGCTCACAAACCATACAAAGCACAGCCAGCAGCAGCCTAGGCAGAGCGATCAAATGCTAAGCTGGAGTGCACTGGGAAACCTCAGCTGGGACTGCTTTATCTGGCTCCTGAAACAGAAAAGAACAAGGTCCTGCCAGTTCATTAAAAGCAGCTTTGAAAGACCTGTGTTTTTTCAAGTATTTCCAGAGCAGCCAACACCACATAAGATGAAGAGAGTTATGCAAAGAAAGGCTCACAAAGCAAACTTCTTCCCAGTTGTGAGCAAGGCATTACTACTTTGTGTTATCACTGAAAAAAAAAAAAGAGAAATAAACACCACTCTACCTCATTTTCACTAAAGACAGGGGAATGACTTGCAATAGTGCAGAATATATGTAATAGTAAATTATACTGTTACACTGTGAAACTGCACTTTGTGTCTTCATATACAAGAGATGTTTCCTGTGTACTTCTACAAACCAGTTCTACAGTGTTGTGGAAAGTGTAAATAAAGATTCAGTAACTAAGGCTTTAGTTGCACTTCCAGTAGGACTTGGTAAGAATTTGTTGATTTCAGCTGATCACATGGGGGGTAGAAGTGAATAGAAACATTAGTAATAATTCTATCGGAAAATACTTTATTCGGAAGAAACTCCTGAGCTAAATTACATAAGCTATAATTTCAAGTCAGCAAGTTGATGGAGCACTATTCAAGTGTTTCCAATTTATAGGATAATATTTTAAACCAACTTAAAAATGACAAGTGTTGGTAAATCTTTCTATGTCGGTAAATCTTTCTGGTGTCTATACCACTAAACCATAAAGATTCAAGGATACTTCCAACTATAGTTTCACAATCCAGTAGTATTTTCCTGAAAAGTAGTATCAATGTGACCTTTGAATTCATGCCATTTCTGTTATTCTCTCTCCCCCAAATTCTTCATTGCTCCTATTACACCCTACAGCAGAGTACTGATCAAAGCAAGTGTCTTACTGCTACAATCCTCTTTTCTTATCTAGAAAAGCATCTATCAGTAGGACACAGAGATTTCCCTAAGTCTTCAGCAGGCAAATTATGAATGTGCCATATCATGAACACAGCACTAAAACAGTCATTCACCAGTGCAAGGCCCTGAAGAAAAAAAGAGGAAATAGCTAATGTTTTAGCAGAGTTCAGGCTGCATTTAAAGTGAGGAAACTATTTGTTTAATTTCCAAGCCTTTCTGTTCAAATGAATGTTTGACTTCTCCCAGGCAGGGAATACAGTAAGAAGTAGAAGGCTTTTTTCACAAACAGCTAAGAAATGGAGCTGCCTGCCTAGTTTATGTAATTCTTTGCAGAGAAGTCATCTTCTAATGCGCATACTAATTTTCCCTTGTGAAAAGGAGCAGCAATAATAACCAACAAGTTGAACGTTAGCATATTTGCAACCTAACTGTCAAATCAAAATGTGTGAATTACAGTGCTGCTTTCTCCATTGATGTTCGAAATTTAACATATGCCGGTTTACACAGTGCTTGGAGATGGAGTGTGTCTTTAAAGACATGGAAAACATACATCCCCTTCTCCCTACGGAACAAAAGAAGAAAATTATGTTTGGTTGTAATGCAACAAAAAAAAAAAATCAATCACAGCTCTTTGATGATAGGTTTGTCTGAGCTCCCCTGGAAAATAGGACACTTGAGAATACTTAACTACAGTTGATACAAATCCAAAATAGCCTTTGCAGTTCAGCAAATTAGTAGCTAGGAAGGCTGAATTATTTCCATGCAAACCTCAGAACAGTTTGGTTCCACAGAAATAGTGAAAGATCTGGCAGAAGCCAAAAAAGACATCAGATGATCATCTGAACCAAAAGACACCACCTTTATCTACAGATGTGTATGGCAAGAAGGCTGCATGGGGCAAATATTCTTCCCTATTTCAGTAAAGGACATTTCTAAGAGAATCTAGATAAAGGACTGAATGAGTATATGTTATTGGGATCTTACACTTGATTTCAATAGCTCTAGATAAAAAGGGGAGCATGAGCAGCAGAGCTGTATTCTCTGCTACACACCCAAAACCAAGGCATTGAAAAGTATACAGTCTTTAAGCTGTGAAAATGCCAGCTGGAGTTTCTGCTCTTGTTCAGCTCTCCTTCACAGGCTCCTGCAGAACCTTTATTTTTTAATTACAGAATCTCTAGATAATTCTCAAATTATTACCATTCAATGTTACTAACGAGGCTCTGAACAGCAGGAGTCTCTTCAGAAATGTGGAGGAGCCCCATTTGTTTTTTTCTTTAGTTTGCGTAAATGTTGAAGAATACATTATATCTCTCAATATGATTGATTCAAGAAGAGTAAAGTTAACTCTTAAAGAGAAACTAGTATCACAGCAGCTAATGATTGCCTTGCTCAACTGGGAACACCCTAAGTGTCTTTATCATATTTTCTACACACCTAATTCCAATCCCGACATTGGGCAAGTTCAAGTTCATTAGCAGCTCAACACCAAATCCTACATGAGGCTGCCAAGTCTCTTTCCTGAGATCTAAATGACATCTAGAGCATTCTAGGGAATAAAGTAGTTGACATTATCAAAACTGATCATCTAATTGCTCTTCTACACTTTTTTATGCAAATTCCATCTTTCTTATCTTTAATGAAATTAAAGACTGGTAAATCTATCAAGGTGCCTTCACTGTTCCTATCAGCTATGTAAGTATATTACTCCTTTTAGTTTCTTAATTCCTGGCTGCTATGTCATGAACACTGTCACAAACACAGAGCTTGCAGACCTCTCAGAAGAACTACTATGTTTCCTTTTACTCACACTACTTTGGGATGTTGAAGAACAAAATAATACTAATGTTTTCTTTTCAAGAAAAGAACCTAATTCAAGACTGCAATAACTAGAACTCCTTCAAGGCTTTTCCTTAATTTATATTGGCATGATTTGAAATTAGAGAATTTTCTCCATTTGCCTGCAGAGCCTCAACTAATATACTTGCCTATGGCTAATATTAGCAATGGCACCAAGTAGCTACAGCAGTTGACTCAGACACACGATTACTACCAATGCCCAGCAGCTCTGGCCAGACCTGCCTGACTGAAGTATTCCAGGCTCAACAAAACAAAATTCCAACTAAAAAATCTGAACTTTCCAGAAAACTTGGGTTTGCTTGTAAGATGAAGAGATATATCACCAACAGCAAAGCAGCAGAGGTGTCCCAGACCTGAGAGACCTGGAGAATGCAGAGGTAACTGGAGGGCCTACACTGCACTGCAGAAACTTTTATTACACAAGACAAAAGTGAGATTCACTACAAAACATAACTTCACGTTGAGGGAGATGGTGGGACTGAGGGATGAGCTGCTTACTGAAAGAAATCAAGATCACCAACACACAACTAATTGTCATATTTAGTTAGTCTGCATCAGAAAACTTAAGAGGATGTATTCTTTTCTATTCAAGGTTTCTAACCTGAGTTTTTTGGAATTGCCTTTTTTTTTTTTTTACATCTACATATTAATTTTAGAGGTTTTATTGTTTACAAATCAGAAGTCATACATCAAAGCAGAAACTACACAGTTTAAGCACCCCTGTGGCTGAACAATTCAGCAATGACTAGATGCATGAATTCAAGGGCTTTTTAAAGTGACAGGAATCTTATCAGAAAAAGTCTACATTCAGAAGCCCTTTGCTTGTTAGGTACTGGTGATACACTAACTTCATCAACTTTCATCAAAACTCAGTGTGTATTTATGTCTCTGCTGCTTCTTCCACCCTGAACAGAACTTAATCAAAGTCTCTGACCATGTCAACTGCAATTATCCAGGCTGTTATATGCTCTAACTAGGCAACAGCAATCTAAAAAAAAGAAAACACTTTAAACACTGCAGGATTTGGGGTTTTTTCTGGTTTGTGTTTTGTTTTGGGGTTTCTGTTTGTTTGTTTGAGTTTGGTTTGGTTTTGGTGTGTGTTTTTTCTTGTTGTTGCTTTTTTGTTTGTTTGCTGTTGTTGTTGTAGAAATTTAGGGTAGTTATCTATCTTGGAGTGTTCCTGGTAAAAAACATTTTATCTCCAGTGGTATATCAGATTTTACTTCTGGTTTTTTTATTTATCTTTCTCAAAATATTTTATCTAAAATTGCTACAAAATTATTTATACAAACTATAGGCTAAGGAGAAAGCAGAATGGACCTTTCTTTTTCCCCACAAAGCAGTATTTCAATTCACAATCCTCCTTAGGATTTTCTACCTAAACCTTAGAAATGGGTGTATTTCATGAAAGCAGGAGTAAGGGAGGGGAAAACGAAACAAGAGCTACAATTGCATAGTCTGTCTTCAAACTTCCCTTACACAAACCTTATCCCTTCAATCATTCTTCCAGACTCCTGCATTTCAGAGTACAAACAATTAATGGTATACTGTTTCTCCTGTGTCCCTCTCCCCAGTCTCTTTCTTCACCCAAACACATATTCACATGCCTTCACCCCCATGTTGCAATTGTCACATACAATTTCTGGAATATTTCTCTATTGCTAAGTGTCCTCTGTATAAAACCAATGAGAAAAACTGGAGAGTGAGTAGCTTAGTAGTACACAGAACAAACAGGATATCCAACATGAGGTTCAGAAATCACTTCCAGACTATGACCAGCCACTAGCTGAAAGATAAGGCCTCTTAGAATACATGTGGTTTTTGGAACTCAACTATTTAACCTCCTCTTACAAACACTAGGGAAATGGTGATAATTTTAAGTACAGAAGTAGGAGAGAAAGGATCGAAGCAGACAAGTACTGCAGCATTAAGCCAACAGAAAATTCAGCTAAACCTCTCTTCAAATACAGGTAACTTCATTGAATAAAGAAATATTTTCCACCGTATAGCTATGGTTGTGGATACTTAGCACATCCTTATAAGGCATTCAAAATAACAGGAAGTATTGGGAGACCTTTCTGAAACTGCTCCAGAACTGACTTTATCAGGAGCACTCTGTGCCTAGGAACAGCTAAATGCCCAAAGGACCTTAGAGGAGATTACCTGTCCCATTTCAACCCTATTCCACCTTCTCCATCTCACTGAGGGCAAGCAGGGTGCTATAGAATTTCACAAGTGATGCCATTACCCAGTGGAGTTGGAAAAACTATCAGTTTAAAAGCCTAGTTTTGGCAGGGTAAGGCACAACTTTGATTCAATAGTAATCAAAAGCAGTTCGTCTAGGAAAAAAACCCAACGAATCAAACCCTGACTTCAGTAACTGCATACCAGTTTATTAAAGCTGTTAATTAACCAAAGCTCAGTAATGTCCTATGGGATTAGAATGCTCTGTGTTCCACTTGCTTGGGTGCCAAGTCTTACAGTAAAATAAGACATTTAACATAAGCTGTGCTATAATAGCTCAATCAAAATTTGCAGAATAAATTAACAGCAGGTCCCCAACAGAAAGGCATTTACCTCTGAAGATGCCGAGTTGATAGAGGCTTTGCCAGCCTATATGATTTTCCCACTGATAAACAGTTACCACTGCTTAATCAAGAACAATAAGGACAAATCGAAGTGAAAAGTAGTGATCAACTCACACACATCAAGTTATTGCTTCTGAAGTGGGCTGTATTAGAAAACTACAGCTGAAAATAATTTAAATACAGATTCAATTATCCTTTCTCTTTATCCAGGAAAAAAATAATTTATTTTGCACTGTAAGTTCTCTAAACATGACTCCTAGTGATCCCATGGTCCACTGAATTGCCTGAATTCACCTGAATTGCCACTCACTCCTTTACCGCACTACAATCTTGTCACCTCCACATAGGTGGGATTTTTGGTTACAGGAGAAGCCACTTTTAAAAAGCTCTGCTTGAGCTTCTTCCTTCTTAGAGCCACTACAAGTTAAAAGGAATATTAAACAACAACAAAGATGTTTGGTTTTTTTGGTAGAGAGCCACAGGCTTTCAAACTAATCCTCATGCTCAAAATTACAAGGCTACACATTATTCCAGCAGTCACTTGGAAAGGCTTTTCAGCTTGTTCAGGGGGAAAAAAAAAAGCAACCCACAAAACCAAAATCCCAAATCTTCAAAATGTTAAGCAACTTACTCAGAAAGGCTCTTTCCAGCAAAAGCAGTAAGACTCAGGATTTCTAAGCCTAACTGTAGCACCCTGGTTGCCAAACAACTGTCTCCACCTTTCCCTTCCCAGTAAGATTGCTGTCAAGCTTTAATAATAGCATGAAGCAAAGAAATATTGGCCAGAATCCTAAGCAGAACAAAGAAAATTTATCTCAAGATAAAAAAAATAAAATTTTAAAAAAATAAAATCAAAGTTTTTATACTTAGGGGATAGTCTAAGATTAACACTACATAACATTTTCACTAACACAGTTTCACTTTTCAAAATGGAAGTCAGATTTATTCAACATTAAGTGTAACAACACATCAGAAATCAATAAAATCAATTTCCACTTATAAAATAAAGCAAAGTAACATGAATAAACACAGGAAAATACTGTCTGAGACTCTCCAAGCAGGACATTTCTCATAAGACTCACAGAAAAGAAAAAAAAATATTTTTATATGCAAACAGACTCAATTCCCAAAAACTCAGTTTTTTCCAGTTGTAAAGCAATATATAGCTAATGGGAGGTAAACTAGAAAAAGGAATGAAATGCATCATGCTGTACAACACCAAAGAAATACTCCAAATGCATTTGTGTACAGCATTAACAACATGCAGTAAATGAGGTTAAAAGCAAGTACAGTGTATATATTAGAGACAGAAACTAGTCAGTCTGAGGGTTTTGTTTCTTATTTTAGTTCAACTAATGAAAACAAACAGAAGCCAAGAGCAAGCAGAGGAAGAGCAGAACCTGCATGGAGAACAACATCTCTTCCCCGAACAGTAAAGCATCTTAAGATTCAAATTGTGCATATATTTACTGGTCTTGGTCCTCTTCTTGCTATGTCATTGAAACATACCCAGCTCCAATGATGGGCTTTATGCAAGTATCTACATTTTTATAAAGCAGTAATTAAACAAAACAATGCAAGTCATTCAAATTCTGTTAATCTTTTAAGTCAGGCATTAATATGCTGAACACTCACTACAACTCAGTGTTATTTAAATTAAAAATAAAAACAGGGCAAGACATTTCCCAAATAGCCTTGCTGAAGTCTAGGGTATATTAATTACATTTGTTGCTTGGAGAAGAGCAATGTGAAAATACACGTGCTACCCAATTCATTTCATTAAGAATTACTTAAATAGTACTTTTTGACAAATAGCTGGGATCTTTGCTGGTTCTGTTCAGTTCACAGCCTGACAGATTTCTCTTGCCAGTCTTTTTTTTTTTTCCCACAGCAATTTTTTAAAACAAACCCCCAAGATCTCCTATAGCTTTTGTCAGCGATTGATAAGCAAGCAAGCATAGCGCACATGCAAGTTATTAGAATTAGAGAGCCAAATATAATTAACTACAAAGTTCCAAGCAGTAAGTACATCTACATTCCCCTGGGGAGACTCCATCTTACTGGGAGATGGATTTGAAAGCTGATAAAGAACACAGGTTACCTGGTTCACTTCAGAAGTTCTCTGCCTTCCACCCAAAGACTTACAGGAATCCATTCTACCACCTAATATGCTAGTACAAATATTCAAGATTGTAATTAATTTCTGTAAGAATGGAGTGATGGCTGACAACTGAAGACTGACTTTTGTAGGGTTGGACATACAGACCTTAATTTTAAATGAATTCAAGTCTGAAAATAATTGTGCAGCATTAACTTTAGACACATATAAACAATCAAAGGATTATTTAAGAAAGATAAATTTACCATTCATTCACAAATTGCACCAGTCAATGCTCTACCTAGTTCAACTAAAGTACAGCAGTGTTTTTATAATATCCAACCATGATCTAGTCTTTAAAAGGTAACTATTTACCATTTATCTATTAGTAATTCCCAACTGAAAAAAATTATAGTACTCTAAACTATAAACAACTATCAGTACCTGTTTATTTTTTTAACAGTAGAGAGATCACAAAGAACTGAGTTGAATTAAAGTAAAAGGAATGTGAAGGGAAAAGTTCTAATTTAGATGTCTTTAGCACATATTAAAACAAAATTAAGACACGCTACAGAAATTTATCTGAAACTGCTCTGAGGTCTGGCAATCACCTAAGTTAGTGCTGTGACTACCAAACTTAATGCTAGGTCAAAAACAGAATAGAAATTAGAAATACAAAGGTAATGCCCTGAAGAATACACCTAAAGAAGAAAGTGGGGTTTTTTTCTTGGATAAAGAGTTACTGATCGGAAAGGTTGAGATTGAGTATACCTTTTACCTCCAGCAATCTAAGTTGTGAGTGTTCCCTAGTCTTCTGACTTAGGAGCAGATGAAATACCTCTGAACTCTTTTTCATCCTCTGCAATGAGCAAGAGGAATTTCTTTTTACCTTGTTCAAATGTGCTTTCCCTAACAGCTAAATTGAGAACAACCTTCCCACTTTCATTTCAGTGGAACATTAAATACACAGAACACACACACACAATTTGGTAAATTTGAGATTCAAAACTGCAGAGAAAATCAAAAGGTAACAGAAATCTGCTGTGTTTCTGAAGGCCTGAAGTGGACTTGTGAGTACTGCCATCTTGCTTAAGCAATGTCAGATGCAAGAGCACTCAGGAATAACAATTTAAAGGTTAATATTGTTACCATTGTTATCATTAGTGCCTTCTGTTTATGCAACAGAGAACTAAGTGGAGTGTCAGATAAACACCAACTTTACTGGTCTGGAAATGAAACATATGTATGACACCTTTGAACAGCTACTGAAGCCTTAAAGAATGGTTACCCAAACATTTACACTGTCAGGCAGTCCAACTCTACAGGCAAAAGCCTTTTTTGGTTACTAGTTATCCCAACATCTTTGCCACTGGTAGAAAATTTTAGCAGCAGTTAGAATGAAACAGCCATGGTGGGTTTAACTATTAATCAATGAAGATGCAACATCCAGGATCAAAATGCCTACAAGCATTTCAGAGCAGTGTTTCAAACATGATAGTAAGGCACCCACACACCCCTTAAGTGAGAGCAACTGGAACAGATTAGAAAGATTGTTCACCCTACTTAACATATTGTACAAGGAGATAAGCAAATAGACAAGAGGTCCAAGAACTAGTAATTCCTCTATTTGATTTTTAAAAAAATGTATTTTATTACATTCTCCACTGCTTGTAAATATACTTTTAAGTAAATGAAAAACAAATATTTCTTTGTATACATTATGTAAGGTAGTAATCCCTCTCCAACAACGTATCTTGGAAATGGAATGAAATTATCCTGAAGCTCTAAAACTTGGTGGTATGAGAAATGCTAATTAGCTCATTTCCCTCCTGAGCATGCCATCTTCCTATATATTGGGAAGCAAAAGGGCAAAATCTTGAAAGCTTTCTAATTAATTTTATCTTTTTAGACAATCAGTCATAAATTAATGCCTAACTCCAGTTGGCATCTATAAATATCATAACAAAACTGAAGTCACGTATTCTTGGCTTCACCATCCTCAAGGCTTCCAAATGAGGGTAACCTACTACGTAGGTACCAGTGGGGAAAGAAAATTTGACATAGGCCTGGAACTGTCAATGATCTATTTTAAATTCATTCACCAAGCAGTGAAAAAAAAATAAAATTTAAAAAAAAAAATCAACTGCTTTAATCTTTAAGTCCACTGTAAACTGGTCAAAAGTATTTCCCATGGCAAGTAGAAATGCCTTTCCTAAAATTTTTACGCTTTTAGTAAAAAATTGTCATATAGCTTTAGTAAGAACTGTGGAAAGGTTTTTCTTCTTCTTTGTATAGAACTACACACTTGACACTTCTTCATTTTACAGGTAAAAGACTTAAACGATAACCTCTTCAGGGAGAAACCTTTTAGGCAATTTCCACAAAGGGGCTGCTGTCTTGACAAAATACTCTAACAAAATATTGAAGAAAGCAAAGATCCTCACCTTTTGAAATACTGGAGAGTTTAAAATAAAACACAGATTTTAGCTATAAAAGTTAAACAGAACAAAAAAACCCCAAAACAAACAAAAAAAATGTCTAATGACACTAGATGATTGTCTAGGATGACTGATGTGTCTCATGAAATCCCAGTGGTTGGAATGCTGGCTAGACTCACTGACTGCCAGCGAGTTCAAGATACACTGGTAAGCTAATGGAGTCAGAACAGAGGACCTTCGAAGCACATTGTCTCACTTCTGATGTGTTGATCCATGCCAGGTATTTCAACATCAGGATTGGATTTGACGTTTGCCAATGAGGATCTACCTTAGTGTCAGTGCTCTCAACATCCCCTTACTAAAAGGACACTAACTGGTTCAAGACAGGAATTTCTGCATTAGCCGCAGTAGGAGCAATGGAAGCCACTTACATTGCAGACAAATTCAGGCAGCAAGAAATGAAAGCGGTCTATTAAAGTAATTAAAATATAAACCTAACTCAATTAACTTAAAATTAGTTTGTGCTCCAACATACAATACTCACCACTTCTGATTGTATTAATTTAAGCTTTTAGATATCTAATATTTATTAAGAAGCAGCTATAAAGTTAAGAGGACAGCTGGTAATAAACTGAGTGTTGAGAGCAGTCTGTTCTCCAAAGGTTTGCTATTTTGAAGTCAAAATCTATCACTATGATATTCTCATCTGATTTGTTTGTATAACACCTTTTTTTTTTTTTAAGATAGTTAAATTGTTTATTTTAAAAAGATACTTAACACTTAAACTCACAGCCAGTGATGAGTTCAACATGTCCTCCATTTAAGTTTTTAATTATACTTACTACAGAAAACTGAATTTGCCTGTTTTGGCTTCTCAGTATTTGACTTTGCCTGACTTTGATATCAAGATTAAGAGGAGCTGACCTCCCACTCCTTGGTACCAGATTTTTTTTCATGTGTAAATATTTTCTCTCCAGTATCAAAATGCCACTTCATCTTTTTGATAATAGAGACAGAGTTCCTCAAACCTTACACCAAGATCTACTACTCAGTCCCAGATCTTACTTTAAACTCAATTATTGCTATAGACTTCTCAATTGCATCAACACTTTTCTGGTAGTGCCTTCTCCATGCTGTCAGGGAGGCACAATAAGTTCCCTACTTTTATAAAAGTAATTTTTCCCTTTGTAGATGTTCAAGTACTTCATCAGGCTTTTAACTACATCTCTGAAGGCTTAGCATTGAGGTGGTTCTCTAGCACAAGTCTTTTTGCATCGCTTCTTTTTTTTCTCTGCCATGTACAGGGTGTACAATCTTTGTTCAAAGGGACCATTGTTACCTTGTAATGACTTTTTTTTGAAGCTACGGCTGTTCAATCTGATGATTCAGAGAATAATGGAACAATATTATGCTGTCATTATTTTCTATTCCCCCCAATTTTTTCTTCTCCAAACTCTGCCAAACAGTTGATTCCTCCTATGCTTTTCTGTATAGATGGCATACAATCATTCTTTGTTAGACAGTACAATTCTGGGATTCATTGTGTTCTCTTAAGGAATTAATCAATGTATCAGGACTTTTAAGGTACTTGCACATGTAAGGTTTCCATCCCATTTTATAACCATCCTCTTCTAACCATTTCACTAGCCACAGTAAATGCCTTCCGTTAAAATCACCACCACTTCAAGGACAGAACTAACACATTGGTTATGTACAGTGGAACCTAAGTAGAGAATGATAGAAAATACACATATCACTTGATTTCAACTAGCTACAAGTTTTGAAGACTCCGTGCTAGAAAAAATTTAGGCATTCAGTGAATTAGTTCTTTCGTACAGTACATCACATACATATTGGCAAGAAGTGAGGCCCTAATCGCAGGTCCCTGGCAATGGCACCTGCTACTGAGGCAACTATAACACCCCTATGGAAGAGCTGAAACCATTTAGTCATCATTGGGTAAATTGCTTGTGTTTACTAGAGCAGGGAGTATTTCTTTGGAATTTGTCTCAAAAGAAATTCCTGCTCAGTATTAATATTTTCAAACTGAATAAAAGGCACTGTTGCTTAAGCAGTATATTTCTTGTCTCCAACTGTTTAAAAAAAAATAAAAAGATGTTTTTGAACAACTAGCTACTACTACTACCCTAAGAAGGCTTCCTTGTTACCTCGCAGTCATTTCATCTCTCCCTGTAAAAGCTTAACAAAAATTGCTTTTATCTGAAGCATGTCAAGTCTCACCTTTATATCTATCTTTATATCTGAAATTATGAGTTAGTATGACAGTATGCATTATAAAATTATATCATTTACTTCAGACATGTCTGAACAGCTAGATCTTCAAACTATACAAAAATAAAGTGTATGAAATCTTACAAAAGGAGGACATTAAGACAATAATAGCTAATTCAAAAAATATAATAATAACTTATACACAGCAGTAAGCATAAGCAATGTAGCCTACGACAGCTTTCAATTAACAGGAACTCTGAAACATGTCTGAAACAAGCATTAGCTAAAATTGGAACATTCCCAAGCACAATAATGTTTCCAATTTATTATCTTTACCACAGTACAAACTTTCACAACCCAAATGTCCGTTGTCTCTCAGTCTGTAAACAAAAGCTACTATTTCCTCTCCTCACTTAGAGAGTGAATATTTTCAGTCTTCAGTCAAGTTTCACAACCATCACTTGCATAAGGAATCAAGAGCCTTTTCTCTTGATAAATTACTTTTTTTTTTTTTTGTCATACAGCCTGCAGTGAAGTAAAATCACAGTGAAAGTCCTGGGAAAAAAATGATCTTTACAGCAGGACTTGAACCATTCTAATAATAAACGCATCTAACAAAGCTTCCCATAATAAAAGCATGACATTTCCATTTCCAGAAATCAAGTCAATTAGAAATGCTAAATTCTACTTAAAAACCCCAAAAGATCTAAAAGTGAAAAGATTTATCTTCTCAGTCAAATACAAGTCTTTCAGTTTCACTTGCAGAGACTGTTCCAGTCTGTAAAACAGTAGTGCAATTCATTTAGTTCTACTTCTTTTATTTTTGTTAAAGTCCAGTAGACAAATGTCCTAGTTCTATGGAAAGATAGGAAGATGCTCCAGTAAACAAGAAACTTTGGCAAGCCCAGGAAGGCTTACTAGTCCATTAAAGCTTAGGAGTCCAAAGTGGCTTAAAAATGGTTTGTGAATAAACTTTAAAAAAACAACAAATTTAAAAAAAAAAAAAAAACACACTGAAAAAGACAAACTAAAATAAAAAAAGAAATAAATAGGCAGAAATTAATGTAAACTGTCTGAACTTTTTAATGGATTTCTCATTGACAGCTGGCACGACCGTTACAGTCAGTTAAATATAGGTGACCTACCGAGCATTCCACTAAGGCATCCAGTCTGGAATGCTCAAATGGAATTACATTCCTAAAGGTGTAAAAAATAGAGTTCTCATAACATTACTATAGGTTTTCTTCTGCCCATCTCACTTACACTTCTTCTTAAAGAGGTTTTTTATTTTTGATGGCTTTTTATTTTTTTCACCATTTTGGCAGAGGTCCTGTGGGATGCTACTTATCCTGGGGACAGAAGCAGCTTCATGGCTGGGTTTACTATCACTGCCGGTCGAAGAACACGAGGTGTGCCGAGGTTTTGGGACTGGGATCCCAGTTGAAAGCTGGTTCATGCTGCAGGACTTCTCCAGGATTCCATTATAAACTTTGCTTGCAGGACTAAAGATCATGCTCTTAGTTTCTGCCATGCCTACACAGTCAGGAGAGCCCCTAGAAATATCTGCAGTTAAAGAAGAGGAGTCTCCTGTAGATGATTCCTCCAGTGAGAATTCTTCTGGGGATACTTTCTGAGGAGAAATTGTCTGGTACATCTCAAGACTTGCTGGAGGAGACTGCTTCCTTCCAATGGATGAATTTAAGGAGTCACATTCCGAACCGGTTTCCTGTACTTCCCTGAGTCAGAGCAAAGAGAAGAGAAAACATAATGAAACTATTTCCTTCATACAGTTAAAAAGGAAGTTAATTTAGAATCAATAACGTTAAGTCTAAAAGCACCACCCACACTTTTCCTTAGTAGTTAATTAAACAAAAAACATAAAGTTAAACATTAAGTTAAAACTTGCATTACATCATTTTATTATCTAAACTTAAGGTCATTAATCTGTGCAATCTTGCTTTTGTGGGCAGCAACATCTGCCCAGAATCAGTCATTTGTATCTCACTTCAAAGAACAAAACTATCTTTCTGGCACATGAAGTCAGAAAAGTTATGAAATGAAAGGAGGAGATTTAAGCCTATCATATATAAAAAGTTTCTTCAGGACAAGTGTCCCTACCTTTCAACAAGCTCATTTGCTCCTTCCAAAAGGAATTTAACCTTTTCCTATGAGGCCATGTAACAAGAGTAGGTACACGCTCAACATGCTGTAAGAATTGTGTTACCATCCATCTTCTCTTCGCCCAGTAGCTGACATTGCTTTTGATCCTAGTTTCAGATGTAAAAGCCAGTAACATATTGTAATGGAGAATCAGGGTTAGTTCAGTGCACCCTGGATTGTAACATACTTAACTGTATATGACAAGCTAGCTATTTACATACACATACCAGACAAGAACTCTCTGTTCCACGTAGACTATATTAGTTTATATTACCCTATAGATTACTTTAACTTTTGGCTTGGTTTAACCTCTAATTCTAAACTATTAGTCTCAATAATCCTATCAGAGTTCTGAGTGCTGTTTGCTAATCTCCGTACCATTGTTTATCAGCAGAGAAGTAAATGGCTTCCTCCTCCTCTTCAGTTCGATAAAGAGCTGGGCAGCTCGACACAGAAAGGATGTCAGGGTCAGGGGAGTGCAAAGCATGCTGAGACTGCGGGGATGATGGCACAACATTGCGCCTTGATCGACACAAGCTACTGCTTCTTGCCAGTGTGCTGCTGGGAGGTTTCACAATGGACCCTGAGGCAGAGAAAAAGCAAACCATAACCCTCCAAGTTACACTGATGTTAACAATATCTACTCTGAAGCCTAAATAGCAGGTATCTGCTTCAGTGACAGTGATTTTTAAACAACTTTAACATTGTTTGACCGTTCCAGAGCAAGAAACACTGAACACCTCATACATTCTACAGTTAGATGCAGCAGCTAATCAAGATGCAACTGCAGAGATTTTGTGCCAGCCAAATACTACACTAACCACACACCAAAGCTGTGGTTCACTGTGCTCTCTTGAGGAAAAAAAAAAAAAAAAAAGAGAGATTTTATTGAAACTCACAACCCCTTATACACTAAAAATAGCAGGGCTGAAATTAGTATGTTACACAATATCCTGGATTTTACTTGTGTGGTGATTTAGAATTTAAAAGAAATATGCAAAAGTTTTGCAATGTAGGTATGCCTAACCAAACAGCCAACTGAAATACACTGCATTAGTTGAAAAGTAGGTTAGACATGGAAGACCAATTTCATTTATGTAACAGGATAGAAAATATATAATTCAACCTCTTTTTAAGCTCAAGAATTTCCTTTCAGATAACACTTTCTTTTGCCAGGCTAACTATGAATTTCCAGAAACAAAAATATAAGTATGGAGGAAACAGCAACACAAGACTTGACCAGGAAAGTCTCAACAGAAAGTGACAAACTCAAATTTTCCTAATCCAATTCCTCCTTCAAAAGGTTATTAGACAGCAATACTAGTATAGAAATAAAGCTGCAGACCTGTTTTCAGGCTAGCTGTTATGAGTCTCAGGATTTTTCATACCCCTCCTCAAACTGTCCCATAGAATGCATCACTGCTTACGTTAGACACACCAGACCCTTACTGATGTTCAAAATATTTAACAAACACAACACAATAAAAAAATTCAACTATTTCTGTCTAGCCTGACAAAATATATTTTATTTTTCGCAATACCAGTTTAGCATCAGGTAAGTTATAGATTCGCCTCCTAGAATCTCAGAAAAGGTTGTCAGTCCATTTTAGTACAGGAAATCACAACTTTTAGAAAACAGTGAGTAACCGCACCTTTACCAGCACATAAATTCATTTCCACTCCTGAGTAGAAAAGAAAGGTTTATAAGCCCCAACATGAGAGTTGTCATGTATCTCAAACTTTTCATTTTACTTTTGATGAACTCCCTACTGACCCTAAAAGCAGGTGCTGGGAGCTCAGAAATCATCTTGTGTCATTATAACAGTACTCCTAAAAGAGCAAATGTGAACTGAGATAGGAATAAGAATCCCTTTAGTAAATTTGTGCTACATGTCCAGGTAAATCAGATGCCATCCTACTCACTGGTATAAGAAAAAATCCCAAGATTGCACCATCAGTGAATTTCGAGAGAAGTTACAAGTATTTTAATTCCTTGTAGGTGTATATACCCAGGAATATGAAGGGTTCAGCTATGACAATTTAACATATAGAATTTTCTAGTGCAAATGAAAGTCACTAAATCCAGGAACCAGCTGAATCCTGATCAGTCCATGGAAGAGTAGAAGTTTCACTATCACCCTCCTGTAAGGTCTTTGTTCCAGTGTCGTACATCTATTTCTTATCGCCTTTTGTTCTTCAGCTTGAGATTGATCAAACCACTCTATTACTTGACACCATTTCAGCCTATGAACCCAACTGCTCTGCCACAAAGAAGCCTGTCTGACAGACTTCAAATTTTGTCAATCTTATGAGATCAAAGGGCAGGGGCAAGGTAACAGCCCGGTTCAGTTTAGATCCAGAGACTGTAATAGTCTCACTCTTAACTGACCTTCTGCATGCTGCATTTTCCCTGAAGCCTCATGAGCATGACAAGCCATTTTGCTTCTATCCTTCCTTGCGTGCATTTGTTATTTTTCTCTGAAGGATGGGAGTAATTCAGCAGTTACCAAACTAACCTACAATAATTTGACTCCTAAACTAGTTTCAACAACAGATCACTTAGCATATTTTCCCTCTCCTTCCCCGCTCCCAAATGTTTACAGGTTTTTTTTACTGAGTAGAAATTTTAAAAGCCAGTAAATTAAGGATAAACTACTTCCTTCATGTGATCACTTTAACAACATCAGGCTTTTGGGCCTTACTAAAATTAAAGTTTTTGTAGTGTTATTAAGATTCAGATAACTTTCATCACTGAGACAGAAACACTTCCAAATGAACTGAACTTTAATACACAGAAATTCAACCATAATTGAAAAAGCATAAAGTAAAGTTTCAGCTAAGTATGCTCGTACGAACTACAGTCCCTTTCTACTTGTAGTTGCTCTGAACCAATTGCACTCTCTTCTCTGGCTTCACTTCTAAGCAAGAGTTGAATGAGAAGAGTGATGAAAAAAAAAACACAAGTCTGATGTCTTATATACATATCCAAGTGTTGTCATTTTAGACTATCTGGAAAATCGTGATAATAAATGGATCTCTTCATTTTGAAATCAGACCAGAGGTTTCTCTATATTGAATTAGAAGTTTAGGCATCCATATTGTATTGGGCCACCCAATAAATTTGTTGCTAGGGTTTAAATCAAAGCCTTCACAGTGAAGACAACTAGAGAAACAGCATGCCTTAAAAGTGATCAGAACTTGTAGTAAGCAGTGTTGTAAGGGGATCAATGAACTTTCCAATGTGGTCTGTAGAAAACAGGTTAGTACACTTAGAAGAAAAACATGTGCCCAAGGCACGCTAAATGAAGCCAGCGAAGTGGTGATCTTAAGCTATTTTAAAATACAGTTTGTACTTCTTCTGAGAATCCCAGCCCTGGAAGAAAAATATACTCATATGATAGCTCTTTTCCCTGCTTAGTCCTCAGCTTGATATTGGTTGTTTGAATAGCTACATGGGAGCTCATCTTTTTGATTTTCCTCTAGAGTCCAGTTAACCAAAGTTTCCACAAAACAGGCTCTTGTACTGACACAATGACTCATGATACCAGGGTGGTCTGAGTCCCCAGTGTATATCTTCTGATCATAGTTTAACCAAAGCTGAATTGCCCTCCCTCCAGCACTTGGCTTCTTTGCCTTGCACTCAAACAACCCACTGTATCCAAACACAAACATTCTGCCTGAAAGCTTTCCTTGTCAACAGGATTTTGCTCCAACCACTAAAGAACGTTTGCACATCTATGTGGCATGCGGCCTCTCAAAGGGTGTGATCTTCCAAATAGCTCAAAGGACTCTAGATTAACACTATCTCTTCCATCTGAAAAAATAAATGTGCAAATAGAAATTCAGCATTATTCATTACGAATTTTTGTAAGTAGCAATCCAAGCTTGACAAGCACTTTCAAAACCTTAGCTGGATTTGCCCCACTCCACCACTGAAACAGAATAAAGGCTTTTTCTTCATGTTAAGTTTATTGCAAAACTCAGTTTTCAGTTCATTAAATCCCACATGACCTAGCATCTGAAATGCTAGATAGAGTTTTGACTTTGATCTAATCCTGTTTGATTTCAGCACTCTCCTCCTAACTGGGAACTCCCATGTCCCCACAACTTTTCCCCTTCTTTTTACTGAGCTCACCACTTACCATGAAACTGTGAAACTATTGGAGGAGTATCTTCATCTAAGTCATCAACTCCCCCTGCAATTGGGTAAGGAGGAATGGAGACTCGAGGCATAACTACCCAGCTGTGATCAGAGTAGAGAGAGGAGGTCAAGCTTGGTAGCCCAGAATTGTGTGCGATTTGAAACCCGCAAATCTTCTCAATCTGTTGCCATCGATAAAGACGCTCTCGCAAACACGTTGTCAACTCAGAGAGTGCTTTCCTGAAGAAAAGCACACATTAAAATTACACACGTTGGTCTTAATGATAAAGCAAAGCAACACAAGTGCATTCATTCCAGCATACCAGAAGATTCATTAGGACAGTTCAAATATTCAGATTTTAACATATTTTAAACTGCTTTTCTTAAAATGCAAAACCACTATGACACTCAATTCTGTAACTCTCAAAAATGCCATTGTTTCAGGAATAAGTAAGCACAAAAGACTATGCAACCTGTCCTGGTAATCCTCTTACTTTGCTTCAAGAATTTTATGGTCCACTTCATCCAGGGAGGAGCTGTGTGCAACATGTAATGTTCCAAACACAGTGCTTCTCTTCTTTTTTATCTTTTCTGCCTAAAAGGCAAGATAAAATGAAATGCATAAAACTAGGAGTAATATACATAACAGATGATAAAACATTAGCAATATTGAGAGGTAGCAAACAATTCAGAGAAGAAAAAAACACCCAAATGCTTATCCACTTTGTGTTTACTATTTCATGTATCTAGCAACAGATCAGAAAAGTCTTTAAGTAGCTGAAGAATAAGTTATTACCTCATCTTTGGCAATTGCTAATTGCATTTCTGCATGCTGTCTTTTGATGTTGTAATATTGTACTTCAACTTCATGTGTTAACTGAAGCCACTTCTGCAAAGCTTCAGGAACAGACCAATTACTTCTCAACTCAAACTCCTTCTCAGCCTTTTTTAAAGCCATGCGAACCTAGCAATCAATAAGAAATAAGAGAGTCACCAAGAGTATCATTAGAACTGAAAGAACAAGAAGAAAGTGAAGTATTAGCAGAAGAAAGAGAAGTATAAGCACCCTTATACCAGGAAGACAGATCTGGCATTTCTGAAATCTGGCATAAGACCTTTCATATACTGTACTATACTCAGATTTTTTTTTCTTTTGATATATGGTTCCTAATGTGGAGTTTAAATTTTTTTGTAAGACAGTAATTTTTTAGTACAATAAATCCAGATTTATTGCTTTTCAGAGGAGATAAAGCTACTATCTCTCTTCTGATAGTGAGATAAAAAAAGCTTTTGTATATATTTTTGTTCAGTGAATCCAAAAATGTTACAATAAGCTAATATACAAAGTTTATGGTTTTTTATAGTTTCAGGATTATTTTACTCGATAAAATCATACTTTTATCTAGTATGATTGAAAGACAGTCATTAAGCACGCTTAGAATTTTTCCATTAAAATCTAGCATTTGAGGAATGCTGCTTTAAAACCTCCTAAGGATCTCATAAAACTACAACCAATTCAAAGTCAACACTAAAGTTATAAACAGTTTGCAGATACCTGTACTAATTCTTCCTCTGCATATTTGAGCCTGCTGAGCTCACATTCAGCTCCCTCCCTTAATTCCCTTAGGCGATGAGCTTCCCGTTTTGCATCATTGATCTCATCCATCATTTTGCGCTCCAGATTTTGTTTTTCCACAGCAACATTTCTGTTCTCTTCTTGTGCCTTCTCAAGCCTTCAAAATTGAACAAAAAATATAAGAAAATACACAGCATATTTGTTAAAAGTTGTAGTCCTCAGAAGAAGAAAATGCATCCAGCAACAGGGCAAGAGGCAATGGCACAAACCAAAGCATGAGGTTCCATCTGAACATCAGGAAACACTTTCACCATGAGAGTGACTGAGCACTGGCACAAGTTGCCCAGAGAGGTGGTAGAGTCTCCATCCTTGGACATATTCAGAAGCCACCTGGACATGGTCCTAGGCAACCTGTTCCAGATGATCCTGCTTGAGCAGGAAGGGCCGGACAAGATGAATTCCCGAAGTCTCTTCCAACCTCAACCTCTCTGTGATAATAAAGACTCTGCAAGCTTCGTGAATCAGCAGCAACTGCATCACACTGTGATATCCCCATCAGGCAAAATACACAAGCTTTTAAGTGAATCATCATTAAAGGTGTAATATCAAAATACAAGACTCCATATACAATTGAGTTACAGGTGCACTGGAGAAGACTTTCAATTCTCACACTGCTATATAAGCGGTAGAAAGTAATCAGTCCTGGTTTGTTTCAATCTTAAGAGCTTAAAAACAGGAGAAATGTGCTCATTCCCCTGTATGTAAATATTCCAAAGTAAACTGTAATTATATGAAAATAACAATACATACTTGTAAATCTGTAGGTAAAAAAGACAGCCTCTATTCTTTACCTTCATCCACAAGTTCGTACTGCCTGCGAAAATATCCAGGTGCAATTTCTACCCATAAAACCAGTATCAATGAAATCACAATTTCCATGCAAAGGGAAGATGAACAAAATCCAAAGGCAGTTTAATGCAAATAATTTATGACTGTAAAGGATCTATGTTTGTATTTAACCTCAAAACAAAAGTACAACTAGACATTAACTTTTTTTATTTTTAGGTTTTATACCTTTCCTGCAAGTCAAGAAGACTTTGCTCTGCTGTTTGAAGACTTTCTAAGTCCTTCATCATTTTTGTGATATGTTCTCTTGAGGTTCTGTTCTGTGTATATGCAAACCAGCAGCCTCCAAAACCAATAACTATAGAAACTGTTAATATAAAATCCTTCATCCAGTTGTGAGGGGGACCTGTGCAGAGAATAACACCATCATTAACTAGTTCACTGATACAGACAACAGAGCATTTTCCATACAACATAAGCAGCTCTGCTCTAATACAATTTACTTAATCTACACTACAACATTCATTAGATTGAGAAAAGCTTATCAAACCTTTACAGTACACACTCTGTATCTTTATTTTTACTTATTTAAATAGAGTTCCCCAATTACACTTTATCAGGTCAGTAAGAGCTTTAATTATGCTTGAGCAAATTTTCCCCAGTTTGCACCCTCTGGAATACCCTATGCTGGGTTAAAAATGCACTTGGAAAAAATAAAGTACATTTTAAAATGGTAGTGGCTAACAGCAGCCCTTCTTAAAAGTAAAACTTGGATCGTCAAATTATCATATCCAAGATTCACGTACACATCTTTGTTAGTACAATTTTAGTCATTTGAACTTTTGTAAGACTTTCTGCTAGCATTAAAGGTATAATACAAATACAAAGTGCTTTTTTTCCCCCCCTAAAAATTCCCAGCTCAGATCTGGCCTGACTGATTCAGGAACACCAGACATGCACAGCACCACAACAAATCTGTAGCTGTGTACAAGCAAGAATGCAGAGCATTGGTGATGTGGTATAGACATGTCTGCATATGGTAAAATAGGTCAGATGTGGAACTGCTGCATTGAGTTTAACCACACTTAAACTCAACTCTGCACAAAAGACACAGTTATTGGATTTGCACCACCCTCTCCTTTTTTCTTCTTGGGGAAGGTTATCCCCTCTCATTTCAGCATCCCAGCTGCACTGTCCAAGCTAATTGGGAAGTGAATGTAACATTAGCTGTAACTGTAATTTAAGCAGTCAAAAACATTTAGAGGACACATCTTGTGACACAAAAGCCAACTTCCATCTTTGAAGTGGGGTTATACTAAAATTTCTACATGATCTTATATACAGAAGTGAACCTTTGTCCTGGTCACAGCACCTCAACAATCTTTTTTAATTCACTGCAGACTTCCACAACACATGCCAAGCAATCCATCAGTACATCCACAACATAGATAAGCTGTCCCATCTACAGTATCAAGTGTCATTGAAAATATGCTCTGTTGAATTCTTATAATTAAGAGATAAGAAAAAACTCCAAGAAGTTACTAACGGGTAAGAGGTCCAAATAAAACCACATCCAAGGCTTTAAGCTGAAGCTTCTGTCTATGGCTCCGGTCAATTATTTTCAAGTGAGAGATCATGAAAGCATGTTCATTTACTGCTATCCTGTTAATGATAAGACAAAACATTACCTATACCATAAATTATACTCAGAATCAGTCTATGCAAAAAAAAAAAAAAGACATACACAACATTTCTCATAGTTCTATAGATTACAGATAAGCAATTAAGAGTAAGAAATATAATACAACAGTATGGCTGGAAAAAAAAGCAAATCAGAACGTGGCAAAAAGGAACATACAATCATTTACCTATTCTTTTCTTTCTGGAAAAATCGTGAAATAAATCCATTTAACAAAGTTAAAGGTAAAGATATATTTGTAGACTTGTGACACCAACTCTGTAATACATGCAACATACTCAGTTGTGGTAGTCACACTCCAGGAAACAAGTTCTACAGATAGTTTGTTACATATACCCATACAATAGACTGGAAGATGTTCAAAAGAAAGTTTGCTACCACACAGAATTATGTGACCTTTGATAAAAGCTTCCACAGCAAGAAACAAAACTTTCATGAAAGTCATATTTTAAAATATTTTGGCAGGAAAAAAATGCAGCCACTTCTTCAAAACTGCAAGGATGTTTTTCTTTTCTAGCATTTGACCGTGTCTTGTTAGACTTTAGGTTCACATCATTGTTCCCACACACAGACTAAAAGAGAAACCTACAAGGAATTATTTGAAACCAATCCTGAAGAAACATTCACCTGGGAAGTGTTGTTCCATTGACATTGCTCTCTCTGAAATTCTTTTCATATTGTGGCAGTTCAACAAATTCTGAAAGCCACTGAAGTGTGTCCTCTTGAGTCCAGTTATGAACTGAAAGAAAAATTCCATTTAATTACCTTACATTTCTGTAAAATTTAACAGCAAGACACAGAAGACAAGCAGTAGAAAAGCAGGCTACAATGACCAAGAGAGCTTAGTCAAATATAATTGCAGAAAAATTAGCACTAAGGTGTTTCTGGCATTTTGCCTTTTTCATTATATGCTTCTCAGTAAAAGCTTAAGCAAACTATAAAAAAAAACAAGCATGGAACAAATAGAAACATTTCTTTATTAAAAATTCCACAGAATAATTTAGTCTTTTGCTTTAGTTTAAATCAGGACAGCATTTTGTGATCTCTTGTGACTTTGATCTACTTAAACTGATCTCAGCCTCAATCCCTTTGTCCTTGCTACCCTTGCAGAACTAAACACACATCAGCTGGTAATGTAGTCATTTGAGGCAACACACCAAGATCTTTCCCTGGATGGTGGCTTAAGAGCTTGTTTTCACAAGAATTTTCTTACAGGCTCATGCCTACCAACCACAAAATGGGAGCCAATGAGAGATGAATAGAGGAGACTGAAAGAAAACACCAAAAGACAGTAATAATATAACAGGAAAACACTTAAATCTCTCTCAAACCTGCCCAAAAAAGCAGGTTTAAATGCAAAAATACTTCCACTAAGAATAATTATTTAAGTATGTAGAGAATAATTAACAGTTTTCCTCTGTAACATCAATAGTCTACATAAACTTTCATACCTACAAATGCTCTAAGAAAATCCTACAGAGAGATTTTAAAAAAGGGGGGGGAGGTCACACTTGTGGTCCTTACAGGCCACCTGCTACAGCTTAAAGCTTCACACTGACAAAATAGAAGGGAAATTATTTGTTCCATTTATGACTCTGCAAAAGTTTGTCTACACATGAAAGAAACTGTGACAGCCTCCTTTTCAAGACAATTCACACAAAAAAATTTTAATTTTTTTTTAATATTTCTCTACCTAGAACCACTTGCATGTGACAATGCTAGGTAGAGGTTTCTGTAGAAACCTTATCATAAAGACACATTCTCAGTGGTGAATTTTGACAATGACCCTTTCAAAAGAGCTGCTAAAAGCTTGATTGGTAAAGCTGCAGGCAATGGAAGTTTTTGTGAGTTCAAATTCATATTTCACTTCACACTGAAACTGAAATAAGGACTTCTAGGTCTCTTGTCTACACTAGCATAGCTGAAAAATAAGCTCAAACATTTTAGATTTTCATCGTTCCAGAAAACCAGAGACAGAACACATTCCACAGACCCACTTATAGCTTTAAGAAACAAACTTGCGGTACAAACAGCTTGTTTTCTATCCATATGAATGCCTACACAACCTTCCCAGTGTACTGTCCCATTTCCTTCTCTCCTTCTGAGCCACAATCAGGTATTGATTTGAAACAGTTTTATCATATTACTCTAAGATTTTATGCAAAATGTCTGGGCTCTGTTTGTAAACAGATTGTGTTCCCATTGCAAAGATTCTTAACTCTTTTGTGGATAATAAGCAATCAGACTTACATGTCATTCAAAGTCATTCAAGACTGGTCATTATGAGTCTCAAAAGGGTGGTAAAATAATCCAGAAAAATATCACCTTAACTGCATTCTAGAAATATGTTCAGAGACTGATGCAAAGCAAAAGCATTGCTTTGATGTGACATGTGGAAAAAACCTACCTAAAATAGCCACTACACACTACAGACTATCACTGACAGGACAGAACATGCAATTTCAGAAGCCACACAATTCGCTGAGTTCATAAATCTTGGGGAAGGGAAAAAAATACCATTGAGACGTTTCACTTTTGTTGCTGAAAGTATTTTGTAGACACTCCATCAAATTTTACATAAATTTGTAGTTTTTTTATAAGTAGTAATTTCAAACATATTATTTTGTAAGAAATTAGGTACATATTTAAGTGGTTTACCATAGAGCCAATCATATCTTTTCTACTGTCTAGACTGGTGTGACGTTGTCTTCATAGAATATAAAGGATATTTTCCCAAACAAATCAGTTATATTCAGGAAAACTTTATTATTCATTATCTATCAGATAATTCCATTAGTACAGAGATTGTAAAATGAAGTAACTAAAGTCTATCCAAAAATAGAATCAGAACTTGTACTTCCTGTATTCTTCTTACACTGTTACCTGTTTACCTAAAAATTAATATCATTTACTTCTTTGATTATGTTGTGTCCTTTTAAACAACCACTCATCATTTAGGCTATCAATACATCGTCATCTCTTATTCTGAGATTTCACAGTCTGAATCTCTGCTCATGCACGTATTTTACAAGAAATTTAGATTTATTATGTAAACTAATACTTCATTCACACAAGTTCACTGTAGGAGTCTGCAAATCCCCAAATTTTCCAGGTTGGCTCAGACTAAACTACTCTGTTCTCCCTTTCCAACTCTGTCAGTTTCTTTTTGTTGGTATCTTCTATATGCTGTATGTTGGTAAAAAGTATTGCTTCACTTATCTCGAATAAGACCTTATGAAACACATATTTGTTTATTCTACAACAGTATACAGTACCAAAAAGCAAACTGGCCTTTCTTCAACAGAAGCTGTTCCAGCCCACTGAAACACGACACAAGGCAAGTGTGATATACACCAGGTGTACTGAAGGGCAAGCAGGCCAGCTGAAACTCATCTTCATCAGCACTGCCAGTTATAATGTGCCAACTCCTACTAATTAGGTGGGGTTGTAACTTCCTTAATTTAGTCACCAAAAAAGAATACAGTGCCTCAGACAGTGGAGTAGAATACAGTGCCTCAGACAGTGGAGTAGCAAGTCACAGATACTCCAAGTTAAATGCATACAGCATTACAGAGTAATTATAACATCCTTCCTTCTCACACCTCTTTTCACAGACAGATATCTTGAGAGAGAGGATGCCAACAACATGCCTTGGGAAGGCAGGTGTAGAAGCAACACTAGTGTTTACACCTCAGAGCAGCACTCAGTCTCTAGAGTTGCACCAGCTGTTCTATTTCAGATCACAAGTTATTGGGTTGGGTTTTTTCCTACTTTTTTTTAACTGCCCTATCAACATGCTGAAGACGAAGACAGCCAAAGTAGCTTTAAACTGGCCCTGTCTGGAAGTTTGTCCTTGCTAACCCACATTAATGGCCGATTAGAAGATCATTTTTTAATATTTATCACATAGCACAGTGCTTCCAGGCAGGGAGGCTTGAAGTAAAATAACATTGCAGTGTCAGCCTCAGTACTCTTATGGGCCTCCTACTCCTTTCAGAAATCAAATTACATTTTACAGGAGTATTTCATGGCAAGGAGTGAATGACAGCCACACATTAAGCTTAAAATTGAGAACAGGCTGACCACAAGATTGTTCTGTATCAAGCATACAAAACCATTCAAAACTTAGTTTTTAGGACCTTCAACAGTAACATCAGCAGTACACAGCATTATGTAACTCATCCTTAGCCAACCCCTGCTGGCATACATTTCTAACCTCCATATATTTAAAACCTGAGAAACCAAATTATTAAAGTGCAAGGCAACCATAACATCTTTGTGGTACACGGTTTAGTCCCAGTTGCTGCAATACTTGTGCAACAGTAAATCAGAATACAACAGATGATCACACATACAAACATAAAAACATTTTTTTATCTTTTTACCCTAATAAATAAGGTACCAGACTTTAGTTCACTATCTGTTTTTCAAAGAGAAGGAAAGAGAGTTAAAGAAAACAAAAAGGTACAAATACAAGGCAAGGGAGAAGGTTTTTGTATTATAGGGCAGTCTGCAGGACATACTATATATTAAAGTTCAAATATGCCATAATGGTAAAAAAGTTACTTTTTTCTAAGGCAGTTTGTAACAAGTAGGTTTGGTAGGATTTAAATTAGTCTGACAATAGCTGGCCATTCATGAACTCCGGGTTTACTTTATTACAAAATCAAGTCCCAAGGGACAATGCTACATCACCAAGAATGCAGCACCATACCCTACTCAGAGACATGTCAGAGAACTACCCAGCTGAAGGCCCTGCACTGATTTTAAGTCTCTCTTGCTACTGAGACTAAATACCTACCCACCCACCTTGCACAGATAGAAAATTCATATGATCATGGCCCATCACAGGGGCAAAAAGAGAAGGCAGGCACCTCTGAGTGAGAGAACTTTCAAAGATAATTGTACAGAGACTGGTACTGAGATATCAAAACAAATGCTCATCTGTCCCCTTGTCTGCACTCAAAACCTCTACCTCTTCAAGGATCTTGTAGAAAAAAAAACTGAAGATGCTCCTTTGATTTTAACCTATCAGTAGCTACTAAGCTTATTACTTTTGAATAGCTGAAAGGTTCTCTAGTGCATGTATAAATACTGCTTAGTTAGAAGACAAGGCAGTCAAAGAATACAACAAGCATATACTGGCATTTACATTTAAAGAGCAGTAACACACAGTAAGTCAGATGACTCAGAGAGCAATGTTTTCTGTTTTAAACAGGTGTGCTAGTTCATAGTCACTCCTCTAAATAGAGCACTCTGTAGAATCAGACTATGAGATTATAAAATTTCAAAGGTCACAAAAAGCACATCATAACTAAACTAAACTAAATTAAATTAAAATCTTGTTTTGTACTCAAGGACTCATTTCAACTGTGTGGCAACACAGTAACAAAATGCTGGATGCTGATTTAAGTTATGATATGATTCCTTCCATGCAGGTAAAACCTAGAGCAGCCTTGAAATTCCTTTAATTTGCACCAGCATAGACTATGCCTTGAAGATTCTGCACCAGGCAGGGACACCAAACGCCTGCCCAGCGTCAAGAATATTAAAAAGCAATATTCTGAAGCTCCTTCTTTTATTAGGCAATTTTTAAAGCTTTGAATGGAGCCAATCCTCAGGGTTCCACTCACTGTATAAGATCCTTCCGAAGCAATTACTTAAAAGGAAACTCTGTTTTCCTTAATGCTAAAAAGAGACACCAAACAGCAATGGCACGTTTTCACTGTCTTCCCTCAAATCTTATCTGTCTTGCATCACCAATATCTTAAACAGAAAGCACCTTTAAGCTATTTGACAAATACTTAAGACAAACATTCACATAAAGCAGCTTTATGGCAAGGAATGTGCAATTCTACTCAGCATAAACTAGGCAGCAATAGATCCATAAGATGCTTCTGCATACACTGTCAAGAGCGCTATTTAGAGCTTGTAATTCTCACACAGTCTCAATAGAGTACTTAAAAGTTTCAAATTACTGATACTGTCATTTACACTACCTTCCCTCCTCTTGTTTAATGTTGTCAAATTGCATTAAACTGGCACTATAAAACAGCAGCACATAAGAAAACAAATCAATCAAAATTCCTAAAACATTTAGAAAGGAAAAACAGTATTTTCCATGTCACCTAAAATCAAATGAAGGTAGTTCTTTTTCTGAGGGGTTTCCTGCTTTCTAACAGTCAGCACAGCACTGGTAACAGAGCTCAGGAGTCTCATTCTAAAGGTCTTCCTGTGGTGCAACTTAAGTTCTCTCAACAGCACGCCCAGTAAAGCCACTATATGCAGACACTATGAAACATGACATTCCTCTTAATGTCTTTTGAGTCTTACTCACACTACTCACTATATTCAAGAAACATAAAATAAAGATATACGTAATAGACAAATTAGATACTTCTGGGATCATTATAGCCTACATTTTTGAAGAGTTACTCATGAGTTAAATCAACAATTATGGGGAGATAATTTTTTCTGGTAATTCAGTTGTAATACTTCCATAGAACAAGAATTTCAGCAAATAAGTCTTTACAGAATATTTGAAGAGATGAGGCTAAAAATCACTAGTTAAAACAGATATTTACTACATAGCAAACACCTCTTACTTCAGACTGCACTTAAATGACTTCCTACATAAGCAGAATGAACAATGGCATGTTCCTAGCTCCATTCCTCTCTTGTTCCTACTTCTAGTTGTTTGACCAATACCAACTTTTAGATCTCTCTATGTGCACCATTAGCACATGTCCTAGTTTAGGAACGGTATTCTCATATATAGTACTTGGTTTCCCCTACAGCTCCAACTGAAGGCACAAAAAGGAAAGCCAGAGGTTGAGATAAGAACAATTTACTGTAAGAGGCAATGAAATAAGAAAACTAACAGTAACAGCAACAACATTAATAACAAAAGGTATAAGAAAAAGAAACTATATACACAGAAAGCCCCCCCACAATAAACAAATATGGGTCCATCCCCCACATTTCTCATAGAAGGAACCCCTTCTCCCCAGAAGAGAGACAGTTCCTTTCCCATCCCCCAGCAACAATGTTAGGGCATATGGACAACATAGGGCCTTAGCCACACACCCTCCCAGATACTGTAAAAAATTAACCCTGTCCTGGCCAGAACCAGGACAGCACAACATCTTCAGAATGGTGGGGGGGGGGAAAGTTAAGTATTTTTCTCCTAACAATTCTAACATTCTAGATATCTGGAATTTTTTTTAAATCACTATATCCTGGAACATATTTGGCAATGAACACTGTACTGTACATTAAATACTGTCTTTTGATACTTGGAATATTTGGCTCAACTTATTTCATTTAAAACAGCATGAGGGAGGGCTGGTGGTGTCGTCAGTCCATTTTACTGTGCCTCAAGTTTAAAAGGATTTTCAAAAATGCTTTAGACTAAGAATTCTAGCTCTTCATAACCCAAATAAAATTTACATTGAAGTAGAAGTACACTGAATTTTCAACTCAATACAACATGCAATAAATATTTAAAAATAGCTTGAGAGCAACCCTTAGGGTTTATTAAATTAAAAATATGCTAATCTGGAATTCAGCACTTGCACCAGTCACCTTGATAAATTAGAACCTTATACAGATGAATGTGTAAGCTATGTTAGTTTACTTACAATGCACCAAGGACATGCAGAGAAAATTAACACTAGCTGTACTAAATAAGTTCTTAGTCAGGTTTACATGTGCCTATAAATAAAAGTATCAAAATGGATTAATGAAGATGTTT
Source organism: Manacus vitellinus (assembly GCF_001715985.3). NCBI lineage: Eukaryota > Metazoa > Chordata > Aves > Passeriformes > Pipridae > Manacus > Manacus vitellinus. Next base: position 13,214,220 of record NW_021938789.1, on the reverse strand, counting down.
CAAGTCATTCATTTACTACTCTATACTTGGTGGAAAAATTCTTGACTTATGTCTCTGTCAGTAACCACCATCATTTTTAGCTATACTTCTTTACCTACCTTCAGATGTTTTCCAGCGTTTCCACAGATCCTCAATGGTGATATGTTTGTCTTCTCTGTGCAGGTGACTATGTTTATTAGAGGCATCCTTGTACTGCATATCTTCCCTTAGAAACTGAAGAAAAAGGAAAAATGTCATATTAAATGCCAAAATAACAATTTCTGAACAGAAACTAGAAGGAAATCAGGTAGACAAGAGTTCTTTGCTATCTCTTCCCCATGCGAGCGACACAGAATTCATCTAAGTTCTCTAAAAAGACTCAGAAAGCACATTATCAGAAATCTCTTATAAGATTTGTTTTCACCATGATTATATCCTAGAAAAACTGAAGGTTCAGTTGCTAGTATACTAGATTTAACAACATTTTTAGCATGCCTTAGATTTACAGTGATTACAAGAATGCACCACACAAGTCATACTGCATACTTCTGTACTCTGAAGACATTTAACCAACTTTGTCTACTTGAAAATAAGACCACGTAAGATTTGAAAGTGCATCACTCCTTTATGGATGAGTAATCCTTGAATCCTGCAACACCAGTTAAATGCAACTGCTTGAGGATGAAAGTAAACTGTTGACTAAGTATTAGTAAAGTCTTTTAATTAGACAACAAAAATTTGACTTTATTTCATCAAATCAAACAACAGAAGCCATTTGAGGGTCAATTTTCTTCTCACTAATCATTCCTTGGTGGTTACACTCCAAGTACAGAAGCATTACATAAAGCTGCTTCATTCTCAGTAATTAACAGGAAGCCTTTTAGTAAACATGATAAAAGAAGTTCATGCAATCATGTCAAACATAATGGGTGGTAAGGCACTGGAACAGGTTGCCCAGTGAAGCTGTGAATGCCCCATCCCTGGAAATATTTGAGGTCAGGTTGGATAGGGCTTTGAACAATCTGATCTAGTGGAAGGTGTCCCTGCCTACAACACAGAGATTGAGACTAAATGATCTTTAAGGTCCCTTCCAACCCAAACCGTTCTATGATTTTATGACAGCAGTGTTGCACTAGCATTTCACAAGTCACTACAAACAGGTTCACCAAATACATGCACAAAAACCCCCCATGGAACTGTAAAACCCATTCTATTTTTATTTCGTACAGGCCTAGAAAAGTTGGAATAGTGGTTGGCAAACAACCTCCCACTAATAGTGGAAACCTTGCATAGGTATCAGTCCCTAAAATCACAGTATGAGCAGTCTCCATGAGTGAAGACCTTAGTATTCATATCAGATAACTAACATTTGGTACAAACAGTACCAGAAAACTAAGTAATCTTCCACAGTAGAGAGCTTGTTTTCTTCAGTTCCTGAAGGATGAAGTTGCTCAAACAAAACCAGCTACAGATAGACATAACAGCTAAGTAAAAACCAGCTTTTCTATGTGGCTGGTCATATGTCATCATCACTTCAAGCAGAAGGGAGGAAGAAGGCCAAGTTAGTGATGCACTGCAGAAGAGCCCAATTCTTAAAATTTAGTCCAAGGAATAATTTATGTGCAAAGCTTCCTGCATAGGCCCCATTTCTAACAAATCTAGAGGTTATATAATTCAAGAAACTGCAAGAGAGACTGAAAAGTAGCCAATGCTAAACCATAACATATCTTTATAACAAGATATAGAGTATGAAACCAGAAATATGCAAGCAAAAGCTAACACTTTTCCCTTACTAGAATATTTTTACTAGGATGTAAGGAAATCTAAAACTATGTGAAAGGATTCAAGTTTCTCCTCTAACTTGGGATACAATACTAATTGCTTTCTCTAAGCCAGCCATAGAGCCATAGTATCAATACAGATTGTATGCAAATCTTCTCTCATTTATCTATTACTTCAAAACTTTTTTTGATTGTCAGACATTAGCTTTCTAAAGCCTTTTGATTCCTAAAATAGTTCCATTTAGCCCATACGAACTGCACAAGCATTTTCAACTCCTCTTCCCCATGTGAATGGTACAATTTCAGATATAAAAAAATATACATGCACAAACATGCACATCCATGAGAAATATAGGAGAAATTTATGAAACATATGAGAACTGAAAAGAGCAGCCTGTTGAGCAAGGGCTATTACAGGACTTCTGAAACATTACGGATCAGCAGCAGTAAAAATGTTTAATAAACACAGAACTGTATGCTGTAAATGTATGCAAATGTAGAAATATTTGCTGCATATTCCATAGTCCAAGCAGGAACTCTGAAAAACCTTCCCACATTGGCAATACTACCATGAAGCTGGAAAATTCTACAATGTGCAACCAAAGATGGATTATCTTATTCATTCCCATACCATGTTTATTAAAGGGTAAACTGAAAAGCAGGAACTAAACAGTAAGAAAACAAGCAAAATAATATTCTTATCCACTTGTGCCTGTAAGCCTTTCCAGAGTAAAGTAGTCTCGTAGCTGGACATCAGGAAAGAATTGATGTTTGCCCACCTCACCTTTTCCCTCCAGACTGCAAGTACCTATTATCAGCTGACATCCCCAGCATATCTTTTGTGAACTTGGAAAAAGTATACTAAAAATTCAGCAAAAAAATATATTCTACATCCCTCCCTGTAAAGATTGTCTCTCTTCATGTGAGGGTTAAGGTAAATGCTAACACTCTTCAGCTTTCTAGTGACTGATGATAAGATTGTCCTTGGTGACTCCAAATGTCAGGTATGGACATTTGTTTTAAAAACAAATTGTTGTAGGGTGATGGCGTTTCTGAAGAGGAACAGAATGCATACATGTACATATGTTGCATGTGCAGGCTTAAACCCATTTTGCATCTTCTCAGATCTGCAAACTCAGAGCAGTTTTGTTTGTACAAACTTGCTCCTATCTTTACTGCTAGTTGTCAGCAAAGGTTGTAAAATATTGAAGGATGAGAACACTTGTGCAGTTGGAGGTGCTGTCAAGGAAAATCTGAATTGCTGTTAACAATGGTTAATACGTGATCAGAAGTAAAGGAGAGAAGGAAGATGCCAAATGATAAACAGAAAAGCTTCAAGGTGCTACATCTCACCCCAAACTAAGCACTACAAGGAACACTAAGAGAGCACTGCGGTTTAAACACAGGACGGACACACCGGTGCCTCGGCAGCAGCGATAGAGTCCCGGAGCCGCTCCTGCCGTTCGGCCCCGGCGCCCGCAGAGGGCGCAGCAGCCCCCGCGCTCCGCGCCCACGGCGGCCCGGGAAGCGCGGATCCAAGCCCGCAACACGGGATTTCCCGGGAGGAGAGCGGGATAGCGGATCTCGTTTACGCGGACAGATGGATTTGACTAACGTCCTTTTTTAAAAAGGGGCTGTCAGCACTCAAAGTTGTGAGCAGCTTGCAGTCAGTAGCCAGTACAGTTATTGCTCAGGGGGAGAGGTTCTACACCCATGAGAACTTCTCCCAAGTGAAAAGCCCCTCTTCTGTTCTATCCTACCCACGCTGCTCCCAGATCTGTGAAAATAATCACGATGGCTTCCTCAACAAGGTTCTCTGGCACCACATGGTCCCAGCACTAAAGTTAAGAGTACACATAGCTAGAAAGAGGCCATTGTATTTCCAAGAATGAATGCATTTACTAAAGAGGAGGTAAATAACAACATCAAATATCTTTCTTTAGTTTAAAGGATCTTCGTTTTGAAACTGGCCTAATATGGAAGTGCTTCTTCATGAAAAAGAACCGTGTCCTAAATTGAAGAAAGACAAAAACAGAACAACTCTAGTAAAAAGAGGATTTTTCTGTTCCTTGTCATGGCAGCTAATCTCTCTTCTGTTGCCCTGGTCATTAAGTATACAAAGAAAAGGTTAGAAAAATAACTCTAAATAGGGAGGTTAAAAGAATAAGCTCTAACAAAAACACATCTAGGGATTATCTTAGCCAACATAATTACTCAGGAAGGAGAAGTCCTTTTAAGACTACAAAGTTGAAACCAAGAAAGCAACAGATAAGTCACCTAAAAACTGTGAGAAACAAAAAAAAAAATCATTTGTCAATGTAGTTACTTCAAAAACAAGTAGATAGTAAAAAAAACACCACACCTAGACTTGAAAAGGAGTCTTGATCCCAAAACTCCATAACAACTATACCTCTACAAAGATCAACATCCTAAAGTCCAAGGTTAGGTAGTGTAATAGCTAGAGAGGAAACTTCTGCCTGCCTGGAGGGGACAGGACTTGTGGAGCCCTGGAGAAGTTCCAGAGTCAGGTACATGCCACCTTCCTTCCTCTTCAGAAAGCCTTTAGTACTGTAACTTTCACCAAAATCCAGTCAACTCATAAACAAAGACCAACCTAAAGCAAGAACCACAAAAAAAAAAAAAAAAAAATCTGACCATTGTAAAAGAGGTAAAAAGACATCCCAGAATCCAATACAAGTTTGACTGGTATCAGAGAGAGTGCTTACAAACTAAACTCAAGTTAAAATATGGAAGCTGTAAGAGACGCTCCTTGAAGAGCAAATGAGAAATTGCATATTTTTGCAAATGCCAGCAGAAAAGTAAAATTAACCACACTCACTAACAGCAGCAGGAAGCATTCATATGCTGTTTATATTTTGTTCTGGGTGAAGGCTCAAGTTCATGATTTTCAGTTTCATCAACATAAAATAGACCCTCTAACTGACAAGTTTACTTTAAGAGTAATTCATATTTCCTGCCTAAGTATTACTCTATTCCTCAAGTAGTGTTATTTCCTTCAGTTTTATTCCTTGATTCAAAGGGAAACCTGCAAAAGTTACAACTTCAGTTCTCCTATAACCCTTCAGATTTCCTATAAACCTTCAGATACACCCAAGTCATTGCTAGACAGCCTTCTCATCTATTGTAAGCAGACTTGTTGCAGCTATTGCAATGTCACATGTACTGAATAAATTATAATGGCAAATGTGCTTTTAAAAGGCAACATACTATAATTCAGGTATGACAGCTTTTGCAACTGCCTACCCTACAGAAGTGGCTTCTAAAGGTGTTACACAGTAAAATAAGAAAATGTATTCAAGCATAATAAAAACATTACTAGAAAAACGTAGGACATAATAAGGAAAGTTCTACCAAGTATACCTTAAGTAATCTACACATTCTACTGAAAAAAAACTTATTGCAGCTCAAAACAAACTGCAGCTATCCTACTGCAAAGTAAACTTTGCAACTCTTCAAAGCCAAAGAATTTCCAAGGGGGCATTCCATTGTAGCAGGACTAAATGCCCTCAGTGCTACATAAACAGGTGCAGACAGCTACATATTATTAGCTTAAGTACCTCCAAGGAGGCAAGGTCTGATCCAAATCACGTTGGAATAGGTTTCCACGCAACTGTACCCATGATAACATACACTGCTTCTCTACAGGACTTAGCACAAGTTAGCTGTCAACTAACACGCTCATAATGTTTTCAGACAAGTCCTGGCTCCTTATCTTGCTCTGAAAAAACAAACTGTGTAGACACATTCAGAATTGCTCACAAAACTTCGGGAGACTAAAAGACATTCTGCCTGGGGACAAATACATTAGCAGTTGAATAAAAAAAATTAATGCACAAAAGGCCTCTATTAAGAGAGTCACAAGAAATTAAGGGAATCAAAGTAACCAAATAGCTTTGGGGGAAAGGGTTTGAGACACTGGTTAGGAAGTTCAAAATACTTATTTGAATGATCAGCGTTTGTAACAGAATGTTCTTGTACAGTGAGATGTAAAACGTGCTCAAGAGCCATCCCAGTATCATGAAAAGAACAGTTCTAATGTTTTCAGTTTCTGAACCACTGCAGCAGGTATTTCTCCACATGCAGAATTTTGCCTAACCAGCTGACACTGAAATATAAAGCAGTTTACAGAAATATGAACACCAGTTTAAGGACCTTTATTATACAAATGACAAGGACAAAACCAGAATACTAAGGGAATTTTAAAGGACATTTAACATCTTAATGAGAGTATATTTGCAGAGAACAAAATGAACTAAGAACTTGGTCTACAGCAGAACGTCTCTCTGCTGAAATAACACCTGAGGTAGGCTCCTGAAGTTTAACCAGGGCCTAAGATGCACTAAAGAAATGGAAATCAAGCTTCTGAACTACATCATCTGTTACACCATACACAGCAGTACTTCCTCCTCTTCAAAATCTTCTGCTAAATCTTTACTCCCCCCAAGATCAAAAGAAAGACAAATTTTGCATAAGAATTTGCTTTTGTTCAATAAGACAGAAGGGTTATTCAATTAGCGTCATTCCACGTTTAATGTTAAATTCTCAAAATGTTTTTTCACCTCACACTTTATGCTCCTAATATCCAAAATACACATACTTAAAATGGGAGCACCACACCAGCTCAGCATCTAGTTCTTGAAGATTTCCTGTCATGGAATTTCTTGCAATTTTGCCCTAAGTGTTTGGTGCTCACTACTGTCCAGAACAGATTATTCAAATGAATAGGTCTCTGGTCCAAAGTAGTAATTCATGTCTCATTCATTTTTTATATCTCTTAAGGAACTAAATAAAGAACAAAGATATCTACAGCCTTCTTTCACCAGTTCATCGTCATACAAATTGAATAGGTAGATCTATTTCAGAAGTAATTCAGAAAATAATTTCACATTGCAAAGTTAGATGTTGAATTTTATTTCTCCGGGTTGTTTTAAAATAGTATTGCCGGTGCAAAATAATTTAATTTAGTAAGCTTATAAAATAGATTATGATGTACCAGTGCATGTACCATTTTAACTGCTAAAAGAAAGGATGCATAAACAACCAAAAATATGACTAGCAAATTAATTACGTAATAAAAATAAGTATTAGCAGCATGGACTGATTCTCCTCTACTATAAAACTTTGCATCATAAATTAGCACTAAAGGCAGGATATACTGAAGCATATGCTTCTGAACCCATCCCCGTTCTATAAATTATTAATTTTTAACTGAGTTGTTTACACTTGACCTCTGTATTTTATCAATTTCTATTTCCTTCTGGATTCTTCCTTTGACCTTTTTTCTTCTCTCAAAAAACAAAGTATGCTCTCTCTCAAGACATCACGTTTGTTGAACCTCTCAGATTATTTGCATCATGGATGCAAATATGAACATAAATCCTCAGACAATATCTTCACAGAGCCCATCCATTCAGAAAGGGTCACTTCAAAAGGAAGATCTTGGGTTATCAAACATTCTGCCCCTGGTAGAGTTACTATAGCCAAAGTGCTACGTTACTATTACTGTTCCAGATCAGATCATACTAGCTAATTTTCCTGCTTTAATCACTGTATAGAAGACAATCATCTTCCCTGGTTTAGGCAACTAAAGCTAGATTCTATTTGATTCTTGTCTCCAGACAACATTTTTAAGTCAGGCACTTCTGCATCTCATCTCTGCAGTTTGAACTTCTTTGACCATTCTGTTAAAAGCCATTCAATGCTTTCAATGCTGCAGTCTTTTCCTCTCCATACTGTACTTTGTCTTTTGTTTGTTTGTTTGTTTTCTGTGGGGTTTGTTTGGTTTTGGGTTTGTTTTTTTTTTTGTTAAGTAATAATGCAAATTCCCTCATTAAAAGAAGTTAAACAAAATATGAATACACTAAGTGACCTACCCAAATATCCCATGCAAAGATGTAAATTTGTGGCATTAGTTTGGTATGACATCAGACACACAGTAAGATACTAATATTTCAAAAACATCAATTTATTCTAATACTAGAGAGAGATTCCTTGAGGAAATTACTTCATGTACAACCTACATATGGAGGTTCTTTGGAAACAGGAAGAACCTATGTAAATAGTGAACATATGATAAGTCTGCCTTACTTCTTGTGCCTCCTCATCATTAAAACAAGTCACGTTCACATGGTGCAACAGATGCTTCCTGAGGTGGATAACCTCCCACAACACAACTAAAATCTCAGTTAGTAATATTACATCTCCCTTTTAAAGGGAAAGTTACCCATTTACAGCATATCTCTTGAAACCAGTTTAAACAATTGCAATCTTGTACATATTAATAATAAAGTAATAACAGCAGGATCTAGATCTGATAGAAAAATTCATATTAGACTGCCCTAACAATAAGCATAGGTTCGGGGTTTTTTTCACATCCTTCCTTTTTCCTTTTCTCTGCTGTACCATACCAAAAAATAAAGAAGAAAAAAATCTAACTAGTCTGTGCTCAGACTAGAGGCCCTCTAACTTCCTTAGAAGACTTCAACAAATCCCTCATGTGTTTCCGTAACTATTAAATCCCGTGCTAAAAATGTAGATCAGGTTTCCCCACATTAATGTCATCAAGGTCAAATACAAGCTTCTTTCCAGCCCATATAAAGTAGGTCCAAACAGGCTTCCAGTATCAGATCATTTCTGAGAAAATAAGAAATTTCTTCTAACAAGTTCTAATTTTCTTATATCCTAAAAAAACTCCTTCTCTACAGAATGATTTTATGTGACCCTTCATTTTACAGAGGAAAAACAAACTACAACATAAAACAGGGCATGAAAACATTAGGAAAAATAAACTGTGTGCAGATGAAGTGTCTGAAATCACCATTGGGAGTTAACTGGATTAGCAAATTAAAATAGTTAAAATAAATAGTCCACCTTTAGCTCTTTTTACCTTCCCTCTCAAAATAACTTATTTACAAGAACTTCCTTCCTTGGTGTAAATATACACTTGTAATAGTGTTGTAGTGCTGGTAAAAGAGCAGAAAGTTATTCTACTTTGTGACATTCTTCCTGCCAAATATAAAGCTGAGGAATATCTAACCAACATACTCAATATGCCGCTCTTCCAGGACTCTTGCAAGTAAAAACCATGCAGCATAAAACAGAAAATCCATTCCCTGCTGTTAAGTAAAATCCCTGCATTTCATGTAAGCTTTACTTCTAATAGAGATTTTTTAATTATCAGTCCTCATTTTTAATCAAGGCAAGCAGCACTACCCACTGTGACAGAACAAAAAAAAATCTGGTTCTGAAATAGTGTATATTAGGATATACTTAGCGTATATTCAGACCTACTGTAATCAGAGAACTATGTAACTGTGTTGTTGAAATGTAGATCTTTTAAGATTATTGTAAAGATCCAGTAAAAGCACTACTAAGTAAAAGAAGAACATAAAAATTAGCTGAACTTGCAATTAAACTGCATTTCTTAATTATTTCAGACTTGCATTTAATGCCTTAGAAGAAAACACCCTATGCAAATACATATTCATCACCAATTTGCATGGAAAATATACGTAGAGCTAGGTTGCAGGGAGGGGGTTATTAAATATTTCTTCAATAGTTTAAAATGAACTAGCAGAAACAAGGGCTACATTTCGGTCATCTTATTTTATGCACAATGAGTAGTTTGAATACACAGTTTCACTCATCTGTCAGTACCCCAGCTGAAACAGCATCCCTCATCAGCTGTTCTAATTTCAGCCTCTTAAACAGGTCTTAAGAGTAGCTTCTGTTGCTTCCTCTGGAACAGGAAGAAACTTAAGGTCAGATATAAAGATGGTCCACTGAAAACCAGGACAGATCTTCTGAATACTAATAAAAAGTTTCCAATGTATAAATATTTCTGTATTTTCTTCTAACTTTCTCAGCTTCCATGTATAACAAATGCAGTACAAGTGAAGAGAATCAATCAAAGTGCTGGGAAGTTCATTAGGAAGATCACACTCCATCACTGATGTTTCAGTTTTCAGACTGGACTGTGCCTATCCCAAACATTAATGACAACCACCCAACATTCTGCAATAACAGAGCTAGACTATCTCCATTATATTATAAAAGCCATGGTAGTCAGGAAAAATCCCTAACTGGGAAAAGGGAAACATCACTCCTATTTAAAATTAGAAGAAAGGAAGACAGGGGAACTAAAGAACAGTGAGTCTCAGCTCTGTGTCTGGAGCAGATCCTCAAGGAAACAATGTTAAGGCACACACAGTGATGTGATTCCAGACAGCCAGCACTGCCTCGCTAAGGGCAAACAGTGTCTAACCAACCTGGTGGCCCCAGGGTGACTGCAGCGCTCAGAGAAGGAACACGAACCCATGTTGTCTACCTAGACTTCTGAAAGGCTTCTGGCATGATCCCACATAACATCCTTTTCGCCAAATTGGAGAGAGATGGATTAAAAGGGTGGACCATTCGGTGGATAAGGAACTGGCTGAATGGACATAGCCCGAGTTGAGGTCAGTGGCTCCATGTCCAGGTGGAGGCCAGTAATGAGTGGTGCCCATCAGGGACTTCTGTCAGGACAAGTGCTCTGTGATATCTTCATCAATGACAGACAGTGAGATCAAATGCACCCTCAGCAAGTTTACAGATGACCCAAAGCTGAGCAGTGCAGTTGGCACAACAGAAAGAAGGGATGTCATCCAGAGGGACCTGGACAACCTTGAGAAGTAGGCCCAGGAGAACCTCCTGAAGTCCAAGTGCAAGGTGCTGCACCTGGGTTGGGCCAAGCCAGACATGAGCACTGACTGGGAGAACTCACTGAGAGCAGCCCTGCGGAGAAGGACTTGGAGGTTCTCATGGATGAAAAGCTGTACGTGAGCCAACAGTGTGTGCTCACAGTCCAGAAAGCCAACTATATCCTGGGCTGCATCAAAAAAAAAGTAGCCAGCAGGTCAAGGGAATTGATCTTCCCCTTCTATTCTGCTCTTGTGAGACCCCCACCTGGAGTACTGCATCCGGTTCTGGGGTCCTCAGCACAAGAAACACATTGACCTGTTGGAGCAAGTCCAGAGGAAGCCACCAAGATGCTCAGAAGGCTGGAGCACCTCTCCTATGAAGACAGACAGAGAGCTGCGATTGTTCAGCCTGTAGAAGGCCCCAGGGTGATCTTATTGTGACCTTCAGTACTTAAATGGAGGGTATAAAAAAGAGGGAGAACAACTTTTTACACAGGCAAGTAGTGATAAGACAAGGGAGAAAGGTTTTAAACTAAAATAGGAGAGATTTAGATTACATGTTAGGAATAAATTCTTTACTCAGAGGACAGTGAGGCACCAGAACAGGTTGCTCAGAGAAGCTGTGGATGTCCCATCCCTGAAAGAACTCAAGATCAGGTTGGATGGGGCCTGTTGATGCTGTTTGCACACAGGCACATAGAAAAGTAAGTAGCATCATATTAAACTTGACAAATGACAATTCATAACCAAACTCATTCAGGGAGAGCAATCTTCTCCTAGATGTTATAAAAAAGGATGACAAAGAAGGGCAAGATTCTTCTCCCATTCATCTACAGTGACAATGGGTATCAGAGCCACATGGCAATACCCTTATTTTTAGGGGACATCATCACTCTCCTTCCTTTCTAAAGCTTGTGCCTAACAACTGCCAGAATGCAAAGTAAACACAACAAAACTACACAGATATTTCCACTCCTACTAGTAATTTTGAGAATCCTGATGGTAAAGTTGAGTAAGTGCAAGGGCATGTCCTTTGCCAGGACCATCAGGAGCCTGCCTACCCAACTCATTTGAACGCAGACACAAAAAACTTCAGGCAGGTCTGTATAACCTTCCTTAGTTCATAGGTTTTAATCTACCATTAGCCTACAGCAGGAGGTGATTACTACTTCCCTGTAAAATGTAAGCAAAACCAGAAATCTTTCTAAACTGCTGTCTGTAAAAGGTATTGCTTTGCACCATGAAGTATTTGCAACAGATCAAAGGCAAATAGGAAAGCCAGTGATGCCTTAAGCAAGAAAACTTTGAGCAAAGAAACTAATACCAGGTGATGGATCACAACAACCTCATTGCAAGCTAAGCCAACACCATTTGCCTACTTCTTACACCAATCACAAAAATAACAGCTTTTATACATAGTCATACAAAACTTTCCTGTAGGCTAGAACAGTGGACAACAATATGCCATTTCAGACAATTATAGAAATTAGACCTTCCTTCCATATTTGGCTGAGGGAAGGGCTGCATTAAGAAAAACAGCAACAACTGCTCAAGTGCTGGAAGATAAAGAGCAGCTATACAAAACAATGAAGGGAAAAAAGAGACCTCATGCATGCACAAGTGAAGATTTTTTTATTCGTACCTCATCACTTTCATCTACTTCAATACCACCGTCTTTGTCATCATCCATTTGTTTATGGATCATTCGGAGAGCTTCTAGGCTGAATCGGTCCTCCTCAGTAAAGCATGGTGGGCTGAGTGAACTGCAGGGATCTAAAGTGGGGAAAAAAAACCAAAAACAAACCATTAGTTAGTGTCACTCCAGAATATAATTTTCCCAAGCAGAAGAAAGGGCTTAATTTCTGTATTGTGTACCTGTACTTCATTGCACATAATCACCAGGTAATAGACATCAAATTTAACTGTAAAATAATAATTATTACCAAAAAGAGCGAAAGGGGGGGTGTGTAAATCAACTCTTTTTTTTATTCAGGAAGGAGTCCCCAAAAATAAGCTGGAATAGTTTTGACACTTTGTTTTCTCCACCCCAGTAGCTTACTATTTCCACTTTTTCTTCTATCATCCACTCTCAGTAATATGTCACTACAATAGCAAATAAAGTCACTGCACTTCCCAACCTCCTTTCTGAACCTCTGGGCTACACAGAGAGCGGTGGCGGAGAAGGAAAAGAACTGTCATGTCATACAATCATAGCTTTATAAACAGATAAGAAAGGGATGGTAATCACATTGCAGATAGAAACCTAAGTCAGTAGTATTACTACTGAACACAAAATATTCAAAGAGGACTGCAAGAGAAGAAAGTGCACTGCAAAAAAATTTCAGCTGATATATTTATATAATACATTATATATAATATATGATATATAAAATATAATTTTATATAATACATTATATATAATACATGATATATCGCTCATGTACCCTCTGATTACAAACGGCAGTCGCTGTGGAGCACATTTCCAAGTCAAAAATAGTATGTTTTCATTTGCATTCATTACTGAAGGCTCATGATTTGTGCACAGCTTATGGCTCGACTTGCACCATATCAGCCTGCTAAGTCTCTGTTCTTTCCTTCTACAAGGCATATGCCAAATGCTCCAAAAATCTGCAATGCATGATGATCAACCATCATTAAACTGGTCTTTCACAGACCTTGGCATTAACTAATAGCTAACTATTTCATTGATTCTGATGTATCCAACACCATCAAAGAACAGAATGTGGAGAAGGATACAGAAATCATTTTTTGAAAGTTCAGCTTTAATAAGATAGTGAATTTCCATCGTGATAGCCATTATAAAAATGCAGTGACTAGTCCCATAAACTGGTGCACTACACTTTAACCAATGCAAATACAAATTGAGGCAACATGTGAGTAATTTTTGCTTCTTCCAGTCTATCAGACACTTAAGCTTTCATATTGCTACAGAATTTATTTAAAGGCTCTTTTATATAAGTAATGTAAAGGAAGCACAGAAATAGAGAGAATGAAGAGTTTGCACAGAAAACCTAATTTATTGTTTTACTATTTCATACTAGTTGGATTATCATAATTCTGCTTTTCTATTATGAATTCTAAAATAATCAAAAATCAAAAATAATGGAATGTATAAGGCTACAAAGTAGAAGAATGAAGATAACAACCACAACATAGTTGGAATCTCAGATGCATAATTAACATAACTGATTCCCAAGGCTAGATGCAAGTCAACGCATTCTTAATTATGGTCAAGTTTTATTATACAGAAACCAACAGAAATCTGTCTTCTATGTCCATGAACAAAAACAAACAAACAAAAAAAATCAACATTAAAAAAACTCAAACACCTCACTGACACTGTCCCAGAACACAGATGCTGCTTTCAGAAATAATTCATGTAATTCAGAAAGACAAACTTCTAAATCTCTTCTTTACTAAATTACTAAGTATTAAATATTACTAAATAATTCATTACTAAATATTAAACCAGGCCAATCGCAAACTATAATTTTCAACTTTGGAATGCAACCAATATTTTATTAAGAAAAACCAAGTAATTTTTTTTTTTACTTTTAAAAAATATCTATTTTATTTTTCCATCTTTGTTTTATCACAAAAGGTATTATTTCGCAATACTCAGCCTTTAAATTTTTGCCCTGCAATTAAAACATTAATATAGCCAGGGGCATTAAAGGACTGAGCCCTGAAATAAAGGACTATATAGAATTGCTGTAGAAAGGCTTCCCTTGCAACTGTAATGAATCACCTCTGCCAGTAATTAAATTCCAGTGGACATGAAAAAGGGATATGAATTTACTTAAAATACAACCATAAATTAGAAGAACCATCTTTGTATTACATGTTTAGATCTATACTGTATTTTAAGTTAGAAGAAAGTATAAACATCAAAAACTGATAAAGAGGTCCCCCAAACACACCCAACTTGCTTAATTTGAACTTAGTTCTATTCTTACATAGAAGAAAACGTCAGATAGTGTTCACAATTTGCAAGCACCCACTCAAATGTTCTTCCATTTTGTTCAGCTGAAAGCCCAGCTTTTCAAATCAAAAGGTTTTCTCCAAGTACCATTTCACACAGTTGAGCCTGATCAGTTCCTTAATCAGAGTACTTATCTTAAATATGCCTTTTTAGGATATTTAAGCATGAAGGCACTTTAAGGAGCTATGGTTCTTCTTGAGAGAAGTAAACAGGCTGCTAGTGCTTCAAATGTCCCACGAGCTGGCTCCAAGAACACTTGATCTCTCTCTTAAGAAACGATAGAGTGCCAATTGCTCATTTTGAGACTGAGAAACAGAGTAGGACCACATGTTAACTGTAATAAAAATTAACCCACTCTAAACAGAATCCAGATTTACTTCGAAGCTACTTACTATTATGAAGCTGGTAAAATTAAACATTCCCAGACTGACAACACGGGTCATCATCCCCTTCTTCAGAGAACAATCTCAAAACAAAAACAAATTAGAAAGCCACTCCAACCTAAAGAACAAGTGAAAAGCATTTCACAAGCACACCTATGGAGCCCTACCAAATCCAAAAAACAGCTGACAGAAACTGAATCATCTGCAGCTCTGCAGAATATTCTATCATGCAGTATTTTGCCTCAATTGCATGGTAAAAACGATTCAAATTAATACTAGATGAAGTATGGTTAGTTAAGTGGCTATTTGGGAAGTTTCCAAGATAAAAGCCAAGAGGAAAAGTCTTAAGATACAGCAAACACCACAGATATAGCCCTGAGGCCCCACAAGAAGTCATAAGACTAGTTGATAATTTATTTTTCACTTTGAATCCACCCTATTGAAGGTGTTCTGGGATTCCAAACCTTCTACTGTACTTTAAGGACAAACCTAATTTCACGTCTGGACCAATTTCTCTGTCCTAGTCTGGTGTGTTGTCATAAATACACTTAGTCCAAAATAATCATCACAGGAAAAAGTAGAGATGATAAATTTGCCCATGGAATGAACAGATAGCTTGGAATTTGAGGCTTCCTTTAACAAAAAGCACAGAAGAATCAGCAAAAGCAAACAAAAGAGAGAAGGTGGACAAGAGGCATAAAAGCACAGCATATGTCACTCCAGGCACCAGTAATTTTACAGCCTAGTTTTTCATGTTGGTCAGAAGTGACGAAGTTTCAGAATTACTGGTCATAATAAGGAGGTAATTTCTTACTAAAAACTAAATGCCAAACTCATGGCTCAACAAACCTGGCATAGGATTTTGAAACAAACCCCTCTCCTGCCTTGAGGCAGTAACTGCCTCTCAGCTCTAAGGCAAGGGCAGAAAGTCTTCACCAGTCCACAGGAGTCTCTCACGAGAGACAGTCTGATAATGAACAAAGCACAGTTAACCAACCCAAGATACAGGAAACTTTGTATTTACAGGCCAGGGGAAAATACAACAGAAGTTAAACTTAGAAAGTGACACTGTCAACACAAGACATTAAGGAAAATTAATTACACTGATATCTTGATATCTTCAAGAGCTCATGTTAGCAAAGCCCTTGAAATTTATTTAGGGAAACATCATTAGAAATGGTTCCAAATCAAAAGGGTATATGCACTGCATAGTCTTTCATCTATCCTGCATTTACTGCTGTGAGTGTAACAGACTTCAGAACGAAAAGGACTGACAGATAAGAAACGGTAGTTCTTTTTCACACACTTCCTTTGCATGTGGCCCCTGGATCACAAAAGCTACGCCTATGCCAAAGCCTGTGACAGTGACCCCAACCAGGTGTTTGCAGTTCCAATCTGTCCCCAAAGTGCCTGAGCCTTTGAGTGTTTTCAATGCCTGAAAGAGCCTTTTTAAGAATGAATGGACAAACAAAACCTTCATGATTTTTCAGGGCTACCTGGAATCAGGTACAAACCATCAAATTTAAGATTTAAATGCCTTTAAATTTTCCCATTAGTTCACTCAGAGTAACTTAGCAGTTGGAAGTTATTTCAAACTTAGCAGTTGGAAGTTTGGAGACCGACTACTACATATCCCTTTTGTTCTGTGAGCGCTCACCAAGAAGGAAGAGCACTGTTTTTACGATAACATATGGCCGTCCTATGGAAACACGCAGTGTTTCCATGACTGCCTTTTACTGATGAATTCAGCACTGTTGTGCTAGGTTTATGATTCCTCATTCCTAAAAAGCCATCTGGAATAAAGGGAAGCCTCACAGAAAAGGCAAGCACTATACAGTGTCGGTTTCCTAAGTACGTACTCTCAGCTTAAAATAACCATGTTCCAGCATGCCCTGATGACAGAAGTGGATTTCTTTGCATTTTCCAGAGACAAAGAAGGTATCTGCAATACCCCCAACCCCCTACCAAATGTATCTTCCCCTAACTAGGATTTCTATTTCCTTATATTTCTGTTGTGCTCTAGTTTTACATGTACTTCAATACATTACAGTTTCATCACCAATTCAAAATATGACTCCTTTCAATGCACAAAACCTGTAAAAGAACAAAAATTTTTGAAGACCTGAGTACAAATCCAAGTGTCAAATACAAGAGGGACTAATGAAATTACTGAAAAAAGCAAGTGTTTTCAAGAATTTTGCCTGACATTCAAACAGCTATTCACAGTAAAGGCAATAAACATGTTTTTATCTTAAACCCTTACATAAGTTGTCAATAAAAATCTTCAAATGCTTGAGACACAGCCTCACAGTGAGCTTCGTTTAATCTTTCAATTAGAAGCTCCCAAAGCAAATCACTCCTACTCTTAATAATTAAACTCCTCCATATGGCAAGTAGGCTGAGCAGGATCTAACAGTTAACTTGACAAAGTAATTTGTGGCATTATTTTTCACTCCAATCATTTCAATAAAAGTTCATCACTGCAACACATCTTTCCACTAAAAACAGTTTAAAAAAACAGACAAAATTTTGACAAAAAGCATAGAGTACCTTGTCTTCTAATCACAACACTGATGTTACTTAACTGAGCTTCCTGAAGAGGAAAATGCAATAACCCTAATGACAGCAGGGCAAGGGGAAGGGGTGTAACAGGAAAGGAGATTCAGAGCAATGTTGTCTCCAAAAAATTTGAAAGAGTAAAGTTTCACATTAGGTTTTTCTGCTGCTCTGTATTAGAAATTGAACTAACCTCTGAAACTGTTTGTAAACTCGCTCAATAACAGCAGATTAGACTCCTAAATTAAACTCCTGACTGCAAAGTCTGGTATATGGAGCACTTATTTCTGAATACAGATGTAATACTTAGTAGCTGGTAATGCTGCAGTTTAACAACAAATATATATATACATACCACCAAAAAATCCCACCTATTTACAGTCAGGCCCCATGAAAGCTGCCATGATTCTTTTAAAATCCACTAAACATTCTTCATTTAAAAAAAAATGACATGTCAAACAACTCTAAAATAAATCATTACAACTTCACTACGTATACAACTGATCTTTGCATGAGGGAGCCAAACCTGGTTTTGTCACTACTGAAAACTGTCCATTTATTCTGCTACTTCAGTATCTTTAAATATATGCAGATCAATTATATTCCTCCTTTCCCCCACATGGAAACTTGATGAGGCAAGCAAGGCTTTGATTTTTTCTTAAATCACCACTAGCTCATCTCTGCTTTCTCCACACCCACAAAAAATCTGTCTAATTCTGAACTTCATTTTCTATACGGGGGGGGGGGGAAATCAGTGAGATTGGTTTATTTAAAGCAGAAATTCAGTCAAATAATGTCATTAGTAAAACCAAGTGTTAGGACAGGTTTAGATTAAAGTTTTTCTAATCTTTCCTAAATAAAAAGCCTCAAAACAAACTGCAGAACAGCAGACACTTAACTTTCTGATCACCTGTTAAGACATTCAAAACATCTTACACTATCTTAGATAACTATTTAAGAACTTTGTAGCCAGAAAAACATTTACTCAAAGGAAAAGATACAACAGGAATTCTCCAGAGAATTATATTTGATGGCAAATCTAATTTTCCTTTAATTTAACCGCATTAAAAGCAACTATTCCAAACCAGCAATGCTTGTTTTAAAAGGAAATTGCAAAAAGGGTTTTGAATATGTTAATCATGCCACGGATTATTCTGACAAGACAAAAATATCGGTATAAACACTTCATTTAGACTGATAGGAAATTAATTATAAAATTACAACACTGTTCTGACTATATAAAAATCGAGAAGATGGATTCATGGCTTTTCCATCTCCTTCCCACACCCTCCCTGAGCAATGACACAGTTTGAAGGGAAGAGGAAGTTGGACAATTATTGTATACAATGGTCAAAGTAGACTGATTTAGAAAAGGAACTCCTGCCAACCCTAACAAAGCAGGATGAGAGGAAACTGGGAGATGCATCTTACACAAGCCCTCTAAAATTCTGTTTTTTCCTCCTTCCAACCTTACCTTTACTTCTATGATACTTACTATACAAAGCTGCAAACATATATGAATATTCAGTGCAAAAAAAAAAGTTCCAGATGTCTCATTCTTATTCTCAGCAATAGTAAGGTCTTTTTCACTTTACTTGTATTTATTAGTACAAGACCAAGAGAGGGAGTATTTAAAGTAGTTTAAATCTAAGTTTTCATGATTTGGTAGTGAAAACTACATTATGCATCATTAAAAATGTATTATGTATTCTTTGCACATTAGAGCAATTATCAGCAGCTAAAATTATAATAGCTCCAAGAAAAAAAAATTTACAGGGGTTCGAATATGACCTAAATTCTTAACTTCACCTGGAATAAACACACATCCTTAACTCAGACAAAATTAAAAAGGACAGTCAAGTATCTCTGCCTTATATTCCATACGTGTTCAGAAGTTACAGCTATTTGAGAAATACAATTGTGAATTTTGAGTTCATTTGTCAGTTGAACACTCATTAAGCTGATGAAGTAAGTTACAGGCGTGTATTCATATATATTCAGTGACAATGCATAAGATGCATCTAAGCACATATAACAACACATATCCAAGTTTTTATATATTTTAGGTCTGACTGGTTCTTTACTGCTGTTCTAACTATTTCCTCCCTTTTCTAACATCAGGAAGCTGAAAAAGATGCAGTATATCCCTGATGGTCTACTTTAATCTGCCCAAGAGTTTTTCAGTTCTTAAGAAAGAACAGCAGCGTAGCATTTAAGTGACTTTCTTAATTTGGCCAGGAAATCAGAGGACTGATTTACAGGTGATCTCCAAATGACTGATAATATGCTCATGTGATTTCCAAAGCAAACTTGCTAGTAATCATTTTCTAATTAAAACCTCATTTTCTTGCTTAGAATTTCATCCTTGTTAACACATTAATCTGGAAGCTGGATCTTCAGCCTCCTGGTGAAAGCCTATAGTCAATATTCAATGGACTAATTTCTATCTAGATATGGCTCAAGAGTTAAAAAGAGCACAAGGCACTAAATTCCTTTTTGGAAGACAGTGACATGCAGAATACAGCAACCAGGATAGTATGGCTTATGATTTAAAAATTTACAATTTTTTTTATTCATACTGAAAAGGTATGAACTTTTAAGACTGAAAAAGAGGAAGAGGAGAAGCACTGGAAGAGGATTTTATCATGTTATAAATTTTTGTAAAAAGTGTAGTAAAAGGCATAAAATTTTTACAGATGTAGTTTTAAGATTTAAAAGCCATCTTACACTTTCAAACAAATAAACTGAAATTTGCTAAAATTAGGAGTGTAATAAAGTCAAATTAATTATTTTCATTAATAATTATATTTCATAATTAATTTAATTCATAAATATATAAAACATTTCATAAAATGTTTTATATATAACTTTAAAGTTTTAATCACGTCATTGTTTCCTCTGATTTTTTTTTTTCACATGTGATTCATAATCATATCCTATATCCATGAATCAGGCATGTAAGCATGACATTGCTGGCATTACTGAATTGCTTCACTCTTCTACACCATCTGATCTAGTACGCATATTATTAACTGTTCCAACCAAGGAATCAAATTTAATCCTCTGTGAGCACCATCTGTAGCATCATCAGTTCCCTCAAAGTTCCTGTAACAACATGTTGTCAGGATGTATTTATACTTTAAGAGATCATATCAGAATTATACAACTGAAACTTAAATTAAAAAGATGTAACATAATACTAACAATAAAGGAAGATTGAAATAAAGCATCAGGACCCTCTTTTTTAAGACACAGTCTGTTAGGGTTCTAGCATTTGAGTATTAAATTGCCAGCCTACGTTTATACTTTCAGAAATACAGAGGCACTGAGTGCATAGATTCATTTTATTTAATCAATAACAGCATAATGAAACAGTTCCTTTTAGCACCATTCAATATATCAGTAATTGTAAGTATGTATAAATATCAGTTTCTTTAAATAGTCCTATTAGCTTATGCAAAAATTTAGTGGTACAGATTGCTGGCTAGTTAAGGACTAACCTACTTCCAGAAGCTTACGTGAACTGCTCTGCTGTTAGCACTCCAACTCCAGATTGCATAACTGGCAGTTTTGCTCCTACTAATATGCTGCTAAATATTTTTCTCATGATGAATTTCACCAAGTGATAAAACAGGCTGACAAATCTGCTTATGGTGTCTCAGTTCACCTTGGCTTATTTGATGCAAATTAGATTTAAAGAGCCTTTTAAAAAAAACAACCTTTTAAGGAAGCAAAAAAAAATTTAAGAATTAGACACTCACACATCTCTGGAGATAACATCATTATGCTCAGGCTCAAACTTAGCACAAATAGTAAGATTTACAATTATCAGAATGTTACAAAAAGCCATAGTTGCACATATCTCAGATACATCTTGGTTGATACCGTTCCAACAAATGTATTTCTAGGCCCATAAAAAGAGTAGGAAATGCTGTAGTTTTCCAACATGTGTTTTGTAGCTGTTAAAGTGGTGAATAAAACAGAAGGCAATTCTTACAGAATGAGCACACACTCAGCACATACTCTGTGCATAAAGTCATGCACTGGAATCACTCAGAGTAGAAAAAGAGAAACTCAATTCAATTAAATAAGAACTCCAAAACCTAGAATAAGTCCTATCATGTTAGAGATTTAGCTCAGACGGATTGTTTTTAAAAAAAGTTCACACAAGTTCACACATGGCTCTTCCCATCAAAACGAGTTAGATACAATTTGGATACAAGTTTAAAGTACAGTATTCCCCCTCTACATAAATCTCAAGTCGTTGCATAGAGAAGGAAACAGTAAGGTCCCCAAAAACTCTGCATTTGCTTGAACAACACACATTGCCAAATACTACTTATACAACTTCAAACACCATCAGTGCTCCCCAACAGCAGAAGCATACTCAGGATGCAAGGAAAAGCCAAGGAATAATTTCACATATGCTCCAAGGCAGAATAAGCCAAAGACTAATGCTAAAAGGATTCCTAATTGTTCACGCCCCCACCATCCCACCATTCATTCCTGTCCCCGTACTATCTCCTTTCTTGTACCAATACAAGCACATTTGTGCAATCATGATGCAAGAAGGATCAGAAAACTGATTCTGTCTGAATGTTTTCTCTATGCGCCTGCACAAGCACTTGTGACAGCAACGGTGCAGGGGAGGAGGAAGAAATCCATGTAGAAGCAGAGAAAAATGCACTTCACAGTCAGTGCTGCTGCTAAACCCTGGTCCTGATGTGCCCCATGTTACAAGTGAATCTAACCAGCAACATGCTAGGTGACCAATAACTGAAAAAACTGAATTAATGTAGTGGAACAACATCTACACTACTTGAGCGAAAAACTCCACCTCATTTTTTAGATCCTGGGTTTTGCTACTAGGAGGCATAGGACAAGGCTGTCTCCGAGACAACTTGTTGCAACTAACTATCAAGTGTTTTTCCAAGTTTTTTTCAAGGATCTTGTGGCCTTATAAAACCTAAAAGACTTGTGTAACGCTATAGGAGATGAAGTAATAGCAAACACAAATAAAACTCCACAACATTTGACAAAACAACTTCTACCACCACTGCCAGCAAAATCAGAATTTGTCCTTTCTCCAAGGCTCTCCCTGAGAGCCTGGAGAAAGTTCCAGGCAAAGCTGGCTTTGGTGGCAGTCAGTCCCACATCGTAAACAGTAGGTCTTGAGAGACACCACATCTCTACAAACACACACCAGCAAGCTCAAGGTGTCTGCTAAGTGCATGTCTGCCCCAAATACTGCTGTAATTTATGTTGTGCCTTCATTCAAGATTCATTTTCCAAAACCTTGGCGCCAGAGCATGCATTAAGAATTAAATACACAGGACTATAAAAAAAGCAGCATAGCAGAATCCATCCCAAGGCTGACAAACTATGACACTTGGCTACACAAAGCCAAATGAGTTTGTGTTTGGGGATTTTTTTTGCTTTCTTCGGAGCCTTTTTTAAATTTTTATTACTGGCAGCACGAGATGACAGCTTTCTCAAGATAAGAAACAGCCAGAAATATACTTAGGGAAAGCTTAAAGGGAAGAACAAGAAAGTATAAAGATCTTTTATAATTTAAGACTGTGATAACTGAGGTTACAACCAACTGCAAAAGAATATCGGTATAAGATATCTTTAAAGGTAGCCACTAACGCTAAGTGATATATAATCTACTCTTAAGTCTTATGCTCCTGACATATACTGGGAAAAGTCAAGATGAAATGAAGGGTAGTATGCTTTTTCCAGATGATGACTACTTCTACTTCCTAGAGTCATTACAAATACTTTATGACATATATGCATATAATTTATTTAAACATAAAATTTCAGTCTATATTTTAGACTCTCGCATAAGAGTTTAAACACTAATATTGATTTGTATCTATCATATTTGAAAATAATAAAGTATGAAAATTTATATCCTAATTTTTTTTTTAAACTCTGCTGGACACATACTGTGAACAGAGCTGAGCTGTGTGTCTCATGCACAGCATTACCAATACTTCTGTTGCTATTTGCTCTCCATAACAGACAGCAGTAGGAAAACAGGCACAGAGTCAAACTGCAAGAGACAAGTGTTTCCACTACATTACCTCCTTTTAATATATCAAATATCAACACATATAGGCAGTCTGTCATTTTCAATATCAAAAACCAAGTGACCTCATAAAGTAAAGAAAGCCATTTGCCCATCATTAAACATAAACAAAAACAAACCAGAACCATGAAAGATTAATTCTACTTCATTACGTTCAATTAGATTCCATTTTCAAAAACCCAGGAAGTTAGTTTCACACAACACTTTCTGCTTCCCACTGAAACATGTTACAAATAGACCAGACAGAAAAAACACCTTTACTAAACCAGTAGGGTTTAGTGTTGGGGTTTCTGTCTAGTTTTGTTAGGTGTCCTGTTGCTGGTTTATGGCTTTCATAGACAATGAAGTGCCTCCTATCTCAGAGAGGCATGTTTTGTAATACTATTCTGCCTTGTAATTTCACTTTGGTTTAATCAAATACAAGGACATCCATACTCCAGGTTTTATCTCCAAGGCCTACTCTCATGCCCTAAATGCAATACCTGACAAAGCTGACATCCAAAAATCAAGTATTCAATGTCAGTCATATCTACCAACCAGCACAAATGTTTTAATATTTTCTATACTAACACAGTGATTTGTTATAAAACTTTACTTTAAATCTTTTTTTGTCTGTAACAATTTTAAAGCAATTTTTATACCAAGTCATCAGCTAGGGGCAGGGGGACAGTGTTTTTCTATTCTGTATTTCTGAGGAATACCAAGCACCATAGACCTACAGTGGATACCAGAAAACGGGTAGCATATTTATGCCTTGCTCTCCAAAACAAAATGCTACGTTCTCTATTTGTTCTATTAAAACACAAAGGAAATAGTTTCCCTCTTTCATTAAATGTCATTAGTTTACTAATATTTAAATTAACATCCATAAAGTATCACTTGTAAAAGTTTCCAGTTACCATGAAAAGAGAGAAACATAAAAAAACCCCTCTTCTGACATTTAAAACATTTGCTGAAGTTCTCTTCATGCAAGTGAAGTTTTACTACCTATGCTAAAACAAAGCCAGGTAACGCTGCCTCTAAAATATTTTTAAACTTACTCAGTTAACATTATCACAACAAAAAGAATTAAAATTTTTCAAACTAGGAGGATATGTTCAAGGAAAATTTCCCTCCTACTCAGAAATTCTGGAAAAACATGCTGGAGACAGACCAGAGAACAGCAATATGTGTATATGCGACAAAGATGGGGCTATGACAAGAAGAGAACAGAACCCAACTTTGAAAACCATGATTTTCATAGTTTACTTCAAAGTGGTAGCATCACAAATCGAGAGCTTAGTATGCTCACCATATTGTAAGCAGACAACAATCTCACAGAATTATTTTCTCCCTCCCTTTACCTATGATAACATTACACACAGCCCATACCAGACAGACAACGCTACTGACCCACTTCCCTACTAGCTTAGCAATTATCAGTTAAACTCTCAGTTTGTCCTTCCTTTCTAGTTTAAAATTTAAATTTGGTATTCTTAAGATATTTAAAGGAGGAAGTGTCATAGCATTAAAGGAAAAGTCTTCCATCCAGGCATATCAGAAATTCAATCTGAAACCTTTCTTCTAAACAAGTCTACAGATTTACTTCTCTCAGCTTTCAGGACCTGGCCAGATGACATCATCTCACACTGGTGACATTCTTGCTCAAAGCACAAGTTTGACATTCAGTGGTCCCTCTTCAATCAGCATCTCCATCACCTCTTCTGAAAGGCCGATTCTACAGTAACAACTGTGGGTCATCATCACTTCTGCTCTCTTCCCCCCATACTGGGGGCTCCAATTCACAAATACAAATAAACATGTAATTGCAGTAGCCAACCTTATTTACAAAATCTTAATTGTATCCTCACCCTATGTTCCTAGGATGCTCCTAGGAAGCACTCTTTATTGAAGAAGTTGCTTACCCAGCATATTTACATCCCAAAGTATGAAGTAAATACCTAATAACAAGCAGAAGAAAGAACAAGGCAACTCTGAAGAACCCCCTGGAAAATCCTGCTTAAATCCCAAATCTGTGCACAGGTTTTACTTCCTTTCAACATGTATATGTACTCCTCATGTCAATAGTAACTATTCATGCATACAAATCAACTTCTCCTAAGCAATGCCTTGTAAAATCTGTATGCTTTTACCATCACTTCAGCTATAACCAGTACATTGTATATAAGGAAGAGAGATGACTTTCAGCTGAACTTAAGGCATGCTAAGGAGAACAGGGTGTCAAGAATTGTTATGCCCATAGAAGCCCAGAGCTTGAAAATCTATCTCAACAAGAACAGGTACATTCGTTTCAAGAATGAGGGGTTTCTTTCAAGCTACACTATGTTGTATAAAATTGCTTTGCATCTTGTAGTTCCATAAGAAATACTTTTTACACAAAGAGACATTTTATACACACAATCTTATAAAGGCAAAAAAGCTAGAAATCTACTTTACATGGCCATGTCTAGCCACAAGTGAATGACAACCCACACTTTTAAGTGAGATCAATTGCAAAAGTCTATATTTGTGCCATGGCTAGAGCAAAGAAACATCGACACGGTTAGTTTTCTAAAGCTCCGGTAAGATTCCATGTTGTTTTGGTAAGAAACCTCACCTTTCCTTTCAGTGATTTAAAAATTGAGACATCTGAGATTCTCTAGGGACTAATACATTAAAAAAGTTTTAACGGCCGTATGCCATTTACAAAGTTTAAAGGTAAATATTTTGAGAACGATTAGCAATTTTCATATGTAGAAGGGAAGAAAAGACAGGGGTGTTTCAAAATGCTTTTACTGTTTTTATAACCTGTAAAAGTAATTAATGAAAACTGTTACATAAGTTACTGCACTACAACTGCAATCTTGATCAAAAATAAGATTCAAGATGCTGTTAGCTAAGTTGCCATTAAGAGCAGGGGGAAGGGAAAGAGAAGGGTGTGGATAAGATAGTAAATCATCAGTTTTACTGATTGATTAAGAGCGGTGTAAAAACACCACCTCACAAAAAACATTTAATATATTTACAAAAAATAATTATTTGCCATTTTAGGTAACAGACTTTAGCCATATTTTGACTGGAAAGTTGTAGAAATTATTGCATATATTATTGCACTAAGAAAGAGAAACAATCAAAATCAGATAAACTGAAGTGAAATTAAGGAGATATGCAGATTTAATGCAACCAACACCCTGAAAATCTAATCCAATAGATCAGTTCTTAAGCTGAAACAAGTTCTACCTCAACATGAAAAATACTGAGTTCAGTAGTGTGTAACTACCCACAGCATCATCTTAGGGAAGGTGCAAACTCTGAAACACATTCAGGGCTTAAACAGAACACCAACAAGAATTCATTCCAACCTTTTCTGAACAGCATCAGCTGTTCCATGTAACTGCACACTGAACTTGGGCATTACTTAAGGGTAGGCTTTAATGCAATCAATTAAAACCTTTTCTCTAACACTTGCCAGGAATAGCTTACCTAGTAAGCAGAGTAAAGCTATTAACATTTTTAAGTACCAATATTTAATCAGTCTCAAGTAGCAAACTAACAGAGAAATCAGTGCAGCAAACATTGCTTAAGTTTACTAAATGTAATGGTGTAAACAACTGCAAGTTTCATTGAGCTTTTAAATCTAAAGGTTTGGAGAATGCAGAAGTCAGTAGGTAATGTAAATTACTCATAGTAAAATTTAATCTCAGCACTAAGGGTTTCTTTGTTCGGTTGTTGTTGGGGTTTTTTTTCCCCCCAAGAAGCGTAATTATTTCAACAGAAGTTTTAACAAACAAACAAACTTAAACACTTGGGTTCTTTAAATTCCCTTGTTTCATGCAAAATCACATGGTTATTGATTTACTGATCCCTTACAAAGGATTATCTGTTGTAGTAAAACCTGATTATTAGAATTCCTTTACCTTGGCAATTAAAATAAATATTATACCACAAACTTAAAGCCATAGACAGGACTGCAAGACTCCCAGACCGCGGCAAAAATTAAGTATATACTATTCCAAGTACTGAATACCAAAAACTTACAGAAACTGTCAAACAAGTAAAAAAAAAAAAACCCTAACTTTAACAACAGGAAAGTTCAGAGTCAAGTACAATTTTTCAAATTACAACAAAATTCTGCAAATACCTACAGAGATAATAAAAAAAAAAAATCTACTTTACTAAAAATACAATCTTATGTTGCTACCAAAGCACAGCTTTGAAAAAAATCATTCCTTTTGCCGTCATTTACAGTACTTTTCCAGAATAGGCCAAACAAATACAGGAAATTCCATAAATGCAGACCAGTGAGGTGACAAATGAAATACCCAGCTCCATGGATCAGTCTAGAACATGGATTTTTACACCCTTTTATTTTAAAAGCAAGTATTCCATTTATTCTAAAAACAAGTAACAAGTAATTCCTGCCCACACTCCATCATATGCAACATCATATATTCACTTAAAAAAAAACTCCTTAAATGAACAGAAGAACACGTTTTTCTTATCTGAAAGGGCTTTCTACCTGCGGGCCTATTTGAAATGACTCCAAAAAAGAGACAGCACGAGGGTGAGGGCTGTCATAAAAAGAAATAAGCTTTTATATGCTTAAACACCCACTTGCACTTTTCAAATTAGATCAGCATTTGTCAGAATAATATAATTCTATGTATGCACAAAAAAACCCCAGTATACTCATCAGGACAAATAAGAGTGTAGATAATTGCTAAATAAAAGATATCTGAAGTAACAGAACACAAGCAACTGCATAAAATTAAAATAAAGACAAGCAGGATTTTAGCTGCAGTTTTTCACAGGGACATCTTGATGCAAATGAGGTCTGAAGACTTATGTTTCCTCTAAATATTTTATTTTTATTTCTGTAGGTATTGCTACACAATAAACAACATCAGTACATGCCAAGTTCATATAACAATAACTGAGCACAGGCCCGTTGACCTACATATGAACAACACCTGCAGTAGCCCAGTAAAACACAGAAGCAAGAATGGTTTTCCACCTTGTCAAAATTAGGCCAAATGGCAACTTAAAAAGAACAAACCTGGGCAACAGTTTCATTTTACATTTTTCCTCCAAAAAACGTCAGTTAGAATCTGTTCAGTCATCCCCATGATCTTGATCCAAACCTAAAAATGCCACCCCAGCTCTGCCTGCACACTCTACATTAGTTTAATCTGTCTCTGCAGTGTAGAGTTACCCACCCACATGAAGATGTGGCTGATAGAAGCCACGCCTCAGAGAGGCTTCAAGCAAAAACAAGGAAATCAGGCCAAACATACAGCTATGTCTGCTGCATCATGTCTTCCTGTCACCTCTGAGACTGCAAACTAACCCAAAAACCTCTCTCTTCTCATTAGCATCTTTCCTGTCCGGCCAAAGCCCCATTGCCAGGACACTCCCAGGTCCCTGGCACAAGCTGGAGACAGGAGAATAAACTGCAGCACAAGCCCAGTCCAAGCTGAAGCTGCAGCCTCTGGTGCGTCAGTAACTAATCAGGAAGATAACAGAAAGATGATTTCCTAAGTCAGTCTTGAGATTTTCTGTATGGGTGTAAATATTTAACTCGGTTTGCACACGCCTCAGGCAGGACTTACAAAGTGAACATAATCACTTTTAGCACATCGCTGAGCAGTACAACTAGAACCACCAGCCTGTGGTTTTGCACAATGCTCAATTCACAGGTAGGAAAATACTTTCTCTTCTGTTAGGGGACAAGAGAGACAAGAAATGTGTTGAAACTAAAGGAAATAATATCCCCATAATTACATACTCAATTGGATATACTGTAACGCACTAGAATCTAAGCAACCTTACCAAAGAAGGTTTGTGAAAAATGGGCATAATATGTAAATAAAATGTTGCTTCTTAATAGGAGTTAGTAAAAAAAAAAAAAAAAACAAACCATTCCTCATTTGGTATGTAAAATGTTTTATTAGCAGAAATCAAGACAATTTTGCCTTGTTTCAGTTTGAATCCACAGGAATTCTTGGACACAAAGAGCCACAGATTCCTGATATGATGTCCTCCATTTGTTTGCTATTTAACACATTTACCAAATATGGGAAAATTACCTCTCCCCTTAATGCCTTTTTTTACTCAGCCTATCAGAGTGCCTTGAGTTTTTCTCTTCGCTCATCAATACACTAAATATTGCATAAATATATTCTAGGAGAAAAACAGCTACATTCAATTCTGCCTGAAAAGCTTCAACTTTGTTTCTTGAAGGTGAGATAGTATTTTACCTGAAGACAAATTCAACAGCCAGCAAATCATACAAAATCCTTGTCATAAGCTGTTGTACTCCACAGAAGAGAGAGTACAACAGGTAAAACAAAACAAAAGACAATTTTCAGAGACAGGATATAAATGCAGAAGAAAAATATTGAACACAACATATGGAGCAGATCTTTTGTACTCAGAGGCTTAGAACCATGCAGTTTATACCTGAAACAAACACTGAGACTTCCTTTTTTCCTGTCAGTGCTGGAAAGCTACAAGTTCAATTGCAGAAATGACACCGAGCATAATGATCTTCTTCCTTCCTACTGAGTTTTGCTGTTGACAAAGGAAAGTATGTTAACAGAAAATGCCGTCTATGACAATTTGCAGAGAAATCCAAGCCTGAGCTGCAGAGAGGGAGATGTGGAGGGGAAGGGATAGAACAGCTGACCACTGCTGATCTCCACACTAAGTCACCCAAGGTAATTAAACATATTGGAATGTTTTAAAGAACTTCTTACCAGAAAGACTGCTAATTGGTGTTAACTACATTAAGTTATTTGCTTAATAAGCAGCTATTAAAAGTTGCTAAATAGAGAAAAGCAGAGGTAATTACACCTTCCTTGCTTGAGTACTGTGTGCTGTTCTGCTCATCTCTAAACAGAATGAGCATAATTCCAAAGGAAGAAAGGGGAGATCTTCATATGCAAAAAGCATACGATAGAAAACAAAGTAAAGGAAAGTAAACCAAATAGTGAGTTTTTTTCAAATCGATAGTATTTTGAAAAGCTACTAATTAAAAAAAAAAAAAAGAGAGAGAGACAAACTGCCTTTACATGGTGTAATACACCATTATGACAATAAGTTCAATTGATCATCATGTCCAAGACATCAAACTTTTTTCCAAGTGAGATCTACATGCTGGAACATAAAGCCATGTTTATTTTAGATAAGAAAAAAATCAAGCAGTCTGGAACAAGTCTTCACACTTCAGGACACAAGGCAACTAGTGAATGTTTTTTGTTAGGAAGAGTTATACTAAATTGCTGTGCTGCAACTATGTGCTAGACTTCCTGTAATATCCTTTCTCAAGCTCCAGGGAAAGGTTATTTCAAGATATTAGATAAACTATTTATTTTTCTGAATTTGTAAGGTAATTATTAGGTTCTTAAACAAGGTTTTAACCAGTTACTTCTGGACCAGCAAGGGGTGAGAAGCACACCATAATATGCCTAAAAGCCTACTTGTGAATAGCATCAATTATTGTCTGAAAGAGTAATCTTTGGAAAAAAATACAATTCCCTAAGGAGTCTCCATGGATTTCTACATTACACCATCATGGATAATATACATGGCTTTTAGCTTAAAGAAGTAGACACCAATGTTTTAGTAAAGTTGATCCCAGAGGAATTGAATCCTCTCTCCTCAGGAAGTGAAGTTTTACCAATATGGTTCTGAATAACAGATAGTGATAGATGCTCTGTAGAAATGCAAGTAAGTTGGCTCTTTTATGAAAGCAGTAAAAATATTGCCCAAGACCACTTTGTTCTGAACACAATATTTTGATAGTCTGTGAAGATCTACAATCACATCCAAAATTTGACTCCATTAATACTTTTTAAAAAACAAGGTAACAGAAGAATGTGATACATGCATCGTCCTTGTCTGTTATCCAAGTCTTTGGAAGTAAACAAATAGTCATAAGTAAAGCTAAATTATGCACAGAAAAGTGAAAAAAGCATTTAGGGTTTTTTGCAGTGTATTTTCAGTACTAGTAATTTTTGAACAATCCGTTCTCATGCATACACTAACATAAATTCTGCTAAACTAAGGTTTTTTTTAAAAAGTAAACCTACCCTAAAAACAAAGGTGCTTTGTCAATGAATTAGCTAAGAACTTTCAGTCACGTAACAAAAGTATGCAAGACTATGCCATGAGTGGAATAAAGAATACAAAATGTAACCTGCCAGGCGCCCTCAGAGTGGAAAGTTTCAGAATCACCACATTTCTCATATAAAAATAAACTATGTAATTATAAATGTTTCTTAATTTAGCACTTCTGTTTTGCTTTATAATTGTTTCTTATGCAGTTATAAACTTTATACAGCTAAAAAATTATTATTTAATTACATGAACAAACACACCAAAAGAATAACAGACAAGGAATAATCCTGAGCAACATTTCACAGCTTCCTGACTCGTTTACTGCTGGGAACTGCATATGCAACCCTTTAAACCCTGCACAAATCAAAGCTGTCACCACTGCTATCCTAAACACCTGCACTTCTCTAGGATAGCATGTTGTTAATGCCAAGAGGGTTTTTTTCTAAACACATGCAGCCTTTTTACAATGGATTGTGCATCATGGACAATCTTTGCTACCCTCCCTTTACAGAGCTTTTCCCGACCCATCCCTTATTCCTCTGGCAACTTTTACTTAGTTTCTCTATCCATGCTCAGTCAGTATCCATCTTCTGCTCAACGTTCATAAGGCCAGACTGGCAAACTCTCCTTAGTTACTCTTTTCTCTCTACAATCTGGTAGGGCAACAGTGACAGCTGCTTGAGACATCACATATTAGTCCAAGCAGGTGCATGGACAGAATGGAAGACTTAACTTTGACATACTTTTTGCTGAAAGTTGACTATGCTACTTTTAATTACAGAATATTTAATATTCATGCAATATTCAGCATTACTATACCTAAGTAAGGTCCCAGTTCAGAGGAGATATTAACACAGTCACACAACATACAAAGGTCCTTTTGCATATATTGTGTTAAACTGAACACAAAAATCATTTCCAACATTAAGTGTTGGGTCAATCATCAAACTCCGACTGCAATGATACAGGCATTCACTAATTGGGCAGAAATCACAAAAAGTCAAAATAAGTTCAGATAGTAATGAGGCCTTAACTAATCTAAATTGCTTTGCATCATATTTATTAAGAACAAGCTCCAGATTTCTCAAGTACTCACCCTCATATCATAAACAACATAAAAGCAAAAGCTGCATAGAAATTTACTCCTGGAATATTTTTTGAACACCTCGCTTAGCAAGTTCCTTTGGACATTCAAGTGAAGAAGTAAATAACAGGTGTGACCAAAAGGAAAGGTCATGTTGGACAGGCATCCAAAGACAGAGTTTTGCCCAAGGAAAAAAAAAAAAAGACATTAAGTTAAAAAATTACATGACAGAATAAGTCATTCTATATTAGAAAAAACAGTATTTCTAAATATATTATTTAGTTATTAAAATATTTGCATATAAAGAGTTACCCTGCAGATTTCTAGAAGTCTTAATTACATGAAACACATTCAGCTGTGCTCAAAATTACAGTACAGAACTTAAGCATAAGTGTTCACTTATTACAACTTGCATTAATCAGAGATAACAGATAAGACTTCTCTGCAGATTCCAGTGTTAGTCCAAAAAAAATGAACAGACACTCAGGAGAATCCTATAAAATATTCCCAACAACTTTTAAAAGATCCTCAAAGGCAGAACAACTGTAGCCTCCTAACAAGCTTCAGATTATATGTCACTGAACATTCCTGAAGATTCTGGGTTTTCTCTGTCTGTCTGATATCTTTCAAAGACAAGCCTATGCCATCAGAAGAAAAGTCATTGCCCACAACTCTCATCCTTCCAACTGCAAAACACGTTTGAACAGGAATGAACCACTCAGAGCAACTCCAGGGCTATGGTAGCTTCAAAAGCAGAGTAGGCAGCACAGCATTCTGCTTGTGACTAAACCAATCACAGTTGCATGATACTGAACAATTGTGGGCGAGGATATCACTACTTCTAATTTAGTACAACATTCTGCTACAAAGTACAAAGTGTTACTTGAATTTCCCTGATGCAATTAATGCAGAGGTGGAACTGTTCTTTCCTTTTTCCATAGCTGTGCTTCAGTCTTATCTACAGATCTAAAATATTTCTGTTAAGAGTTTTCAGAACTACATTAGCTGATGGCTACTCTTTACTTCTGATATTCCTTATGAACATAGGCAGCACCAGCTGTGCATCTTACACCCACAAAAAAAATAAATTTAGCAAAGCAAGGAAATTCTTTCTGGAACCTACACAGCATTTTCAGTTATGTAGTACTGCACCCAGCATCTTACAAGACCCACACAACTCCTGCAGCAAAAGTTTAGCAGTAGAGAAATGCTGTATTTAGCTTTTCAATATTCCTTTTCCATTCTTAAATTGGAGCAAGAAATAAGGGGTAAATCAAATGAGTTGAGAAAGCCTGTTAAAGAGGGTTGGGGTACACAATCAGAACATACAAAACATGCACAAGATTTGTTGGGGTGAAGTAGGCAAGGTAAATGCAACAGATAAAACATTTTTTAAAAATTTTACCAAATATATTATGAAACATTACATAGTAAAAATTTTCCTTATGCTGCAATCCAAACATTCAGATGAAGTCAGTAAAATGGTTCAAAAGGTGAAGAGAAAGCAAACATAGATCATCTTCTCTAGTAAATAAGTCATATACTAAGTCTCAAACCTTCTGAAAGTGATAAATTATTTCTAACAAGGCTATCAAAGATGGGGAGAAGGAGTTAACACCACCTCCCTTTCCCTGAGTAACATATTAATTATAGCTTCCTAGGTACTATTACTGATTGGCTGAAACCTTATCCTGCAGCATTTGAAAGCTAAATCACATAGAAAACAAAGCTTAAGTGCACTTAGAAAGCACTGCAAACATAAATATCAAATTAATATCCAGCCTGAGCAGTAATTATTCATTCTGTAGCATTCAAAAAATTTAAAGACATGAAAGAAATATGACAAAAATACCTGACTAAAAAGAGTTTAAGTTTACATATAAACTTAAACAGATTAGAGGCTCCTTAAACAGAATAAGGCACTGCTTCTAGAACAGTTCTCTATATATAAAGCCAGAAGAGCAATATTTTTGCACTGTATCTGAACTAAGTGTCCTCTTCACACTCAAAAGAAATTAACAGTGAGCAGACTTAGTGACAAGATCCATATGTCGAAACAGGGCTTTCTCCTCATGGCAAAACAAGTTTGCTCTGTTAGAGAAGGAGCCCAGATGGTGACACCTCAAGAGATGTGAAATGAATCCCATCCTTAAAGTTTCTGATCAAGTAACACCATGGGTATGTGCTTCAACACCTCTGGGCCCTACAAACTCGACAATGTTAAACACCAAATTAAAGTAATATGAATAGGTGAAGCAGAAACTGTGCATAACAATGGCTACCCAAGTACGTTTTTCTGACCACATCCTGAAGTTTGCATGGTCTGAATCACCATCTCCCAAATGATGCTGGCTTTCTCAAAGTCTCATTCAATCATGGCTGGGCTTCGCAAACGAAGATTTGGGAAGGGCTCTACCCACGTTTGTTACCAGGGCCTTGGTGGCTGAAAAGGCCAATACGAGATAGACATATCCGATTGCAAAAGGCACAGCAGAAAGACTCCTTAGGTGGTACATCCTGCAAGACACGATTCTTTCTGCATTAGTATGACAACAATAGCCTTGACATGAGCAACAGCCATTCAGAAAAGCCAAGGAGAAGGAAGCAGGCTCGCTGCTGGATATATGCAGTGTGGGCAGTAACAGCTGCTGCTGGGCTGGCTGCTTTCCTCCACTCTGGGCCCTGTACCTCACCAGTAACCACCACAAATGCTTCACCCAGCACTGAGGCCAACAGCAAAACTTCCTGCCTGCTCTGCCAAATGCAAACTATTATTTCCCTATTTCCTCTGAAAGGAACAATTGCACAAGAGCTGCAGGAGGCATGAAAGGCATCCTTTGGATGATGACACCTCAAGAAAAATAAAATACAATTTCTCATAGAAGTATTTAACCAATATTCAGATATATAGGTATACCTATTGTCTTTAAAATCTTTCAGGTTAAGAATTAAATAATTGAAGTTATTTTCATTACAATTAAACTTCATATCCATTTTAATTGCTAAACAAAAAATTACAATCAGTAAAATCAAGGGATTTCTCCTATTTAACAAACCAACTAACTCAAACTTGCACTTTGAAGTATTCTCTATTTAACAACAGTTCAAGATAGGCCAAAGAGGTAGCAAGTTTCAAAATATTTATAAGCGAGAAATCCAAGACCATCAGGTGAGGGTATTTCATAAAACACTTGAACATGTCAGAGCCAATGGCTCAGGATTCATGCAAATATTACAGGCTACTTACAGCTCTTGGACAAGATGCACAGGACAAGTACAGCACTTACCTTGCCCTAGCACTTCCAACTGCAACACTTTGAGAACTTATTGGTGTTGGCGGTTCTACTTGACACCAGTATGAACGTCAAAATTCACCCTCTACAACATCTCTAACTTACTTCACACACCAACACTAAGAAAATATTCAGGAACTATGCTCTCCACTAGGTGTCCAACAACTCTAGGGTTAAGTAAAATACTTTAAGAAATGCCTTATATGCTTTAGCTCCACACAATACGGAATGCTCCGTAGTCAAGTTCTGATGTTAAATTCACTACCCAGCCAATCAAAAGGAGCTCTTTGAAATATTCAAGCAGTTGTACAAACGGCAGCCTCTGTGCTGATCCCAGGACATAAGCTGTTGTTTTCATCCATCTGCAGAAAGCACTGAAGAATTTTATATATGTCAGTCTTCTTCAAAATTCTGAATGCAAAACTTGCCAAGGAAAATATAATTATAGCTCTGTCTTTATCGTGAAGTACATGCTCCTTTCCAGCTGCTAACCAGTCTCTTACTACACTCCCAATAAAGCTTGTACTTTACGATCATTAAAAATACAGCACGGACCTGAAAAAGCAAACTCGATTTTCTCTCCTTGGAACACCATACTTTTCTTAATTTTCATGTGCAAAATGTCCTTGTTACCAGCAGATTGTTTCACTTCCACTTTCGTTTTAATCGTGTGCAAAAAAAATTTGAAAAAGGCAAACTAAACTAGACATCCATGAAACGTTTCTGCAGTCGGTTTTCAGAGCAGAACCCAAGGCAAGACCAGACAGTTTCACTTCAAGTATTGACAATCATACAAGAAGCAGTGAAACAAATACTTTTGTTCCACGAAGCCTTCTAAACCTTTTTTTTTTGGGGGGGGGGGGGGGATGGTGGTTGGAATAAAAGATACAAGAGGCCACAAAGTCTGAACAGCCAGTGATTTTCCCTCAACACCCTGCAAATAAGAGTGGCCTGGTAGGAACTACAGAGTGAATGCCCATTTTCCTAAGCAAATTAGATGAATGATCTTCAAAAATGGGTTGATCAACCTCTAAAATTGCCACATTACTATCTAAAACACTACAGTTGCCTAAAATCTTCACCCACAGTCAGAACGGAAGGTGAAAGACCAGAGACTGGTTCTCCCATCACAGATAGCAAGGCACAATATCTAGTCTTTAATTGAGTATTCTGAAAATTACAGTATTACTACAGTATTCTGAAAACTCAGTATATTCAGTTGGTATGATTAGTCCTCTGCCTAAACCCTTCTCAAACACTTCACAGATCCCAAAAATACAGTATCAAAACAACAAATTACTAGAATTAAAGCAACATTTTTAAAACATTTGTACTAAAGCATCAAAAAAATTCAATTCAAGTGAATAATCAACTATTATATTTATATTTAAAGAATAAAAGCAATAATTTGGGTAACAAAACAATGGCTGTCTTGTTCTTTGGATTCTGTAAGAATGTTAATCTGCTTCTGACAACCTTTTGGGCACAGAAAACTAACTGTGATAAAAAAATCAAAACCAAAAAAGTCATTGTAATTTTGCTAACTCCTGGCAGGAAAGAAATTTCAGTCTTAGGAGACTGAAAACCAATACAAATCAACAGAAGAAACACAGTTCAATAAAATCAATTTAAAAAGTGAGCCAGTGCCAGCAAAAGTTTTGCCAGTCCTCAAATTGGCACCTAGTTACACCTCCCAAAAACTAACCACATAAATTATGATGCAGCTTACTACAACATTATGACATTCTCCTTTAAGCATTTTATCTTTAGGCTTTCCACTTTAGCAGTTAATTTAAACATTTGCACAAAAACAAAACTGAAGTGCTAATGGAAAGAGCAACTATTTTGTCAAAGTGTCTTGTCTCAAACAACACAACCATACCTTACAGTTTCACAGACGACTAGCACAACTATGTGAATTGGCCACACTGACTCAAAGGTGTCCATCTAGTTCAGCCTTGCAGAGGACCAGTTAGCAGCAAATGGTGCAGGACAAAGGGTAATGGAAGTACAAACCTTCCCCAAAACAATACCTTTTTATTTTGCAAAACAGTCTGCTGTAATGAGTTTTCTAGCTCAATTCTACTTGTTCATGCAGGCATGTTCTGCCCCTTTGCCCTGGAAACTGGGAAGTGGGGTGGGGATATATCTATTTTTAAACATTCTCCTGATTTTCAGTTAATGCCTCAAGGCCTCACAGCATGAAAATAAGTACCAGTCTTCCTATAGTTGCCTCCCTTACAATACTCAAGATTTCAAAGAGGTCTACCACATCCTCACTATCACCTCCTAAGACCCAAAACCCATCTGGCTGCCACAGTGCTTTTCCATCCCCCTCTCCACCTCTCCTTGGCCTTCCTTGCTGCCAGTCCACTGTTCATTCAACCTTTGTTTAGCTAACTTCAGCATATTTATTCCAGAAAAAAAGGAATCCAACAACTAAACTAAAATAGCTCAGCATGAGAAGGAGGACAGGCTGAAGGCCTAAACCACAGCCGCCAACACATAATGTCTTAAGCTTTTGAAGAACTACAGCCACAAGGCAGGTCTTTTAACACCAAGAAGTCCTACTTTCTTTTCTTAACAAAAACATACATATAAAAGCACTGACTGGCAAACTTTATTCAAACATTTTCTAGTTTTACATATCCTTTCAAGTGACAATGATTAGTATTTTATTTCCCTGTCTTCATAATTTGTAGTATTTCTTCCTGAGCAATAACTAGGCTTTTTCCAAAGAACAATCCACTATTACTCCCAAAAAATCTCAAGTATAACAGCTAATCAGAGATCTAATTAATCAGTTAAATCCAGTCCAAGTATACACTTAATGGTTTGAAAGTACTGATTAAAGTAAGCTCCTTCCTCTCTTCTCTCCCTGCACCACTTTTTTGCACTTCAATACTACCATCTCATCACCCTGTCACAGTCACACATACTGTGAAATACCAGAGACCTCTGCAATCAATAGCAGTTTATCTTGAGTCCCACTTCATCATCCTGCTACACACCAAACTTTCACTGCCTTCTAATGCTCCATCTGTAACCTTCTAGTTCTGTGAAGATGCATCCTTTTGCTTTCCATTAAGATAACACTGTACTTGGGACTGCTCATCACTCTTTCAGAAGGAAATTGCGATTTCTGTGAAACTGCTCACAGGCCAGGTTGCACACAGAGCTTCCATTTGGCTGGAATAAGGAAGTCTTACCACTCGTCAACATCAAGAGAAATTAGAGCCTTGACTACTCTTCATAGGATACTATAAACAGACATGAGACAACATAAAACAAGCTTCCCAGTGCTTCTGAGACAAGAGAAACATCACAGATGCATAGTTTCTTAGGATATTTACTCCATAGAGGAAACAAACCAGTTTTACTTGCATTCTTTTATAATAGTGCTTAAAAGTAGTCAATTGGATGCATTTAGAGTTCAGATAGGTGGAATTTTTTTCTTTCAAACATCTACAGCTGAATCAGAATGGGACGTGTTCTTATTATCCTGTATTAATAAAATCATATTTCATCAGATTTACTTTACAGAAGTAAACAGTTATGCCAGACATGCAATTTTAGCTTTGAGAGTGACCTCTATTACAATAAATCAACTGGCAAAACCCAAATTAATTCCCGAAACACAAGTTTCATTCATGGATTTTTAGATAAGCTTACTACCTACTATCATCTAACATCAGTTACTATCATCTAGAATAACTAATCTCTTTAAGAAGCCCTACTAAAATCATGGCTCTACTCCCTCTGCAAATATTATGGATAGTTTGATATTTCCTTATCAATTTTGAATGTCATTTTTCAGATTCACAGTTGGTATTACCTGTGTAAAACACTGCTTTTTCTGTCTCCCTTACCGACCTCTCTCAGTCGCTATTTTACTTGCCATGAGTGGGCTTCCACTAAAATGGTTAATAATACCTTCCTCCAGCCCTGCTACCTTCTCACAGATGCTGTTGTGCAGCTGTGCACTGAACTGAAGCAAAGACATGATACTGATGTAAAAAAAAAAAATTAAAAAAATCAGTCACAACTTTCATCTTGATCAATTCCCCCAAACTAGTCCAACTCCAGATGTGATAAGTGAGCAACTGGAACACACAGAATAGGTCGGGAGAGAGAGAAAGCAACAAGCAGAAAGCAGGAGCACCCCTTTCTGAGAAACCGCCGATTCCAAGGTCAGGTTAAACCAGTAAGGAAGTCACATCCTTTAAAGGCTGCAGAGCTACAGGTCTGGCACTGCTGCCTGCAACACTAACGCAGCAAGGCCAATTATCCTAAGTGGAGTTTCACAAGACCAAAACCAAAAGGCAGCCTTAGAATGAAATGCCAGTGAATAAATACATAATAGAGGTTTGTACACTGAAGTCAATAGAATCCATTTCGTGGGCTCTTATCTGTACTTTAGACTGACACATAGCTGTGTTGTTTCCAAAGTAACTACAATACCCTCTATGGCACCGGCAGCTTCAGTAAATATATTTAGGGAACACAAACCAGGTATGCAACTAAAAACCACAACTAGGAAAGGATATAAATATATTTTCCCTTCCTGACACATGACAATATAAATTTTGGAACTATATGACACTACATAGTCCAATTTTCATATTTAGCAAATCAGTAAACAATACTTGGCACTAAAAAAGTCTTTTAATTTTCACTTCAAAATAATTTTTAATACTTCAGGCAATGAAAATAACTAAGACAAAGGTATTTTGGCATACAATGTTACAGCAAGTTACCTTCCAACCTTCTATATATAGCAATCTAGAATTAAAACTACAGTAGGGGAAAGTCTCCTACTCAGAATAACTACCTTTCATATTTGTTTCAAAATCATCCCAGAACACATGATTTGGGTGTGGGTTTTATTTGTTAACACTATAGTATTTTTTGGTTGTTGTTATTCAAACAAAAATATTGTGTAGCATTTCAAAATGAGGAAAAACTAATCAAGCTTGTTATTGTAAGACTGCCAGGGAGAAACAACATAAGACATTCTTTTTATTTGCTTTAGATTCACCTGCTTACTGCAATTAGTGAGGGCAGGGGGTAGGAATGCATTTCAAGTAAAAATCTGTGTCTGGCAAAAAAAAATTCAGCAGACTGACAAAAGTTATTAGTCAAAATTGATAATTCCCTAGAAAAGCTGACTGAACATATTTCTACATGTAAACAGAATAAATTTCAAAAATAAAAAAATCACTTATTGAGCCATTCACTCATTCATCAAATGCTACACATAGGAAAAAAAAACAAAACACACAAACAAGAAACATTCAGGAATCAACATTAACCAAGCTCCAGGGAAGCCAAGAGGAGGTATTTACTATTAGGAATAAAACAGCATTTGTGTGAAAATTTCCTTTCTAAAGAACATATTTAACTTGCAGAAAACTCTGAATTTTAAGTAATTCAGTGCACAGAGACACTAGATGGAACTGAGAAAAACTGTTCCTTTATCTGTGTCACATTACTACACATGCTTAATAATTACATACAATTAAATCCTTACTTTATTCTAACCCACAAAGCAAGAAAGCATTCATACAACACCTTCAGGTATGGAAGGTTTCCCTTTCCAAGGAGTAAGTACACAGAGCCTAAAAAACCAAAATGTCTTCATCAGTTTTTTATTCAACATAATCTTGCTTAAATTAATACTCTACCATGAGATTTGTTGGCTTTTAAACACAGCTTTAAATAGGTTCAGATAAACTACTGTTTATTGCTCATCTCAGTTTTAGAAGCTGAGAACATGCCAACTTTTTACAAATGAACACTAACCACAGAAATATGGTACACACAAAAAAAATCAGGTATTAAAATTTTAACTGGAGACAGTACCAGAGGGCTGGGCTGCTGTTCACTTTTAAAAGCTTCATGATGCAGAAGAAAAGGTAGAAAACAGAAAGTGTTCCCTAAAGGAAAAAGATCAAATCTATCTTTGCATTCCTATAAATTCTCAGCTACTGCAAAAGTTAAAGCTTCACACAATCCACGTAGCCTCAACAACCATTCCAGTGTACACAAGCTTCTGTGGTGCTGCTTGTGGTTGGCAATACAAGCTGCAATAAGTCAATGATGGAT
Source organism: Manacus vitellinus (assembly GCF_001715985.3). NCBI lineage: Eukaryota > Metazoa > Chordata > Aves > Passeriformes > Pipridae > Manacus > Manacus vitellinus. The sequence goes on along the minus strand of NW_021938789.1, from coordinate 13,172,146 downwards.
TTCCTTCCCACCTCAGCATCCAGGAATCACTGGAGAAGCAAGATTCATCTGCAGCAGCATAACACTGTCTGCATAGGGAGTAAATTTTCTCCAGATATACTTCAAGATCTTTGCAAGGGACCACAGGAATAAGATTTAAAAGGTCAGTGGTTCTTACCTGTTAATTCAAATTCTGTTGAATCAAATGAGTCAACAGTTCTGAGCACAGTGAGCTCAAATTCTTAACTGTTCTGACAAGCACATTACCTTCAATTTCCACGACAGTTTTTAGTTAAAACTCTAGAGTACTTCTCATTACACAGATTTCAGGATATTTGTACCAGGTCTCTGAAAAATGCCATGATTTTTGGATTTGAAAGAAAATGAGCAAGATCCAGAAGAAAAGGGCAGGGGGAAGAAAGCTATCACAAATAAAACTCCCTTCAGTTGTTTGAAGTGCTCAGAGGAATGAAGTAAACAAATGCAAATTTTCTAGTATCCACACAATCATCACATTCTGTTTATGCTGATTCTAAATTTTAACAACGCATTATCATTTTATTCACCCCTCCCCTTTGAGATATGCAAAGACAGTTTCCATAGTAACAGGAGAGACTTAGTAGTAACCAAAGGCAGAATAGCACTAACTTATGTAATACCTTGAAACTCACCTTGGTTTCTAAAATGTATATGTGCTTATTTTAGGACAACAAACACAGTGGCTATTTATTCTTTACACACACCCTATTATGGTCAAAATAAACATCTCAAATCCCTGTATTTTAATAAGTCAGTTTCACAGATAGGATGTAACAGACTAATCCCAAAGAAGTCTTTTCACACATCAGGATTTCTGCAGTAAATTACTCAACACTTATGTCTAAAATAACATATTCTTGACTTCTGAGCATTCTCTGACAATGCCTTAAAAAAAAAAAAAAAAAAGAGAGCACTACTAATTTTCTTCATCACAACTCTTTGCTACATGTTCCTCAATGCTGATTGAAAACAGATCCTAAATACAAAAAAGACATACAAGTTAGAGCAGGCAAGCTAAAAATCAATTAAAGGATATCAAACTGCTTACTTCACACAAATATTAGAAAACCCCTGTATTTTTAGGTGTTTTTCATAGTGATAGTATCATCATGGGAAATCTTATCCAGATCAACTGCGCCTGTCACTGGGTACAGTCCTCCTTTGACAAACATATGGCAGCTCAATCTAGTCATGATAGATCAGTATCCCTGGAGTTCGGCAGAAGAAAATGAGTCATGCCCAAGTTGCGTAGGACCAGGCAGCCAGAATCTGGTAGGAGGTCCTCAGAAAAGCAGAGCTGTCTTCAGAAAGCTTATAGCTGAAAGGGTAACACAAAAACCTGCTGAGAGAGGGATGACACAGAGTCCAAATGTTTCAGGGAGAGAGGGTTTTAAGAAACGGTCCACTACGGATTACTACTGTAAAACGAGAACAAAATACCAGCTAAATAATCTGACTAAATCACAACAGTAAGGTCGAATCTTCAGAAGAGGTGAAGCTGATGGTCAAGGAAAAAAGCTCACAGGACACCAGAAGGTGCAGAATGCACTAGCAGAAGCACAGAAGAGTTACAGTCAAAACACTGGAAGGCTGGAAGGCAAAAATACTCAACTATGGGCAAAGGAAGTTACAAGTGCTTGATATCTTAACTCTGCGTGGGAGTCCAATGCCACTCAGCTACTTAAAGGCCAAGAATTTTCCTGGTTAATTGTTTTTTAATATTTGCTTCAAAATCCTCTGCAAATCCAGCCATCCACAGCTTTTTTAGCTATATGCCATAGTTACAACAAGTCAGTTGCTGACTGAGCTATCCAAACATAGATCTCTCCTGAATTTCTCCTATTCTTTATCACTAAAAATAAAGAATATAATAAGAAACTAAAAACTTAATTAAACTGAGAAACTAATTGGATTTCCAAGACAGATGACTGCATTGAGATGCTATCAAAAAGTAAAGGACAGCTTGAAGTCATCATCCTTTAGAGGAGAGAGGACTTGAAATTTCTGTCCTCTCAACAGAAATGGTAAGACCAGATCATGATAAGTTTAACTAGAGACAAACAAATAGAAGTAATGGAATTAAAAATATCCCAAACCTGTAATGTTGAGTTTTCATCACTAGCAAAATCTACTAGCCGTAAAAAGCAGTTTACTAAGGAAGCAGCAGAAATCTCACAGCTCACAAACTTTTAATACCAGTGCATGCCAAAATAATCATGCAAAAGCATTTTGCTGTGTGACCAAATTCATCATCCTCTTTATATTAGTCCACCACACATGAAGTCTAACACACAACCACCAAATTCCAAATGCATTATTCAAGCCTCAAAAGGTCACTGCCTCAGTTTCACAGTCACCTTAGTGATACAATTCTACGGGCAGCTCTGTTCAGACCATCACTTGATGCCATCACAGGAAGCAGACCATCCTTGTTCACCCCTGTTGACCCCCACCCACACGGTCCTCCCTCTTCTTTGCACTGGTGCTAGTGCTTAAAGCGAGTCAGGATAAGAAATTCGTAATTTTTCCAGTTGCCTGTGGTTTTTTTTACATCCAAGCAAGTTAAAGCAACAGACAGTGCTCATGGGCACTAGGGGCAACCCAGGTACAAAGCAGAAAGGGAGCATGAACTCCTTCCCTCCTCGTGGGTTTCAAGTAGTGGGATGAGCATGCCTACTCCTACTAGCTCTCCTGTGCTAACAATATTGTTTGCATGGCCAGCTGGGGTCAACTCCAGAGAAAAAAGCCACACTTTAACAGTCACTCACAGGAGAATGGCTCAAGCCAATTGTAACACTGCATCTAAAAACCCGTTTTCCAGAAACCTTCACTTCTCAAATGCCAAAGTCTGATTAATTTGAAGAGCTCAGAGTGTTAAGATGATGGCTAATTCCAGAATAGAAACTCAATTGAAAGAAAAATCTTTGAATTACTTTAAGGAAAGGTTATGTTATGCAGTGCATTGTTCCTTCAGTAAATACAATGTAGTGCTGTATTAAAAACTGATCTAGCTCAATATTATAAGACATAATTTGAGAGAAATTTATTAGCCAAATAAAGGTCCAGGTTCTCTGTCTCACCTCAAAGGCAGCAAATTAATCCACAATCATGGATTAAATTTAAACAAGACAAGAATCCAGAATTATCAAAAATTATCCAGAATTACAAAGCAACTTAAAAGTCAATAAATACACAGCATGCAAAATCCCAGTGTCATCTGCAGTCTCAGAACAGAAGGTTCCTTAAAACTTTCTACCAAATTAACTAGGGAACAAGCAGAGCCAGCGTGAGTAGGGAAACAGCCTCATGGTGTTCCATCCAGTGGAGACACAGTTTTGTTGATCCAATTTTCATAACCACAACTAAATACCTTCAAGCACAGTGTCAGATGTTACCTATTTAGCTGTCATTTAAAAATACTGTTAAAAAGGCACGTATACACAGGCAAAACAACAGTAAAGATAATCTATATAAACAAATAAATAAATCCTTGAATACCTGAGGAAATATGGCAAAAATAGAATCTTAGGCTCTTCCCTAGTCCTAAAATTCATTTTACATCCCTTTTCTGTCAAGTGTTTAGATTATCTTTGCCAGCTTCTGCTCTAACCCACTAATAACCTCTGATAATGGGAACTTGTTTAAAAATCTAAGAAATTTGACTGTTATAGGTAAAAACTTTCCAGCCTATATTTAATCTAAATCTCGCCCACTAAAATTTACTTCCTCTTAATCTACATCAGAACCACAGAAAAAAAAAACGGAAAAAAACTTTAAAAAGAAAACAGTGCTTCTGTGAACTATTTCTTGCATGCATACATACCCATCCCACAGCCTTTTCCACCACACCAAAATAATGCAATACTTCAACAAAAAAAAAAGAAATTATTCATGGGTTTGGAGCCTCTCAATCCACATTGCTACTTTCCCCTGTACTTTTTGGGTTGTTTAATACTCAAGACTAAACACAAAAGTGCAATCAAAAAGAAAAAATAAAAGCCTTCTGTAACTTAAACTGATTTCACATATCCAAGGATAACATCCACTTTTGCCATCCACATGTTGCTCACAGACCAATTTGTGACTAGGAGTCCTGAATTATTTCCTACACCTCTGCTTCCCAAACATCTGTATTTGAGCATCCTACAGCCTCTTCCTAGTGTGGCATTTTGTACATAGCAGCTTTTTAACTTTTGGGTTGTACTTCCCAAACCTGTTAAAATGATTGAATTAAAAGTTTATTCTATTCTTCTCCAGACAAGTGTTGGCATTCCCTCCTAACTCAATGGTACATCTGCAATTTTTAACTTTCAAGAAAATGATAGATAATATAACTAAAATCACCCTCAGAACAAGTCATCTGGTTTTCTCCCAACCTTCAAGAGATCTTCCAGCTTTGCAAAAGGTAATTTAAAGCTATTTAGGGATTAGTTACTTGACATGCAAAGTTATAGGATCAACTGAAATACCGTATCGACCAACCAGATGAACATGGAACTACGTTGAAACCTCCTAAAGTTTAAAACTGATTCTAAGATGGCTTTTAACCATATTTATTTTTCAGAACAAAATGTTATGTAACACAATAAGCCCACTTATAACATGTTACATTTCTCAAATAATTGTATTTCTTCACCGGAGAAGAAGGATTGTATTTCTTCGCTGGCTGACAGGCATCTCAGTATTTTAGTCCATAAAACATAAAAAAAAAAATTACTTTTTTCCATACAGACACATCAAAATTGATTAAGTACAAAATGTAGAAAGCACCAGCACTATACATAGTAAGAAACATTTAATACCACCTACAGCCAGACTAATTACGATTAAAAAAAAAAAAACAAGAGAGAGCGAGCTGTTCCGATATAGCATTTTCACAGCACCCTTGGGAGGTACAACTGCTGCTTCACAGACAGCGGATGTTCCAACTTCCTTAGTTTATACAGCAAGCCAACAGATTAGACAATTCAGAATTCAGAAGTGTCATGTCCTCAAACAAGACCGCTAGATCACGTAGCCTTGCATCTCCCTCTCAGAGTTATTTCGTGAATACTGCTGAAGTTTCATTAGTTATAATTAAAATTCATGTTTTTAAGGTGTTAGGCTGGGAAGAAATCCATGCACATCCCATCCGCTGAAGTTCAGTAATTTTAGCTCAGGGTGTCAAGACTACTCCAAACAACATCAGAAGTTTTTCTCTGATAAGAAACCACACTACTGTGATTATGAAGGGGTACGGGTTATTTTTTTTCTTCCACCTTCCATGCTCCTCCTTCCAATTACAGAGCTTTTTAAAAAGCACATTATGAGATATGACAAACTCCTGAATGTTTTACAGCACTTCCCTGCATGCTAATCCCATTTTCCTAAGTGAACTGTCTGAAAAACGGTAAAGCTTCCTACCACTCATTACAAGACAGATTCAGAATGCATATAAGCAATTCAAAGCCATCAGAGCCTGCTGAAATTAGATTGTTTTAAACGTTTTCAGCCCAACTGCTGGTTTTAACTGCAGGCATTACCATTTGCCCTAAAGTACTTTAGTATGAACATACTCACTTTTCTTAACAGAATTAAGTGAAGGCTGGAATGCTTTCCACACTTTCCTGGAGAACTGAACGCCCCTGAGGGCAGGGATGGACACCCCTGCCTGTGCAGCGCGGGGCTGCGCTCCGATACCGCGGGACCCGCGAGGTGCGGGGCGGGTCCCGCAGCCGCGCTCGGCGCTCACACACGGACCCCGCACGGGCGGCACGGAGGGAGCCAACGCGGAAGCGGAGGCTCCGGCTCCCAACAATATCGCTATTCAACAGGACCCGGCACACATCCTGCGGCGGGCTCCTTCCGGAAGGGCCGCGTCGGGCAGTACCGCAGTGCCGCCGCCGCCGCAGCCGGACCCCCCGCAGCCCGGCCCGGCGCCCTCTGCAGAGCCGCACCGCGGCTGCCCGCGGCGAAAGGGGGCGGCTCGGAGGCGCTCGGAGCGCCGCGGACACCGCGGGAAAGGCTCCCTCGCCGGCAGCCCGGCGGGACCCCGGGGCCGTTACCTGTCGCCGGCTCCGCCGCAGAGGCGGCGGCACCTCCCCGTCCTCCCGCCGGCCGCCGCAGCGGCCGCAGCCTCCAGGTCGCAGCCCGCGCCGCGGGCGGCGCCAGGCAGGAGCAGCCCCGGCAGGAGCAACGCCAGCAGGAGCAGCCCCGGCAGGAGCAGCCAGGTCGGCACCGCCGCACGCCGGCGCGCTCGAGCGCGCTCATCGGTGCCGCGCTGCAGCGGAGCGAAGGCAGGAACACGAGCACGGAGGAGGGAGGGAAGGCAGGAAGGAAGGGGCAGGAGCTCCGGCTGCGCCGCTGCCGCCCCGGCGGGTCGAACCCGCTCGCGCCGGCCCCGCCACCACCCGCCGCTTCCGGCGGCCCCCGCGCCGCCGGGCGACACGTCACCGGCGCGTGACGTCACCGGCAGGGGCGGCGGGCGGAGCGCGGGTCTGGTCCCAGTGCTGGGTCCGTGCGGCTCTCGGTGCAGGCTCCCATCCCGGTCCCGCTCTCGACCCCGATCCCAGCCCCGGGCAGACCGGACCGGCGCGCCGGAGTGCGGCAAGACGGGGCCGTGCCGGCGGGCGGTGGGGAAAGTTGTGTCCGGCTGCGGGAGAAGCGGCCCTGGCCAGCCCGCCCCGGACCCCGCCGAGGGGCCGCTCTCCCGGGCCGCTGAACCCCTCAGAGCAACCCGTGTGCTTGGCCGAATGCAGGAAAGGCACAACGGGAAAACAAGGCATTTTGGGCTACAGCGCAAAACCGAGACCTTAGACTTTGTTAAAATTGCCCTTTTTCCGCCGCCGGTCAGGCACCTGAGAGGAGCGTTCTGAACGGGAAGTACGAAAGGAGTTTCGGTGTGTGCTGCAGCACGCTCAAAACAATAACAAAACGAAAAAAAAAAAAAGAGGTGTTTCACATATGATCAGACAAACTGAAATCAAGAAAACTAAGTCTTCACAGAGATTAAACCCCGATGTCATTGTGATTAAAACCTTGACTGAAAAAAAAATGCTTTTGTTTAAGGTGTTTCCATCAAGCCACTGAATGGGAGTAAAATCTATTTCTCCTGTTGAAACCTGTGGGATTTTCCACCATTCTGTTTAGAGACATTTAACAAGAATAACATAGCCTTTAAAGATCGAATTCACTCTAATATTTTAGGTACACAATACATGAGAAAATAATGCAGCACAGATGCCAAAAGCTATATAAACATTACATTTCCTATTAACTGTCGCAATTACCTAAGAAATAACAGAAAGGGGTTCAAAGGGTCTTGAGAAAAGCCTTTGCGGGCTTCGTAGACCCTAAGCAGACAGGAGCATGAAATGGAGTGGTACAAGGTACTTCTGCAGGTCAGCAAAATCTGTGAAGCTAACTGTGAAATCCTATAATAGTATTAAATGCAGCAGGAAACAATTTCTCTAGCAACATAGTTGGCGTGCATACTCCCTCCCAGCTGAACCATATTTTTATGGGAAAAAAAAATACCAAAACTTTAAAGTACTCATATATCATATGAAGATTCGGAAAATGTGTCTAAACCTAATGGGTTGTGTTTGAATTGTGAAGTCCGTGCACAGCCTTATTATTTCTGTTGGTTAATACAACAGCCTTTAGAGACCAATAGTATCTGAGTAGATCTTGTGCAAAGAGAAAAATGTAAAGCCTGTATCTTAAGAAAGCTTGTTCAGTTTGTTTAACTTAAGGGAGGGGAGCTGGAGCAGAGTAAATTTCCCAGCTGGAAATGAAGAAACCAGCTGTTAATTTAATTAATTAGTTAATTTTAAAATACAAACAGAGAGGTATTCATGAAGGGTACATGAAGAGGCAAGTTTCCTGGAGTGTGAACTATTTTAGCTGAGAGCCACTGCAGTCAAAGGATATGGACTTCATGAGTCCTATGTCCTATGAAGAAAAGCCATGCATTAGAATAGCTGTGAAATGGGGCACTAACGGAGAACACTTCAGTGAAAATGCCCTGGGCCTGAAATAGAAAATTATCCTTGTTAAAAATCCTCTTTCAATATCAGTTCATTTTCACCTCTTGCTTTCAACTACGACCCAAACAGGGAAGCATTAAAAGGATTGTTCTCAAGCAGTGCCTGTGTTCTGGAGCTGGGGGAAGGTCACCCTAGCAGAAGATCTCACAGGGAGAAGCACATTAACTGGAAACACCTCATGATGCACTGCCACTTCATATTGTGCAGAATCAGCTGCATGAGCTCAGAATCAAGAAAGGGCTTCAGCCTAACCCATTAATCCACAGTAACCTAATCAACTTCTGGCTTCAATATGAGGACACAAATTCTGCTGAGTGCCCTATAAGGCTTGATCACAGAATCAGAGAAAAATATATGACCTTTTGTGTTCATCTGATATAACCTCCCTACTCAGGCCTGAGGAACACCACTCATAACCACATGGCAGTTTCATTTTGGACTGTTGATGGCTACTTTTCAAGTAGAGTGGTTCAGACTTACCCAGTCCCTACAGGACTACAAAGATGCTCCGAATACCGTGGCAAAAACTGTGCTACGTGTGCTGCTCTTATCACCTCAACCATAGAGCCAATCATCTCATGACAGAAGGCAATCGTGTTGATAGAACTGTGCGGGTTTTTCTGTCTTGACTTGTCTTTCATCATCCCAGAAAAGGCTTACAAAAAGATTTGCTCCATTATCTCCTCTGAGAGAGATGCTAGGTAAGGATGACTGTTCTGTAGTTTCCTGTACTTTGCTTTGATGATAGATGTGACATTTGCTTTTTTTTCCCAGTAACTGGAAATCCCATCTGATCACCACAGCCTTTCAAAGGTGATAGGAAGCAGCCTAATAATATTACTCAGCTTCCTCAGCACCTTTACAAGTACCTTCTGTCCAGTCCTAAGGACTTGCAAACATCTCATTTGCTGGAGTGTCCCCAGTTCAACCTTCCTCTACAGTTAGTAGTAGTCTTCTACTCCAGACTTTGCCAAATAGAGCTCTGTGAGGCCTGAGGGCTGACCTTGCTAGTAAAGAACAAAGGAAAGAGGGCTTTGAGTATGTCAGCCTTTTCACGGTCCTTCATTCCTAGGTCACCTGCCCATTCATCAGCAGAGCCTGTAGTTCTTAGGGTTGCTTGCTTGTAATGAGACTGGTTTGATGGTTTTCTCTGCCTCTGGGTGTAGACAGCTGTGATAGAAATGCTGGCATTGGTGTGAATGGAGTATGAATGGTAATATCTGGGTGTGGGGGCACTGGATGGAGCACACAACAAGGAGAGGGCTCTCAGCATGGACTATGCTACTGGGATCCAGATTAGCAGGTCATCACCCAGTACATCTTTGGGCAGTTTCACAAGACACTCCTTTCTGGAGAAAAAGGGCAATGAAGAAACCCTGATGACTCACAGAGGTGGGACAGGATGGGGACACTGATCACTATCAGCTGCTAAAGGCTACCAAGAGGCATATTCAAAATCTGTGCATGGTTGCCAGCCTAAGAAGAACCCAGAAGACATGAGGAGATCTTCACAGCCAGTGTCACTTCCCTCCCACATAATTGTAATGGATGCTGGACCTAACAGCATCTGGACATAGACATGGCCATGGCCAATGGGCAGCCTGGTCACCACTGCTGTGGTGCCCCATGGCTGCACAGGCTCATGGAAGCTCATGTCCTGCTCTGCTTTAAATACATCCACCTTCGCAGCTGCAGGTCTGGCACTGGCCTGTGCAACACTGTTGATAGAGTGTTGCAACAGTATTTCCCACAAGTGGGTATGTTTATCTTTTGCAGGAAGCAAACTGGTCTTAACATCTAAGAATTCAGCCATTTATGTTATTTTCTGTCATGAATCCTGCTCAGTATTAATGGGCTCCTACAGTCTTGGTTGAATTTTCCGAGTGTACTTTGCTGTATGGATAACATGAGAGACTTTTTTTGAGTCCTGTCCTCCATCCTTCCATTGACCTTTGGAGCAGAAAGCTTTTTTTCTTTTCATTAGTGTGTATTTTACTGCTTTGAGTTGCCATTTCTGTCAGCAACTTTATCATTCACCTAGCCTTAATCACTACATTGATTTATCTGAACAGAAAAAGGGAGAGGAAACAATCTTCAGAGTTGTTTAATGCCCGTAGTGCTTTACAATATATACATTCAGCCATTTCTAAAATAACCCTGAAGCAGTTTTGAATGGTAGAATAAAGGGGAAAAAAATGCTTTTGCTGCTGTTTGGTGCCATTTACAATATCTCTAAAGTACAAGCTGTGAATTCTCTGGGTAGATGTGAGAACTCATGAGCAAAAATATAAACCAGGCTGATAATAGAGAAAGAAACCTTGTTGGCAAAACAGAAACAAAGCACAAGCTGAAAAAATGATGGAAGGTCACATTACAGAGAGGAAGATTCAGACAATGAAATTTATTTATTAAAAAACAATGCAAATACAAACTGACAAAGTTCAAATTCCGATAAGCGATGACCACCAGATTACGGGTAAATTGTCCAATAAACATTTAAATCTACAAATTATGTGAAAAGAAGCATTAATTTTGAACAAGCTTGAGAGTAAAATTCAAATGTCTTCTCTTGATTAGAGAAGTTACTCATATCTGTACCCAAATTATAAAACTTTCTAGTTCTCAGATTTCATGCACTGATAAAACCTCTGATGAAGGTGGAATTTTATACGCTTTGTATTTGTCAGGATGAGAGGACTGGTTTAGAAACCCCTTCTCAATTGTTTCCGGGTTACTGAAATTTATTTTTTGAGGAGGGAAAGTCGTTAGTTCAAGAGGAAACTTAACCAAGTATTTTAAATAGTCCTGTATTCCAAGCTGTTAATGGACTAAGAAACTATGGGTTATAGATGCTATTGCAGTCCAGTAATGAAATTGGAACAGAGAGGATGGAAGCGAATGAAACATCTTCATTATCTGATGAGAGTATTAGCACTTATGATCTTCTTATCAATGGCCAAGAGTCTGGGTATCTCTCAAATGAGCAAATTGCCTGGTAATAGGCTAAAATGCTGGAAGAAAATGAGAAAGTATCTTTCAATCAGCAAGAAAGAGCAGTCAATTAAGTGAAAACCAGATCTGCAGAGCTACAAAGAACTTTTTGATTAAGTCTCCTAATTTTAGATATTTTTTTTCCATCAACATTGTCACTAGTATTGCAGGAGTGTTCTTTTTCTATAACATTTATGGAGTAAAGACAAATGTAAAAGAATTCTTGGAGCATACCATGTTCAGCAAAATGTTCATTGTAGCTGAGTCTCCTATTTTCATGGAAGCTTTTTTCAATTTGTTGAATTCTTTATGGGAACAAAGATGCCATTCCAGCTAGAAGATGTTGGCTAGGCAGACTGTGGTTGGATTCTGTTTATTTCAAAAATAAACAAAGACTCAATCTGCTTATACAAGATCTGGAGGCACATCCGGAGATATGAAGTCTGAAGGAAAACAATGGCAAAATGAGTGAATAAAACATTTCAGGCAGCACTTTGATTTCTGGAATCTATAGTAGGAGCCAAACAGCTTGCCAGGACACAATCTTACCAGTGATGCAGGAGCAGGGGTCTTGCCATCTGACTCAGTATTACTTGGCATGTCAGTTAGGTTACAACAAAGTGATGTTTTGACAGCTAAAGGGCATTTGGAGTAACACAGAAATGGTTGTGGAATGAATACAGTACAGATTTAGGTGATCAGAAGTATGTTAAAAACTGCCAAGGTACAATCTTGGAGGTCGTGATGTAACAGAGTTCCTCTCCTCATCTGATCTACCCAGAACATACCTCACTCTAACTGGTTTTGCCGAATTGATTGCCAGACTGTAAAAGTCTGGACATCTTATTAAATTTTAAGAAGGTTTTGATTGTGGCAATTTTGCATCTACAGTAAAGTCATAATCGGTTCATTTGTAGTTCATACTGTTTTTAAATGATCAATATAATCACTCCTGATGTTTAATGAACAGCAATATTAACACAACAAATACATACATTAAAAATAATTTGCTGGATCTCTTTTTCAGTTTTCAAGCAATGTGAGAATTCAATCCATGTCAAAACAGAAGTGATAGCTATAGAGGTGACTCACTGAAAAAGACTGTCTCAGAGGGAAGAGAGTACAGATCATTTCATTGCCAAATGCAAAAAAAAAAAAAGATCCCAGTATGTACATAATCTTTCTCTCACCTTCCCTGAATCTCAGTAAATCTCTAAATCCACCATTACCTAACCAGAGACAGTCGGTGCTTTGTGTCTTCTTATTCCCTCCCTTCCTGGTAGACAGGAAACAAGAAAAAGCACAATCAGGAGGTGATGAAAGTCACTGCTGCTCACGAGTAGCTTTTATCTTATAATAAACATACTGACCAACTGTGCAAAAAAAAAATAGAATAAAAAATCACAATTTTTAACAAATATCATTTGGACATAATAATATAGCATGTACTCATGACTGCAGCAAGTATTGAAGGCTGCCTCCTGGGATGTGTTTGGGTATGTTTTCACTCAGAAAAAAAAAAGTTCCTACTTGCTTGTAACAGGAACTGTCAGGATGGAGTCTGCCTTACAGTGGAAATCATTTGCCCCTTTAAGACAATTTGGGATAAGAACAAAGAATATTTATGACCTTATGAAAAAGCAAGAAGAAAGTGACCAGAGCTTTTACTTCAAGTGTGGTTTTGGTAGTTTTAGCAGCTGTTGATTGAAAAGTGGAATGAGCAATCACTCAATCAGAGGCCAGAGCTTCAGTGAGTGGGAGATTATATTCTCATGATCTGTGACTAACAGCAAGTAATAAAAAGCCTAGTGAACATATGTATCGTGTAAATACAATTCTATTGTCAGATGGTTTGTGGTAAATTGAAATGGCTGCTCTAAGGTCACAGCAAGTAGACTGTTTCCTGGAATTTCTGCAGGCAAGTTGCACATCCTGTAAATAAATAGGAGCTCTCTAGATTCATGGCATGCACTGCCAGGTACTGTAAGTGACACAGCACATAATAAATAAGATCATTCTGCAGAGGCAGAGACAGGTAGTCTCAAATCACCCAGAAAGTTGAAGGAGATGTAGAAACCACTGCTGAGAAAAATCACATAACAGGTATTTTGTCCTTGCCTCAATTTTTATATGTTTTGGTTTGGGTAATGGAGAAAAAGCATCAGAGACCGTATGCTTAGTTACAAGGTCATTGAATACAGATGGTTTTGCTACTGTCAGAACACAATCTTGGGCATTTGGCATTATGACTTACTACAAACAGCTCTATTTCTCAGGGAAAAGAGTAAAATTTCATCCATTGCTTACATTTTCAGAAACAGTACACACAGTTCATTTTTGTTCCTGCTTTGCAGGCTGTGGTACTTGGAAGGTTGTATGCAATCCTTGAGCACTGGAGTTGAACAAGCTTTCATGATCTTCCTTGGATCTGGACTTTTTTTTTATTCCTTTATCTGCCTTCATGATGAAATTGGGAGAGTTTTGGTTAGGGGTGGGACAAAAAAGTTCTGCATTCAATGAAGTTTGTTAACTTTCTCTGACATGATCTGTATAGGACAGGTCATATTTTTTACTATTTATCTACTGTTTAATGAGTTTTAGCAGTTCTTTTTAAATTGTTCATGGTAGTTAATAGAAAACATGGGGAAGGGCTCAACTAAAAGTCTAAATCGAAGTCAGTCAACTCCTAATCCCTTCAGAATCAATAGAGAGTGATGGGAACTTCAGGTTGTTCATTTCTTACTAAAATAAGCATCTAAGATCTGACAACTTTTCACACATGAGGGGAGGAGAGGGGCCTTACTGGGATGATATAACTAGAAAACAACCATAAAGTAAGTATTCACAGCATTAAGGAGTTTGATTGAATATGAAGTAGCAACAGGTAAACTTTTCCTAATTATTTATTAACTGCCTTCATATTTACACAGCAGTAATTTCAGAGAATATCTTCAGAACCAATCTTGAAGGACTAGAGAGAGACTCAGCAAAGTGTCTGGCTCCAAAGATGTATTCCCAGTGGGATTAGCTGTGCTAACACCAGCAGTGTTCTCCTTCACCTGGAATCAGTGTCTGTGATCATTCAATACTGGAAGTTTCAATATCACTCCAGGGCTAGTCACTTCTACTCAATATTTATATTTTTGTAATCTGTAAAAACAGACAAGCTCGAGAAACAGTTAGCTACAAGAACCAAAAAATTAGGTTAATAGAATGATAGAATGGGTTGGGTTGGAAGAGACATTAAAGGTCATCTAGGAGGTTGCTAATGGCTTCTGAACTGTAAAGGCTTGAGGCAGATGTGACACCTATCCAGAGTTACTGGAGAGAGAGTGCAGTAAACTATAAACTATGGTAGTGGGTATTGTTCCTCAAAGTGGAGCAGTTGCCTTGTCCCTAGAGTTTTAAGCCATAAAGGATGTGTGATGTACTTCTGAAATTCTATTAACTTCCTCTTTTAAATCTAACTGATGGCCTGAAAACTCACAATTAAATAAGGAGGGGTAGTCAAAATTTAAAATACAATCCATCATGGAGGAAATAAAAATCTTGAATGCTTGCATTAATCCTCACTAAAATTTTAATACAGCACGGAGTCTTGAAAGAATGTTTCTGTCCCGTAATAGCCCTGCCTTTGAATGGCCCAGTCCCACGAAAAGCAGATTTGACCTGTTTGCATTGGAACAATTTCCTGAGCAGTATCAGTAACCATCTCTGTGTTTAAATGTCTGGGCTGAAGTCAGGAAAGAGTAATTTATCCTGCACTTGTCATTTAATAATCTCACCATGGTGTTTTCTAAAAAGGGGCAACATTTCAGTCTAGAGAAAATTGTAAAGGTGGCTTACATTTACATGGAGAACATGCTCATTTCGGTTGGGTTGTGCCCAGTTTTCTGAGAGATCTGCAGTAAATTCTATAAAAGCAGGACTACGAAACCAGTGTAACTCAGAATATTTTTCATTAAACTGTTTGGAACTTGTGAACAAAAAATCTGTGTCTATGAGGGGCTATTTCTTCTATAACATTTTACACTGCATATGTGTTTAAGCTGCTGAAAAAAAAGGTGATATTTTCCTTTATAAAAGTAAAACAGACTGAACTGAGATTTTATAATATCATTCAGAATTGCTTAGCTAGAAGAATAGCAGCCTTGAGCTGAAAACACAGAATAACTGTGAGATTACAGTTAATGCTTTTAAACTAGAGAAAATACAAATACATATAATAATATACAAAGTTTGTTATTCAACAAAAACAAAAAAATCAGATCTGAATAGGCAAAGATGGGCCTTACATGTCAGAGAGACTCTTGCTCTTTATGTTAAAAAAACCCCTACATTTTACTTACAAGAAAAATATTTTGAAAAAGCTCAGGGGGACAATTTCACCATTTTGCAGAGACGAGGAAAAGTCTGACAAAGTAGAAAAAAGTGTAAAGACTCTAACATCACAGATTCCTATTGTACATACCACGTAAGATGATATTTGGTTTTTTTCTTTGCCCAGGTTTCACCATTCTGTTTTTTTCTGAGAAAACAATACTTTTCTTTTGTTCTAGCCTCATGTTCTAGAATACTGTGTAAAGATCTAGTGTATACAAAACAAAGAAGTTTATTTGTGCAATCAACCATCTTGGCCCTTCCCTCAACCAAAGTTCAGTAAAAGGGATGAGTTTTCTGGGAATATTCCATTACCTGCTTGAAAGTTAGTACATAACACTGTTTTGTGTGATTTCTTTCAAAGGAAAGGTGATCACTAAGGTCTTTGACAGGTTTTTCCCACCTTTGAGCGAGCACATAGTTTAACATTCAGCCTGAGAAAATTTGCACTTACTGTGGTGTCTGTAACTTCCATGCTTCTCTCTCATTATCCCCTTCTAACAGAAAGCCTGGCAGACATGCAGCACACCCCTTCTCCACAAAGTTTCTCCAGTGTTTGCATTCAGAATGGTGGCACAGGATGTTCAAGAAAACATCCCGGGCATCAGTCCCTACTGTTATGGGAGCACTGCACTGACAGGAAGGTCTTTGATGGATTTGGCTTTCTAAGATTTCAAACCTTTATTTAGTCTTTGTCAACCTAGAGTGTTGCAAGCCCAAGCATCTACTACTTTCATCTTTTAACTGTGTGTTTTCAGGTCTGAATATTGATTATCCGCCTAAATAAATAATACCTACTGTAAACTGACTCTCCACTATAGCACTTACCCCTTATGCCTATTACCACCTAATGCAGAAATGGACTAATACCGAAATTTTAAAGTTTTTCCAGGATTCCTTCACAGCAGAATAGAAACATAATATTTCTCAGGGAAAGATAAGAGCCCTAATCATACAGGATTATATTTTCTGTAAGCTGTAAACTGTAATTCACAAAGACAGGAAAACCAGATAAGGCAAAACTACGTAAGGATGTTTGTTGAATATTGGAAAAAGAAAAGAGAGGAGAAGATAAAGCTCTGGAACAGAAAGAGTGGTACGAGTTTGAATTTCAAAATTTATATGAACATACCAAAAAGACACTTTATCTTTCATATGATCAACAAAACTTATTTGAGCTTTTAAAATAAAAAAATTAAGAAGAATTCAGAAACACCTTTTTACCTTTTGACATACATGTTTTAATTGTTGAATAAAGATGCAATATAAAGTCAGTAGAACAAAGTGGACTTTGCTAAACATACAAATAGCAAATGATCCCTTTCTGTGTTGCAGACGTCACAGTCTACAGAGTTTGAGCACCTTTTTCCACACATCCTTTCTTTCAAGAGTAGCTTTCCCCATAGTGGAAGTGCATTCCATGAGCATGAGGCACAGCTGGGAGACAGGCTCTCCTGCCTATGTGTTAGTGGTGAAAGGTATTAATACTCATAAGACCACTTTCCCATGTCTGTTAACTGTAACGCCTTTAGAAACTGCTTATAGTTAGAATATCTCAAATGTATCACAAACTAAAATTAAATATCTAATTATGTCTTATTGTCAGAAATTATGGAGATAATTTCTTCAGCACTAATGTGAGTGCTGCAAGCAACTGGAACTTTCTTCACAAGCTGTAGCTATGCCAGTTTTCCATAGTTAGAACTTGATGTTAACATTAATGAACAATGATTGGGCTTCAAAGCAATGCTTATGTTTTTGTAACCCAGATGCACTTGGAAAAAAATGGGAGAAAAGGGAAAATGTTGTGACACTTGACTTATAATCGAACAAATTTAGATAATAAATAGTACTGAACAGATAGAAAATTAAATATTATTGATCTTTACAATATATATTTGTGCTGATATACTGTTTATAATTGGACGTATTCAGGCTGTAACTATCCTAGGTAGGCTTTTTCAGAAAAAAATATCATAGAATGTACCATTCATGGAACACATGACTCTTGAATAAATGAACTATCAGATACCTACTAAAACATATTAGGTGGCTATAACATAATATTTTGTCCTTGACTATCAAGTTCCAACTTGTCTCTTAGCAACATGATACAGACTTTTTTGTTTAAAACAAAGCACAGAAATTGGTCGCACACTTTGTCTTGCACAAATTGTGATCTTTAACTCTTTTGATAAGTATTCCATTTATTTTGGTCATAATCCCAAAAGAAACAATTTGTTCAAATTGTTCAGCCAAATACAATGTCATTTGGCAAAGCACTGTGGTCCTTCATAAAGCCTATTCTCTAGAGATAATTGTTTGCACGTATCAGTAGTCCAACATCTACAACAACATGCTGATTTTGAAATGTGGGCACACAAGAGGCCCCACTGCATCCTTCTTCAGAGACCCTCAAGTTCACATCCTATAACCAGCAGTGTCTGACAAGACACAGAAGCAGGTGAACCTCCCTGGGCTTAAACAAAGCCTCAAAAAAAATTGCCCAAAAGCAGTATTTCTCCCTTTGTATTCATTTTAAAGCTGATACCCTGTCAGTATTTAGCACAGTCAGATTGCATCACCACCCATTATGTGCTGTAGTCTTACCAAGCATGGTAAACCCAAGACAAACATCCTGTCCTAACCACGGACTCACTCTGCCCACAGTAACATCTGCTGACTTGTGCTGCACTGTGTCATCCACAGAAGAGACAAGTATCCCGAGACGTTCTCCAAAGCATAATTGTCCAGTAATGCCATCATTTGGTAGGCATACTCTTAACTGCCTACTTAAAAGACGCTAAGCTGAGACATTTTAACACTGTTTTAAAGCAAAGCACAACTGTCACACTACTGGGTCAAGATGATCTTCCCTGCATTAACAATTTTGTTAAGGTACTGAAAAAGGTGAGCATGAAGTGTGCAGGAAAAAACACCCTTCCGTGATCTCAAATAGCAGCACAGCTTATTCTGGATTTTAGAGACTTCAGGTTATTCTGTGTTTACAATAAATGGTTCTTGCAGAACTGCTCACAGAGGTGCAGTCTCTCACAACAAGCGTGGATTTGTGCTAAAAGCCTGAAGCCTTCAGAAGGGGGATTTTTTCCCTCCTGTACTGAGTCCTAAATCCATAAAAGAACCCTAACCCCACCACAGTTGCTCTTCAGCACTTCTGAAACACAGTATCGTTCCTATGGCTACTGTAGTGGGAATTGTTCACAGGGGTTGTTTCTCCTGCTGGTGCTGCCAGATCGACAGGAAGGCTGGTTAATGCCCCTCTGCCGGTCGTTCCCAGGGGCCCTCACCTTGGCCCTGGCCCTGTCCTGCTGTACTCCCCTGCCCAGCCAGAGAGCTTCCTGGGGCTGGAGGAAGCCTGTTGATCTCAAATATGTGCTTCAGCTAATTGCCTTTCCTGTGTGGGCTGTGGGAATGGAAGCTGCTGGTGCAGCACCTGCAAGCAGCCAGGCATGGAAGGGAACAGCCTGGAGAAAAGGAGGGAAAAGGAAGCACCCAGCAGCTCCCGCCACCCTGGCTGCATCCGTCCCCTCCCTCCCGTTTCCTCACATAAAATACTGGACGGCATATTTTACTGATTTGTTAAAATATTTTGAAAGGCTCTTCCCCTTCCTCACTGAAGATATAGCCCTTCAGTTTTGCAATGCATTTCAGTATTTTTTATAAAATGCTTATTTAGTGTTAATAAGTAGCTTGCTATACTGCTTTCCCAAAACTGATTTTTATACAGCAATTCTGTTTCAAGGAATCCTTTCAGTCTTGTTGGAAGAATTTTATAAAATTCATCAGAAAGGTGTAAAAGAGGCACAAGCTTCACCATATTTTTTTTTTCTGGTTTCTGGCAACAAGTAAAAATGTGTCTTAAATTGGAGACTCTTTCCAGTCTTTTCTTTTTATTGGGATATCTGTTTTACAGTCTTCATATTCTCTCCATTTCTCATAATAAAATTTGTTACTATGACAAAAAAAATTCCACTAAAAATTATAAACTGTTCTAGTTATTCAACTGTTCCATTACCCAGCCATCAAGATTTTAGCTTCAACATATTTTTGGAAGTACTGAACAAAGATAACTTGGGTACATTTTTAGACAAGCCTATTTACTTTTGCATTTTTACAACAGTCTATTTGACATTACAAGAAACCCTTGATAGACCATAGCCAGAGTCCTAAGGTAAGCAGCAAAAAAATTGATCTTTATCTATAAATATGGAGACAACTGGTTCTTGTACTGAAATGTCTCTTTATACTGATTTCAGATAAGAGGGTGGTACAGACCAAGAAAAACAATTTGACTAAATTGACCCACTGAACATTTAACTGAGCCTGTCTAAACCAATGTAATTATCAATTTAGACATGATTCTACTATCATATCTGACCATTACTTTAAACAGCAAAAACGAAAAAGGAATTTTAGGAATTTAGAAGTCAAAAAAAAGACTACAGACATCAACAAGTTTGAACTGATCTCTAAAGTTAAAGAATTAAAACTTAAATAACTTAAATAACTGATACTGCCTATGTATACAAGAGAAGTATCTCATTGCAAGACAGGAATCAGTCATTTTAATATTTGAAGAATAAACTATTTAAAAGAAAGGGCGTTATTTAAGCAAGGGAGATTAAAAATACAAGTATCGGCCAGAATGTGAAACACAATATTTTGTGGGAACTAAATGAGTAACTGAGGGGAACATGAAAACAATATCATTTCAGTAAAAGCAACTTTGTAAAACAGATTTTTAAAAAGATATAAAAATCTAACACTATAGGTGAAGGCTAAGGTGAGGAACTAGTCCATTTTTTAATCTCAATCTCATTTTTAAAGCAATTATACTTAATATTCCTGTATACATGCCTCTCTGTCTGTAGGCACCTTTCTGTGTCTCAAAAAAGGCAACTTAAACACCTGACCAAAGGCAGCAGAGGCTTCCAAGAGATTTGCTGCTATAGCAGGTCCTGGCTGAAGCACTGCCCGTGGCCTTTGGCCACCCCAGAGGTGAGAGGAACAGCACCACTCCAGGTACACGGAGCAGCCACCCGGGCAGCCACACCAGTGGCCTGGACGAGGGTGTGGTGACCCACACGAGCTGCAGAGCATAAGGGTCCCTGTGCAGCCATCGGGAGAAACATTGGTGGAGGTCAGGAACAGGAGTGAAGTACCCCAGTGGGGAAGGTGAAATAAAAAAAAAAAGAATCACAGAATATGCTGAGCTGGAAGGGACCCACAAGGATCAAGTCCAACCCTCAGCCCAGCACAGGACCATCTCCAAGAGTCTCACCATGTGCCCAAGTGTATTGTCCAAATGCTTCTTGAAACACATTCTGTCAGGCTTGGTGCTCTGACCACTTCCCTGGGGAGTCTGTTCCAGTGCCCAACCATCCTCTGGGGAAAGAACCTTTTCCTAATATCCAATGTGAACCTCCCTCAACACAATTTCAGGCCATTCCCTCATGTCCTCTCACTGGTCACCACAGATAAGAGATCAGTGCCTGCCCCTCCTCTTCCCCTCACGAGGAAGTTGTAACTGCAATGAGTTACAACCCCTCTGTCTCCTCTTCTCCAGGCTGTACAGACAGTGGGTTAGGGTAATGTTTGGATTCTGCACCATGTACTTGCACAGAGCGATGGGAATTAGAGGGTCAGCAGGCCTGTAGGGAATCTCCCTTGCTATTTAGTAAATACTTTTAATTCTCTAAAAAGCCATGGTAACCTTGTAATGACCTTAGTGAGCCAAAATCCTTGTGAGTGCTTTGTAACGTTATCATTTCTAAATTGCTACTCAGTCTTACAGATTTTAAAAGATGTAAAATGCTGCATTTCTACAGGTAGATTTACATTCTGTGTTGTTCTGAAGATGAAATAAGGTCTTCTAGGTAATACACAAACTGAGTATTCAAAAGTGTAAACAGGAATTCAGGAGAGGAGAGACTGCTTACCTCTTTTAGGAATTTACACTGTAATCTTTAGCAAATCACTTAATCTTTCTATGCCTCCATTCCCCATACATAAAACAGGGGCAATACTTGCTGTAAAGGATAAAAGCTGTCACATGCCTTTTTAAAAACTGTCATAGAAAAACCTCTACTTAAACAGTCAAAACCATTTCTTGCAAATGCTAAGGAAAAGATCAATTTTCTCTGTTATCCAGAACAAAATTTCCCCAGGTATTCTCACTGGATACATTGCACGTGTTAAGCACTTTGGTTTTTTCTTTAAGAAGTGATCATACCGAGTCCACAATATTACCATTTTTAAAATTGGCCTTATAAATTTACTACCAGTCTATAAAAGTTCAGTATGTTTTTACTACATTATCCTGACAGAGACAACAACACAACATAGACAACAAGAATCATAGACCTTTTGACTTTGAGCCTTTTTTGGGTGTTAAGGTGCACTTAAATCAGATAATTGATTCCAACTGTGGAATTAAACGTATCAGTGGAAAAGATCTGAAAGACCTCACAAAAAGGTCCAACAGCTAACAGATGATGCCAGCCCGACAGCGTAGTGACAATCCGTCACACATGGATATGCGTTTGGATCTCGCACTGAAGCCTGAGCTGTTGAATCACAGAGGCTGGAAAACTGTCAAAGGCGCAGGCAGCACTGCTCTCCCAAAGAGGGCATGGAGCACAGCAAAAGGACTCTTGGCATCATTCTCAGGGGAATATTTTGTCTCATGCAAGGACTGGCTCCAACAAGTTCTGAAGGAAGCTTTGCTCAGGCCTTCTCGGCAGGGGAAATATTTTATGACACGGTGCCTTTGATGGGACTCTGGGTAGGAGTTTAGCAGATGCCTGAGGTGGCTGTATACCTAACCAAAGGTGGATGGGGAATGTGTGACTACATCTCTGGGTAAGGAAAGAATAAACAGGAGCAATTAACATGAGAAAGAACATGGACAAAATTTCTGTGAAAAGAATAAATAAGGTAGAGACAGAAGAACTTGTGTATGATCCTATCTTTTCCTTAGAAAATGAGAAAAAAAAGATCTTGCAAGTTTAAGTATCTTTATTTTCTCACCTGACAGTATTTGAGCTGATATCCTCTGAGATGTGAGCTTGAAAAAGTAATTTCATATTAAAACAGAGATTTTACAACTCTGAAATTAACATCATAAAACTCAGATCACGAATTACATTTACTTTATTATTACATGCATTTTAGACAGTGATTCATATTGTTTATTTGCAGAAGTAGTCATTCTCAATGTACAAGTAATTGCTGTTACAGTGAAACTCATTAGCATGCACTGCACACAATTGTGTGCAAAGTTATTGTTTTCAGTTAGAAAATTTTAAGGTAATGATTTCTAAATTGATATTATAGAGTTTAATTTTGGTTTTATGAAGACATTGCATAGTTGATGCTTAGCTTCTCCTGAAAGACTGGAATGTGGTACCAGTATTGTTGAAGCAGATCAAGTGACAGTAGCAAACAAGAAGATTTGAAGAAGAGGCATAACTTTCAGGGTTGAAAGATCAGCAAGTACAGCCTAGGAGGAAAACCAAAAAGGCTTGTTAAACTTGACATTTGAATCAAATTTCCTTAAAGCAAGTTAAGAAGTAAGAAAAAGATTCAAATATTGACTTTAATATTGTCAATAATTTGATTTGGACCTGGCTAGAAACAAATTATATTGGTTTATGTTTGCACTTTATTGCATTATTTTTCATTCTAACATTTCAAAGAAAAAGCATATGTTTACATATATAACCCATGTAACTTTATTTTACCCTTTAGCCTTACTTCAAATATACATGGCATCATGGGTGAACAAGGGGTCTAACATTTCAACTTGCTTCTAAAAATAATTGGGAATTAAGAATCCTTATCCTGTGGCTTGGCTAGTACTTGTGAAGTAAGTCCAATGTAATATCTCAAATAGTTAATGTCTTCTCATGAATTATGTTTTAAAAAAACCCAAAGAAAGTGATCACAAACTCTCAAAGTTTGGAAAGAATCAATCACCATATTTTTGAAAAAAAAAAAAAAAAGAAAACAACAAAAAACCCCCCCCAAACCAACAAATTACTAAACAATTATAATCTTCGTCTTAATGACTTATTTTCCTTCATTTCCCATGACCATATGCACAGAAAAATTTCAGATTCCTAGTGACAAAGTAATCTTGTAAAATCTTTGTAATTAGTAGCACAGAAGCAACTCCATTAAAATGTGCTGAGGAAAAAGGTACAAACTCCTACAATATTTCAAAAACAATATAGCCCACAAACACAGATTATATACTGAAACGGAAGAAAAATCTTATTGTACAAAATAATTTTATAACACTGCATTTTTGTAGGAAATATCCTTTATTTCCTTTTACTCCAGAAAAGCAGCATTATGTACTGCATGTTCACAATTTCCTTACTTTGTATCTAAGGTAAGAATTTAGACAGAAAGATTTGCACTATGTATCATGTGCCACGTGAAGCTTAAGTTACTCCTTTTGGCAAAGCATCAAAAACTATTTCAATCTCCTCTAACTGAAACTTATCCTTACTTCAGCTGCAGCCAGTGACGTCACCTCCATCAGGTTGACTGCTCGGAAAGCAAACACAGCAGCTGCCAGGACTGAAAGAAAATGCCCAATATTTAAGTTCCTGACCTGTTAATTAGTGGTTAGAATTAATCTTGATGTAAAATACCAATTTTCACTCTCTTAGATTAATCATTTTGATTCTGAAGAATAACGTAAAACAAGCGGCTGTGTTTGAGCTTCTTTGGCCACTTTTAAACAGACAAAAACCACAACATTCCTTCAGATTAGTCTGAGTGAAAATGCCTGAGTTTAAGATGACTAGCTTTTGATTAAAAGGACAAGCTGTCTTATACATACAAATGGAACCAAAACCTTTGCTCTTCTATTCAACTCCTTCATATTTAAAAACGGACCCCACTGAAGATACATGTCTTCTTCAAAACCCCCATCTTAAACCTTCATAAATATGATAGCATTATTTAAGTACAAAACTCTCAAAGTCTCCTAAAAGATGCCACTTCAAAGGAAGAAATCATCCAGCAAAATCAGAGGGACTCTCAGTCACTTAAAGTACTGAAGCAGTAGTTGTCATAAATGAATAACATGAATCTTGTATTTTGTGAAAGGTGATGAACTCATTTACCAAAACCACCGCAGAACATCCTATGTTCCGTTCAGAGACCAATAAGCATTTTTTAAATGTTACTATAAAGAAAAAAATTACCTCACATATTTTTAGTTAGAGATGCAGTATTTATGCAGTTCTAGTTTTCTAGAAGTATGTTCTTTGACATGTATGTAATCTGCTTTCAGCATTCAAAGAGCTTTTTTCTTCTTGTCACAAAATACATTGAAGCTAACATGTATCTGCCTCACATTCACCCAGATTTAAAATTTTGCAAAAATAATTCTATTACCAGCAAGAATTTCGAGAGAATTGTATCCCAGGATTCTGTCCCACAGAAGCAAGAGCTGATCTGTAGCTAAATAACCAGAAAATGCTCGTACCATCCATTTAAATGAAATTCGTAGCCTGCAAACAAGAGATAAACAACAGTTATTATATTTCTGCCTCCCATAATGATCAGAAAAATCCTCTATAAATTAAAAACATTTCATTATCCTCTTGCATTTCTCTTCCAGGAAGAACAGCCATTTTTCTTACTGCATTAATAATCAATATTTTAATTTGCAACAGCCATCATAAAGCTATTTAGCACCTCAGTTGATAAAGTGCTACTGTCTTTCCCATTATCATTCTGATCAAACAATCACATTAGAGTGATCCTCAGCTATTATCACCCTCAATGTTTCATCCTCTCTGCTATTATGCTATTAAAATAGATACCAATTATGGCAAAGAGGAGTTTCAGGTTCTATTGCACTTGGTGCCATGAGTTCACTATCCAATGAGAGCCTCTTGCTCTCTGGTACCTTCTCCTGTAACTAACACATCTCTGTGTCTTCTGTCCCCTAGGAAATAAGTCACTTAGTTCCATCAGATCTGACATGACTTACTGAAACTTAGCTGAATAATGCAGCATTTGTCATACAGCAATTCTCCTCTCTTTTTCAAAGAATATATAGAAGAAATGCACAAAGCACAGATACACAAAGGACTCCAGCTGACTTTCAAGAAAAAATGGCACGCTGATGTTCACACCTTTGAATAATTTCCCCTAGATCTTAAATTAAATACTACAGAACAGCATTCAGAAGAATCAATCTGCAACATTTGTAACAAGTCAGAATGAAGTACTTACGGCTGAGCCCCAATTTCTCGGAGGTGATAAAAGAGTTGGGGCAGGTGAGTTTGTAGAAGAGTCTCAAAAAGCAAACACAATGATACAATGCCCTAAAGAAACAAGCATAAAGAAACAATACTAACACTCATCCTGTCAAATCCAAGAAAACAGTATCAGCAGGTAAATATGCATGAATTTTTAATTCAAACAATAGAATATTATTAATGATATAATATTCAGCTCAGGTACGAGAGGCCCAAGCAGCTCTAATACCTTCAGCCACTAAAGCTTTGCTCCTACAATTCTCTCTATGCATCAACAACATCATATGATCTGATAGTCCCTTTCAGCTCCAAGTTACTTATCGTTTTGTATGTCAGAATATGAGTATTTAGTGGGTTATTATAATATGAACTACTTGAAATACTTCCATTCTGATGAAACAGACCTCAGTTGCACTAAAAAATAGAGCATGTGAGAAAAAGTATCTCTGATAACTAAAACCAAACAGCAGTGGGGATAACCACAAAAAGTTAGATATAAACACATTTTAAATTTTCTTTTTAAAATTACAATATAAATGAACAGATTCTATTTGTCCTGCTTTCCCGCTATTAATGATGGAAAGCACAGTGCATAGCCTTGAAATGATATATCAAGGAAAGGATTTTCTTTGAACCAGGAAACGTTTTCAAAAAGCAATATAACTCTTCTGCACTTTTTGAAGGAAAAAAATAATATTTGCTAGGTTTTATTCTTCAGAAACTGAAGATAAGACAATTTCTTCAATTGTCTTACATTCAAGACAGCATGTCCTGATCATAAACATAACCAAATTATTTAAATTCATCTAGTAGTGCTAAAAAGCATGTGCCATCACACCAAGATACTTCACTAAACAAACACACATTAACTTGATATCACTGAAACAATATCTATATACATATATTTTAGTCCCTCCACCCCAACAATACTTCATTGTGCACTTACATGTCATCAGTGAAAGCAATTGAGTATGCATTTTGTGACTCCTTTAACTGAGAAACCTATTACATTAAAACACTTGACTCTTATAAAAGACCCCACACACTCATAAAATGAGAACTTACTATTTTAATAAGGTACATGATATTCTATTGCAAAGAGTAACATGGACATAGAAAACAACAATATCCAAACTAGAATTACCTAATAATCTTCCCAAACACGCCTGAAATATTTTATTATATTTAAAAGAATACATTTCAATTGCATAGAAAACCATGCTACTGTATATTATTGTTCTGTAGCAAATAGAATATCAAGTGAGTGGGTTTAATTCCTAATGAACTTACAGAGGGATGAGAAGAGATGGAATGGAGTCTGAAGAAAAAACGCACATACATCTCACGGAATATCTGATACAATTTGGAAGGTTCATGGTACAGAAAACAAAGTGGAGCAACTGAAAGGATAAAAGAATTATAATTGACTCAACACTGTAAACTGCTAAAAGAGTTCAATGATTAAGTGCATGAAGTATGAGGAAAAACCAAGTAATTTATAGTAGCACAATTTACAAAAACAATACTAAACCAGTTATTGAGGAAGACTGTTATAGAATATTTCTATCGTTTAATGTAAAAAGTAAAGAAAAGGAGTGTGATACATTCTAGGTAGTAGTTAGATATATTTCAAGAATCTAAACTAATAAGAACTGCTTACTACAGTGCTGGCTTCTCTGTGGTGTAGGGCAATAGGATGTTGAACAGTGCAAGTTTTTGATTCAACTGTCTATAATTTCCAATGTACCCAGGGGTTAGTGACCAGCTCCTTACTTCACTTGTATGACTGCTTGAAGACATGTTGTGAAAATGAAAATATTAAAAAACAGCTTTTGGTTGCCACAACAACATCCCGTAAGTATGACAAACTGATAGAGACCTGTTTATTTCTTACAAGATCTGTACAGCATGGACATTTAGTGGTTTACTGTTTAGAACTCTTTTAGTAAAGCAGCAGCTCTCAAACTTTTGTTGTTTTGTAAAAGTCCAGCATATAGATAAATATGTTATATGTATATGCTGCACAAACATAACCGGTTCTGTCAGTGATACTCCATTCACTCAATGCGTTTTCAGAGACAGTTTTCCTTATACATTTTTGTGAACAGTCTTTTTATCTGTTCACTCTTCACCCTGATTGCTTCACTTTACAGGTGCATTCATTTTGGATGACAGCTTACATTTTAACACACTCATAGTCTCTATCTCTACATTCACTTTCCCTTCCAGTTTTTTTTACAGAGGCTGGGGATATGGATTCATTTGTCTGCAGATGTATGTATACATATGCACATAGATATATGTACATTTATACATATATATATGGATATATGCAGGTGTGAATTTATTTTCATATCTATATATCAGAGAAGGTGGCTTACTGAAAAAAATGGTGTCTGTGTGTGAGAGACGGGGTGCTACGGTAGGGTGAGATGTTCACAGAGATTGTATTTACGTAGGGGTAAGAAAAGCAGAGGGTGTTACCAGTGTTTATGTTTTTAATGATCGAAGATGGAGGTGGAAGACTTGGCAGTGTGCATATGTACACAAAGGCCAGGAGGGTAACAGAACAGCCTCTGACAGTTGGCACCCCAAAAACGTATGCATGCAAACAGGAAAAAATGTACAGGATTTACATAAAGACCCAGATACTTCCTCATAAAGCAGCACAGCATGGAATACAGAGGATGCTGTGCTTGGCCCCAGCCACTGTACCCACAGGCTGGAGTTATACCGTGTTTCTGCTGCCTTGCTTTTCAGCCTGCCTCCTTCTCACAACCAGCATATTCTGAGCCCTTGTAAAGAGCAAGAACAGGAGGGAGGGAGGAAAATTTGGGAGATGTTGTTCTCAAGGGCAGAGTCAAATCCAAACATTTTGAAAAGCAGTTCACACAGAATAAGTGAAAGCCTCCTAGTAAGTCCCTAAGAAGGAGTTTGTAACTAAAGTGTTCGTTACTTCAAAGAGTTTAGATTCCCTAATCAGGTTCCAATTTGCATTTCATATTTAAATTGTGTGATTTCAATGATTGTGTGTCATTAAACTTATTATTAGTAAAATATACCATTTAAAAATATAGCATTTTAAGTATAATCTTTAAACCTGCTTGTCCTGTGATACCACAAACACTTTTGATAAATCAAAGGAAAAAATGAAAAGCAAAGACAACTAGCCTCGCATTGTTGGAGTGCATCTGCAGTAGCTGCCTTGTAATATTTGAAACCAAGGACATTTTTCTGTTTTTTTCCTAAAAGTCTTGTTTCCTCTGTGCAGTAAAGTAGCAACCAGTCTATTACATAATGCTCTTTTAATGCTTCTTGTAGACAAATGGATACAGCAACAGGCCTTTCACATAATTCATGTTTTCACAAACTCTTTTCACAAGTAACTTGGTCTACCCGGAAGTGAAACACAAAAAAGAGCACTTTGTTGACAAACTTTATCCCTCTATTCATGTACATTAAGATGCATAGCTTAGCTCAGCTATTAGCTCTCAAATTAGGAACTCCCACACAGTAGAAAGCTGTAATATAAGTCAATAGAAACAGTCTGGAATTTTTAAAATTATATACAACTGTCTATACACAAAGAAACATATAAGCATACACACAAGTTTAAAAGTTGCAGAAAATTACTTACAGTTTTAAACTGCAATATGATAAAAAGCAATCCCAAGGTTTTAGTTTACGAGAGTCACACTTACCATACATAGAAAAGCCATGAAAAGGAATTACACCTACAAAACAAAAATATTTATTTTTTTTTGTTCTTTACAGTCCTTTTTCTCAATGCAAATAGAATTTTTCACCCCCATGTTATTAAATTCCATTCTGCCCACCATAGGAATAAAATATTTCCTTGTTATGGCAAGAAAATATGCATAGATCTCAAATCTTGTAAATATTTTAGTACAGTATCACTTACTTCAGTACAACCAGTTACATGCTTAAACACAAGCTATAGTTCCTAGAAAGCCAGGTAAAACTCAGTTTCCATGAAGTTGTTATGTAAAAGCTTTGCTGATATCAGAACCTAATTTCAGATAAATGACAACCCATAAATGTCATTCAATGACCAGACCAGAGCAGGAAAAAAAAAAGGAGGCCAAGACCTCTAGTAATTCATGTAGCACTCAGATACAACATTTACAGTACTTGGCAGTTGCAGCACAACAACTCTCTCCTCCCTTCCAGCTGCTTTTAGCTCCCATTCACTAGTTTTTACAGAGGACCAGTAAGAGGAAGCTGCTTTGACAAAAGGTAAGACAAGGCCAGAGACACAGATTTAAGACTGGTGACACAAGGCCTTGGAAACAAGAGCAAAGACCTTGATCTTGAAATACAAATGCAGTGCAAGACCAGGGAAAGGATTCAATAGACAGGGATTGAAATGGTCAAAGAGCTGAAAAAACAATTTAATAACTGAAGTTACAACAACAGCAATGATATTAACTTAAAATTACATAGATTAGTTAAGTCTGATTTTTTAATATGAACACACATTTTGAAACGACAAGGCTTTAGGGTGTGGTTTGTTGAGTACTGAAAAGCTGGGAGGTCAACCAATGTCAGTATGTATCATTCAGATCCTCTAAGTGGTGATACAAGACTGGAATATGAGCTGCTGCACCACAACTTGTTTTCCTTCTCCTTCCCCCACACAGACAAACCCTGTGACTACTAACACCAGGCTGAAATGTGGGTTTGGAGCAGCTTCAGTCCAGCTTACTCCTTGAAATTAATGAATTTCACAGAGTAACAATAAAACATAACATGTAAAAGAAAAAGAAGTTATCATGTATTTGAGAAAAAATTCTGTATCTTTACAGTCTACCACTAGAGGAGGCAATAGTATAATTCATACCATTTGGAGGATAGAAAACAGCATACTCTTCCATTCCAAGTTTTCCTGTGAACCATCAAACCACAAAGAAAATGTGATTAAGAAGTTAAAAGGTGTAAAGATTGAAATTAAAAAGGGAGATTCTAAGTTACAAGTATACAAATAATAACTAATTACATTATAGATGATATTGTCTAAAACAAGAAAGCAATGCAATAGGGACAGGTACAGTGACAGATATAAAACTGAAATGCAGCACTAATAAAGAAGGATGACGAAACAACAAAAACTACAAAATAGAGGAGGAAAATTTCAGCAATGCTGTTCCACAGAGATTTTATTTGTATGTGTTTCAGGAGCTCTAAAGGTGTTTGCTGCAGACCTTGAAGACGGTGAAACTCTATGAGGGGATAAGGTTAAGGGCAGAGTGACCTAGGGACAGGAAAAACATTTAAACAGATACAAGCACAGATAAAAAATATTCAAGGCTTCATTAAGCCTGCAACAGAGAGGAAGATGAATAGCACAGTTCTGACAGAACTAACAAATATTTAAGTAATCTGTTGGATACAAAAGACTAATTAAGTCAAGAAAATCACTGATCATATAGACTGACCATATAACTTCTTACCTTCCCTGAAAAATGAACACATTGTATTATTAAACCATATTTTACGTATAGAGCCTAATAATAAAAATACATTATTAAAAATTAATAATTTATTTACAAGTATAAAGGTGTTATTATGCATAATTGTTATACTTAAAACATAATAATTTTAGTTTTAAAATGAGAAAATTAATCTAGAAAATGTAATCAGTTACATGAAAATTTACAGAATAATCAGAGATCCTTTAGATCTCGCTATATTCTGTTCACTCTACACAGAAGAATTTAGCATAGGGAACTTTTTTCAGGTTCAGTGGAATCTGGACTTTGTTATTTTCCTGCAGTATGAATTGACTGAATTAAAATCAAAATTAACCTGCAAAACTCTTTATGTAAATAAAATCAAGTACTTCCCAATTATAGAAATGAGTTGTTTCATTAAACTAAAAAATATTTTCTCCTTTTCCTTTCAATAGTTTGCTTGCTGAGCAGTCAGGAGTTGTAATCTGGAGAGAGAGTATTTTTAGCAAGCACATCCTTTGGAAAATCAGCCAAAAATAGGACCTATAAGCCTTTCGGATTTACACCGCACAGCAACTTCGTTCCCCAGATTTGCCCAGGAATAAGTAGGATGTTCCCCATAGCTGTGTTTCTGGGCTGCCAGGGCTCTGTGTCTGAAGTGAGATGTGGGACCCCCCCACTGTTCTGCTCTCGGGTGAGCCATTTGCTTATTTCCAGAAGGAGGTAAAAAAACCTCCCTAATTCAGTTAAAGAGAGAGAAAATACCCAAAAGCAATAAAGAAGGAATTAAAAAATTAGGAAACAAACGTTACCTCTAGTGACATAAGAGGCAGCAAGAGGAAAACTGTCAGCAGAGGTCCTGCTCAAAAAAAGTACTTGGAAATCACATTTGGCTCCATATAAAGGCACCAGGGACCAAGGAAGAAAATAGGAATGTAGAAGGTACATGGAAAAAAAAGTGACTGGATTACTATATGACTCAAGAATGAAGGAAAAATTAGGAACTTCTGGGTAAAGTCAAGGTAGGTGAGGCTTTAAGAAGCATGGAAACAGTCCAAATGTATGGCATTAAAAGTTGGCAGAGAACACAAGTGGGCTGAACCAATAAATTTAAGATTGTTGAGAAAAATAACGAGAACCTAAGCCAAAGAACATCTAAAAATCAGCTAACACTCTGAAGATGTCATGCTTTTTAAAAAAATCAGTTTTAAGTATGCTTGGTAAAGCTGTACTCTCCCACACCTTTGAACAGAGCCCACAGCTCTCCAGCAACATGTTCTGTTCCTGCCTACAAATATCTGCTTTGGGAAGACAACATTCTAAAACCCAGAATTCTAGATTCCAGCTGCTAGATTTACTGAAGCTGCAGAGTACAACACTGTATATTTAAATTTCTGGCTCTAATAAAGACAGATGTCGTCAAGATTTTACCATACTGTCATAGTTGTGTGTTTCATTTCTTTGGTAAAACACTGCAGAATTATACACAGAAAAATGCAGTAGAAGAACAGCACTGCAATCTGGCCTTTATGTCAGCTTCTAAACTGTCATAATAGAATCTGTGCAGAAGTGAACTGGATACACTGACTTTTTATTAACATTCTTTTATATGCAGTCTAGGAGATGAACACAAAGCAAATTCACATACTGTATAACTGCAGCAGCCAACAAAAATCTGCATGATCTCTTTTAAAACAACTCCTTTTACCTTGTATGTATGATTTGGGTGGAGTGGCACTACTGTAAGTAAAGTGCTCCAAGACAGATGTATCTCGGGAAAAACAGAGTAATACCTGTAAAAAAGACAGCATATGAAAATCAGCTGACTTACTGAATCAACAAAGCAATGTCAAACAAATTTAAGGACCTGCCCTAATTAGCACCTATTAGATGCTGTTGAAGAGAGCCAATTAGGTTGAAAGCTCTTGATAAACTAGTATATTTTCCTGTTCAAATTTCCAGGCTCACTTTAACCTTGCTAGATTTTACCTTCACGATCATTTGTTGTCAGTTAAATATTCTGCAACCCTCCTCTTTTCTCAGCAAACGTGTATCCCCTTCTGTCACAACACTGGTGACACTGTGTGTGTAACTGGCTCCTTTGATGTCCACTAGATTATTTTTTCTATTCAGTTACTATGACCTGGGGAAGTCCTAGTAAGTAAGTAGATGAACCATTTCCATTCTCGGATGTGTGGAGTTCCAGAAGGCTGATCATTTGCTTTTATTCCCAGGATCTTTACAGAATGCTTGCAGGAAATTCAGCTCTTTCAAAAAGTACAGATAATAATGTTCACCTTGTATCCCAAAGGTCTGAAATGCACATTGTATTCTGTAAAGTATATTCGTGGAGTTTATTGTTTACACAAATGAAAAATCCAGTATTCACAGCAACTGAGTATAAAATTAAATAGCAAAAACCATTCATAGAAAAAATAACAATAAGGAATCTCATCCTATCTGGAGTTGTAAAAAAATCTGATAATTAGTATTGTATTTTAAAATCTCCATATTTTCATGCAACCAAAAGATGCACTATCAAAAATGTACACGAGAGGGCAGACGTAAGGCAGACTTCAACTTGCCGCTGACTTTTTCACACCTGAATCCCTCTGCTCTGGAAGGTTTTAAAGAGTTTGTTTGTTTCAACTGTAGTCAAGGTGTAAAAGGTGGAAAGGTTTTAGATGGTGTTTCACTACTTAATTAAAAATAAAAATGAGTGGATTTTTCCTTCCCAGTAATTACTGCAAAAATCTTCCAGATATCAGCATTTGTCAAAAGGAAACATGCAAAATTAAACATCTGAATATTACTGCTTTTTTAATTTTTTACAGAAATGGGTTGTATTTGGAGACTTTTTCCTTTTTTGAATCTCAAAACTATTTCTCAGATACAAACATCTTACAAAAAATAAATAGTTCCTTTATCTCAAACAGTTTAAGCTAAATATTATTTTGTGCAATACACAATCATTTTCATAGCTGCCAAAATATCGTTGACAATAACAATACACACGCAAATGTAATTCTCTGTGTATGTTAACTGAGGTGAAAGAAAAAGAAACTAATCTGAAAAGGACATAAATCATATTCACTCATAGGGGAAAGAATGTAACCTTAATTCAAGGCCCCCTTTTTTAGCAATACAGTGTCTAGTACCAGTATCTGGAAGTCTTTAAATTAAGACTATGCATCTTTATAAGAGGTAGACTCTTGCTCAAAGATAAGTTATGACTATATCTAAGAACTGCTGGCTGAGGTTCTTTGCATGTATTCGTTTTGCAGGATGTAAGACTAAGGTATTCAAATTGAACCTCTGGCCTGAAATAATGAATTTACAAATATATTAATCTATGTGTTATTTTTGGTATTAAAAAAATGATAGTGCTAAACAAAACAATGATACAAACCCTGTTTCAAGTACAGAAACGTTTGGCAAACTATTGGATATTTATAATCAAAACTGAACAGAAAACAAATTAATTCAAATCACCAAGGGAAAGAAACAAAAAGCCAAACCTTTTATCAAAAAGAAATTACTTTATTAAAAGTAACTGTATTTTATTTCAGTAATAAAAACATGTAAACTTTAGGGTAAAGAAAGCAAAAATATTAAAGGAAATAAATTACATCATTTCAGTGTTCTTCCTGAAAAAGACTGCATGCTGCTAAAGAGGTACCAATAATCCAATTCAATATCCTCATCATTAGTTTAAGCCCAATTTTCTTATTTTGATAGATGTTTTATCTGCTAAGCAACACACAGACAAATGACACACTCTGCTCACTGACTTGGAAAACTTAAGAGTCATGGCAAAAATCCCCACAGAACCAGTGCAAAATGTATCTGGTTTAAACTAAAATTTTCATTACCTATTTTATTTAGCCAATATTTAATTCCAGTTATCATATTAAATCAATAAATAATATCGCATATCAGAATGACTCATACTGCAGAATTTTTCCAGGGGCTATAGAACAAAACAATTTGGCAGCAAAGCATTTGCAAATTAGGTTGGAAGAGGAAATTATCAAGGAAAATGGATAGCTCTCTACTAGAGAAGAACCTGAAGAATACCACGAAGTAGCAAACAAAACTAGAGCAACAAATAATTAGAAGTTTGAGATATTCTTTGCTCGAAAGCCTTGCAGTAAAACTAGCCACATAATTTTTTGAAGATTTTTGGTGATTTTCCTTCAAATTACTAAAGATAGTTTAGTCTCTTTTATGATTTTCATTCTGTAGTCATTCCTTTAGTTAATAAGAGTTATATAAAAAATTAAAACATTCAAATGTGCTATATACTGAGAATGATAAACAAAATCTATTTCTGATGGTCTTAAAAGATTATATGGTGTACTAGTTCATACTCCTTCATAGTTTATAATTCTGTGTCCACTGGAACTGTCAGTTAATGACTAATTAATATGCCTTAATAGTCTACGTAACAAATGAACAAGGAATGAGATTTTCACATCCCATGATGAAGACAGTGTCACAATAATGAAGATTATCTTTGACCCTTAAACCAAGAAAAACTCCTACATGTAAATATTGAGTGAACTCAACATTTGAGTTGTCATTATGCAGCTAGTTTTCAAATTTTAATTCAGAAACGGATTTGAATACAGACCTTAATACTATAACTATTTTTAAGTTAAAAAGGTCTAATTTCACAAAGTTATAGTTTTAAGTATTGATGTTTAAATGCTTATATGCTAAATTATATGTAGACATGATGGAATAGTATGCTTACATAGTACTGCATACTTTTATATCTGTATGGACTAAGAAGCATTAAGGACAGTCTCTTGACTAGTTAAATTACTAGCAGTTTTACGTATTCCCATCAAAGAAGAAATTATTTAGTGTGACATAGCTCTAAATCAAAAAATTAAGCAAGTCTAACCTAACAGATGGGACTAATGAAATCAAAAGCACTATGGAAATGTTAAGTTTGCTGCATGACATTTATGTTGACACTGCAATTCATAAATGTAATCTCCTTCTATTTAAGGGCATTTAACAGGCAACAACAAAGATAATACTTTATAAATTAGCTGGGTACCCCATTACTAGAAGCAGCTTTAGAATGGGAGTAATACTAAAAGTAACCATACATATCACCACCTTATTCAGAATCAATTATTCAGAATCAACGTCTTTAAAATAAAAATATGACAATACAAAACTTTTATACTTATTGCAGTAGGTCACTTTAAAGTAATTTTTTTTAATGTGAAACCCTGTATATACTTCTCAAGTATTAATTTCTCTGTATGCCACAGCTTTAGTTGTTTTGGGGTTTTTTTTACTGCAAAGCTGGAAAGGGGAACCATATGGCTGACTTCGTATTTTCTGGTTTACTGCACTGCAAAGACATTTTGTAGGGTCCTTCACTGTAGGAGTTTTAGAAGCCTGTCCTGCTTAATCTATCTAAGAGTACAAGTTTGTTATTCAGAAGGGAAAGTATATGTAACACAGAAAACAGATGCATGTGTCCCATGGTACTCTGCCTACACAAAGGCAGTCCTGACTCCAAAGATGGTACAATCCCACAGGAGTATATTTCCTAGCTTTTCTAACCAAAAATAGTTACATACCTGATATAAATAATCTTCAAATACAAAATAGTAGTCATCATTGCTTGCTGTCAGCTTTACATCCTGTAAAGAAAAAAAATACAGCAGTTTGAAGCCAAAAGGCCTCACTTCAGACTCCCATGGAGGCTAAACATAACACAGTGGAAGAAGACAGTTTCACCATTGAATCATGAAACAACTGTAGTTAAGTTTATACTCTATATTTTAAAATTAAAAAATACTATATTAACATGATGAAGCACTCAGAGTAAAAACTTGAAATGGAGGCTATCATACCCTGTTCTTTCTTTCTCACAAAACCAGTTACTCCTTCAAATGAAGGTACCATTTCTTTACAACTTAAAAGTTCAAATTAAATGTCTTCCACAAGAGACAACTCAGGCAAAAGGATTGAGTTCACAATAAGTTCACACTAGTTATTCTTACTTTCCTTAAAAGCAAACTATCTAATATTTGCCTTGTTAAAAAAACCCAAACAACAAGATACTAGAGTGATGAGTATATAAATCGTTCAATCACTATTTAGTGAACTACTTACCTTGTAAATCAGGCTGTCCACTAAAAGGTCATGCTGAATCACATTTGACTTAAGCTGTTCATAATACAATATATCCTAAAATTAAAAATATTACCATCATCAGTCTGAGACACGACTTTATATTTAAACTAACAAATTCAATTTTCAGCATTTGAAAAAAAAAAAAGTATGTATTCAGCTGAAAAAAATCACTTCATATTTAAGAAGCATTCTATCATGGTTTATTCGTTTAACCCTAAGAATTAAGACGTCACCAAAATTCACAGAATCCACAAGGATCATCGAGTCCAGCTCTTAAGTGAATGGCCCATATGGGGATTGCACTCACAACCTTGCTGTTATTAGCACCAGGCTCTAATCAACTGAGCTAATCTCAGGATTTTGAGACATTATAAAATGAGCTCCCCTTTAGATAATTAATAAAATTAGAATGAAGGGACTAATTCAAACCAAGGATCCATATCTTCCAACATTTGGTTCTCTCTACATCTTTTCAATGCTCAAAATCATTAGGCTTTATTTCTTTGTTACCCTCTATTTTCATGCACCTCTCCACCAACAGGTTCTGTCTTATCTTCGAGCATTAGGGAGTTGCTGCAGATGTTTGACATTAAACTAATACTAACCTCTGAATAGCCTAAACTTGTGCAAAGATGACATGATAAATATTTTAAAAATCTTGTGAAGAGTACAAAGAACTCAGATCTTTTTTAAACTCCAATTACTTCCTGAATATCTATAGAACATAAACAAGGATGAAGCGATGGGGAAGAAGCAGAACAAACCCTTTTCTGCTTTTACTTATTCTATCCTTTTCTTCTTAGTAAGAGCTTGCAAAGGAAAGAAAAAGAGAATTAAATATTGCACTGTCGTCATGTAACTCCCAAATCCCTAAATACCTCACTGCCATTATGCCTAAAATTGATTAACAGTTTCTGATGGATTTGAACTAACTGATAAATTAAATCAGCTGTCCTGAAGCTCGTTCCCACTTCACAAAACTATTTGGAGTTCAAGGTATCTATATGGACTCCACACAAATACTTGTACATTCCAAGCTTTACATGTTTACTGCTTATTTCTTTGACAAATGGACAAGTCTGAAGTAAAGATTTAAAGAACAAATGGGAAGTAAGATGAAATTTTGAGAGGGAGAGAATGGGAAAAAAATTAAGTCTGGGGAACATTTTAACTGTTTTTTGTATTAATCTAAAACTAAGAAGCAGTGAATAGTATACACTTAGAAACTATTAGAATTAATATATTATTAAACTGTTAAGTTGAAATGAGGACAAAAGCAGTATTTATTAAGTCCTATAAATATTAAGTATTTATTAAGTATGACTACCATGGGGAAAATATTTTTTTTGAGAAATAAAAAGGGGAGGTATAAATATTGCACTACTACTTCAGACAGGATCATACATAAATATTTACTAAACGTAAATTATTTGCAGTATGAACATAACATTCTGTTCTTCAAAGCTACAGAGAACTACTCTAATACTTGAGTTGCAACTTTAAAGCATCAATACTGTGGTTTAATCAAGTGTAAAACTACCAAATTAATAATGCCTAAAGGCTTTTTGGCCATCTCAAATGACTGTCTATATTAAAACACAAGAAGCTAATAAAAAAACCCCACAAAAACCAAACACCAACCAAAAATCCCCCAAACCAAACCAAAACTCATGCCCCAGGGGTTGGAACCAGATGATCTTTAAGGTCGCTTCCTACCTAAACCATTCTATGATTCGAAGATGAACAGGAAGGCAAGCTATCCACCTGAACTAGAACTCATGCAAAAATATGAGAAACACACCAGAAATTACTGAAACAGGACTTGCAAAGTAAACTTAATCATAACTATTCTAAGAGTAAAACTTTTAGCTCATTACTTGCCATCCAGTTCCTTTTAAATTGTGATTGTTGTGATGGAAAACAATCCATCACAGTGCGCTTGGGAATCATGCCAGGTTTTCAGCCACAACTTGGCTACAAGAGGATCTTGCCCATGTGTCTTAATAAGACCAGAGGCTTGTGATTGATGCTGCATTAATAAATTTATTCCTTAGATCTGAATCCTAAACATGATTGGTCACAGAATTACTTTCAAGACATAAGACTCTCCAGTGATCAGTCTCTCACACAGGGAAGAATATTTTAAGAGCCTCACTCAGGCTTCAAAAAAGATTCAAATCTCCTTTTACTGTTTATTGGCTGCATTTCTTTCTCCAGATGAGATAACTCACTACTAGCAGGTTTCAGGAATGTCCAAAACCGTATTACATTTCTTATGCTATTTAAAATATTTTCACTTACAAAACCAAAGTCTTATCATCTTCATCCAATTCATCATTTCTTTATCTGCCAAATCTTCATATAGCCTTGATTTGTAAACTTCTTCCCTTTTACAAATGTGTTACATTTTTATATAGACTGTAGCTTTTCTCAAAATTATACATTTTATTATACCACACCTCCAAATCTTTCCAAATTGAAATAAAGTACACTTCAGGCTTGCAGTGACCAGCCCTCTTGACCTTACAAAGCCACATCCCAAAATTTCACCCCAACACTCATACAGTACCCACTTGAGAGCTTAAGGGAGCTCAAAGTAGCTTACAAGCAAGAGAGAACAGTACCTTTCAACAGAATCCAGCAAAGCTACTTTAAGCAGAATCTGGTGATTCACCTTCTTTAAAATGAAAGTTTGGATTACTCAGCAGCCTCTCTGCAGGCACAATCCACCTGTGTCATGTCATGAAATCCCTCACACTAGAGCTGCACTCTCACTGCTGAACTGTAGGCAGCTCATGAATCATTTTTATTTCCCCTTGCCATGTGATGGCACTATCTACACTTGCCTCTCAAGTCTAATACAAGAAATGAGTGGGTGAAGCACAGAAACAGGAGTATGAAGAAAGACTGACACTGACGAGACCAGAAAGGAGACACTAAGATTTATGGGAATGGGCTGAAGCCTAAAGAATGGCAACCAGCACTAACTAGGTGAGCTCTAGATTTTGAAACAGCAGCACCAGAAACAAGTACAAAACTAAAAATCTAATCAGATTACACAAAGAGAAAACAGATAAAAGAGTCAAAGGAAGTTCATCCTGGTAAATGCTTGAGGAGGGTCCAACACTTTTTCTCCTTTTATCAGAGACTGAGAAATGTAGTTGTAAAGTACATCCTTCTCCAGTCAAAGAAGATGACAGAGCATTACTGCTGCTGGATTCTCTGCTGTTTGGATGGGGAACTTTGGCTACTGATCCTAATCTAAAAAACACTTCTGATAAGGCACAGATATACATAATGCTCCCTCACCTATTATTCAGTTTTTAAACCTCAGAAACTACATTCAGTAAAAGCAGTAGTAAAGTACAGCATTACTAATTTTTCCATAATGGAATTTTCAGAATTAAGATTTGCAACCTATTAACTCAAAAAAACTACATGGGAAAAGAAAAAGCCCATCAGATTATGAACAAATTCTTTTCTAAGCACTGTTTCAATAGTATGCAATGAATAAATAATCGTGAAATCCTCCAAACAGAAGGGAAAAAAATCAAACAGATTCTCAGTAAGTGTGTGCCATCCATTTTGTGCAATGAGGCAGACATGCCACAGGAAATCATTGTGACTTGTGTGATTCAAGATCATATGATAAAAATATATTTACAGCAAATTGGATTGTTTGCACAGACAATATTAACTGTGACACTGCTCACCTTTCAAATGTTTGTCTTTGCAACCTTAAAAACGCTCTTTTAACACAGTTCCTCTAAAATGTACCCTTACAAATGAAAACTAACAAACAATTCATTGTCAGGCAATGTGTTTCCACATTTCTAAATAATCCTGCATAGAGAGCTCACAGTTTATCAGTTTTATGATTATGATGCTGGATTGTATATCATCCCTTGCCTGGTTGTATATTGGCTTTATACAGAGCTTTACTGAATAAAATTTTCCAAACAACAATATTGGATGCTAGCATACCAAACCCTCATAACGTTTTACATTAAAGAAAGGAAATGCACAGTTCATGTGAGTTAGAAATTCATACAGTTATAAATGTAATAAAGCCTAAACTGCAAATCAGAAATCTTACAGGCAAGCAAGGACTGCAACCACACAATTCAACTCCAGCAGAGAAATTATTCAAAAGAGGTAGAGAAAAGAAGTGTTTGATACGAAATTCAGCATATCATGCACATATTAAGCACATAGTACAATCAGCTATAAACTAGAGTTGAACTTTAAAGGACATAACAGTTTGGCTGACAAATACATTAACAGCCAGACATCACTTGTTTCTCTTTAAAATATATAATCATAGAAAATTGTCCATATGTATTTCAGGAAATGTATTTTTTCATAACAAGTCATGCTTTAATTGAACAAAAGATGAAAAATTTATCATTTTTCTGATTATTATCTTGACTTTCAGTAATCAAGACAGAATACCTGGCTTTTTTATTCAATTATTTCATTTTTCATGTTAAGATAAAAATGCTTTTAAATCATGAAGCATTTAACAGAATATAAGCAGATGCTCTGTAGCCAATAACAGTAATTTCACACCTGTAATGTTTTTGCTCTCAAAAAGATAAAGGTTTCTAAAATTCAAACTATCACAGCTTAAATCTAGTCTTGAGCATCTTAAGTAAGATGTATAGTATTTCATTATTACTTCAACATCTTCTACAAAAAGATTAGTATTTTATTTACTAGAAACAAAAGCCAATTTTATCTTTTCAAAAACAAATAAACTAAGTCATTCTAATACCAGTCCAAATAACTTGAAGCTTATTTACCTTCCTTAGGTAAGCTGTCAATGAGTAAGATTTACACTTGTTTCTATGGGCAAAATCTTATGAGTGTACTACGTAGTTACCAATAAAAACCCCCAGTATTACAAGAAAATGGCTACACCCTCAAAGGACATGAGACTGCAAAATTCTCACATTTACCAGCAAACTTGTATGTATCTTTGTATGTTATTTTTTATTGATGCAATAAAAGCCTTGCATCAAAATTTTCCCAGTTCTACAAATATTTTAAACAGGGATTTAACTTTTTAAGGTATATCAGATATACTGACTATAGCATGGCTTCAGATACAGGAAAATAATTCATTGTTGAGGACTTGCATCGACTATAAGGTACTATGAAAAACTGCTGCTGTACAAGGAAGTATGAAAACAATTCACATCTTAATAGCTCCTCTCTAAGTGTTTTTGATTGTACACATGCACAGTATATGCAATAATATATGAAGCAATTTATAAAATATGTACATGCATATGATGAAAAGTTCAAATAACCAGGAAAAACTTATAACACATCTTTTTATAAAACTTGGCAGAAATAGGAGATGTCTTCTTTCCAGGACATTTTTCTTGCCTCCTTCTGAAAAAGTCAGCATCATATAAGAAAACCTCAGGAGCCAGCTCAATTGAATAATTTGTTCTACAGTATTTTGCTCATATATCTATTAAAAAATTAGGCAAGAGAGTTTTTTTACATCATAATGTTTATCAGTTTCTGTGACAACTCAGTAGAGCATTTCTATTCTGGAAAAAGATCACTAGAAGATATGTGCTTGCACTTTTGTGTTCTCACCTATTCTTCATACTTTACTCTCACTTTGTTCCTTACCTCTGGCTGATTAGAAATATTAAGAATGAGGGCCCACAATTCAGCTCGGAGCGCTGTTGGACATCCCTGACGAACATATTGTTGAGCTGCAGCACTGTCTTCCTCTGCTAAAACTGTAAGAAACAAAACAGGTAAAGCATTGATATAGTGTAAAACTTCTTTCAAATACCCTAATTTTTAACTTTAAAAACTGGTTTACCATGCTGGAAGCATTAGCTAACAGGAAAACACCAAAAAGTTCTGGTTTCCACAATGCAATTAAGTAGTTCCTTGGGAAACAAGGCCACTGGTAATAATAAGCAAGGCTGTACTACCTTCTGTCACAAAACAGTACTTGGTATGTATCCATGATTATATCAAGGCTAGTTGCAGCTAGTAGGCATCATGCAGAATAAGCAGTCATACACAGTCACAAAATACTCCTGTTTAATTATGAGTGGTATCTCAGCTCAAATAGGAGACTGGCACTTGTTCTGGCTTTTTTGTGTCTCCCTTGTTTTCATGTTAACTATACAAGTATCTTCACAGGTAACTGTGGGGCAAGAACTTTCTATTTCAGAGTGAACCATCATGTTTTCTCATTTGGTATGTGTACTCTGGAGGATAAAGACCTTGTTTTTCAAAAGATTTTGATTTCCCTTCATATTGACATAAAACAAATACTCTACTGTTGACAGGTGTGCTTAGATGGGTCATTGTTGTGAAGCTTCAGGCTGCTCTGTCACAAGGGTCTCATACTGAATACAGTACTGTACGTACTGTAGGACAGACTGCCTCACTCCTTCTTTATATCTATACACTTGAGAGACATACATCTTTAGCTATTGTAATCTGGCAAAAGTGTTTCCTTCCAAGGTTACGTGATTAACTGTTCTCTCATACCCAAAATGTTTTTTACAACAGAAAGAGAGTTCAGAGAAATTTTTGTGATATTATCTAAACATCAGGTAGGTGTTGTGCTGGTATTCAGAAGTTTTCAAATCCATATCCTCTGATTTTTCTGAAGTCTCCATGAAACAACTTGCTTTTCTAAATATCAGTAAATTCAATATTCACAATATCTGCCCTGACATGACTTAGAAGGATGAGGTTTGGAATTAAAAATCTATCTAATTCATTCTTGTCTTCTCTTAAATACTGAATAGACCAGTTTGCCAGTTTTCTGTTTAACCTGCAGAGCTTTAACACAGACATTTTGTGATCCTTTGTTTCTAAATGGAGGGCAAAAATAAAAAAATTAAAAACATTCCTACATTCTCCAAAAAACTTTAGAAAGACTTTAGATGTGATTCATCTCAGTGTCCATGAGTGTTTATCCTATTTTTTTTCTGAAACAAAATATTAAAATGTAGTTTTGCTAAGTACAACAAAGAAAAATCCTCAGACTTGGCAATACATCTAATATAAAAGCAACATCATTACATCAGCGGCAACCGAAGTCATAACTAACACCCATTAGAGCATGCAGCAGGACTCTCACTGAGTGAACTGGGATTTCAGTTTATGGTCAAGACTCTTAACTTACATTTTTACAAAATTTTGAGTCCTTGCATATAGAAAAACTAAGGCATTCTCTGTAATAGAGGTTGCCCTATACAGACAAGACATAAGAATAAGAACT
Source organism: Manacus vitellinus (assembly GCF_001715985.3). NCBI lineage: Eukaryota > Metazoa > Chordata > Aves > Passeriformes > Pipridae > Manacus > Manacus vitellinus. Next base: position 13,127,526 of record NW_021938789.1, on the reverse strand, counting down.
ACAGTGTAGAGCTGAATGGATGGCTCAGGGAGTTCAGAGAGGTAATTTGTTTGGAAGAATGGGAAAAGAACAGAGAGGTGGATGGTACCTAATGAGGTGCTCTTGAATCAGAAAACTTACAATGAAGGACAGAAAGATGACCACAAAAGAAGAAATAAGAAAGGTCACTCTTTTGTTACTGCAACAAATAAAAGAGGGAAGGGAGTACTTCTGAGATGGTATCCTTTCTCTTTTTCCTTTGATGGTGCTAATGTTTAGCAGGAATCACAAGAGACAGTAAGGAGCAAATATTGATGGATTCCAACTATTCCTTGTATGTTTCTTCTATAAGCAAACCTAAGCTATGAAATTATTATTTTTTTATTATTTCTCTCTCTTTTTTTTTTTTTTGGATAATTCTTAACCTACTGAAACAACCCAGGAACCTCAGGAACCTTTTCAGAAAAAGCAGTATGCGGAGACAAATGAGTGAATTTTTCAGAGTGGCAAAGTATTGCAATACTCTGCAATTGCAAACAGTCGTTAAAAAGACTCTATTCTGACGCACAGACATAAATCCCATTACACTGATGAGAACTTTGTGTGCAGAGATGGGAGTCCACACTATTTTGATTTTAAAATGAAATTCAGTAGCAGCATAACTTATCACCAAAAAGCTATGCCTCTGTGCTTCCCATTTCATTTTTAATGAAATATCTGCAGAGTTATTTATCTGGTAGCTACTGGTAGACTGCAAATGTTTGCTTTTCTGTCTCTGTCTAAATGACAACAGTATTACTGACTGTCTTATCTAAACTACAATGGTATTACTGACAATGCTTTGTGTTAGCCTGTCTAAATTCTTAAAATTCTAAAAGGTACATGGAAATTAAGATATGAATTTACTAAACACATTCCTAACTACTCACAGTTTATTAGAGATAAAAACAGATCCATACCTTTTTGTCCAACACGTACATGTTCATTTTCAAAGAACTCTAGAAAATACAGACACAGAAAAGAAAGGCAAAAAATAAATGAAAAAAAAAAAAAGGTACTCTAGCTGGTGATGTATTTTATATTTTTATTACATACCATTAAATTCAGCTGATATGTACTACTAACATCACTAAAAATTAACCTGCATCAGCATCAAAGTTCTCTTTCAAAATCTAACAGGAAATAATACTACAGGATTTCTTCTTGTCTGAAGGACACAAATATCAAAGCAGCACTATACTACATGAACTTAGATTTTCAATTAGGTAAGTTTCCTTTTAAAAAGAATACTGATAATAATATTGATACTATAGTGATTTCCATTTTTGTATGGAAATACCATTTTAAAACCTCTTTTACAGGCATAGATGCATCGATGGAAAACCAATAGAAATTATGCACTATTTAAGATACTGAATATTAATATATGGATATGTCCTGTAATATTTTCTTAAAAGTAGTTATTTAAAATACATTTGTGTGTGTGTTTGTATTAAATATATATTTACAAATATATGATGAAATATAAATATACTTAGGTATGTATATATAAATAAAATATATATTTTTATATATGTATATATATATGCCTATCTGTTAGTTGGCTTAACATTTATTGATATTTTCTGTATTTTTGGAAACAGTGAGTGTGGTTCTCTAGATCCTGAAGTGTTCCAACATACTGAAATTAATGTATTTTCAACTTCTGGTGATGACTTTCAATCTTAGCCAAAACTGACTCTTCATATATGCAATGTTTTCTATTATTAACTGTATTTTACTAAGAAAATCACTACAATCATAGTTACAGAACAAATATTTATGGTTTATTATGAGAAAAATATACAAATTACTTGGTAATTGCAAAGTATTCTACTCATTAGTGTTCTATTTAAATGACTGAAGCACAGCATTTGCTTACCAGGAGGCACTTGTGCTGAATCATCAATACCCAGTTGTCCTATATTTAAGCCTAGTTCACTGAAGTCTTCTTTCTGAAAAGAAACAAAATTACAAAAAAGTAATTAACAATGTTTAATTCTCTAAATCACTAGAGATTTCTTCTTAAAGGCTTAATGCAAATCATTTCTAAACCAAATTAAGTTTTTTTAAATGCATATGAAATATGGAGTCAGGTTTTAAAAGAAAAGAATCTCACATCAATTCTTACTCTAGTTTTAGTTATAGGCTCCAGTTTGCATGTCAACTATGATATGGATGTAGTAAAGTGGTGAATGAAAGATCAGGATAAGGATCTCTAATTCCCAGCTCTTTTCCAACCCAGGTGAAAGCTTTTCTACTAGGATAAAATCCCCAAGAGTCTCATCAGTGAAGCATTAAGAAGAATTCTCCTATTTTCTAATTATAATACACTAGTACTCAAACATTTCTTTTCATTTATAACCTGACAATAAAGGGACTTAAAATTACTTTGAGAAGAAAATCAGAAGCTAATTCACTGTCAGATTACTGATCTAGTACAGGATCAAATAAAACTTTAGAATTAAGGTACATATTTCAAGTTTCTTGTACAGAAAAAAATGAGTAAGCGAATAAAGTGTACAGAAGTGTGTTTTTGGCACAAATTAAACCCGTGTGGCATAAAATCAAAACTTCCCTACTGGCAGATAATTTACTGTTTATGTTTTATTTTTCATTAAATTTTTTTACTTTAACTACATATTTAGATTGGTTTTCACCTTCAAAAGGAGAAACTTATGATGATACTCTTATTCCTTAGAATCTTTTTCATTAGAAAGGCAAAATACCCCTCACAGAAACCCCTTATAAGAAAAAATATACTTACCAATTCTGAAATATCTTTAACTTTTAAAGGAACCTGAATTAGCCCAAGATGATTTCTGAAACTAGGCTGTTCTCCATTTTCATAATTTGGGTTTCGAAGATTCATCAGTACCTTAAAAATGGTAGCTCTGTCATTCCTTCCTTACATTCAGAACTCTTCTTAACATCAGCAGTATTAGAAACAATAAATTCAGCACAAAACCATTTCCCCCAACTTACATATATAGACCCAAATTATTAAATTATATCTCAATATTTTCAAAATCAAAAAGGATTCAAACTTTTAAGGAAGCAAACACATTCTACTTGAAAAGTAGATTCAAAATATGAATAAAAAAGCAGAAGTAATTTTTGATTTATGGGATTAAGTGCTGACTAACTAGTAATGTCTTAACTAAAATCTACTTCCTCATCAAAGCTATTCAAATGCCAAAGGAATATTTCTGATGGCTACAATATCCAGGATATTCTTCAATATTGCTTTTCTCTGAAAGAATTTTTATCCATATTCTTAACACTGGCATCTTATAGAGCTTCCAATCAAAGTGCTACATAACTTACTAATAAAATAATTTCTTACTAAATAACAATGTATCTAAATATCTTCTATCACTTGAGACCAAAAATAATTACTAAATTAAAAGTATAAAATTTAAAGGACAAGGAATCATGTCAAGATAAGTAACTGCGATCTATAAAGGAATTTAAAGTGTCTTCCATACTGTCATTCCTTGGTCTAGATTTTGATATGATGTTGAACCGCAAGTATTCTTTCTAACACGCGTTTCCATCTCTTATGAAATTCTTTAATAACATCCTACCTCTACAATTCCCAGTCTTGTAAGTATTCTAATACCATATAACCTCACTGTCAGACTTGTAAATTTAAAGCAACTCCAGAAAGGAAACAGTATAAAGGAAAAAGAGAGTGATCATGAGGGTCATTGGATAAGGCTAAAAAGAAGATTGGTTTGTTTATAGATCCGAGATTAAAACACAACAGAATAAATGAAACATTTTCAAGATTCTTATGATAAGTGAACAAAAGCTCTTTAGAAATGTCATAAAATGTATATAAAGTTTATTGTGGGATTCAGAAATGCATTCACAATTCATAACTATGAAACAATTTACACTTAAGTCAGAAACACTATAATCTCCTCTACAACTACAAAGCATATTCCACTAAATTTGCACTGAAACACATTGAAATGTGAACTTATTAATTCTGACTGATAATTCAGTAAAACTTCTAAGTTTTACTCTGTAAATTTGGAGGCCACTTTAACTCCAGAATTCTACACTATTGTCATGCTTTAGATGGTTTCTTTCCCGAATAACTCAAAGAATATACAGATAACAATTTAAAAAAATTTTTCCAATCATATTTTAATCCAAAAATCTCCTACTGTGTCACCATTAAGTTCACTGTTGTCATGTTTATTGTCCATTATTCCATGCCTGTTCTAGACATACCTAATAAAGCAAATTCTGTTTTACTAAGATGTCTGTGCTTGAACCACATGAAATTATGAATATTACTGTCATTTCTGAGTTTAAATCCACAGTCACCATTCTTTTAATGGTTCAGTTTGATAACAGACAAAAGCCTCCAAATTCCACACAGTCCTGTTTCATGTTTGATTTTTTACAGTCTTCATAGACGACCTACAATTTCAACTGCATACAGGTCTGCAATCCACCTCCAAAGAGTGTATCAGCTTCACATATTGTGATTTATCAGCTTAATGTACTGGAATTTAAAACGTAAAATGAATTACAAAATCAGCTGGAGAATTGCTCTCGGAGGAAAAAAGTTAGCCCCAGACTGTTCTTTGGAGAAAGAGAAGTTTATCACAGGTACAATTTAAAACTGCAATTAAAGAAAAGGGACAATAGCATTTTGTCCAAACACAGACTGTTATAAAAAATATGCCAAATTTCACTTGCTATAAAGGACAACTTGTATGAAATACACTTACCAATTATTTTTCCCACTTCACATAAAAGACTATAATGGATACAAGTCAGTGGCTGAGTATTGTTTCATAAATGCTTACCTCAAGAAAATCTTTAGGTGCATAAACAGGCCGGAAGAGACTTAGATCTGAAATGAGATTTCAATGAACTATGTTAAAACCAAAATATGAAAAAAACATACCCCATATCTATAACACAATCTAGCAATCTGAATAACATATTAGGGCAAAGATCAAAATAACCCTATCACAGATACCATGCCTACAACCACCACATATTCTCTCACAATTATGCTACTGATAGTGCCTTGGTTTTGTAAACCCCAAGCAAATGGAGGGAGGGGTGTTTTTTAAGGTCCCTTTAAGGGACCATTCTATGATTCTGTGAAGTGAACAGTACTCACAGGACACTTTTACTTAATCCTCATAAGCCTTTAGACTGAACCAGTCCTAGACATGAGACACAATATTCAAAAGCAAGGTATTTTTTTAACAGCTTAGATTGTTGAATTGCACATACTGCTGTCAAACAAAAACTAGGGAGTAGTCATAAACAATCCATGAAAAGTATCTGCCATCAGACAGGTTGTACTGTGATAGAAACTACCACCTTTGAAAAATCCTTTATTTTAAGGAATTTGGATATGAACTAGAAATGCAATTAGTTTTGCTCTCCAAAAGTAAATCACTGACTATTCTGTGCAACAGTTATTTTTATCTTTTTCAAGAAGAAGTCTGAGCTTAATTATTCACAGTTCTGAACATTTTCTTTTTATGAGCCTAAGTTTACACACTAAGGGGAGCTTTGTCCTAATTATATAAATCTATAAAGCACTGGAATATGGAGTATTCTACCATAATCTCTCAGTGATGATTCAATACTAGTATACCATAACTTGAAGGAAAATAACAATGAAATACTTACTTATGCGTAATAACAAATTACCAATGAGAAAAAAGATTGAAATCAGTTTGCCTTGAAGAGATTAACCTTTGACTGATAAGTAAGATGTGCATGCTACCTCTCTATGTACAAAAATGTAATGCATGTACATTTACTTGACCTTACCTGGCTCATCAGTTCCCATTTCATTCCATTTATTAAGCAGTTCTTTCTGTTCACTTACAGGCCTCTGAAAGGCACAAAAAGTAACTCTTCTTTTTTTAACAGTATGAATAAAAACATGCCTATTTCAAATATGCATATATTAATATAACACTTTAAAAAATAGTACCACAAACTTATTTGCTCAAAATTTTTTCCCAGCTTGAAGGTATATTCTACTGTAGGAAGCCCAGGTTCCACTTACAGGAAAAAAAAAGGAGCCCATCAAATAGTTTCAGGTGTTTATTAACAAATTTTATGCTATTTAGTACTTAGTTTCACATTATTGAAGATCTACTGCATATTCAATAGAGCTGTTGGATTTATTCCTTCCCCAGCAGTCATGAAAAACAAACACAGCTGCATCCTTTATCTCATGATGAAAAGAACAGACCTTCTGCCACCTATCACAGAGGTATATCAGGGGAACGAACAAAAAATTCTATCATTACTGCCTAATTCCATGATCTTTAAAACTAAAGCCTCTAAATTAACAAAAAAAACCCCCAATAAAACAAAACAGAGCAGGGTGAATGACAAACAAAATCAGCAGTGTGCCAGTATCTCTCTCCCCTAATGTACTAGTTCAACTACAGCCTTCTCTGGCACACAGAGTACATCTGTATCACACGCAGGCTGCACAGCTAGAACTTACACAGCTGAGTCTGCACACAAAATGTTCTATTGAAGAGCAATGAATGCAGTAATTAGCTTTCCAACGTGCTGCTCCCTCAAGAGGATAATTACCGCAACAGCAAAGAGGAAAATCTACCTATGGCCTTCATTTTCTCCCAAGTTAAGTTGATGCATTCTTTTCCACTATCCCTTTATATATATATAGGGATATATACATATATATATCCATATCTATCTATCTATCTAAACATCTTTTAAATAACTACTTTGAAGAAAATATTACAAGACATATCCATATATTAATTATTCTGCACTAAAATTGTCTGGATATCAGACATGCAGCTCTTGATAACCATGTGTAAAATGAACATTACAAGTGTGCAAGACAAGGCCTAATTTAAAAAAAAAGTCAGTTTGACAACAGAAAATTACCTTACCTTCTGAGCTAGTGGGATACTGAGCTCTGTGCACATGCTGTTTAGACTTTTTAGAATTCGCTTCTCCCAGCTTCCCTAAAACACACACAAAAAATAAATTATAGAGAATTTATTTTTCCTGAAAATGGCATTTATCATGTAATAAAAAGCGGCTCTCTGAAGTCATGTATAAGAAAGGACAGCAAGAGTCACTAGCTGACATCTGAAAAAATATTAAGGGAATATTTACATGCTTGTTTACATGAAAACAACAGATCAAATAGATTTCATCCTTTACAACACAATTAAAAAGCCAGAAAATTTAGTTGTTCATATTTCAGATGTCAAAGAAAGCATGTATTTTTCACAATTACTGATTTTCATATATGCCTAACGATCAAGCTTCCTTATAGATCAACATATAACAAATTTTTCCAATAATTATAAGCAATTCAATCAACTGTGCACAGCAAGTGCCTTCTCCACTTTTTGATTTGAAGAGAGTGAGGGTCTTTCTCCACAGAACATGTCTTCGATGTTGTCAGAAGTTTAAAAACGTTAGAAATTTGGTATTCTGTAATGCTCAAAAAAATAGCTCTTCTAACATAATGCTCAGGAAACAGTTCTCTAATCTGAGAAAACAGTAAGTAGACAATACCTCAGCAGAAAGTGGAAAGAGCAATCAGATTTTTCTGACTATTGCATTAGGCTGCAACAGTGCTTAACTCGTGGCTAATTCCTCTTAAGTTAATGACAACTAGTACTGACTTCCTTTTCAGCTGACTTAGGGTTTTCCTTCCCTGATTACAGCACCACTGGTGGGTTTTATATTTAATTTAGTTTTCTGTGGATGATGAGTCAAGCCTCAATCAAATGAATGCAAAGACTCCTCTTAATGTCATTTAGCTCTATTTATCACTTATAATTTGCTGTAGACACAAGTTCTACTACAGTTAGTTACTGTCTAACCATGCTCCTCAAAGTTCTAACCAAAAGAGGATGCAGTTTATTAACAGGAAGTAAATGAAGGGAAGTGCAGATGTTCAAATGTTCTGTTAAAAAATAAAATATGTATCTTGTCTATAATTGTTTCATTTTAGCTTCCATTTACAAGACACTCTCATACCTTTTTCCATCAAACACAATAGCTCACTTTCACCAGACTTTTTTTCTCACAGTCAAGTCATGCCTTCACTTTCTCTTGCATAAACAAAACAGAAATGAGTTTTGACTATAAGGAATGTTTTCCAAATTGCATTATTTTTTCTCGTATTCTGTATAGTATTCCTATTTAACTATATTTTTATATTTAAATTCCTTACAAATGCTGCAGTTAGACAACACCATGCCACAAACTGGTTAATCTCTCAAAGAGGAGTAGTACAGAGCATTTACTATTTTGCTGAGAAGTGAGGTTTTGTTGCTAGAGAATTAAGAAATGAGAGAGCATGAAGACTACTAAGCCATATAGGATAAGGAAGTGGAAACAGAATAAAGAGGTGTTAGTAGCAAATTAAAAAATCAAAGTGAAATTATCGAGATCATAGAATCACAAAACACCAGGTTGAATGGGGACCTGATCAGGATTACCTGATCCAACATTTCTTGGCAAAGCAGAGTGGCCAGCAGCCTGTCCAGCTGAATCTTAAAGGGTCCAGTGTTGGAGAATCCACCACTTCCATGGGGAAATTATTTTAATGGCTGACTGTTCTCAATGTGAAAAATTTTCCTCTTGTGTCCAATCAGAATGTCCCCATTACCTTTCATCTTTTTCATGGGACTCCTTGCAAAAACGGAGTCGTCGTCTTCTCTGTAGCCATCCTTTAAATACTGAAACATGGATAAGGTCTTCCCTAAGCCTTCTTTTCTCAAGGCTGAACAATCTCAACTCTCTCAGCCTTTCCTCACATTGCAGGCTTCCCAGTCCTTCGATTATCTTCATGGCCCTTCTCTCGATCTTCTCCAGCCATCCACATCTTTTTTGTAGAGTGGGGACCAAAACTGAACACAGTATTCCAAATGTGACCTGACAAGCACTAAGTAGAGTGGGATAATGATATCTTTATCTCTGCTGACCCTGTTGATGCAACCCAGCACCCTGTTGCCTTTCCTTGCCACAGCAGCACGCTGTTCACTCATGTGGAGCTTGTTCACCCCCAGGTCCTCTGGGTTTGTTTCCATAGAGTTGCTCCCCAGCCTGTGCTGCACTCCTAGGTTATGTTTTCCCACATGCAAAACCTTACATTTGTCCTTGTATTTCATAAAGCTCTTGTTAGCCCACTTTTCCAGCATATCCAAGCCTTTCTGCATGGTGACTCTCCCTTCTGAAGTGGCTACTTCCCCACCCAGTTTGGTACCATAGCAAACTTCATCAGGGTACACTTGATGTCATCAAAATTAAGGGAGGACAAGGGGGCTGGGGGGGAGAAAAACAGCACAGATATACTTGAAGATATGAAAACTACAAAAGAAGCACAGGAGAGGCAGATGGCAGCTTTGAAAGACTGAGAAGCGGCTCATTCCAAGGAGCAATGGACTTGGTGTGACTGACAACTGCCAGACCAGACATTAATATGCTTATTGCACTGGGGATGCAACATGTTAGTAATTAAACTCTTATGAATAGTCCTAAACTGTGCCATAATTCAGCCTTCAAGACTCTGCCCAGTAAAAGGTGTTCAAAAAAATGCAAAACATAAAAAAAAAAAAAGTGTGAGGGTTATACAGCCTCTCCAAGCAAGATATCCTTCCCTCTCTCCAGGACAGTGAGCAGAAACAACACACTGTCCTTGACTGAAATAAAAGGCAGAGGCAGAGCTCATAAAGTAATTTTACTGATGGTTACAATACATTTTACAAGATGATTCCTGTAGTTTTATGGAGAAATTTAACGCTAAGAAAACACACTGCTAGGATTGCTATGGTTACAATGATAACATTCAGTAAAATAGCAGAAACTGAGGAAGGCAGCACTGCCATTTGAAAACTACTTCATAGAATCATAGAATGGTTTCCAGTACTCAAAAGGGGCTTATAGGAAAGCTAGAGAGGGACCTTTCAGAAGCATATAAAGTGATAGGACAGGGGGGAATGGGTTTAAACTGAAAGGGTAGGTTTAGATGAGATCTGAGGAAGAAATTCTTTACTGTGAGTTGGTGAGACACTGGAACAGGATGCCCAGAGAAGTAAGTTGTGGATGCCCCATCCCTGAAAAAGTTCAAGGCCAGGCTGCATGGAGCTTTGAGCAGCCTGATCTCACAGAAGGTGTCCCTGCCTATAGCAGGGGATTGGAACTAGAGAACTAGATGATCTTTAATGTCTCTTCCAACCCAAACCATTTTAGAGGTCTGTGACTTACAGCATTACCACTTATTGCCATTAACGCTCTATTTTTCACTAGAAATCTTGTTTTTCCTTTGAGGTAGTGAAAACAATACAAAAACTACAGTCCGCTAGCTATGAGAAAAAAAGAACTAATTTGAGGAGGAGAAGGGTTAATTATGAACTTTTTAATATCTATTCTAGAAAAATACTAATATATTTTTAATTACTGATTCAAAGTCATTCCGATAACTGATATCAAAGATGGTTTTCAGGGAATATTACCCTTCTTTCCAGAATTCTGAAGGAGAGCAAAATTAATTAAGATAGAAAAGGATAAAGAAATTGTCAACAAACTCATAACAATGGAAACAGCATCATAAATGGTGACTGTGCCTAATAAAAATTGAGTATGCTCTGAATAAAAAAGCTTGAAGAAAAGTTGTCTGCCTATGGAAAGTAGTCAATGTATTCTTATTTTGCTTTGCTGGCATGTGTAGCTTTTGCTTTGCCAATTAAACTGTATTTATAACAAGATTTCTCACTGTTGCCCTTCCGGTTCTCTCCCATTTCCCTGGGGGGAAGTGAGCGAGTGGCTGAGCTGCCTCCAGGGTTAACCCGCCCCTGAGGACATGGATGACTAATACTCTTTGAAATAGGGCTATCAAGTTTTGGAACTAGCAAAGACAGGACTTCTTCTCATTTTTAAACTACTGAAATAACAGGCCTTTCTACATAAGGCTAAAAATACTGGCTACTGTAAGTATTGTATACACTTTTGTAAAACAATAACCAGTGAAACTGCTTTAGACAAACATACACATAAATATAGCTCTGTGGGTTTTGCATTAATCGGGCTGCAAATTGTGGCATTACATTTCACACCACACAAGAACAAGAAGAATTGGTTAACACAATCTTTCTCCCCAAATGCTAAAGACTGAAAACCAAGACAGCAAGGTAAGACTTCCTGGAATAAACAACAAATATGATTGTAAAAGTAACACAATTTGTTGAATACCTTGTAAAACAATACTACAATGTATTTCTAGGCACAGCTGAGTTAACTACACTTTTATCGTATCTCATATGTTTTGGTTAGATCATATTCTTGAAGCTTTTTTTGGTTTTACATTTTTATATGGATTTTTAAATTTTTTTTCAAATGGCATATACTGGCAAAAAATTAAAATCAATGAAGCAAATATATTTTTTTCTGACACTGAAAATCCTCATTTAATCTTTATAGTTCAGTTTCTCTTATTCTCCTTCAATATGCTATAAGCTCCTTAGCTCTATATTTTTCATCTTCCTTTCACATTTTTAAGTCCTAAATACATCTCTTCTTTCTGAAGAGCTCACTGTCTCTGCAGCCTGTTATCTTTCACTGCGATGTGTCTCTTCAAAAAAATATTTTTGCAGCCCCAAGTGAAATGACCTATAGCTTCCCTTTTTCTTCTTCTCAATAAAACCAAATTCTCCTCTTTGACACAGTCACATCATCTCTATTCTGGATTTTTCACCCACTTGCCACTATATCATACTTCTTTCACAGCTGGAGAATTACTTGAGCAGGTTTTTATATATGTAAAGTGTCACATATATAGTATTACTTTGATGCAATTACAAATCTGTCCTTTTCCTAAAGTACAGAACCTAGAAATTGTACAAATACATTCTACAGAGTAAATCTCAAATAATCTAATTAAAGATCTGATGTGAATGATAAAACTGATAACCACCAACCTGTGCTTTCCTCATATAGGCTAGAGGTTCTTTAATATGCTCAGGCGGTGCTGCAGGATGACAGGGCAGAGGAAACCTTTAAGAAAATACAGCATACCTTCAATGTTAAGATTTAGTATTTTGCTTAATTAATCCTGTATTTGTAAACCTAAACACAAACTTCTTTCATGAGAGCACTAGTAAAAACACAGTGTATGTAGATCAAAACTAAAAATTATTTTTAAAAGTATTTTTTCCCCATCCATTCTATGGATACAAATAACATAACAATATGTAAGAATAACATTTCAACATGAGTTTTTCTTATATTAAAAAGAATCTCTTATAATTTCACATATTTGTAAAACAAAATCAAACAATTACATTGACAAATCAGGTATTTTAAAGGTGTATTCTCTTCACATCATATCATCTTTATGATTCCCTGGAACTCTCACTCTCCAGGGCATTACATTTTTTCAAGAGACAATGCATTTTTTTGGAAGATATCCCTTAAAAATCAATTGTGAGCATGTACATCATTCTATGTACAATTCCAATTAGAGCAATTAGAACTTTGAGGTGTTGATCTAAGCAAAGTTGAGTGTTCACTCATAAATCACATTATGCCAAAATATTAAACCTGGACCAAAAATAAAAAACCAAGGAAAACACTAATTTATCTTCCAGTAGTTCAGATTATTTCCAATGTGTTATTGCCAAACATTTTATCCAGCTTAGTTTTAAATATCTAAAATGTCTTTCAGGAAACAAAATTTACATATAGCTTCTCTAATAGTTAACTTGAATTTTCATTTGTTTACATGTATTCAATCAGTTCCTATCATATGTTTTTGGGAAACCCTCCCCAAATTTCTCCCCGTTCTTAACTGATAAGGTCATTCTTTTACTTGCTGCGAATGAGTTCTGGCCTACTGTGTCCCTATGTGTAAAATGGAGCAATGCTGCTTCTTGTCTTTTCCACAGTGCTCATGAAATCTTGGTATTCTTAGTTAATTTCAATTTTCCAGTGCTAATTTCATTATTTTGCTGCTCATTTCCATGAACTCAAAGAAAGTATCAGCATTAGCCATAGAGAGAGGTAAATATTTCTCCCTGGAAAGATATGATGAAGATGAATCCTTACTGACAGACAGAAGCATTTGGCTGAATCAAGTCCCAGCTACTACTAAGATACATTGTGCCAAACTGGTAACTCTAATAAGCTTATTTAAATTAGCACAAATAGATTTCCATACACATTTCCTATTTTATAGCTGCATTAAAGGCTATATCTATCATGAAATACAGCTTTCCACTGTGTCAGAATGTAAAGGCAACTTATGCTTCCCAAAAGTCTAATCCGAAGTTTGATGAACAATAATAAAAAGGAAACTTGACCAATTTTGGTGTGTTTATAACCATATCTCAAGCATGATGAACACTGTACACACTAGTAAGCCTAGAGATCCAATATCTTAAAAAATTTTAAAAATAACAATACAACCACTATGTGCAATGCTGTAATAAACATAAGAAAATAATTAGAACTCATTTGTAGCAACTACCTCATCTATACAAGAATTATATTATGACTGTTGGAACCTTTGGAAATAAAGCAACAAAGAAAATACTAAAGTAACTAAAAAAATTGGTGATTTGGTGATATTTGTTTCAATCATTCTTTAAAATGTACTTGAGTCCAATATTTTCACTAGGATGAAAAAGAAATAATGACACTTTAAAAACAGAAATGAAGCAGGTACTGTTGGTATGACAGATCTTGCAGATTATAGTAACACATTATACACCTACATATACAAATGAATCAAAAGTAAATCATGGGAGTAGAGCTCATTAAATAAAAATACTAAATAAACTCACACGTTGAGTTCACTATAAACAGCATTCTGAAGCTTCTTTTCCCAACCTGTTAAAATAAAAAAATAACCAGAAGACAATTTCAGGAATTAATACTAAGAACATGAATCAGAGGTTGCTTTGCAGTCACTGGAGTTTTCTGCCTGTTCCTGTCTACCTACCAGACAGATAGGAAGAGATGAAGAAATCTTAATCCAATTCAGATAGGAAAACTACAAGTTGAAACCTGTGTAAAGACTGAATATCCTTTATTTCCATCTGCTATTCAAATAATTACAACATAGTTTTGGTTAAAAAATTACATCCTATTTTTTCAAAGATGTCATTTTATTTAAACATCTATTAATATTAACAGACACAGTGTTCCTGGTGATTATAAATTTTAAATTGCTTATCATAAAATCTTCACATTATAGTTACATAGCCTACAACTTCCAATGCAAACTGGAAATTTAATGAAGGTAAAATTTTCAAGAATACCTCCATGAAAGTTAATTTCCCTTTTCAGAAGTGACTGAACTCTCGTATCACTCAGAACTTTAAAAAAATTTCCACTATCTTATAAAATTATAAAAACATTTCTTTGCATAGTATGTTTTTCAAAATGCTGATGGAATCCAAGAACATTTTCCGTTTTAATTTTCTCTATCTAGTTTAATAATCTGCAATCACTGAATGTCTGCTTCTGGCTCCTGTCAGTGACAAGACATCAAGCTGCACTAAGGACTATATTCATCTCTTATGACATATACGTGCTTACATAGATCTATATTGTTCACAAATGTATCAACGAAGTATTACAAACCTGACGTCTTTAGAAAATCCTTAATATCTTCTTTTAGTGATTCCAACTTAATTTCTGGTTTGTGTAGGCTAACCTAATATGAAAAATAAATGAACAAATAAATAAGCATCAAGCACTAAAGAGAAAGTAAATTGCATGATTTAAGTTATGAAGTAGGACATATACATGCTTAAGGTTACACACAAGCTAAACTGCTTCTTTGAGCAATGGTAATTGCAGCCAAAAAAAAAATCAGTCAACTTTTTTCTCACTCAATGTCTTTGTCTTTTCCATCAGTGCTAAAAGCTGTATGTTGGGAAGGAGAGAAGAAGGGAGTACGAGTATGCAGTGACATATACATTTAATATTCTCAGCAAGTACCCCACACACTTAGCACAAATGGTCATAAATACACACATACACGTGTAAAAAACTAGCCAATCAATGTATTTTACCTGAAAGAATCAAACTGAAAACATTCTATAATTTCACACTTAACCTCCCACAGTTCACCTCTTTCAGACAAGAAATGTCATTTTCAGACCAAAAAAGCCAACTGTGCACCAAACATTCCCCACTGCAGCTGTGACTACTGGGTATATACAACCTCTTGTAATGAAATGCACTCCACACAGACAATTAGGCACCAACCAGCTTTATAACCATACCACGACACTACCACACAGATGGTGCTGCAGATTTTCCAGCAATAGCAGGACCAGCTGCTAGAGCATCTCCCTCTTCTACAGCTAGACCAAAGGAGAAAACAAATACACCATAAAGGTCCAAAAGGACAACAGGCAGAAACTCAGAAGTTTCTGTCAAGTGACTACATATTTTTCTGAGCATGGAGTGTGGCAATAGCTGATTAACATCAGATAATAAAGCTAGAGGTTTAGAAAAAAGAATAGCAACACTGGCTGCCAACCTGAAAATAACACCAGGAGATCTGTGTGCAACTTACTCCACTGCCATGACAGCTCAAGGCACACGTTAGAAGCATATGGTCATATCATCTACATAGAAATGTGAGACATCTCTTACCAGAAGCTACTCAACAATATGCTGTAGGCCTGTCAGCTACTGATTCGACTGCAGTAAGTTATACTGCTATTAAAAATAACCTTTCACCAGCTTGTGCAGTTTGCCAGCCCGAACAGCACTGCTGACTGCACAGCATGCTTTAGGTCCATCACACACAACTAAAACTCCACAATCCTATAATTTGCCTTACAATTTATACATGGAAAAGGGTGTTTCTGTGCTGCAGAGCTTGCTGGAAAAGTCAGTCTACATGAATTTTCCCTAGTTGAGAAGAGGAATGGCCAATAACTCCGAGACTGACAGCACCAGTACGTCCGCTCTTATTTCAAGTCCCCTTGCCATGACAGGTAAGGAAGGCTTTTATATTTGGTTTATTGACTGCAATAGCAAAAAGACTGTAAGCATGCTTTTTGAGGTCTGGTGAATTATATATAAACTCTCATGTCAAATGACAAACATATACTTCATTCAGCACAATGGTAAAAGTTGGCAAAGGATCACTGCTAACATCAGGGAAACTAAGATTTTCATTGGAGTTCTTGGGCAGCTCAAACAGTATCCTTTTAAGCAACAGCTTCAAGGAGTATTTTATAAAGGATTCCTCCTGCTGCTAGGCAGTGGGTTCGTACCTTTCCTGTAGGAATTTTAAATAAAATAACATGCATCAAGCTGGGCCGATTCTGCAGTACTGTTCCTTGGAAGTTTTTGTGCACCCTTCTGTAAATATTCAACTTTGTCTTCTGGGTTAAATATAGCTAATTTTAATCTCAAGGTCCATGGGTGTTTACCTGTCAGACCTGGTACATATGCTTTTTAGATATGCAAAAAGCCCCTCACAAATAAAACTCACTGACACATGATGAATTACACACAAAAAAGCTTCTGTACAATCTACTAAAAGGTGGGTTGTTTTGACACTGTAAACAGTGCGAGACATGACAGAAGTGTGATCAGAATAGTATTTTAATTCTCTGCTGTTCACATATCTGTGAGCTCTTATCTTATTAAGGAAGGTCTGACAGTCCAATTGACAACTCTCAGTGGGTTTTTTGCAGATTCCTGGAAATTCTGGAAATTGATACAGTATATTGCATTAGAGTGGATAAAGGAGTTCAGTCTACAGACTACTTTCCCTGTCAGGCCAAAAGAACAGAGGTCTTTCCTGTAAATTGCTGTTACCAACACAGCCTGTTCCCCAGATGCAGAACAAAAAACCAGTGATCCTCTTGCATGCAGCAGGATAGCAGTCAAAAGAGAAGCAGGACAGCACTTTGGGGAAAACTTTTTCCAAGGATTACATTAGTGCATCAACCTCCAGCAGTTACCTTCACCCCTCTGTGCCCATTTATTCACTCAAGTTCTATTTCATTATTCCTAGCCCTCTGCAGCTGTAGCAAATATTCTTAGACTTATCTTTAATTTATCAAAACTTCTATCTTTAGCCTCTCTCTGGTGTAATTTTCTTCCTTTGGCTGAAAAATGCCCTACTGAGACAAATTTTCACATAAGACATGTGAAAATTCCACACCAAATTATAGAGGCACTTCTGTCTCCACTCTTGCCAATTCAGGATTTAATTGCCAAAACCTCCTCCCATTTATACTTTCCCTTTAGTTTACTACTGTATTACGATCAATACATTCCTAAGTGCTAAGCAGAGCAAGACAGCCATAGAAACTCTTAGGGAGTCACTGCCCTCTGGACTGGGGCAAACTGATCAGTTTTCAAATCAGAAATTAGATAGCTGAAAGGTGAGAATCCAGCAGACAGTCCAGCTAGTGGTTGCAGCCAGCTCTCACACAGAAGAACATACCCTGCCTCTGTAAGACATAACCAGGGAAAATACCCATTTTGGAAAGTGAAAGGTAATCTTTCAGAACTGCTTTGCTGTAACTTAACAGAATGGTGCCTCTTTAAAATTTATATGGGTGTTTATGGGAACTAAACTGAGGAATAGAGGAGACTTCGAAGAGCTAATGTTCCAAAATTACTAGACCAGGTCTCCCACATAATTTTATTTTTCCTTTGGACACAGTGATCTAACTTATACGATGTTGTACTAGGTTGCAAAACACATTTAGGTGTTTATATTTTAGCTAGGGTTGGTTTGTTTTAAACTGCTTGGTACAACATACTGCCTAAGTCTCATTTGCATTTTCGTTCTCTATGAGTTTTTGGTAGAATGAAAAATTTGTTGACAAAACTTTATTTATATAAAAAGCATTACTACAATTTTACAAGATAAAAATGCCTGGCTAGGGTTTATTGGGAAAAAAAACCCACCTCGATGAGATTTGTACTGATGAACTGAATTCATTTCCTGCATGATCAAAAAGCAGCACACACCCAGTAGAACTACAGACTCCAATTTCAATACACACATCTTGATGAAAGAGTATCTTACTTCCAGAAGAAAAATAATATCTGGTACTATAAGGAGACTATCACAAGCAGGGTAACAGACAGTGAGCAATATAGGGGAACAATCCATGAAGGCAAAGGGTGGCAGCCAGACCAGGGAAAAACGTCACAATATTCAGAGGCTGAGTCAGGCCAACACAGAGCCCTGAAAGGAAACAGGGACTAATGTAGCATATTTCAGCAAGAAATAACGAATTATTTTTAATAAATGTTAATGCCTAACAGTTTCTTTTCCCATAAAACTAGCATTGTGCATAATCTTATGATAGGGCACTGGAGTCCAGGTGTTGGGTGTCTATGTTCTTGCAAATCAAGAAGCAACTGGTTGTTAGACCTTCCTTCATAAAACAAGCTCTCATTACAGCACTTCTTGGTACCCTCTGTTCTTCACCTGTACAGAACAGCAGGATAGTTTTGGGACTTTCAAAATTTTGCCATACTTTCTGATGACTAAGGTGCCACTAGCAATCTTTTGTGTATATCTTTGCCTTCGATTTTGGCAAGGTATCCTGCTGAGATCTAGGCAGTCAACCATCACAAATGATAATCTAAACGTAAACTCTCTGTGTCTGGATGCCAAGATGGAAAAAAATCCAGATACTCAACATTGATGAGGCTGAAAGCAAGCAATAGGATAGGGCAGCACCAGGATAAAAAAGTTGGTGGGCACAGTAAATTGATTCATACAACAACTGAACACAGAGATCAACCTATCCACAAATTAGCATCTAAATTTGGAAATGGCATCATGACTGGAGCAGCATTGATCATGCAAGAAACAGATCCATCAACCACAGCACTCAAAGAAGTAAAGGAAAACAGCTAGAGGATCAGCAACATAATACAAAGAGGAGGCTTGACAGAACAAAGTGTTCCAGCATAGCTCCTGTGTTAAACTATTTCTTTTCTCAACAAGAATAAACACTGCAGAGAAGTGATCCAACTAGACTGAAATGTGGAACTGCATCAGGTGAACACATATTTTTATCCTGCTGCAAACAGTTCTGCAAATAACTTTTCACAATCTAAATATTTTTACAGGCTATCCACTATAATTTCTCTTCAAAGCCTTTTTGGTTTAGATAAGCATGTACCCTCTCAAAGCATTTATTGCTGTTCATTATGAATTTGCACAAGGGCACAATGTTTTTTGCTTTTATTGCTATTATTTCCCAAATTACAATAAAGCATAATCCCCAAATACAGCCTAACTTTAGCAAAAGTAAATTCAATGAAAGCTAATAAATATTCACCTTTCCTTATGTACTCCATTCTGCCATAACTGAACTTTATCGGGATTAAGCTGACTTGGTAAAAACCACTTCAGGTACAACCACAACAATTTTAACATAAACACTCCCTAAAAATTTAAAATCCTGTAACTTTAAGGGAGGGATTTTGGTTTTCGTTTATATATTTCTGTAACAGAAAGAATAATCATTCTGAGCCTAACTAAACAAATTTCAGTAAGTGTAAAACCTGGATTACATCAACAATTTTCCAACCCTTCAAAATTTCTACAGTAATTACACAAAGGGAAGAAGTATCATTAACTTTCTTATATAAGTAAAAATAGCCTGGCAGTTGAAATAGCCTCATAGAGGCATAAACAGCTTCAAATGTTAAGCTGTGCTACAAGATATGCAGGGTATTTTAACAATGTAATTTTGATGTTTATTTAAATTTTCTAGGTTTTATTTGAATATAAAATTATTACTGAAAATAAAATACACAAGGTAAAAAATAGAATCCACATTACTAAAAAAGTAATACTCTGCCAATCAAGCTTGCATTGCTTCTGAACTCCTGTTCAACACCGAGTCAACTACATTCCATTTAAAATTCACTGTACTGCAAATGTTACTGCTGAACCATTTAAAACAAAGTAGAAGCTCTGTCAGGAGGGCATAATAAGTCCTTTGCTAAATACAAAGCATTAAAATGAACCATTAATTATATATGATGACTCATGAGGCTACACATTTCTTTGCTAATTTTTATTAAATAAATGCTACATGGAACAGAAACATTCTCCTCCTTAATTTGATCTTTTATTTAAGCTGGTATTGGTATAAATTTCTTTTTTTTTAACTGTCGGAGAAAAATGTAATGAAAATAGTATCATCAGATACCTTGCAAACCATTCACTCCAGATAAATTAATCTGTTTACCTGTACTCCCTTTAGAAGCACACAGTAGGGCACTACTCCAGCAACAATGTTCCTTGTGCTCCCAAAGCAAGCTCTTCTCTTTTGCCCCATCTGAAGTCTTGTGAAGACCCTTAGCTCTCACTTAGATTAGTACTGTCTTTAAACCTTTCTGGTTCTACCACAGGTCTGCTCAAAGAATGATGGCAGAGTCCTTTCCTCAGGACAACAATTCTGATCATGACATCTCCTCTACACACCCTCTTCACACCTTCAGGTACCTCCTAATATCTATTCTCACTCCCAAACTTAATTGCTACAGTAGGGTAGGAAGGGGTGTCAGGGCTCATTCTTATGCTTACACTGCCACTTTTAGCCCACTTTGACAGCCCTTACTGAGCTGTTCTGCAAGTTCTCCATCAAGTTGTCCCACCACAGACACACCTACACGAAACAGAACTGAGAACATCAAAACAGACAATGCCAAGAGACACTCCCTGCACTGTGAGTCTTTCACCTTCAATTTAAACATAATTTAGAACCTTTATCTTTCATTTTATTGTCACCTCCTGTTTTAGAAAAGCTCTTTAGGAATAAACTTCTGAGGCTGTTTTTTGTTGGTTGCTTTTGTTGAGGTCTTTTGTAACTTGTTATTTGCCTCTGGCCACTAGAGGTTCTGGGCAACTCCAAGTCAGACTGATTTTTATTACAGGTTTGTGTGGGACAAAAATTAATTAACTGATTAATAAAGCCCAGCTTCCTTCAAACATGATGAAAGACAAAGTTCCTGAATTGTTTGCAGATGAAAATGTACTAAAAATGTAGCACTTTTTTCATGCCTCTGAGCTGTTCCACTTTTACTGTTAGTTCAATGATACAGATATTCCCTAAAACAAAATTCTAGCAAGATTACACAAAATAATTTGTTTTAAAACTGCATTTTGTCATTGAAGATGTGCATGTCTCAGTTTTCTAACCCCCTTTAATTCTTAGTTAAAAACAATTACAATTCAGAAAGGGAGGAGAAAAATTAAGACAAAAGCAAATTTGGTTACAACCTTGCACAGTGACATTGTGCCTGAGAAACCAAGATGAGATTTCTCTGCCCTTACCCCACTAACCACAGCCACAATTCTACCTGTTGAAAATTTACTATCTAATATTTTGGCTCTTGGCTCTTCTTTCCTTTCAAACACACTAATAAACATGCTCAGAAGAAATTCCAAAGGCACATTAACATTCTTTCCTGCATTAATCTCTCTGTATTAACTATATTATCAATATCCCAAAACTCAACCTACAAAAATCAACCTAACATTTTTTTTACCAAATCATCACTCACAACCATATGACTCTACTTCAGTCCTTGGGACAAAAATGTGATTATCTTGGTATCCCCCGAGGTAAAGCCATGACAGCAAATCATTTGGTGCCCAGGCCAAAGTTATTTCAAAGAGATTGTGTATCACAGCCCCTGACACAAGCTCAGGCTCCCAATGACAGTCAAGCATAGAACTGGTGTGATCAGTTCATAACCACAGGGCTACTCTATCACCTCTCACAAATGATGTGTGAGATATTATGTTTTCCCCCAAAATTTTATTAACTCGTGAATGAAACTGTTCATTTCAAGCTCTCCTTCCTAGACAATAGAAGAAGAGATGAATTTACAAAACATACAAAACATTTTTTGTTAATAGTTAAAATACTGCTCGTGAAGAGTACATGACCTCTCAAAATTTCAGGCAATATTATAACAGACCTTATGATCCGTCATGACTCATGTTTTCAAAGATGGTAAATATTTTTGAGGAACAAATACCAGCAATGTCATTTTCTACACTAGCAGATGAAGAATTATATTTGTAAAATATAACTGCAGTATAAAGATCCAAAAGAAGTAAGTTTTGTTCTGATGCAGTGCTTCAAAAGACTTTTCAAAATACAGTATGTGAATCCTGAAACAGCTTAAAATTGCCTAGAAAGGGACCACCCATAGATCAAAACTGCAACTGGTGCAGACCAAGCACTGTTAACCAGCAGACAAAAAACCCCATCACACCCTATCAATAAGCCAGAGTTCAGGTGTGATGCACAGCAATAGCAAAGGTTTCATATTTGACAGTGCAACTTCAGAAATACCCTGGGTAATGGGGGGGAAATCAAGCATTAGTTTAATGCAGAGTGAGGCAAAATTCAGAAACCTTCCTAATTCCGTACAGCTGCAAAGGGATGGACAAGAGAGAAGGGACCCACTGATATGGCCTTTGCACCTGCATAGAACAGCAATAATACGACCATCCAAGCACTGTAAATAAAACAAGTCTTCTGTACATGAACAAACATAAATGCATGCAAGGTCATTATAAAAAAAGTCTGTATCAGGGAGAACATACAGAACATTCCTGGTAAACACAGTGTATTTTTGGCCCTCCTGATTTAAACTACAAGATCCAAAAGGAAATTCATTTGAGAAATCCCCTAGTTGATGCATACATAAACTTTCCAGTCTTTCAGATCACTACACTGAACTACAGCTCTGATTTAATCTTCTATTACAAACTCTTTAAACACCTGCTCTTAAGAATCAACTTGAATATTTGTTGCCCTGTTTATTTTCTTTCCCCTTAGCACTTCATGTGACTGGAATGATCTTCTGACCTATATAAATATTTTTTTTTCTTCTTTACAAGACATTTGTAAAACAGTGCTCTGCAAAGCTCCCGTGACAGGTTTGACTGTGGCCATTACACTGTGTTTTATTTATTTTATAGGTTACCTTTACACTTTGATTATGCACAGGTTCTACTTGTATTGAGTAAATTGATACGCTATTGAGTCGGGGAGGGATTTAGGCACTTCACTGCCCTTTCAGACACCACCCACCACCATGGAAAGGCACTGCCCAGGTCCCCAGTGCCCAAAATGGCTCTATAAAACAGTCACCCACCAGCAGCACTTAAACACCCCACCAAGTCCTGACTACACCGAGCTTCTCCCAGTCTCAAAACAAACTCGCCAAGTATCAAATGACAGTGAAGCCAGGTCAAGGATAAAAGAATGTGTGCAGAGCTGAGCACAAACAGGTTTTATTTAAGCACTAGCAGAGTTGTTAAAAGAGAGCCTTGTTCTCTGCCTGCACTGAGGACAAGGTCTTGAACTTGCCTCTCCACTCCTCATGTCAGGCTACTTGGGATGCTGAATTCCCCAACATTCAGCAGAACCCAACCTCT
This sequence comes from Manacus vitellinus, assembly GCF_001715985.3. Taxonomy (NCBI): domain Eukaryota; kingdom Metazoa; phylum Chordata; class Aves; order Passeriformes; family Pipridae; genus Manacus; species Manacus vitellinus. Next base: position 13,104,050 of record NW_021938789.1, on the reverse strand, counting down.
AAACTCCTCTGTAATTCCAGACCCCCTCGGGTCACACACATTTGCTTGCTTACATATACTTAGAGAGCACAGCCAACAGGAGCAAAGCAGACATACATTTATAAAAGCATTTAGGGACCAAATCAGCAAATTTAAATACAAAACAAAAGACACAAAAGGCATGCAGTGATGTCACTTGCTCTGGAAAGCTTTAGGGACATTCAAAGAGGAAAATCATGTTTCATTTAAAAACACAAAAAAACTAAGGCAGATAAAAAAAGGGTACAAGTTTAAGCAATGTTTACCAAAAAAAAAAAAAAGCAACCCACAAGATTTTACAGAACCCAACCCAACGTATTTCAATAATGCACAATAATTACTATAGCTCCACGACTATGTTATTATGATTATGAAAACTGATGCAATTTTAATCTGAAACATCCTAAATTAAATTCAGCTGAAATAGGAAAATCTTGTTTCAAGTGCAGATAAGCTACTAAATAATAAAAAAAAAAAGGCAACTGTTTTCTCGGCTAATAAAATGTACTTTCATGAGTGTTTTTTGTTTTCACTTCCTTTCACCTAATCCTCATTTCCTCAGGGGCACTAGGGGAGCGGGGGGTGGGGAGGCGGCATTTAAAGCTTTCCGAACGGAAGATTAAAAAAGCAATTCGTTTCAGGACCTATATTTGAAGCAGTGAGATTTCAGAGGGATAGTCTTCATATTCCCTGCGAAATCCTTCGGTCCCAAGGGGAGACACTGTAAACACGGCTCCAGAAGCCAAACACACCACTCGGCCCCGCCGGGGTGGGAAAGAGGGAGGGAGAGGAGGAGGGGAGAGGCGCCGGGAGCCCCCGGGCCCCCCGCCCCCGGAGGAGGCCACACGGGCCGGGCCGGGGGCGACAGCCGGGAACAAAAGCGCCGGGAGGGGGAGCGCGAAAGGGAGGCGAACGCGGGGGCCCAGCGGCAGGTCGGGGCTTCACCCGGGCCTGTTGTCGCTCCAGCTGTGAGTGCAGGCTGGAGCCCTGCAGGCGCTGCACGACCCTGGGCGTGGTGAGGGACAAGCCCACGGTCCGGGTCCAGCATCGCGGCCCCGCCCGCCGGCCGGTCGGGCCGCCTTCCCGCCGCACCGCCCGTTACCCGGCAACGGCGGCGGCGGCGCGCTCCCGCGGCCGCGGCCGGACGGGAAGCGGCGCCGCGCTGAAAGGTTCCCCGCCGCCGACGTGTCACCGTTAAGGGGAAGGAAAAACGCAAGGTTTGTAAAATGCTGGTGGTGGAAAGGAAGGGCAGAAGTCAGAGGGTCCGCAAAGAATCAGAAAGTTTTATTAGTAAATTACTGGAAATTGATGTGTTAGTCTCTGACCTGCACACGGCAGTGGGTTTTGGATAAAGAGGTAGGATGAAAGGGAATAAAGAAAGGAAGAGATAAATTAAAGAGGAGGAGAGGGAGAGAGAAAGAGGGAGAAAAGGGAAGGAAAGGAAGGAAGGGAAGAAAGGAAGGAAAAGAAAGATCATCACTCCTGTTCCAGTGTCTTGATTCAGCTGCTGGGATGTCCATGGGTGCCACCTAGGCTTGAGGGGATACCTGTTTATGGGCAGGTTTCGCTACCCTGAAGACAGATTTAACAAATTAGTTATCATCCATTCTTTCAGGCCTTTCTGAAAATGGTCGGAGTGCTTTGGGGGTCTTTGGTGGCCTTGATCCCCTCCACCCTCCCACAGTCCATGCCCACTTCTTGGCTTCATTCCTTCACTTGTGCTGTACTTTGTTATGCTTATCTCCAGGAACTACAACAAGGACGTTTGTCCCAGAAGAGTCCTGCCCTACTTCTGCATGGCCCCCTTCTCCAGTCACAGCCTCTTCTTTCTCACGGCGTGTTGGTACCAACAATCTTTGTCTGTTAGTCCCAACAGTGCTTGGTTGGCTCTACAGCCATCGGCTGTCGGTGTTCGAGACATACACGTTAGCCCCATATCTTTTGGGATTCTACACCACCTCTCCCCTGGCACCTGGCAGGCTTTCTCCAGCCCACGAGCTGTGCACACACTGGGTTGGATAAGGCTTGCCTGAAGCTCTCCTGACAATCTCACATGTTGGTTCCTTTTCCTAAGTAAACATTTATAATGTATCATCACTAGAAATGAGCGTGAGGAAAGCCTATGTGTGGGTCTGGCTCTTCGGCCACACTGGTGTTGGAGACATCCAAACACACCTGGGCTGCCGGCCCTGCCCTTCCCCCCAGCGCAACCTTCAGAGAAAAGTGTCATCATCCTTGCCCCCTCCAAGCCTGCTCCAGCATCATGTAACCAGTTAGGAGCATTCCAGGTCTGTCTTCACAACAACTGACATAATCATCAGTACTTATGGCTCTATTAACCTGTCTGCCCTTGCTGTGGAAAGGACTAAACTTTCCTTTACAGTCAGCTGTTGCACCTCAGCTGAGCTACTGCAATCAAAAGCTGCAAGGCAGCATCTTCTCAAATTGCTTCTCAGCTGGAGTTTACAGTGCACGGGCTTCAAACCCGTTTCAGGGCAGTCAGAAAGAGAAGCTTAAAAACATCTTTAGCTGTGGTTTAAGTGGCTTTGCACTAGTGTGAGGTAACAGGATTCATATCATTAAAACTTGAGAGACAATTTAAAAAGCTGCTTTTCGGGCCCTGAAGTATCACATCCAGATGGTGTGAGCAGCAAATTCAGTCCCAAGGCTCCTTTCTGTGTGCTTCTTGAGGAGTACAAGTCAGCCTGTATTGGGGTGAAGTTTTGTTGCCCTCTTAAATATTTTACCCTTGTCTGCTCAGCATGGTGAGACATTAATTCAGGCTCGATACCAGGAGCCGACATAGCCTTCATTTAAGCAGAGCAGCTGCATCCACTGGTCAGATTATGTGACCAATACATCTGTTCTAGAGCAAGCAGCAATCACAAGTATTGAGGCCATGTTGCTGAGAACACAGCTGCGATGGGCAGGGCACGTCTCCAGGATGAAGGACCACCGCCTCCCTAAGATCTTGCTTTATGGTGAACTTGCCACCGGCTGCCGCATGAGAGCCTGCTTTATGGTGAACTTGCCACTGGCTGCCGCATGAGAGGAGACCCGAAGAAAAGATACAAGGACTCTCTGAAACAACATCTCAGCCTTGGCCATACTGATCACCATAACTGGTCTACTCTGGCCTCCAACCGGGAGGCCTGGAGACACACCATCTATAACGCAGCTGTCTCCTTTGAGAACGCACGCAGGATCACTCTCTAGGAGAAAAGACAACCCAGAAAGAATCGTACCTTGTAGAATATACCATCTAAGGAGTCTTTCTGCTGTACCTTTTGCAATCAGATTTGTCTATCTCGTATTGGCCTCATTAGCCACCAGTGTGCTTGTAACAAACGTGGATAGAGCCTTCCTAAATCTTCGTTCGCGAAGCCCAGCCATGATGTGCGGCACTATGTACACCTCACTGGCTGATGTAAATGCAAGGAAATTTCATCTGCTTAGTTCTTCTGGGAAAATCTATTCCTATGTGCATCAGTAACAGAACCATGTAAACAAACTCTTACTTAATAAACTGATTTACTAAGTCAAAATACTAATTTTTAAAGTCCCAGAACAATTGATAAATAAGATAAGAGAGGAGGTAACATGGAAAAGCTGATCATTGTCCTCCAAAGCCAAGCATCAGTACCCATTTTCAGCTCTGAGGATGGCCTCTGTAAAACAAAGAATGTTTCAAGGTTCAGAAACATCAGGTGCAACTTCTTCACTGTTGTGAGCGACAGAGATGAGGAAATGATAGTTGTCATCAGCTGTGTTGATAGAAAAAAACAACTAGATATAACGGATATAAAAATGCACCTGAACTTATCTATCTACAACCTGTTCTGACTTATCTGTCAGCATTTCTGGATAAAATGAAGTTTAAAGAAGAATAGTAATAGAAGATCAGAGGTAAAAAGTTCTTTAATGAACTGTACACAAACCTGAAAATGTCCCTTATGCTAATCAAAACATTGAGGAGAGCTTGCTTCTCAATTCAGGTATAGCGTGGGGAAATCAAGTGCCCAGTTGTCTACCAATTCCTTGAATATCTATTCTGATTTACATCAAGTTTTCTGTCAGTTCTGCTCTTACATGCATGTATGAAGTTAGGGGCAACAGCAAGCACATTTTTTTTCTCCGTGTATTGAGAGTTAATGAAACTTTTGTCTACATTCCCAACCGAACAAGCATATAAGGTGTGATAGATTTCTGTGCTAGATCATAAAAAAATTCTGCAAAATGTTCCCATGGAGACAGTAGCGCTCCTCATATTTTTGTTTTGTTTTGTTTGTTGTTTAAAAAAAAATATGAGGAGGATCACTTGTTTGTTAGGGAACTTTACCTGCTAAGACAAGCACATGCAGAAAACCAAGGTATGACACTAAGCTCTGCAGGTCAGTGCCTGAAGTCCAGGCCTTTTACATTGCAGCTGCAAGTATAAAAGGAAGCCCTCCCTCCTTGTCTGGCATAGTCCTCAGCAGCATTTTCCTTTCCAGTTTTTGTGAAAACCTGTAGACTTCCACAATGATGGCAGTCTTACCTAGTGTTTAGCAAGTGTGTTAGTTATCAGGACTGTTTAATATGTGAGGACTCAGAGGTGTGGTGCATTCCCGTTGGTAGCACAACACAGTGTCTGGCTGTTTTCCATACTGTGGTCTGCAGGTGCCACATTTGGCCAGATGGGAGGTTGTGGAGTGGGACAAAGCCATAACACCTTGCTGGTTAGGAGTGTGAGTTCCCCTGCCTCTGGGGAATATGGGGAAATGATACATCCGGTGAATTTCATGTGCAATGAAAAAAACTTTGCAGGTCTGCAAAAGCCATCCTTATCTCTGTAGGTCAAGAAATCAGGAGAAAAAGCGAATGTCAGCTGCAGATGACTACCTCTGCTCCAAGTCTGCCTTTGTTACCCCCTGCACGTGCACATCTGTCACTCTTCATTCCTTGTTTTTCTAGGCTATTTCCAGTCTGGTTTCCTTCTTCCTATGAATTGGGTTTCTCTTTGGTCAGTTACATCTCCAATACGGATAGGAAAACTTAGTTCTTGTAAATGCCAATCAAAGCTGAAAAGTAAGGCAATATAGAGAGATAATCTTTACAGAGTCTCACTGAGGACTGTTAACAGCTTCTTGTGTATCCTTACCATATGCAGTTAAGACTGCATACTTAAGTGAGTGCATCTTTTTTGTTTCCTTACAAGGAACTTACTGCATGCCAGCTGGAGAAAAAAGGGGTCATTGTTAAAAAGTATCACTTAAATAACAGGCATTGGTAGAAATCCCAACCAACTCTTTAGCCTGTCTCCCTGGTATCACATGACTGGTTTAATTTGGTTCATGTGATAAGTTTTTGACAATTACTTCTTTTTTGTTGTGATTGAATTGCAAATAAGCAATTGCAGTACAGTCAACATAGAGTGGTTTTATGATGTCCAGTACTGCATACCAGAGGTTTTATCAAGAGGCCTGGTGTCAGTGTCATTGCTTTTCTCTTTTGGGCTGTTGGTCCTTCCCTCTCGGTGTCTCAGTCTTACACCTCTGAACACCAATTCTCTTCTGCATTGTATTCCTCCTCCATTTGCAGATGCAGTGCTCTACTGTGTTATATCTTTGTTTAGTGTGTTTTATGTCAAGTTACAGCACTTAGCTGTACTTCATACTGGTATCCCAAGTGTCTTTTATTAATCTGCCACTGCAGGTCTGGAAAGCGTCAAGAATTTGGTAATGGAAAGTAAAAATTACATAGTCAGTTGGCTTGGCTTTTCCTATGCAATACTAATAAGAAAGAGGGCTGTCTGCAGGTATCACCAAAGGAGGCAGTGGCTTCGGATGACAGATGAATGGGTAAGGGAAGTCAACAAAAATCCCAGCAGTCCCAATCACAAAATCCCAGCAGTCAACAAAATCCTAGCACTTCCAGTCAACTACTCACAAGACACTCAACCCCTAAGCAATTCACAGCACTCACGCTGCCCTGAGCCCACCTTCACCTTTCATCCTCTTGCTGCTAGAAATGCCAAGTCATGAAGTCTCCTCTTAGGGCTGCTTTCTCTGCTGGGGGAGTAGGGGTGGGGAGGGATTGGAGGGAGGAGACTGTCCCTTTACCTGTGCTGAGGATGGGTGTCTTCATGCACTCAGAGCAGGGTAAGGGAAGGAGGTATGGTGCAGAATTGGACTCAGCATGCAATTTTAGGGACTTATTACAGTAGGTGAGCCACTTACCTTTCCTGGGCACCCTGACTGCTAGGGGGGTTAATGCTATCCACGGGGACCTGCACATTGCATTCACCCTGATAATGTATCATAAATACTGTGTAGATTTCCAAGTTATTCCCTTTTTCTTGTGCTGCATGAGACAGTCCCAGGAGGATGGCAGCATGTGCAAACCCTAATGGCAGTTGGCGTCACGTGTAAGGATGGCTGTGTCCAGATTAGCCAAGTGCTACAGAAACCCATGTTTAAAAACAAAACAAAAAAACCCAAAACAAAACAAAAATGCTCCCAGCCCAACAACTTCTATTTTCTGCTGAAACAAAAGGATAAGATATTAGAGGAAAAAACCAACAAATTTAAACAAAACCCACACACATCCTCCCTACCCCCAAACCCCTCCAAATCTGCCTTTCTTCAGGCAGGGCATTTTTATCCCCTCTCAGGTAAACTGGATTTTTGTGTTGTTGGTTTGTGGTTTTTTTCATCTAAAGTGATATTCCTGTCCAAACTTTCATTTCTTCTTTCTCTACGTGGAACCATTTTAATTTTTGAGGGTTTGAAACCCATAACCCCTAATCATCAGTCTCAAACCATTAGCAGAACTTCACCTGTGCACTGAAGTGTCAGGTTCCAACAGCTGCTCCCTGAATTTGTCATCCTAGCAGATTCTTTAAGAGAATGTCATATTCCGTCTTTTATTCAATGTACTCACTTTTTATATTAGAGAAATGTATATTAAACTTTAATCTCAGTTATGGGCCAACCCTGCAAACTCCCCTTCATAACATCCACTGTTTTCCCTGTGCAGTCAGAACCATGATATATTGTTTGGAGCTGATAACAAAGAGGTGTGACAAGTAGAAAGTTCTGTCAGTGACTCACCCTCATCACTTTCAAGCTTTATTCAAATTGCTGCCCAAAAAGTGATGGTGTATATTTTAAAAAGTTCCAATACTTTATTTAAAATAATCTCTTCCTGTGGAGTAATGAAAATATTTATTTTTGCCCCAATAACACTGATGGAGTCTGAAGAATGTAGGAAGCTTAGTTATCAGGGCAGAAAACATCTTTTATTGCAGACAGTTGTTCATGAGAAGTAATGTATTTTATCTAATTTGAGAGCTAGACTCTGACTACCAATGATGTCCAGGATTATCAGTCTAGTTTTAGGGGTTTCATGTTGCTTCAGGTTCTTGATTTTAGGTAATTTCCTACCAGACCTTAGCTTTAGATAGGTATAAGCCTCCCTGGAGATGATCATGTAACTCAGGTCATAATATCTATTACTGGTACTTTTTAATAGCATTCCTGAGTCACAGCAGGAACTGTGAGTTATCAGATATGTAACAAAAGTAACATACAAGTTTTTCTAGTGTTATTAGATTTGGTCCATTTTTCATGTGTTTTATTATTAGTCAAGTGACACGGCTTTTAGCAGTAGCATTCTGTATCTTCTAGTTTGTAAAATCCTATGTGTACACTTACCATGTATTAAGATATAATTGTACAGATGTAGGATTTCTTGGACTTAAAACAGAAATGGAGTCTTTCAGTCTAGATACACATTGAAGAGAAACACATGCTGAATCACAAATGCAGTTTATATACTGAGTAGTTTATGCACTTCATGCATGGCATGTATTTTATAGCTTACTCAGCTACTTCTTTTAAGGTTTTTGCAAACTTTAACCAATTGGTCTGTAAGCAAGAAATGCACTAAAAAGAGCTGTCTCAGTAGATTCTTAGTTAACATCTCGAGGTCAGAGTCTATCAGTATGTGGATATGCTAGGGTGGGATTCTGTGTTCTTTTCAAACCTATTGACTCCAGTCTGTGTGATCTAAATACCAAGCAGAACTTGGGTTTTCTCTGCCACAAGAAGTATTTCCTTTTTAAAAACAGAAGCAGTCTGATCGAGTGGGTGGCATCCCTGCCCTTGGAGCAGGGGTTGGAACTAGATTATCTTTAAGGTCCCTTCTTACTCAAGCCTTTCTATGATTCTGTGAAAATATCTAAAAAAAATATGTGTGGTGATGTTTTGTTACTACTATTTAAAAATATCAAAACCTCTGATTTTTTATTTATTTGTTATACAGCGTTGAGCATTACTTCACTGAAAGAGCTTCTTGATGCTATATGCTACTCATTGCAGTAGGGAAATTTGTCTTCTGTGGAAAATGTAATAAATGTTTTAAGGTAGTCTGTTATGCTTTAGTTCACTGCCTGAATTATATACAATTTATTACAGAGTCATATCAGTGTGTGTTGCAAGTCTTCAACAATCAGCAGGCCGCCTTGGATAGACTGTTTAGTGTCTAGTTCATAGCTGCCTTCTCCTTAATCTTTAAGAAGTAGAACTATAAACTTCAGTGGCAGAACAAGGATCTCTGCTTGGGTACCTTTTACTCTTCTGATTAAGATTTGCTGACAATTAAAGTGGATTAATCCTTTCTCTTTTTGTTTGTTTTTGGTTTGGTTTGGTTTGGTTTGTGGGGGGTTTTTTGATATTTTGGCTTGGTTTGGTTTGGGTTTTTTATGTGAAGTGTTAGTAGGTTGTTTGGTTTCCTTGTTTGAAACATTTTCAAATAGAAGATTCAAAAGGGAAGAATAAACCAAGAGGAGCTAGAAACAAACTGCTATAGGGTTTTTGTAATTCTTTCCTGGTGGTTATGGTTAACCAGCTACCCTAACTGTTCAAAGGAGTACTCTAATTTGGGTCATGGAGATTTTTACTTCCATTACGAAGACTTTTCAAATATCCTTTACCTTGATTTTTGCTTCCTTAACTTGATATCTGCTCTGTTGGAAAGATGGCTGGAAGTGCCACAAAAAGGAAACGCTGAATGAACTGAACATAGCAAGCAGAACCTTCATAAGTTTCTTACAGTTTTGTCTCCACTGATGGTGCTTCCCTTTCCCTGCATGGACAAATACCTTACATCATCGAAAGGGAGCACTGGGCACTGAATAATTATCATTTATCATCACCAACTATGGAATAGATTCTTTTCTGATAGATCTCATGCTATGGGGGGGGCCTAAAGAATCCTATGTTGAATATAATACAGTTGTCCTGTAGTAGTTCAAAAGAGATTAAGTCAAAATGTAAAACTGAGCCCAAATTTCTAAATACCATTTCTCTGTTTACATATAGGAATATATTATTGCAGAAATTATCTGAAACATTGACTACTAATACTGCCTGTTACAAGAATTGTTGTGCTTATATAAAACACAACTAAATGATCAAGTTTTTGCTGTGGGAATAAGTTCATCATAACAGCATGCTCAAGAATTCACCTGAGAAAGAGTGGAACAGTAAGATGGAAGAACACACATATGTAAAGCACAGCTCTGAAGGCTGGATTCAGAGCCGTTGAGTAGCAGGCTACCCTGCTTTCACTGAACCAAAACATACAAATTAATATACACATCTGCTTAAAGGAAAAATTGCATGAAAATGTTATGCACAGCTCTAGGGAGCACAGACAAACCCAGATTATTTGATTTCAGATGAAGCTCTGCACACTGAAAGCAAAAAATTTAAATATACAAATGCAGTTATGTTTTGTGTTTTGCATCACCATTTAGAGCTCTGTAAAGAAGTCTTTGAAATGCACAACAAATTTGCTAAATCAAAAAAAGGACAGTGGTAGTACATAAAAAATTGTATTACTTTGTTAATTAACAGGGTACAGGGTTGAATCTTACAATGTTGCAACATGTTCCCAGAAAGAATATTAGAAAACATTTACAAAGGTCGTAGTGCTAAAGGGCTCAGGAAGGGTTGGAATAATTTGTATTCATTGCAAAAAAGAAAGTGAGGAGACAAGCTACGAAGCTGATAAACCAAAAAGTGTACAGCCTAGCAGAAACTATGAGTCATTAATATGAGTAAGCAGTCACGTAGCAATGTAATTTATCATTGATCACTTTTGTTCTTCATAGGAAGGACCCCTGTGGCCGACATTCCTACCCACTGTTTACCAAAGGACATATTTCTCAGAGCAGATGGGCTAAGGGGTGCTCCCAGCTTAAATAAATATATGGATATACTCTGGTAGTTAGTGTGGATAAAAACTTCCTGGGTTTTGTCTGAAACTGCATTGAGGCTTGCACTCATAGAGAGTAGAGCAGGGTAAATTTCTGCTGGATAGTGTGTAGTGTCACCCCAAAATACAGAATTAAAATACCTCATTGGATTTGTTCAACAGTGGAAGAGCTTTTCATTTTGGCAAAATTAGGCTAATGATAAAAGCAGCATAATAAATGTTTAGATCAAAGATGTGACACATAAGCCTATACCCTCCACATATATATTGACATACAGGGAAATAATAGCAGGAGATCATCACAGAATCATAGAATATCCTGAGTTGGAAGGGACCCATCAGGATCATTGAGTCCAACTCCTGGCCCTATGCAGGACACCCCAAGAGTCACACCATGTGCCTGAGAGTATTGTCCAAATGCTTCATGAACTCTGTCAGGCTTGGTGCTGTGACCACTTCCCTGGGGAGCCTGTTCCAGTGCCCAACCACCCTCTGGGTGAAAAACCTTTTCCTGGTATCCTCCCCGGGTAAACCTCCCCAGTTCAGCTTCATGACACCGAGTCATTGAAGGAAGCTGCTTTTAATATGTAGCTAATTTTTTTCTTTCCCAAATATAACTGTGAAGATTTGCAACAAGAATATGAATGGGAATATGAAAGACTTAAAATAGCTATAGAGCAGGTTTGGTACAGAATTTGGAGGACAAAATGTATATATGGATATGTATTTCATAATCAAATATTCACCCTATCTTGGCATCATTATGCAGTGATTTAGGACACCAAAATCCCCAAATATCCACAGCCATGCAATGGTTTTAACTTTCAGTGAAATTTAACTGTGATATGAGTTAATATCCTTTTTTAAAAATTTAAAATATTATTTTTAAAAATAATATCCTTGCGCAGTATGATACTACTAGCTTTCATAACTTTATCCAAGAGGCACAAATCTTTGAGACTTAACCATTTATTTCCTCCTTAGAACTGGATATAACACCACTGTTAAAGGTAATGATCCCAGCTCAGTTGCGTGGCCTAACAGGTGAACACTCTGTACTTGAGGTGCCATTTGCAAATTCACAGTTTTAGTTAAGTTGGCTTAAAAGAGGAGAAAACTACACACAAATAGGATGGCAATAGGTAAAGAAGCACTCATGAGGATGCACAGAAGAGGAAACAGAAGGAAAGAAGTTGTTGTCATGTCACTAACTAAATGAGCCACCATGTCAGGATGACAGAAAAAGCGTAAGCAAGGAATAATACTGTTTTGTTTCTCATTCCCCTGTTCTATTAAGGGAAATGAAATCTACTACCTTCTTGATAAGTAAACTGGATTTCATAAAAACATATCAATTTATACTGCCCGTTTTTTCTCAAACAGCATTAAATCTGTAAGACCTTGGATATGTAGTAACACACATCAGACCAGAAGAACAAAAGTCTCCTGTCATTTTAGGTTGAATAATATTGTGTATGTCCTGCCAACTACTCCTCTTGAAAAAGACAATGAAGATTTATTTAGCAATTTATATCAGATCTGATTTTTTAGAATTTATTTGAAAATTTTCCACAGAATCCAACTTTAAATTTCCAGCCTTCTCTATGTAAGGTCTTGTGAAAGAGATATTCTGGTATGAAATGACTCAGTTGAACAGCAAATGAAATAAATAGTGTGTTACTTTTTATTTTGCCAGAGCATTCCCATTTGACTTCTAATAACAACTTTCATGAGCGGTCATTGAGAATTAAGTGAAAACTTTGGGGAGGTCTGTCTTTACAAGGTATAAAATTGCAGCTGACACTTCTGGCTTTCCAATTGAAATGTAAATTAAAATTAAAGAGATAAGATCACTGTTAGATTATGATTTCAGTAAGATTATACTTCAAGTACTGCCGAGTTTAAAACCAGAGTGAGTTATGGTAGCATCTGGGAGCATTTCAATGGCATATCACTTAAAATATTTAAAAAACCCTTTACTTGCCCCAGCAATTTAAGTAAGCAAAGCTTGCAAAAACAAAATACAAATTTTTACTGATCTTTTATCATTATCTCATGCGAAATAATATTCCTGCTTCAATTTATTCATTTTTCTCATGTCGCGGGATTGCAAAATGAATGCATTAGACTAAAAGGAGAACATTGGGTAGGTGTCCAAGAAGGGACAATAATCCAAGAAGTAGCCACAATTTGTGTATGATCTGTGACTGTTCTGCACTGCTTTTTCTGTACAAAGCACACTTAGCAGCAGTGCAGTTGATTACAGAAAGGGCCAAACCAGTATGCATGAAATTGCAAATGGGAGAGGTTGACTTCAGGCACACACACACAAATACGATTAAGAGATCATCCAGATTAGCTGCAAATTTTCAAATGTTTGTTAAAGCAAAATCAAGAGTGTATAATGTAATTTTTCTATATACAAGGATTACATGCCAAATATCCAACTTCTGATATGTTTGATTTATAAGCCCCGGATAACTGGGGACACCATAGCAGCCTAACTGAGTCTGGCTCTATCAAAAAGTAAGTGTAGAGAATTCAGAGCAGAATTTGTCCTTCGACTTTTGTTTCTCCTATCTTTTGAGAGTTGAGTCTCCTTGGCAAATTTAAAACAGTTTTGTAACGTAAGCAAAGACTAAACAATGAAAATGAATTTAAAACATACATACTTTCAGTCACATTAACTCCCTGCACAATGTAATGTTATATAAACATGGGCAAATAGACCAAACTAACTATGGCAATTGTTCCTCAGAATGTGTTTTCTTAAGATTTATATAGACAAAAGCGTGGCAAGTAAGGCCAACAATAGTATCGTTTAACAGCCCATCTGTGCTGAAACTCTGGAAATTATTATTTTCAGTGTTTCAATATTTGCATAATGTTTTGAAATCACTATCAAATACTTCCAGAACAGCTTAGCACAATTGAAATAAACAAGAGTATTTGTTATCACTATGGACTTGACTCGCCTCTCTGAGTTTCTCGAAAAATTGTAACTGACAGCTTTCTACATCCAGTTATTGGACAGCATTATACCCACCAAAGAAGTCCAAAGTGCAAAGAGAATTTAGCTAATTTACAAATAAAGATGAATGTTCCAGAAATTAAGTCCTAGAACAGAACTTCAGCTGGGGTAAGTTGTCTTCGGTCCTGGAGGTCTCCCTGTACCTCGTCTTATTGGGTTCAACGATTAGTCCAACCTGTCAGCTAGCAGAGGTCCATTTATACAAAAAAACTGGCCTGGAGATTGTTGCAGTAAAAGAACAATAGTCAAACAATAAAGTACATAATTGAGTACAATAAAATGCAGGCCATGAGCCTAATTTAAAATCTTACTTTCATTATATAGGTCCCACAACTTGAAGGGGGCAACCTGTCATCTTGCTGTCTGAGTACCCTTCCATGCAATATCAGAACAATGGGAAAACAACAAAACTCTAGCCATCACACAGTCTTTTGCTTTTTTTATTAGATCAAACTTTGGTTAAGTATTTTGAAGGAGGGAGTGTTGTTTCCTTTTGGGGTTTGCTGGTAAGAGTTTATAGAGGACAGTAGCTGTCTATGTTTTACCAGTAGTAATGGTAGAAAGGTATTCTAAAGGAGAAACGTTTTGTAATACCTTCTAAAATTTTCGCTCTTTATCCCCACTTCCTGATTTGAATTGTCTCAAATAACTAAAATTCATATTCATAATTCAGTTGTTGAGAAGAGATTTAGCCAGTGAGTTACCTGTAAAAAGTGAGGTTATGTGCCCCTCTTCAGCTACTGAATAACAGAGAATTTATCAAAATATAATAAAATTGTATGTTCCATTTCTTGTGTAGATTTGTACAAATTTATACCATTCTAGATGACTGCTCATAGAAAGTTAATGTTTCCTATAAGAAACTGAAGCTTTCAAGAACTACTGTTGCTGATTAAATTAATTCTTCTTATGTAAGTGAAATTTTCAGTATTTGTCTAATAGAAACTATGCTTTTCTTGCTTCCCATAGCTTGGGTTCCCTTAAGACAACTATTACATGAATCTTGGGAACTCAGATGTCAATGAATAAATTTTGGTAGTTGTCTCAGTCTGAGGAGTCTGGAATGTTTGCTAAAGAGGATGAGTTATAAGATAGACCACACTCCTCTCTCTCAGCAATTTTAAATTCAAAATTAAGGGTCTTTAATCGAGGAAGTGTGGAAAAAACAGAAGAAATAACGACCCTTTATTAAAAGATACATGTATGTTGGAAAAACAGTAACAGAACACAAAAAAAACTAGATACAGTAGTCCTAGAAAAAAAAAGGTCTGGATGAATACTTCTCTGTCCTTTAGCGCAGTCCTAATTGTGGCCTGCAGGGGGCACTGTTGGATCACTGGAGGTCACCGCGCAGGGAGAGGGTTCTGGGGGTGGTCTCGGGTCGTGGGAGGAGCCGAAAAGAAGATGGGAGGCCCTTCCCTCAGTGGAAGGAAGGGGTAAGGGAAAGCAGTTCACCCCCCAACAGGACTCACTCAGATGACGGTGTTCCAAGGCTCTCCCCTCTTCTCCCAGCAAGCACAGACCTCTCCGATGAAAAGAAGAAAAACAACCAGTCGGTCCCGGCAGGAGTCACGAGGCAGTGGCGGCGCAGGGCCGGTGGTCAGGCCTCACCAGGACGAAAGAACCAGAAAAAAACACTGGTTCCCAGGCTTTTCCTCCAGAAATACCTGGATGCAGTCCCTGACTCCGTCCCAGCGAGAGTGAGCTCTGCCGTCTGCCCCTCTCCCCTCAGAACAGAGCCAGCCCCTCCTCCCTCCCCAGCCTCTCTGATGGGCCATCAGCAAGGAATGCAGTCTGGAGCTAATTCCTTTGTAAGGCTAATTACCTCCCTTCCCACTTCCCTATTCGAAACTCTATTTCTCTTACAGGGAAGCAGGGAAAGAAAAAATTCCTCTCTCTGGTTTATAACCTATAACAGTAGTATTACCTTAAAGATATTTATCGTGAAGAGATAATAAATAGAAACTGGTACTCCTCTAAAAATGTAGATGTTAGGTGAAATGTCATGAAACAGAAAGTAGTTTCTGTCTGTACATAGTAAGATACACAAACTTTGGAATCTTAAATTAAAGCCCTGGCTTCAGACATGCTGGTATCAATTCACTCATCATCTGACTTTCTCTATTTCCTCCCTGCCAACTGCACAGCCAGTCTCTTAATGACTTAGTTGGTGTTGTGAAACTAACATCTCTTTATCTAATTCTGCAGAAAAGTGGAAATCTATTTGATCTTAACATTATGAAGGTAGTGTGGCTTCTTTTGAGAGCAGTGTGTCTGACAGCAGCAGTCAGAAAAGGCTGCCTTTCTTTTCCCAATTCTTCCACTCTCCCGTTGAGTGGCCTGTGCCAAATATTTTGCTTCAATTTTTCATCTTTAAATTGAAAATCATAGTGGCTGCAGTTAGCATAACTAACTTCTTTAATATACCTCTGTGAGATCTACTAATGAAAATCTCTTGTGGTAAAATAGTGGTGACTCTCTGTTATGTGCCTAACTGAAATCTTAAAATAAAAGATTATGGTTCTCAATTGTTACAAGTGAGGGTTTATTTAGCAGCTTGTTGCAGTTTTGAGCTTTGTTAAGGAGTTGAGTACTGTTAAGAACAGTTATACCAATTTGTTGCTGACATTATAACCTATGGGGACTGTTTCTGGTGACAACCCCTGATATTTTATCTGTTTGTTACAAACCATGTCGAGACTGTACCTCAGAGAAGTCTCAGACAACTGGTACCTTAGAATAGGTGATGGATTTTGGCTTTGACTGATGCTGGTCTAGTATGCAAAGCTATGCTCAAAGGAGCCCATTAATGGTACCAACACCTGTTGGTGTTATTATAATCCAAAAAAAGAGACCTCTTGGGACATGTGTTGATGCAGGTTAGTTGGCATGAGATTCTAGCACCCCCAGTATAAGGGTATGTAGGGCTATTTCCTTGCAACTCTAGCTTGAGTCATGAAGTGTTTTTTTCCTGGCAAACTTATACTCATAGGGTGAAGGGGAAAAAAAGAGAGTTGTACAACCCCATGTATAACCTGCAAAAGAAACAGACACCTTTTAAAAATACTTATATTCCTCTTTCAGGGGTGTGTATTCATTCCTCATAGCACTTATGCATCAGTTATGATAATCCATGAAAAGAAGGGTCAGCTTCAGTTGTTCAGCAAGCATTGATGTAACTTCTGCCCTCAATTTTTAATAGTTAGTTAGAGGGCCAGGTGTATGGAGAGAGGCAATGCAGCTGAGCCCAGTGGTAGGCTGGGGAGTGCCAACATGAGTCGCAATGTGCACAGTAAATCATGTAGGAGGAATGAGTGGATAATGACTCATCCCCGACCTCAGTAATGGCATCTTACTGACAGAGTGTCAGAAGGATTTTTATGTGAACTTATGTTTCACTGGGCAAATCATTTACACATATTTCTTTGAAACAGTTTCCCGAAATTTTATACAACACTTGCATAACAATCTCTGGAGCAAAAGTGAGTTTCTGGCTTTTCTTTCACCTTGAAAGTGCACAGAAACTTTAACATGATTATTGGACCTGAAGATTTACAGAGACAATATCACAGAATCACATGATCAACTACGTTGGAAAAGACCTCTGAGAACATTGACTCCAACCTATGATCTAACACCTAACACCATCTTGTCAACTAGACTGTGGCACTAAGTGCCACATCCAGTCTTTTCTTAAACACCTCCAGGGACGGTGACTCCACCACCTCCCTGGCCAGCCCATTCCAATGCCCAATCACCCTTCTTGTGAAGAACTTTCTCATGTCCAACCTAAACCTCCCCTGGTGCAGCTTAAGACTAAGTCCTCTTGTCCTGCTGGGAGAAGAGACTGACACCCACCTGGCTACAACTTCCTTTTGTGTAGTTGTAGAGAATGATGAGATCTCCCCTGGAGCCTCTTCCTCTCCAGGCTGAACAACACCAGCTCCCTCAGCTGTTCCCCCCAGGATTTGTGCTCCAGACCCTCGACCAGTCCCATTGCCCTTCTCTGGACACATTCCGGCACCTCAAAATCCCTCCTACATTGAGAGGCCCAGAACTGGACACAGTACTTGAGGTGTGGCCTCACCAGTGCCGAGTACAGGGGAAGAATCACTTTCCAAGACCTGCTGGCCACACTGTTCCTGATACAGGCCAAGATGCCATTGGCTTTCTTGGCCACCTGGGCACACTGCTGGCTCATGTTCAGCTTCCTGTCAATCCAAACTCTCAAATCCCTTCCTATCTGGCTGCTCTCCAGCCACTCTGTCCCCAGCCTGTAGTGCTGCATAGGGTTGTTGTGGTCAAAGTGCAGGACCCAGCACCTGGTCTTGTTGAACCTCATCCCATTGGCTTTATTCATCCCATTCATCAGAGAGCCTAAACATTGTACATAAGTCACAGCCACCATCTGAGAAGCCCCATTTCCTCCCTTCTGAGGAAGGTGTTATGACAAGCTGACTGGATGCCCATGAAGGCATCAGGGCCAGCTGTATTGCATCTCACAGGTGGGTCAGGTAGGTGGTACTGCAGACATCCAAAAAGTCAAACACTATGAGTTGGCACTTCAAAAAAAGAAAAGTGGTCAACCCCCAAATAATTTAAAAGATACCTCGAAATGTGTCCACATGGAATATCATCATTGAAGATCTGTGCAGTCTTCCAGGCATTTATTAAGCAACATGGCATGTAACATGTGACATCTGGAGAAGCACTACAGATGCAGCAGGAGCACCTTGTTTGCCTTTGATCCCCTCTGCAGCTGGTGAATTGTATTTCAGAAATACCATTTCTGAAGGCACAACAAGATGCTCTGAAGTAAATTCCATCATTATGTTATCGAGTTCTAATGGGTGTGATATGAACTGTTTAATTGCAGCTACTGTGAGACACTGACAGGACTCAAGCTCAAATCACTTTGAAAAAGCTTACAAAAAATGTGTTCCTGAGAATTTTGTGTGTTCTCCAGAAGTGTGGGCTAATCCTGATCTCCCTGTAGGTTCTGCCTGTGTAAATAATAGCACTGAATCAGTGGCCTACTGCCAGCATAAACCTGGCAAGTGAGAACAGAAGTCAACCATGACTTTTCATAGATGTTTTTTCTAGTTAGTTTATTATATTTCATTTGTTAGGACAAAAAAAGACATGGTAACAAACCCAAAGTGGGACACAAAATAAAGATAAGCTTTTCCAAATTCATAATTTTACAAGTGGAATTTCATTTAAATTTAAGTAAAGATCTTTGTCAAATTAATGAAAAAACAGAACAGCTTATTCTTCAGGGAAAAAAAATGAGGCAACTGTAAATTGATGCAGCTTGGTTTTGGATGAGAAAAGATATATACACATAGCAGGAAATGACCAAGCACAGCAACTGTTTTGGCTGCAAAGCCAGTGTGTTCAATATTTGCCATTACAGGGGGAAAAAGGATTAAGGCTAAAATTACAAGAAAAATAAAAAGATTCTTTTGCTGTCAGGGATTAGCAAGCCTCCTTCCAATATAGGGAAAAAAATTTTGTATACTTTTGTCCAAACTATCTACACAGGCACATTAAGGTATCTAAATTATTTCTTAATTACAAAGCCAATTTTATTAATAAATTATTGTTGTTAATAAAACAGCCAGCTCAAAGGAAGTTCTTCCCTAAAACTTCCAACATCCCAAATAATGCATGATTATGTTCAAGTGGGACAGACATTTGATCATCAAAAATGATAAAAATAATTTTTGATTCTCCTAAATAATAAAATTACATCTGTGATTAGCAAGCATTTCATTAAAACCATCTCCTCTTTTTTTCCTCTCCAAAAGCTTGCAGGGAGACAGTGAGATGATAGTGATCTGCATGGAGAATGATCTGTCATGAAATTAGCTAAAAGGATTGGAGAGAAATGATATTATAAAGGCAACTCAGAACTGCCCAAACATGAGGAGTATTGGCTGTACATTTGAGTAAATCTGTGCAAAAAATAAACGCCTATAAAAACAAAACTCTTTGATCTTGAAATGTTTCATGCAGAAATTGACTCCAAGAGGGGAGTCAAGAGTTCATAGCAAATTCTTACTCATTTACTCTGGCAATTTAACCATCAGATGCTGAATCCAGCTCAGCGCAGGACCAGATGGTATTCATCCAGAACTTCTAAAGGAAATAGTAAAATTATTAAACATGATGTACAATCTATTGTTTAGAACTACACTGTTGCCAGGAGCAAAAAAATAGTGTAAATTTGATGACAATGTTTAAAAAGGACTCCAGGGGAACTAAACCCTTGGAATTATGAGCCAGTCTGTAAACCTGGCACTCACAAAAGGAAAACTGGTGAGGACTGTAATAACAGATAAAAATCTCTGGACACATGGTCTGCACAAATTTACTGAGGAAAGCTGCACCTTACGGATTTAGAGTTCTGAGCATGTGAACAGGATGATCCAGTTTTAACAGTAACTACACAGTTGCTGGGATTTGCACAAGATATCATTCCCTCACTCATTCAGTACTTGCTTTTGGTTGAAATTAGTACCCTCTGGAGTCAATCATAGCTCACCACCACTGTACTCTCTGCTCATTTGCTGTCTGCACAGTACGTGGTTGTACTGAAAAGCTTCACAGGACAAGCTGCAGCCAACACAGCCTGACTCAGTTTACCTCTTTGCTGACTCCATGAAACCTCCAGCCATGGCTGCTGGCCTCATTGGCTTCATCCATCTTGTATGTCCTTAGGAAACATGTCTTGACACTGTAGCGGGCCCATCCCTTGGGATGGGGCTCAGTGAGGGGCTCCTGGGGAAGCTGGTCCTTCACATTGTCCCACATATATTTGAGACCAACGAGAGAGACATGCACTGGCTTTACAGTGTTTGTTGTACTGCCCTGCAGCCCTGGCCAACCTCTCACCCTGCTCACAGCAAGTGGGACCATGCAGTGGTATGGACCACTGATGACCAGCTGCATCCAGGACTCCCAGAGGCAAAAAGGATAATTGAGAGATTAGAACTTTAAATGTTGCTTTTCAGTCTACTCCCCTACACACCCATTCCCACATTCACACTATAAAGCAAAGCTGGCAAGACTGGAAAAGAAACCCAGGCATTCCAGTCTGTGTATATCAACTTTAAGGGGTTAGGACTTGTTATAAAGGATGTATTATTGCTCTGCCTGTTTAAGTAGAAGAGATTTTAAATGTGAAATTTGTTTTCCACTAAGTTATAACAGATCAATTTCAAATATTAATTTACATTTCAGACTATAAACAGGCTGTATACTGGAGGTTAAAAGCCCATGACTTTGTGAAAACAAGAGTGAGGATGATGTTTATGTATTAAAAAAGCAGAACTTTTAACCTTTCAAGATCATAGTGTTTTAAGCTGGTGTGTAACTAATGTGCCCGAATTTATCAGTTTAATCAAGTTTGTATTCAAGTCATATACAAGTCCTTGCACAGAGGAAATGTGTAGGCTTCTGCTTATGTTAACTAACAATTCTAATATACCTTCATAAGGTTTGATCCAGGAATATTGAAATTAGTTAGTTTTTATATTGCCTTGCTGGGGTTTGGATCAGGCATGTACTGCGCCTTTGTGTGAAGCTAGAACTTCACCAAATGAGCTAAATGTAACTGCTCTTATTTTTCTAAGCCTTCCCTATCTTCAGTTTGCTCTGAAAAATATGAAGATAAGAATCATTTCCATGTAAGGAATGCAAAATCTTCACTATGTTTTCCTCCTCTCTGCCCTTTTATTCAGCTACTCTTACCATTTCAAATGTTGGTATTTGAGAGACAGATTTATCACTCTCATCACTCACTGGTTCTCATTCATTGGCTGTGGCATAACAGTATGCCTCCGGGAAATATTGCAGAGACGAGAGTAGAAGCAATCTTGCAAGGGGTTAATGCAGTAATCTTTTTCTAGGCTGTTTATAATCCCAACACTAGTCCAGTAACAGAAGAGGGTGGATCTAAAAAGTACCAGAGGGGCTGTGTGTGTGTGTGTGTGTGCATACATGTGAGTGTGTATGTGCACACCTGCTTTGCTTTTCTGAACTGCCTTACGAGCCCCTGGAATAAATCTTGTTCAGCCTGAACAGGGCTCTGTGTGCTGGGTGCTCCTGTCAGAGAGTCAGAAGAGCTTCCTTGCACAACTACCTCTCTTGAATTTCTCTTGAAGACTTCATTCAGAAATGTATTTATTTACTGAGAGAGTGGGCAGATAGTTACAAACCACCCTCTTCTTCATCAGAGCTGATCTGTGGATACTGAAGAATGGAAATAGTTGATGCAAGCTTCCTTGGGAACAATACCAACATTACTGCTTTCCTGTGCAATATCATCTTGGAAAATGACACTTTTTACTGTGTGGATGATCCACCTTATCCTTCTAAAGGTAGGTATAGAAAACCAGATTTTTTTTCACACGGTTTTAGTTCTAGTTGGATGTAAAGATACAGTGGAAAGAAAGAGCTATACAAGGCTTTTTCTCTGAGGAAGTGCAAAATCAACTGCTTGCTGATAAGTTAGGATGAGAAACAGGCAGCAAAGAATTTAGCGTGTTCTGGTTTTTCAAGTTAAAAATTCAGCTAGGAAAAAATTTGGATATAATGGAAAATTAAAACAGTAGCACTACTGGGCACAAAATGTAAACAGCTGTGCTAAGGATTTGGAGAAACAGGATTTTTAGTCAATTCAATAACA
Organism: Manacus vitellinus; assembly: GCF_001715985.3. Lineage (NCBI taxonomy): Eukaryota > Metazoa > Chordata > Aves > Passeriformes > Pipridae > Manacus > Manacus vitellinus. The sequence goes on along the minus strand of NW_021938789.1, from coordinate 13,082,049 downwards.
GTGGAGTGATCAGATCTCATACTGTGTATGAAAATTATTAAATATGAAATCATAGCACTTTGAAGCTGAAAAAAACCTATCATGTATTAAAATATTTTTGTTTGCTATATAATTTCTTACTTCTGCATAAAGAAGGAACTCTCATGATGGATGCTGCGCCCTAAGTGGTGTGAGCAGAACATGCTTTAAGAAGTTGTATTTGACTCTTCAAATGTACAGTGTATTGCATGTATTGTAGCTGAATGCTATGCAATTCAGGTACATCAGAATAAGTTTAGGAATTTCAGCTCTTTAACTGATTTTGTATTGTACTAAGACATAAACCTTAGTAAAATTGAGTTCAGAAAGGCTTTTACTTTTTGATTAAAGGATGAAATATAGAATACTACTCTGAGTCGAATGCTACATAACTGATCTTTTCTTGTGACAATTTTCAGATTTTCATCAGATAATTCGAATTCTGCTGTATTGTTTGATATTCTTGCTCAGCGTTTTGGGGAACATTCTGGTAATTACAGTGCTGATAAGAAATAAGCGGATGAGAACAGTCACCAACACGTTTCTGCTGTCACTAGCAGTCAGCGACCTGATGCTCTGCCTTTTCTGCATGCCTTTCACCCTCATTCCCAACCTGCTGAAAGATTTTATTTTTGGTAGTGCTGTTTGCAAAACTGCCACTTATTTCATGGGTAAGTCTGAGAAGTTTATACCTATTTTGAAGTCTAACTAATGAGACAGGTGAGAAGGTATTTAAAGACCTACAAAAAACTGATTGTTTCCACCCGCTGTTGAAGTTACCAATATCATGGAGAAACATCTTTGTAGTGCAAATCTTTGTGGTTCTGGTTTCCTTGGTCTGATCCAGCAAAACACAGAGACACCTACCTAACTTTAATGACATATAGAAGTGTTTTGCTGGATCAGGTTAGGTGTGTTGCATGATCCAGCTTTAATGAGGAACCCCGCACACACATTTGCTTACCCATACCTGACAAAGTTGTTTGCAGCGTTCAGATCACCCACCAGAAGTGCTGGGGTTGTACATACTTGCTAAGGGTGGATTTTACCCACAGATTTTTGGTAGCAGTGACACATGAAAAAATAAAATAGGCCAAAGTAGAGGTAATTTGCAGAACTGGAATTTAGAGCAAGCACTTTTTCAGGACAGGTCAGATGGGATCAGAGCTCACTAGGAGACCATAAAACACACATATAGGTTTTAGAGGCTGACTCTAAAAAGCACCACTTTTATACACCTTGATGTATGCCCTTTTTTTGCTGTGGAGCCAGGAATTTCAAAATGCCTGGGTTATGTCTGTGTGTGTAACCAATTTTTGTCTCACTTCCAATACTTCTCATGCATTTGCTGGTTTCTTAAGAAAAAAAAAAAAAGAAAGAAAAAGAAAAAAAAAGAAATAAGAACATCACACAAAGTTTTCACCACTTTTGGGAGATCCTCAGTTAATTACAGAAACCTAAGGTCCTCTTTCAACCCATGCCCTTGAGAACTTTGATGTAATGTGAAAGTACACACCTAAAGTGTGCGAATGGGAAATCAACATATTTTTGTAGATAAAACCAATAAAACTAAAGGCCATGTTTAAACAATTATAATGAATTGCTGCCATAAATACCATAAAACATTAGTGAAGCATTGTCATCTTACTCTTATTCACTATGTAAATTACTTTATTAAAAAAAATCCAGTGAGATGGATCAAACGTGAACATTCTCATTATGAAGTTGTTTTATTTTAACAGTTGGAACATGGATATTTTCCATTAGTGGTTCAAGTAACAGAGGCTTCAACTGACAGACACTGACAACCATTGCATCAATGATGTTCAATTTTTTAAGACGTAGAAAGACATATTTTAGATTACAGATGATTTGTGTAAAGCAAAGTGTAAAGATATTGGCATTTTATAGTTTGACCCACATTAGAAAATTCACAAAGACTGTTAAATGAAAGCTGGTTCACTGAAAGAAAGATCTGTGACAAAGTTAAGAAGAAATATTTATAATCTTGCAGTGGTGAACTTGGGCACCTCAATGAAAGAAACACAGATATTTTATAATATATGAACAGGAGAAGTTAAGGACATTCAAAGGACAAAGTCTCTGCTTCTATGTAACTTCATTTCTCCTTCTTCGTAACTCCATTAGCATCTAATTAAAAAAGTTGTAACATATTTAATTCTTTTGAATGATAAAATCAGATCACCAGTCAAGAAGGACACTCAAAAAACTTAAAACAATAGAAAAGGGACTGTGAACATCTGCATTAAAAGAGTAATTAAGCACATAATCACATTGATTTTAAATGCTTGTTTGAATTTCAGTGCAATTAGTGGAATGAATAAACCACAGTAGCAAAGAGAATAATTAGGACAAAAAATGTCTTTTTCTCCCGTTACTAGAATTTTATGGTTTGATAGAGTGTATCTTTTCTCTTGGTCTTTTGGAGTTAAAGAAAGGGAGAGCAAGAATATCAGTTTGGAGCAATCTGAAGACCTTTTGCCCCATTGTCTTCAGTGACTTTATATGGTATTCAAAAATATTTCAACTTATAAGTAGTTTGCTATATTTTTAAATTTATGTATGCATACAGAAAGTTAGCAAGACCATTTCAAAAAACATGACCATTTAAAACAAGAGAATAACCTTTTTCTTTGTTTTATACATATAGGTGTCTCTGTAAGTGTATCTACATTCAACCTGGTTGCCATATCTTTGGAGAGGTACAGTGCCATTTGCAAACCGCTGCAGTCCAGGGTCTGGCAGACAAAATCTCATGCTTTGAGAGTGATTGCTGCTACCTGGTGTGTCTCCTTCACTATCATGTCACCATACCCAATCTACAGCAAACTGGTACCTTTTACCAAGTATAACAACACCACAGCAAATATGTGCCGGCTCATTTGGCCAAGTGATGTCATTCAGCAGTCTTGGTAAGACATAACTGGCTGTTAGCAAATGCATAATTATCTGGTGGAAAACAGGATTTCATGGTAGCATTAAGCCTATGGAAAATCAAGTATTAACCTTCAGCAAACCTTTACACTCTATCATGCTTATTTAGGAAGTAAAAAAAAACACCCATATTTTTAAGCTGCTTATATTTTGACACTTGCATGGCTTTTCCCTTGTCACAGGAAAGATACCCAACATGGTGATGATTCTCACATTATGGTCTGCTAAGCCCCGACTGTTGCTGTAAAGAAAGCATCTGTCATGTTAAGTAGGAATAGTGCTTTCATTCCTTTATACATAAACTTTAACATTTTCAGAGAAATCCTTGATTAATCTTTGAGAAATGCAGACACATACAAGCACCCCTTTGTGTGCTGCCTTGCCTGTTAATTTGTTTGAAAGTCCTCTGAAGTAGAGAAGTAGAATCTGAGGTTGCAAATGTCTTGAGAACTGAATCCTTTCGGTCGCTTACAGAGAACAGGGTCAGAGAGAAGAGTGGGGAGACAGTGCTCTGAGTCCTACACTTCCAGACAGAGCAAGTAAACAGCAGCACTATCAAGCAGCAATAGTACTTAGACATGATGTACTTGCATGGTGACTAAACACTGACTAGCCTTCCCCAGTTCTTAGCTGGATAAAAAGGAGTTTTTCTGGTTTATGCTGTTACCCGGTCTCAGTTTGTCTTTTTATTCTTTAGGTACACTTTTCTGCTACTCACACTCTTTCTCATTCCTGGAATTATAATGATGGTTGCATATGGCCTAATTTCTTTGGAGCTCTATAGAGGAATAAAATTTGATGCCAGCCAGAGAAAATCTTCACGAGGTAACAATACACTTAGGTTTGGGATGTTTTTTTCCATTACAGTTGAAAATACAAGCAGCCATCTTGAGGCTAGTAAGAGGAAAACTTTCTATTTGCAAAAATGATCATTATGGTCAGTTATGTCATGAATTTGCCAGCTGCATTTGTTGATTGGAGTTATTCTGTTACTCACTAGCAAATAAACCTCTCCTGTGGCTTGTTTGCAAAGGCTTGGGGGAGAGTACATTAAATTTCTAATTTGTTTATTATAGAAATATGAAGGGGGTTTTTTTCTGGCAACAGATGAGGACCATTTCTGTCAATAAACACCACAATTAAAATTGTCAAATTAAAATGGAAGCATATCATCTTGAAAACTATCTTCCATCAACACTGGACTTCAACAGTGTTCTTACACCTTTTGCATCAGTTTGTATAGACATAACATGTGAGAATATTGGGAGACAGTGGATGCAGAACAGCTGATAACATGACTAACTCAGAATAGGCCAGTGCTTTCCTTTGTTGTCCAACTATGAATTATGTTATTTGTTTAGACTTAAACTGCGTTCTTCATTTTTTATTTTAAATCATCATTCAGAGATATTTTGCCAACTATTTAAACACTAATTTATATGTACAGAAAGAAAAACAAGTACCTGCAGTGCCAAATACGAGGATGGAGACGGATGCTACCTCAACAAAAGCAAAAGGAAAAGGAAAATGCCATTGAAACAGCTCTCTGCTATGAGCCACAGCAAGATAGAGAGGGTGAGAAGCAACAGCTCTTCTGCCAACTTAATGGCCAAGAAACTCGTGATCCGTATGTTGATGGTGATAGTGGTTTTGTTTTTCATTTGCTGGACTCCCATCTTCAGTGTCAATGCCTGGCGCGCGTTCGACACCGCTTCAGCAGACCAGCGTCTCTCAGGGGCTCCCATCTCCTTCATACACTTGTTGTCCTACACTTCTGCTTGTGTGAACCCCATCATATACTGCTTCATGAACAAGCGTTTCCGCATGGGCTTTGTAGCCACTTTCACCTGCTGTGCAAAGCAAAGGCCCCCTGCCACGCGGGGAGAGGCTGGGGATGAAGAGGAGGGGAAGACGACAGGGGCTTCCCTCTCCAAAAGTTCTTACACGCACGTGACTGTGTCTGCACCACCCTGAGCTGTGTCAGAGGAGGCAACAAGCGGCCTATCATCTGGTGTTGGAGAGTGACTGTGGCATCAGTTGAACATGATTTAGTTCTGAGTTAATGAAACACTTCAGTTGACAGTAAACACAGTGAGAATTCTATGGGAAATGGATGCTATCACTATCTGAGTGTTAGATCACTTTCCCTTCAAAAGTACAAAGGAGGAAGAGGGCTGTGAAGATAAAGGACTTTGTAAAAAGCCTTAGAAGATGCTCTGTTTGCCATAAATTTCATTGTAAAAATTGATGTCCTTTACATCAACAATTTTGCTCAGTGTTCAGCTGGAATTCTGAGTATCTCCTAAAATTTCCAAGATGCTAATACATTCTTCTCAAACATGAATACATGTATTGCAGTCTTCACCTCACTAGCTATGCATTATAACCAAAAAATCTTTCTGTTATATTTGTAGTATATTTTCACATTATTTTAGCTGAGCTAATACATGTTGAGATAATTTTGGCATCACACTCACAGAAGTTCTGGGGTGAGGAGCATGGGCTTGTCTATGTGAAAATAATACTTTTATGTAAAATAATTTTTTTAATAAAATGAAAATAAAATAATAAAAATATTGGTGACTTTGTGGATGGAATGCATTCTTCACTCAGGCAATAACATAAATTCACCTAATTTAAGTATTTTTCATTTAAACAAACACTGTAGAACAAGCACAAAGAAGTGGCTTTCTTCTGTGCAGCCATAAGCACCCCCACATACAAGTGGCAGGGTCTTAGATGAGCCCCAAAGTCTCACATGGAAATTGTCACACTGGGTAGCACAAGAATAAAGCTTGGGATAAGGCAAGGAGGTGTTTTACAAAAGATGCAGGACTGCAGATGCAGGTCGGTGCCTGTGGCCGTCACATATTTCACAAATGTATTCACAGTCACTCCAGGGGCAGCACTGTCCACATGGATATAGAAGCCATTAGGTGCAGAATGGCTTCTATAGAAGCCATAGTAGACACACTGAACTGAAACACTTTGTCAGAAAACGGTTTTTCTAAACTTTAAAGCAACTATTTTCTGCAGCTATCCATACTTGTAAGCAGACTCAGCATAGAAGAAACCCCAGCTTTGAATGCTGTTATTGTTGGTGCTTGATTGAGCAAGGAATTCAGTTTCTTTGCTATGCAGCACACAGGTGAGTGTGGGTGTTCAGGTCATGTCTTTTGCTCCGTGGAACACAGATAGAGAAGTTATATCACTTATTTTGTTTTGTGAAAATATCCTGTTGGAGATGTTTCTATCTTCTAGTTGAATCAGTATCATTAAAAAACCTTGTTATTAGACACAGATTAGATTTGAGTACAGCATGGAATGTAGATGTGGATATTAAATATAGCCACTCTCAAGGTTTTTAATCAGGAAAATCTGTTCTCTTTACAGAATGATTTTAAATTAGAAATATACTGTGAGTTCCAGTCATCCAGATCCATGTTCTGCAACCAGTTATTGCCTGAAATGGTTTACCCTTACAACTTAGCACACAACTTTAGCTATTATTTTTTTGCATTCAGCTTGTCCACAGACAGGAAATTAAAAAAAAATTCTCAACACTATTTGTGCACAATCCATAGAAACAATGTTTTGCCTGCCACGTTAATAAAGTAGAACTGTTCCTGGAACAGCGGTGAGACAACTGACATTGATCTGACCTTTTGCAAATACCCAACAAATTAAATTATGGGATTTAATTCATAACAATGAAATGAAAATTTTACTTCACTTAAGGATGCAAGTTGAGCCCCTCTAAAAACCTGTCCTGTGTTGAAACTGAAAGGACAAACTTAGCTGCTTTGGGATTTATGTGGAACAGTAACTGCAGAAAACATATTTTTGAAGTATCTTATGCCATTTGAAAGTTTGAAACTATTACAGGTCATAGTTTAAATTGTTGTTTAAGTAAAAAACTCTCACAATTTAATAATATACTGGATGTGACTCTTACTGGCTATGTGCTGTATAGCAAGACAACTGCCTTCACAGCTTTGTGTGCACTTTCAAAAGCAAATTCCTTTTTGTAGATGTAGTTTCTTTGATACCTTTAGAGTGACGTAGTAGGACGTGCATCATTCACCTGCTCCCACTGGTTTAACCCAAGGATAGTGGTTTCAGATGAAAGGCAATAGCTATTTTCAACAATGCCTTAATCAGATCTCAGCCCCCTGTGGCCTCCAGTACCTGTGGCTGAAAGGAGCAGAATTTCTGATTGATTCCCCACTCGTAACTATCAGGGAGCACAATTTGGAGGTGATGAAATGAGGGAGGCAGGAGAAGATCCTGATGGAATGGTGGTTGGGAAACAATTAGGGAAGGGATGAAATGTGTCAGAGCAGACACGTTTCCTTTTGTCCAAGGCCTGTCTGTGTGTGAGTCACTTTTCCTCTCCATTGCCCCCTATGTACCTATTTTCTTTTTAAACCACCACAATAACTCTTCTGATCAAGCTCCCAAAGCCATAAGCTTTAGGCCAAAGTCCAGCAAGAAGTGGGAATTAAGATTTTAAAAAGCAATATTGCAATCCAGTCATTTTGTCTTCTTCTGCCCTAGTCTCCTACCACAGGAAATTTCAGTCTTTCTGCATCCTAATGCCATTTCCCCTGATCTGTGCATTGCAGAAGTCATTCCTGGGTCCAAATGTTGCCCTTTCATTGCTAAAGAGGCATGTCATCCTCCCAGCACCTTTAATTAAGATGCTGATGTCAGTGAAAATGTATCTTCAGCAATAAGTGTGGGTGGAATAAACATATCAAAATAAAATGAGACCACGAAATCTCCTTATTTTAACAGTAGTTTACAGGGGATGTGGGGGAAAATCCTATCTTGAAAGTTTAATTCTACAATGAGCAGTTCCTAAAAGCAAACTGTTTCCCAGATGTAGCAGAACCAATAAATTTCAGGTGTACACTGTCCATAAATCTCTGAAGCCTTTATCTTCTTTCCCTTTCTCCTGACTCCCACCTTTTTTCCTCCCTTTGTCTTTCTCTTATCTCTTTCAGCTGCATGACACCATCTGTTTTTTCTCCTGTATGCTTCCCAGTCTCTAGGTTACTAGATGACTTTTTCCTCTTTGACAGGTTTACTTTCCTTCACAAATTTACTTTCCCAGAAAGCACTCTTGTCTTCATTTCTCCCTATCATCTCTGGCTGACAGACTCCTGAAATACATTGCTCCAAGCAATATATCCTGCCCACAACACAACAGTTCTGCAATTGCTCCTTACAACCCTGAGTTCACACGTCATCCCTTTTGAACACCAGCTCCTGGCACGCTTGGGCAGGAAATATGCACTAATTCAGAAAACAAAAACATAGCATTAAATAGCATCCAAATCCTCCTTTGCTGCTTCTGTCACTATTACTTACAACCTCTATTTTTAGGGCATGCTTTAAGACTAATGCCTTAAAATACTGCTAAATACAAGACTTAGTGATGGGTCAAAGTAAAGATATTTCACTGTTGTCAAGGCAAAATACCAGTGCTCTTGAAGAAAAGCTGCATGTGGACTTGGAACTAGAGCCACTAAAGGTTTGCACCTTCTTACATGATCCATGGCCTCTTTTCTGATGCTACCAAGCCCTTCTTGGTAAGGTGGTGAGGCTGTCCAGGGTCCCACCTGCTCCTCCATCCCCTCCTGCTCCTCCTGCCTCTGAGCCCAGGGATGGTGCAACCTCCCTGCACACATTATGGCTAATCAGGATGCTTTCCTGGCTTGGAATAGATGATTTTAGGATCAGTCAACACTGAAATAATACAATAAAATACAGAAACATTGCAGCCAAACCATAGCAAATTAACATCCCACACACACACCTTTTTTAACAGCATTTAGCAGGATTTCCCTTAAAAGCAGGCACTTGCTCAGAGCACGTGCACAGCCATAGGGCAGAAGGCAGATCTGGAGAGAGTTGCCTTTTGTGGGACCTCATGGACAGAGGCTGCCATCAAAATCTGGAATAAGAATCATGTTAGCACATGGTATAACCTTGATATTGTTTCTGAATCAAAGCTAATCTATGGTCAGATAAACAGACACTATGTCCAGACCAGAATGTGGGATGCATTTACTGACTGCAGCTGAACCACCTTGCAACCTTACAATCGCTGTGGTGAATGCAGTTTATAAAATGTTCTTTTCCTCATGAAGCAGTAATCTTGGAAGTATTCAGTTAGATGCTAAGAGGATTTGAACAGTTACTTATCTTTAGTTTTTCAGATACCATTTTTCCACAACTGATGCTTTTTTATACAAATCAAAACATACAAACATAAAATGGTTTCAGATTCAAGGACTACACTTACTTCTGTTTATCAGGACTTTGGTAAACATGCCTCTTTTTTTTGCTCAGTCTAAATTGAATGGATATTGAGCTAAACTGAAAGTTTCTAGTGGCAAAAGACGCCTATTCACAAAAGGAAAGTGAAGAAAGATAAAACAATGGTTTTGATTTTGAGTAAGGATTATGTGAAAGCAGAGGCTGTAGTCTTTTTATTACAGCATCAGAGACAGAATGGTAGAGTATGAAATGAAAGTTGAGATTTCTGGGCTTTGTTTGGGTTTTGTTTGGTTGGGTTTTGTTTGGTTTTTGTTTGGTGATTTTTTTGTGTTTTGGTTTTTTTTTGTTTAATAAAATATCTTGCTCTTTCACTTCAAATATAACATGGATCAGTCAAATCACACTTCACTCAGGTGTGCATGTAGGTCAGCAGTTTGCTTCCCCTCTGACCAGTTTTCCTGTTCACTTTTCTATATGAATTATTAATTTTCAGTTAAACAGCTTCAGCTTTTTATTCACAATCCATCCCTGGCTCTTCTCTCATAGGTTACATCCAGCATAGTAATGTATACCTTTAACATGCCAGATTTTCTAAGTGGTGTATGAAACCTCCCATTTCTAGCATCACATTTTTATTTTTTCCTTCTGCAATGCTTGTTAGGCTGCCTTGGGCACCTCCCAAAGGAAAAAAAAATGCAAAGGAAATGTTCATGAATTGAAAGTCTCCTGCTTTGCTTGCATAATGGCAAATCATCCCTGCTAGGAGCTATTTTTCTGCATCTCCACAGATAACTATGTCATCAAGAGTTTTCTTGGCTTCCACTCCCAGTTGTGTCCAAAAAGCACTCATTTTGAGATAGTGAGATGTCAGTTGTCCCACTGTATGGTGAGATGGGAACAAAACATATTCATTAGCATGAGCTGGTAGTAAAATTCAAGCAGGAATCATTCCCTATGGGGTAAACACCAGTTAACCAATGTCCTGCTATTCGGACAGTTATTAAAATTTAAAAAAATATTTCCTAATAGAATTTAAAAAAATATTTCCTGATAGAATGAAGAAATGTAACTTATATACCAGTCTTAAAAAACAGGGATGAAGAAGAAAAGTCACACATACAGAACCTAAATCCATAGGAAAGATGAAGGGCTGCTCATGCTCTTTGCTTGCTGTCAGAGACAATTTTTTTATTATTATTATTAAATGGACATTGGCTCAGGGCCTTGCTCTGAGAATATTTAGCAACTGCTAAGAGGCCTCACTCATGGCCAAGTGAGGAATGACACACAAAGGTGAAACCACTAAACAGATGACAATACCCAAGAGAGAACTGCCCAGCCAGCTGGGAACTCTGCGTTGACTCCTACAAACCTGCTATGGGTTTTCTATCACTTGAAATCTTCAGGATTTCATAGCTAACCTGCAGGTAGATGTGGAGCAATCAAAGCTGCTCCTTGCTCTGAAACTGCTTCACATTCTCATGGGGACATCTGGCAGTGTTGCTGTGACTGGCTTGCTATTATTGTAAAGGAATGTAAAGATAGTAGTGTCATCTAAGACACTCTGGAGTTGCTTTTTCTGTTGGCATCCCAAAAAATGTTCCTGCCACAGTCCATATGCAAGTAGTAAAAAGAACACTACAGGTATGGCACTGAAATTAATTCATCATATCAGAGAGGGTACAGCTCTTGCTTCTTTGGAAAACCCAGCATCATGTCCCTTCTAGCTTCCCAGAGTGCTATGACTGATTTAAAGTAGCTCTGACCATCTCAGGGGGAAGGACAGATGTTATTTTAGGATAAGGAGTCTGCTGCATCTTGGAGACAAAGAGCTTTTTATTATCTGTCCAGTCAGTGCTCATGAGAGTTACAAGAAAATCAGCAGTGACTAAAGCAAATTTTCAGCTATAAGACAGGTCCTCACAGTGCATTTTTAACAAAAAGAAAGTTTTCCTAATATCAAAGCACTTACTTCACTGAGATTGCAGATCTAGGAGAAGGATCCAGAAAACATATCTCAGGGCTCTTGTGTTTCTTAAATAGGAAACCTGTTTAAATACTGTCAACTGACTGAAGCAAAACAATACAGTCCAGAAGAGCCTGTCAGGCATAGCTCTGTGTTCCCTGGTATTTTTCAAGTATTTTTTTTTTCCTTTTGCATTTATTTCCTTCCTTTTCAAGCAGGAAGAAGTAAAAGCTGGTGGAAATTCAAAGAATGTTTATTGAAAGGCAGGGTTTTCCACAAGACATCAAATGTTTGTTAACATCCAACGTGACTGCTCTACTGCACTTTGTCCAATATTTATTAAAGCCAGGATAGACTTTCTTTGCTACACAGTGAAGCCAAGACTGAGAAGCCTCCAAGGACAGAGCCTGCGTAGAGATGGAAAGGAAGAGAGAGCAAGCTGCAGGTGAACAGCTTTGTCCAATGCTGCTTCTGTGGGATCTGTAAGAGATTGATAACTGGCAGAAGAGAGAATATCTAGGAAGACGGCAATTGAAGACAAAGTTGACTCTGATGAACTTGCAGCTGGAAACGTGGTTCTGCAGAGCCCAAACATAGGGCTGGGGTAGGAATGGAAAGGAAGGTGAACAGGAAGCATTTTGGCCTCGTAGAGTGCGGCAGGGCTGGGGAAGTTATAGTGAGGAGGAAGGGACAATGTGATCTTGGTCTGTGGAGAGTGAAAATCATTGCAAATGCTTTTTAAGACTGGATTGGGCTCTTGATCCTCTCAGGAGTAAAGAAAAAGCAGATGTGCCATGTATGGGAAAGAGGCACATAGTGGGGAAAGGGTAGAGAAAAGTTTCTTCAGGCAGTAAGATAGAAGGCAAAATCAAACCTCATTTTGGGTAGAGAAGCATTCATTTTAGGAAAGTGAAGATTTGCAGAGAAAGCAACTGTTCTGGAATTAATTTCTTTTCTACAGGCTTTGAGTAGGGTTCTACTGCTGAAGGGATTTTGGCAAAAGGACAGGCCAGGCAAGCAGAGCTGAGTGGCTCTGCAGTGTGCCCCAAGCAGAGGAGCCAGATGGAGAAGAGCTCTCAGGGCCATGGAGAACCTGCAGCGTGCACAGCACTGCTGGCAGCAGAGGTGCTGCTTACACCTGTACGAGTTGGGCAGCTCTCACGTGCGGAGTTCAAACCACACTGCCATGGGAACATTATGTTCTGTGTAGCTGATGGGCTAAGACAATATAACCTGTGTTCCCCTGTCCCAAAGTCTAATACCCAGAACACTGCACGTCCATGGGACCTGCTGAGAGCTGCACCTCCACGTCTTGTCCACCAGCCAACACAAATCTTACCTCTGGTACCACTGGCATGGTGGGAGGCAGCCTAAAGGGACCAGATAGAGTTAGAATTGACAAAGGTTTCAGAAAACGTAAACCCCAGCTGCAGTCAGGTAAGTAGAAAAACAACTACCTAATGAAACAAGGGATTATTTAAAAGAGAAACCAAAAAACCCTCACTACCAACCCCCTTCTGAAACTGGTATTTGCATTTAATAGTTACCAGTAACTGAAACAACTACTCTGCACTAGCACCCTATAAATGAAATTAAAAAGTAATCTCTGCTATGAGGAAACAGGTATTGCCTCTCCTGCCCCACCTCCAGCTCACTTTTCTAAAGCTGTTCTTCACCATAGAGCTCCTGTCCTCACTCTGACGACTGACAGCAGCAGCCTGCTCTGCATCTTGGTGCTACCAGTTGGCTTCACTAGATAATAATTTTCAAACCTGTGTCTGCTTAGCGTACAATGCCTTGTGGGTTCAATCATTCTCCTACCTCTACCAAGAGCAACATGTTTCTAAATTAATATAAACTTACCAAAATATAATTTTATAACTGATTCATACTGTGTCTGCACTTCCTCCAAATTTAGTTTGAATAATGTTTTCTAATCTACTACTGCATGCAACAAACTGAAGAACTTTGATATTATTTCTGTGTGCCTGTGGGCTCAAAAGTAGCCATCTGTACAACTTCAGGCTCTGCTTCTCTGCCAAGAATTGTTATTTACTTATATTTGTCCTTGGTCCTCTCTAGAGGAACATATTTGTGCAAGTGCTTTTAAGTACTTTGTTGTGTCTGTGAGACTCTCTCCACCTGTGTGATCAGTTATCACAGATAGCAGGAGGGAGGGCTTTTGAAAGAGGGACACTTGGAAACACCTGCTTTTTAGTTACACAATCAAGTAACTTTACATCCACTTTTTTTTTCTTTTATTAATAATGCAAAATTTCACATCTGGCTTCAGTTCCATCTACTTCATTTCATAGCTTTAATATGAATCTTCCTCTTTCACCTCCTGTGACTGATGTCTAATTCTGCCAATTGCCCTTTTCCTTGGGGAGTATCTCACACACAGGTCACCAACAACACAACCAGTTTTTTGTATCCAGGAAACTAAAGCAATTTTTGATTGCTTCTCCTGATGAATTGTGTTTGGCTTCATCAAATTTAACAGGTTAATTTTATTAATATTTCAGGATTTTCATGTCTGCGCTGACAAACTACCCTTCCAAATTGTTGGACCATCTTGTGCATTTCGGTTTCTTGCATTTGGGCCCTTCAGCTCTTTCCCCGGGGTGAAGCGAGATGTGATGACTAATTACCTGTTATGGAGTGGCCCAGCAGGGGCACTGAAAATAAGGGGAGACACAGATGTATTTTCTATATTTCATTCTCTGCAATACAATTTAAGGAGTGACAGCACATACACACGCCTGGTTAAGGAGGGCAGAGGTTTGGGCAGCAAGGCAAGAGTAGATTAAAGTTTTTGGCACCTGGTGAAGCAGGAGAACATTTTCAGGCTACTGAGTGAGTACATAGATTGTGTCCGTACTGGAGAGGAAACTAGTTTAAAATGCAGACATTTAAGGTCTTTAGGCATGGGTGAATGGATGAGGTAGTTTACACTTGCAACAGAAATATTCAGAAAGGAACAGACAGATCTTGGAAGAAATGGTGTATATAAAGATGCAGAATACCTGAGGTGCTGCGATGATGACCCAGAAATCTTGTATACCTTATTAGCTACTTAGCTAGTTCTGCTTCAAACGCAGTCTGGGTCAGTCCCATCCAATTCCTGTTTGTTCCCAAACAGTAGCTGCTGCAAACAGCTTTGGGCTTACATTTGCAGATTCTGTTGCAGGTTTAAACTACTCCATTCATAAAGCACAACCTCAGTTTTCTCTGGGTATGGAAGAGGAAACTGTATGTTTGTCCACACTGATCCCAAATACTGCTGCCCAAAATCCTACTCTGGGTGGGTCCATCGGGACTTTTAATTCTGACCCCAAACACATCTAAGGAGGGTGGTATGAGGCTGGGGCTTGGGAGGCCACAGAAGCTGGGAGTCCATCAGACCAGTCAAAGTGCAGGCTTCATTTATTATTTTTCATATTATTTAGAGCAGGAAGAACAGTTTTAGTGCTGTTATGGTGCTGGAGGGTTTGTATCATTTACAAGAAAACAGTTCTTCTTTCATCTTCCTAATGAACTGAAATTTTAGCTCTGCCTCTGAGATTCCTGCATCTCTCCATTCAAAAGCTCAGCTGATTACGAGGCTGACTTATTTAGGTGGCTTAGCAAGTAGAAACCCAGCATAGTATTGGCATATTCCACATCAAGCAACTGCCACAGCATGGGTTTTCTGGGCAGCAGCTGCAGCTTCAAGTCCAGTAGCCCCCAGTTTCCTTTATACACAAATCTGTTCTTATCCCTTGTGTTTTTGCTTAAGGTCTGCCATGTCCAGATCCTTATCAAGGACCTGAAAGTACTGAAGGTGATGGTTTTTCAGCATCCTCAGTTAACAAGACTTTGATTTGATGTGCACAAATGAATTCACATTTCTCCATCTCAGGAATATAATTCACTCCTTGAAGAACTTTACAGTTCAACTTTAGCTGGGAAGTTAGGTGAAGTGAGAGTGTGTCAGGAGCCTTCCTATTAACTATATAATAGAAAAAGTTTTGAGGGAGATAAGCCAGTCAGACTTAATATTTTTCTTTTTGACAGGGAGAAACCCCATGTTATCCAAGAGAGTAATTCTGATTTGAGAGAGTTAGGATTTAGTTCTTCCTGCTTCAGAAAAGGGATTTAAACCACAATTTGCTCCATTTGCTCCAGGCAAGATGGACTCTAAATGGTTATGTGGAAGACACACTTTAGAGCCTCTCTGGTCTGGGGTTTATCAATGCCAGTGCACTAGTCTTTACTGGAAAAACAAGGAAAACATATTATAAATCTCTAGAGAAATTATTATTTTAGTGAGATGCAAGAGAGCTACTCATATCCCAACTTTGCATTCAAGTTATCTTGACCAGACTTTTTCCTTTACCATTTTCTCCTTTTTTTAAAAAAACTTGCTCTCCGTGACCCTGGTAAAGTACATCAAATTGGTTAAGATTAGGTAAATTCAAGATGACTTCAACTTGGATGGCACACATGCCTGAGCTTTTCTAGTAGAAATCTTGTATATTATTTGGGATTTTTTATCTGAGTTCTTGACTATTTACCAATGACAATTGGTAAATAAAAATTGTTAAATTAAAAAAAAAAATCACTAGACAACAACAGGTTTCAACTCAGTTCTTGTAGAGTCCAACAGCTTATTGAATTGTAATTATCATTCATCTGTTATTTAATTTTTCCCATTTTACATCACCAGGTTTTAGAACAAAATGACTCATAAATTCTGGCCATCAGAGCGACATCTGGTACTCGACAGAGGGGTTTCATGTGTGATTTTTTCCCCTAACAGCATCTTCTCTTGTCCTATATGACTATATGTATATATGACTACATGATTGGAAAGTTTTCATAGGCACATAAATACTGAATTAATTGAAAAGCAAGATAATTATCAACACTGTTAGTATTTAGTCTAATATGACCAGCTGCAAAGAATGTACTTGTTAAAACAGGATGAAAGTACAAGTGAGAGAAAGAAGTTAGATTGTAATATAATGTGCAACTGGTTAATAAAGGTTTTCAGATCCCAGTAGATGAATGGCAAAACTCTACTGTATTTCATAATTGTATCCCTCAAGGTGGCTGAAATAACAGGCTACTGAGATCTACGCATGATTTTTAAAAGCCATGACTGCATGACATAATTAAATTTTCTCCTTGCTGTGAAGACAATTCCCTGTAGGTAGTAAGCCCAGTTTAGTGTTTCACCATCCTAACATCCAGTGAGAGGAGATGGATTTTTTTGTTTTCTAATCTAACACATTTATATTGGTAGCCAATATCTATTTTCTACAAATTTACCTGTAAGCTGACAGTAAAAATTTGTGCAAAAGGAGAATTTTATAAAAATTTATCACTTCAAGCTCTGGATTTTGAAGATGTCCAGGATATAAAGACACACAGAGCGTAAGTTTTAGGAAGAAACACATTTGGCTCCGGACAGCTCAAGAGTCAAGGTATTTGAAGGTAGAAATACAAAACAACAATAAAAATCACATTGTATTTTTTTCTTTGAATAATAGCATAAAATTGTCATTAACTTGGAAAATGAACCACTTGGCCAAAACTGCAGTTGTATTTAGAAGTCTAAACACTCATCAATTGCATTTATCCTCTGAAAATAGGTAATTTTCCTTATCAACATTATTTCTAAATTAAATGAAGAATAAACCATTTTTTCAGACCATCATTTGATTTGCATGTCTATTAAATCTCCAAGGTAAAAAACTGTTTACCAAAAATTGATTTAGAAGTCCAAAGCTTTCTGAATGCGTGAGACTGGGAAGATGACATAAACATCAGTCTCACACCTGAGGTCACCACATCAAGCACAGCCCAAAACCCAGATGACTCCTTAAGCCCTGGCATGCTGTAAAAAGCAGTATGGGGCAGCACAAGGATTTTCAAAACAGATACACAAGCCCACACAAAGACTAATCCACATCAGGTCCTTCAGAAATAACTTAATTTGCTTGGAACTCTCTTCTGAAATTTGTAGTAACTGATCAGTAACATGCAAAGCACTGTCACAAGACATTTTCATTTGGAACAAAACTAAACCAAAACTCCTCCTTTATCAAGGATGTGTTAGTTGTCTATTTGGTCAATACAAGATTAAACACCTTTTTATTTTTTATGGTTTTGTATGGCATTCTGCTTTGTATTCCTGCAGACTGCCAGACTGTGCCACCTTAGCAAGGATATCTAATCACAGTGCTTGAATGACTTTAAGAAATCAGGCTGCAACTCCTATAAAAGCTGAGCAGGATAAAGGAACAATGGGACCACTCTCTTTCTTTCCTCAGAAGAAATAACGAGATGCTGTGTTTGAAGTTGCATTGACATCAAGACTCAAATCTGCAGTTGCCTTGTCTGGATGCTGAGGTGCTTGTTTTCTCAATTTCGCAAACACAGAATTCCACAGAACTATGTTAAAAAATGTGAGAAATTTGAAATTCTTGCTTTCAAAGGCAAAGTACAGAAACACCATTAAGACCAACATACAAGCACATTAAAAATCAGATACACCATTTCCTAACCTAATGATTTCTTTCATGTTAAAATCTAAAAACGCTGCTGAATCTCTCACATTTTGGGGGAATTTCCAATTATATTTTTTAAGGCGGTAAATTCAATCATCATGAATCCTCTGCTGCCCTTTCCCAATTTCCACAAAGTAGAATTGCTGGCAGTGATAGAACTAAAACAGAATTTGAATCATATCCAACAGAGAACAACAAGCAGAGAAAAGTACAAGAATAGGAAAAGGACATAATTTTAGTAATAGATTAGTCGAGACAGAAGGGAACAATGGAAGCTAACAAGATACAAACCAACTATTTGTGTTATCTGATTTTGTTTTGTATGGATGGATATCTAGGCAGTGCTGCACAAGAAATGCTTATGCAGGTAAAGAAGTATTTATAATTAGCACCAAACTAAACTCTGCAACCACACTGCATGTGCAGAAATATCATGCAAAGTTGTCTTGGATAGAGATCAAGCTGGAAGGCACTGGTGTCATGTTTGCCACATGCAATGAACACTCCAACGCGGATCTGAGGATCACATCCCATTTAACAGCACAGATACCTTGGCTGGATTAGCTCTAAACAAACCAGGTACAATTTTATTAGAATTATCAAAATCAAGAAGAAACACTAGAACAAACTGTCTCAAAGAAAAAAAAAAGGCACTGGTCTCAGATCAGAATTAAACTCACTTGGAGATTTAAGAACTAATTCTACTTTTGTGACCAGTTGACTATTAAAACAGACAATTTCAAGACAGAAAACATAGTATGTAGAGATCTGTGCTTCTGTTATACAACTGTTGAAGTTATTCTTCAAACAGAACTAGGGAGCTCTTAGACAGATTCTGATGATATGCTCCGCAAGGCTGCAGCTTCTGTAACAAAATCCTTCCTTCTGTAAAAGATGGCCAATGGACAGCAATTTATTTAAATGTCATAGGGTATTGGCACAGCAACGGTAGCAACGGCACAGCATGCGGTTGCTACTGGTTATTTGTATGTCAAAGGCCTCAAAGTCAAGTCTCTCAGGAGAAGCTAAAGTAGCAAGATGAGATGGAGGGAGAGCATGAAGAAGGAGGGCCCCACCTTGCCTGTGAACACACCCATGGGGATTCACAGAGGTGGAAACAGACAAATTTCCCAGTGAACAAATCAGCAAATAGAACGAAAAAGACTGATGGTTTCAATGAACATAAATGATGGAGCAACACAACAGGAAATATAATTAAAAGATAAATAATAAGCAAAGAATTTCTAAATTCAGACAGATTCACAGGCAGCTTTACGTTGTTCTAAATTACATGCATCATCCTCAAAGATAGACCTGTAGATCATTAAGGCTAGGACTGTAGAACCATCCATTCCATGTATCTACAAGCAGCTTACAAAACAATCAACTAACATTGCTTTCTCCCCACTCCACAGCACAACAGCACCGATGGCAGCATGCAGTCTCAAAAGTTATAATTCACCTTACTTAACACTCCTCGCCTAAATTATGCAGCAAAATTTACACATTCTGAGAAAAACTGCAAACTAATTAGGATCTTGAGAAGTACATATGAAAGTAAGGGAACTGAGACTAGAATACAAAGCCAATAGCACACAAAAAAGACAACATCAAACTTCTAACCATCCCTTTCCATACTTGAAGGAGATGCAGAACCTGAAAGATGTCAAATTCAAGACTTTATCAGATCTTCTCAGACAGCAGTTAGCAAGTTTGCTTCTAAAGAGAATCAAGATTGCCTGAACTTCTCTTTAGCATACATAATTAATGTTGATATTCAATACAAAAGTATTTTAAAACAAGTAATATAGGCTAAAACTCCTCATGCTTTTGGCCTTACACTAAAAGCTTGTGCTACTGGATATCAGAAATATATATCCTTTACAGAGACATGAATTGAGCACACACAGTTTTTTCTATCCTGCTCAGAAGCAACTCCAGTCTAAACAGGGCACTGTGAAAGGTAAACAACTTCACCCCGTTCTGTAGTTCCGAATGTTCTGAAATGGCATGTATTAAATGTAAACACCAAGTGAATCCTTTCCTCTAGCCCAGTTATTTCCCACCATTCTCCTTTTAATTTTCTACTCTGGATCTTACCAGGATTTATTATTGAGACTATCTATGTAGCTAATTGCCAAGGTTTAGATGAAGTGATTTTATTAATATCTGTAGTTCTTTGTCTAAGACCAGTGCCATCCCATGTTTATTCCAGTGATACCAATGCTGAAGTTCAGCAAGTGACTGTTCTGTTTACCAAAACCTCAGATCTAATTTCTATTCTATTCCAGAAGAATCAGTTTATCATTTCAGAAAACAACTGCGAGAGTCCTTAAAATAATTTTGAGATGTAATCTGTCTATACTGTCCCTGTTTCAAACAGCAGAAGCACCACAACTGCTGAGTTTCTGACTATTTTAAGGGTTTAGTAACAATGGCAACCACCTTTGCAGATGTTTAAAAAAATATAAAAATCTGTAATCCTTCCTGAAAGTCAAATGATTTATTTTTCTCTTGCCACTCCTTCTTAACAACCCCTTTTGGACCCTTCACAGTCTTATGGATAAACTAGAAGTTCTTGTATTAATTTAATATAAAACCAATACTGGTAGGTTTCTACTATTCTATATTCTCTCTCTGCCATGTTGGCTCCGACCTCAGAAACTTTTTTCGAGTGACTGTGTCATTTGTGCTTGCAAACTGAGAGTACATAATTTCTAGCTGTTCCTTACAGCCCTACAATTCTGCCAAAACAAGAAATAAACTTATTTGCAAGACTTCTGGCTCTAGTTATCAACCAACTGAAAGAAATGTCAGACAGTCTGCAATTAAGAATAGGATGAAAAGAAGTCAGGTATACTAGATGCAATAATAAAGTTGCTAAAGTTAAACAACTAAACACAGTTCATTTTTTCTTATTTAATAAATTATATAAAAAAGTGAAACTTTTTTTTTACACATTATTAAAAAACAGTTTCTTATCTAACTTCAGCAATAATACAAGCAATAATGAAACCAATTTAAATTTTTGGGTGGACATTCCATATCCCGTTTAAGTGGAGTCCAGTGCGCACAGCCTCACAACTACTGATGACGTTTCACTCCCAGGGTTGGTCTTCTTTTCTGTTGTTCTGGTTCCATAGATGACCTCACTGTTCATTTGGGGGAAAAAAAAAAATCAAACCAAGCAAACAAAACCCAAAACCATACTCCTTGGTTAACATTGAAAAAATCCACAAAAACATGGCAAGTTTCAACACCTGCTCAAATTGTAAGTACTTTTGTATCATCATACAGATGTTCAATTATGGTTGTCACATCAAAAGTAACATGACATTTTATCTTTAGCCTTGTAGGAAAAAAATCCGATAGCATATGCACATGCACACACAGAGTACACTTGACAAGAACACTTTTACGTGGTTTACATTTCACTTTTATTTAATCCTCAAAACTGCCCATATTGCAGGGTTTTTCTTGATGAAATATGGAACTGAGCAATTAATTCTACAAAATTATGGTAAAAACTTGCTCATTTTTCTACCTTTATTGCTAAGAAACTTTACAGGTGCACAGTTTGTAAAAATAACCCTTTTAGGACTGAATGTATACACATGCTACAGGATTTAAGAAAAACCGACATTAGCATAGCACCTCCAGATGGGGCAAATGCAGTGCTGAACACAGACAGAATGTTCACGAAGTTAGAACTAATCATTTATTTTACAGCTTCTAAAGGGAAGAAATTGTTCAGTCCTAAAAGGGTTAAGTAGAAACCCTAATATACTTCTTTTTCTAACAAAGCTGCCACTCAATCCCACAGTACAGTGCTTGAAAACAAAGTCAAAAGTCTGGCACAGGAAAGTATACACATTTGTTCAGTACTCATAAACACAGCTGCTTTTGAAAGAAAGTAAATAATATGGTTAATAATTGAAGAGCATCTTAGTTTCAAGATGGACACCTCTATGGAGTCATTTAATCTACAAGTGGGTAGCTTACTTCCAATAGGTAATTTGTTTCACTAGGCATTAATATTTTGTATATGGGGAATCCACCAATTTATGTCTTGAGTTCATGTCTTTTCAGGTAACCATTCTGATCTTTTAAGTCTGTGCAATGAAAAGAAGTACAGAATACCATTATTAACACAGTTGTGGGATGCCCTCAAGGCAAATAATTAGGAAAAACATCAGCAGCAGATTATTAAAGACTATGCTAGTGTTGAATTCTGAAATGCAGTTCCAAACAACAGAAAATAAGAAAAGGCATAGCTAAATTAGAGCACTCACTTTGCTTTGTCTCCCTAAAGTTGGAACTATAACAACATTCTGAACACAGACTCAATTTCTATGTATACAGAATTAACAGCAGACTTAACAGCTAGACTTGAACAGTTATAAGAGTTTCATACTGAAACATTCTATAAGTAGTTTTATCAAAATCTTGAGATATCGTTAATATAATGAAAATTGATTAACAGCTCACAAGGCCAATATATGTAACAATATCACCCCACAGAAAAAAGTTCAGGAAGATAATATATCTGAACAACTGGACGTATTAACAACAGTAAGGACCTGGAAGACCATTTCTGTACTACAGGATAACTACTGGTAACAATAGAGCCACAAGCCCAATGGAAAAATGGGGTTTAAAATGGTCTTGTAAGCAGAACTTAATAGGCTCTTTTTTGACCCACTTGGCTGTAGTGTGTAGAACAGCAAAAATTAGGCTAAATCTTTACAAGTCAAGGAATATTATATCTATTGGGCAAAATTACTGCACGTAAAGAAACTGAATATAAAAAGTATTGCATTTATATGTAAAAAATTTAAAATAATGAGTATAAAAGCACGTGTCAAGTTCTGAAAAGACATTTTAAATAGTCTTTGAAGGTTAAAAGGCTTGTTATGGTTTGCCTGCTGTGTGTATATCACGGTGTCTTCAATACCCTCTAAATCTGATATATATATCTTGTCATTCTCAGTCTAATTAGTGATGAAAATCTGTGGCTCTTGAACTAAGCCATATTGTAAGATACCTATGTCCTTCTAACAAAAAACACTGTGAAATGATTCCTGCCACAACACAATAAAACAAAATTTTATAGCACATACAAAGGTAAACAGATTTGCAAGTAAATGCCAGTAAACAGTTTAAAACAGAGATAAGGCCACAATGAATTCTGCCCTTGGTCACTGAACGGAGATGAGGTGAGGCAGCATTCACTAGTGCTCGGAACCAGCATCACGACTGTCACGGGAACAAGTTTGTAAAACAGAATAGCAAACATGAAGGCCTGTGGTAGAATACAAGCACATTTTAGGAGGACAGTGGCACTGATTTTACTATTTGCTAAATATGCTTTATAACTGATCTCTTCCTTTGAACACATCCTTCTCATACACAACGGAGCACTAAAGCAAGCAAGTAGAATGGAGCGTCAGAGTATGCAAATATGGAGCAGAGTCGATGCCTTAAACAGTGGTGGGTGTTGAAACTGGAACAAGTGTTCAGAAATAAAAACCCTATGAAAATGGTCAACAGGTAAGCTGGTAAGCAATGCACTGCTGTAGGAAGCCACAGGTTCACATTTACACAGCAGTGGTGACTTTTGCTTCAGAGTACAGAAAAGGCTGAACATGTAATGAAAGTTGTATTTTGGCTTTTAAAGAGATCACACTATCAGAACTTGTCCTACAAGTCTATGCCTAGCTCTGTGACTACAAATGAACTATGGGGTATACTTTCAAATACAAATGAAGCAGGCAGGTCTACAAAGAGGGACAAAACATGGCAAAGTCAAAAAGAAAAAAAATGCAACAACCAACAAAGTCAAAGTGCAAATGAGCCTTGAATTTATGATGGAGAGAAGACTTGAATGTTGCACAAGCTGTTGGCAGGGAAAGGGAAACCCACAGGAAACAAAGATGGGAGGAGTTGACATCTTCATAGTGCTTTTATGATTTTCTATTTGCCCATTTCTAAGTAATAAAATTTACTTCTAGTTATTATGGTATGATCACTTCACAATGAAAGCACGTTCTCAATACAAGTGTTACATGAAAGTCTGGCCTAATTTACTGAACAGTATGAAGAAAAACATGCTTGTTGTGATTCTCAAGTGATGGAGGGCATCACCTACCAATCCCATTTGTAGCACATACTTCTCGTGGTACTTTAGTTACATGCCAACAAGACAGAAGACATGCTGCCAAATGAAGTTATTGGGAACATTCCACTTTTGAAATAAAACATTTAACTTACATTTAATACAAATTATATACAAGATTAGAAAAACCTGAACAGATCCTGAAACATTTTCAGATGTAATATGACTGCGCAAGGAAGAGGGGGAGTAACCCAGTAACAACCCTTCAAAAACACCAACATATGCCTGTGACATGAACAATCATTAATATGACTGCTTGAGATGCCACTTTAGGAAAAAAACTCATGTAATGTTAGAACCTCATGAATTATCACTATAAATACGTATTTAAAAAAAGAAAAACAGAAATAACTATTAACAATGACTGAAAACAGAGCACTAAAGTTAACATACATTGCATGTATTGCAGGCAAGGCAGAGGCATTTTTTAAAGCTTTTGCACAGACTTCATATAATCTTAAAAAAAATATGCTGGCCTTTACAAGGTTCTACTTGCTGAAATAAAAACAATTTCAGTCCATAAAAAGTCACAAGACTTCAGTTTAAAAAAAGGAACAGTTCCAGCCACAGACCAAAAATATATATTTTTTTTTTAAAACTGGAAGAGTATGGTAATTAGATTATACAAGCATGGTCAGGCTTTGGAACCTGAATATACTTCAGAGCAAAAGCTCAGAGAAAAAAAAATATAAACTATTTGGTAACAAAAGTGTACTATATGTTGTGATACAAAAAAGGTATGGTGAAAATGTACCTTTTATACTAAAGCTTATACAAGTTCCTTGGTCCATAAAAACTATGTTGTGTTCATGTTTTCTAGTTTGCTCAACATGTATCCCAGCCACATATTTGTTTCTTGCCCACTAAAAAAACCAGCTGAAAAATAGATTTTCAATAAAGTTCTTATGTTTCGGCTGTTGGTTTGTTTTGTTTTTTTTTTTTTTTTATCGTGGCTTCTGTTTTTAAGATCTCACTTGCAGGTAACAAGGTTCAGCTCGTATCACCTAAAATGGAAAGGTGTTTTCCCATGAAACCACAAAAATTGTTCAGTTCTCTTGAATGTAGCACATGACAGTCAGTTAATGTCCAGACAAACAACAGTAGTTAGGAAACTACAGTTGCTGTAGATGATGTGACGTTGGTTGGGTTTGTGCTGACACTTGTGTAACTTCCCTCGCTGTTTGTGTTTGTTTCACTGGAAGCCATGAGGCTCGAGTTGGCTCGGAGGATTGCTCCAGCAGCACTGCAGTGTGGCCGTGGCCCTGGTTCCGGTGTGTATGTAAAGGTAAGGCTGGTGGAGTAAATGATGCCATCATTACGGACCAAAGTTACTGGAACCTGGACTGGCTGTCGGACCCATCTCCAACCCTCTCGAAATGCAGAAATGTCTGGAACAACACACAGCATGCTCTCCGCGCATCTGGAAAACAGGAGAGTCCAATGAGCAGAATATACTTAAATTTAATATGCCTAAATACTGACAGGCCTGGGGCATCGACTACCTCTCTAGGAAGCCTGTTCCAGTCTGATCACCCTCTTGGTAAAGAAATGTTGTCTCATGTCCCATCTAAGTCTTCCCTGGTGCAGCTTTGAACCATTCCCATGCATCCTGGCACATGACAGCAGGAAGCAGAGCACAGCACCTCCCTCTCTCCTTTCCCTCTTTAGGAAGTTGCAGAGAGCAATGGGGTCCCCCTCAGCCTCCTTTTCTCCAAACTGGACAAGCCCAAAGTCCTCACCCGTAAAATGTAGGACATGCCTTCCATCCCTTCACCAACTTTGCTGCTCTCCTCTGGAA
The DNA here is from genome assembly GCF_001715985.3 of Manacus vitellinus. Lineage (NCBI taxonomy): Eukaryota > Metazoa > Chordata > Aves > Passeriformes > Pipridae > Manacus > Manacus vitellinus. The sequence continues at coordinate 13,056,298 of NW_021938789.1, read as the reverse complement.
ACATTCCAGTATCTGGACATCCTTAAACCATCAGACCCAGAACTGCACACAGTGCTCATGGTGAGGCTGCACCAATGCTGAATACAGCGGGACAATCACCTCTTTTGACCAGTTAGATGTGGTTTGCCCTCCCTCCCCTCTGCCAGGGCACACTGCTAACTCATACTGAGCCTGCTGGCTCAGATCTCTTTCTGCAGGATGGAAAAGTATACACTTCAGTGTGTACACATGAGTATACACTCTTCACAACACCCAGGAGAATGTAATCACCATGAAAGTAAGAGAAAATACCGTACCTGTACATGGTTTCAGCTTCCACATCCCCAAACCAGACACGTAAATTTGGAGTGAAGTTCTGTCCTGTAAGTTCCAACATTGCTACATCCCCACCACCATTCAACTGGAAAAAAAAAAGGAAGAAAATCCCCCCCAAAATATGTATTAATAAAAATAAACACTCCTCCGTTAGGAAAAAAGAAAACCAAAACAAACAAAAAACTCCACAACCCACCAAAACAAAACAACCAAAAAAAACCACCCACCCACCAAAAAACGAACAAAAACCCCCAAACGAATAAAAACCCCCAAACAAAACAAACGAATAAAAACCCCCAAACAAAAAAAAAGAATAAAAACCCCCAAACAAAACAAACGAATAAAAACCCCCAAACAAAACAAACAACTCCTCCCCCCAAAAAAACAAAGAAATCCCAAAATCTTCATATGCAAACAAGAACTGTAATCAGTGCTGTTTCTATTCAGCTGGACAAAGTCAAAACACACACAACCTACACAACTGAACTATAAAGAAATAACACATACAAAAGGTACTGCCAATTAACTTGATAACATGAGGGAATTTCCAAGTTTTGATAGTGGCCACTTAAGAAATAGATGCCAACAACGCTTTGAAAACAGAGAACAAAATCTTCCAGAGAATGTGTTAGGAGAGCTTTAAGTTTTTCTCGGATGAATGCTGATTGTTTTTTAATAAGCTCTCTTTGATTTATAATTGTCTAAGAGTCAAAAACAATTTCTAAATAATCAAAACAGAAGTCTTAAGGATATCACTACCACAGTATTTTAAGAAATAAAAGTCTTATTGTATAGAGCAATATTAATATTATTCCTGTGATGGATAGGCTCATGTATTCTGAAATGTAGGTAAGAAAAATTATTACAACATAAAGTAATTTTAATACTTATAAAGCCATTAAGACTGTTTTTCTACAGTATTCCAAAAAGGTACCACGATGATTAAAACAGTATGACAAAAATAATCTAACATAAAAGAGCTTATTAAAACCAACAACAAACTTACTTGAAGACTTTCTACAACAGGCACAGGCGTCACTGGAGCATGGACCGGTCCCATCCCCTCATAAAACGTATATTCGGCTTTGTCTGTGCTAATGATTGTCCAAGAAGCTCCATCATTAATCATTTCTTTATTTGGTTCTTTTGGGCATGGAGTGGCCTTAGAAATAAAGAAAAGTTTTAGATCTGATCTGTAGACACGTCTATCAAATCACAGACCCAAAAACCAACTCAGTCAGTAATAACACCTATTATTGCAAAAACATGTTTCCTTCTGTTTTCCTCTAACAAAGGAAACAGTTACATACATTTCAGAAAAATTAACAGAAAACTAATATTTGTGAGAACACCATAACTATCACTTATGACACTGTCACCTCGCCTTATGTTTGAGTTTTATTTTAGTTCAACTTTTTAGGTTTTAATGTTATTCAATAGCCATTATCCAAAAAACTACGGTAATGAGAAGTAGCTGCTTTAAAATTGATTCTATTAATGCAAAGTGACTAAAACAGCTACAGACTGAAGTGGAATACTTTTCATTAGTTGATTTACACCTGGTCAAGATTCTTTTTTTTTTTTTAGAGTTCTTCAACATCCACAAAATTATGACAACACAAGCTTATATTTCAGTCTTTGTTCAAAGATATAGGAGAGAAGCTGAAACAACAACCTTGCAAATTAGAATAAAAGAATCATAAAATGGCTTGGGCTGGAAGACCCCTTAAAGATCATCTACTGTCGCCCTCTAAATATTACTAAATTAGTAAACATATATATATTTATCTACATAGATAGAAAATACACTGAACCTTTTTCTTATGGCAACAGAAGCCTCTCTGAACAATAGCAACAACACCTAGCAATCAATAAGGAAATTGTGTATAGGTTAAATACTGGCACAGAATAAAAGTGGGACTCAAAAATTCTAATACCTAAATTCTGTTTTCCTCCATTGTGCTTTAAGAATGTCAGGGTATGTAACCGTAACCTTCACTCTTCAAAATGTCAGATAAACTTCAATTACTGTGAATTGACCAGTTCAGATGTTAAAATCTAAGCCTAATTTTCACATGGAGTCTTCATTCTGGTATGATCATGTAACAAAGCACTGAAAACAGCTTGCAAGGGAAGTGTGCAACATAGATAGTAACTATAGATCCTTCCAAGCTCAAGATCAAAATGATACTTCCACTAGAAACATATGGAGCTTCTAAATTACTAGTCCAACTTCAAAAGAGGAGCTGTTGTATATGTTGTATAGGAACTGTTGTGTACTATTTTGAAGCATGACATTTTTCCTACAGGCTGATTGCAATTCCTCTTGGCACGGACTGATGCACTTCGAGCCATGACAAATAAAACTATGGATATAAAAAAATGAATGAACCTGTAAAAGACCCTTGAGTGACTTTTTTCAGATCTCCTAAACCCACAAAATGGAAGGCAAATGCCACAGAATTTGTTCTCAAAGTCCTGCTACATCAAGAATCATTTCAGGAACACATTAATTACTTCTGTCACAGAACTCCTTGAAAGATTATGAGTCCTATTCTAGAGAAACATTCCTCTTTACCACTTCCAAATACAGTAGTTTACCTCCAGGGACACTTCCTTCCCTTTCTTTCCTTTCATAACTAAAGTTTCTCAATAGATGGCTCTGGAAGATTGAAATGCCTTAACATCATGATCTGGCTCCACATGGAGACAGAAGTTCCAACTCCTAATGTTGCCACTGACAGTTTTCTGAAAAGGCCACCTCAACATGCAGTGGCAGCAGTGAGTGACAACACAATGTTGCACACTATCAGAAAAAAATACTGAGAACAAGCTATCAGGTGTTATTTTGCCAGTGTAGATGTTTTGTTCATCTAACTCTGGAATATTGTGTGCAGTTACAGTCTCCTTGTCTAAGAAAGCCATGCAGAAAAAAAGAGAAGGGACAGAAAGGGCAACTAAATTCACCAAGGAGTGCTGACCTTACGAAAAGAAATTGAGAAGACTGACTGTACAACTAGGAGAGAAGAAACTAAGATGTTGACGGCTAAAGTGAATGCAGAACTGTTGCCCACTAAATCCTGCAACACTGGAAGTAGGAATCACTCACAGAAATCGTTACATCATTCAAAACAAATACAGCAAAAGTTTACTACACAAAGGACAGGAAACCTCTTGAACTTTCTGCCACTCTGCAGAAAGTTCACTGCAGTTCACTGCAGAAAAAGAACATCAGCACATTCAAAAGTAATCAAACTGATGTACAAATCTACAAAATGATACTAAAAATAGAATCAGGGAGGCAGCCTCTAACAACACCTAGTACAAGCAGTGTGGATGCTGGTAGAGTATAACTGCACTGGACTGCATAAAGCAACCACATCCACCTGCTTCCCATGAGCACCAACTCCTATTGCTGCTGTTAGACAGAGACATGGAATGTGCTCTGATCCTGTAAGGCATTATTTATATTCTTTCTCTATGCTCCAGAACACATGGGTGTCTTGAAAGAAAGATCTGGTTGGTACTTCAGCAACTGGATTTCAAGGTTCATGCTCACTTGTTAACTTTTTACAGCCTCTCTGCTTTAAGCCTCTAAGGTTAAATATAGTGCTATTTCCATTCACCTAAGGGAGATTTGTCACCCTAAAGAAAAGTTCAGGGGGTTTGTAGGTTTTTGTTTTGTTTTGTTTTTTGGGGGTTTTTTGTTTTTTTTACAGTGACCATGGTTTGCCTAGATTCCTACTACAGCAACAGTATTCAAAAGCAAATGCTTAAGAACAGGCAGGTGAAAGATACTACACATGCTGTTTCCCTGGTCTTTGTCTTCTAATCCAAATAAAAATCAGATAAAATAGAATTTCTCTCCTGACATTGATAGAAAGAGTTTATTGTTCATAGTAATTTCACTTACCAAAGCATGGTAACAGCCCAATGTGCAAGACAAAAGATTTTAGCCAGCAAGTAGAAGTAGCAGGTACCAACTCCACTAAAAGAATTCAGAATAGGGGGTTGTCCTTTTATCTAACTCCTACCCATGTGGAAAGTTCAGAGCTCTTATCAGACTGGGCTCCATGAGTGCTGCAGAAACTGAAGAGTGGTAGGATGTACTGATAGTCCCAAAGGCAATTCCAGGATGCTAAGCTAAGGCAGCTGTCAGAGAAGCAGGAGCTGCTTCTTCATTCAGCACTTCCCATAAAGTACTCTGAGAAAGATTAAATAGTAAGGCTGATCTGAGTTATTGTAATTTCCATTTCACAGTCTTCTTCTTGATGATGGTCCCTTCTCCTATACCATACTATATACTATCATATAGTATATTAATAGATATATGTCTGCCGTGTGCTGTGGGTAGAAACAATAGATCAAACCACCTTCTGAACCACAGAACATGAATATGTTTACTGAAATAAGAACAAAGCTTTTCATATTCTAGTTCCATTGTCCCAATTCAGGACAGAAGTCAAGTGAACTTTTACCAAGCCTTCCACTTTCCTACCTCTACTTTTCTTACCCAAGAAGCTACAGCTGTTCTGAGGAAGTCTTGAGTCTTTCCCATCTTCCTGAAGCACAGCATTATCTCTCAACACCCTTTGCTATTTGAGCTGCCCTGACATATTTAAAGAAAATTGCAATAGTTAGTCCTGAATTTGGACACAGTCTTGTTAGTCTGGCAGGAATTACCACGCTGAAAAAGTCTGCTAAAAGCATGCTAACATACACATGAGACTAAAATCCAGTATTTTTCCCCATCTGCTGGAGAAAAAAAAAATATTTCTGAGACAGTTATATTCTTTACAGACAATCCAAGTTTCTGTGGCTTTATAAGTTACTGTGGTCAACTGCCACAGCTGTCTACGTTTGCACTGTCATCCAAGAGCAAGACATGGCAACTGCTGAGTTCACCATGAAACAAGACTATTGTTGACTGTATCGTTTCCTATTTGCTGTAAACTAGAAATGGACACACAAGTGAGTGGTGCAACTCCACTGGCATATGTCAACATGTTAAGCCACAATATCATGATTGCATGCACAACTTCCTAGTGCGTTTCCATTTTTTTCTATTGGAGAAACCAGAATTCATTGTCTAGACAGACATGGAAGAAGGTTTTGAGGAAAGAAAAACAGATTTGGAAAGGGACAGATGAAGTTTGTAGTTTTCCATCCTCTCTTTTCAATACAAAGTATCAGACTTGCATTTAAAACCTACTGGAAAAATGGTATTCATACATATTTTGGGAATATCTGGGAAAACTTTGCAACCACACTTCTCGTCTATTGAAAGAGTTTTAAATAACTTACTTGAAATTGAATTATTCTCTCCTGGGAAAGGCACAAATACATTCTCTCAGTGTCTTTAAGGTAAAATGCACATTTATGGAGCTGTGATACTGGATCATCTGCATCCAATAACGCCGTTTGTTTATCTACTTTTCGAATTATCTGTGAATGAAAATAGTACAGATATATATTTAGGACAATTTCTGTATTTTATTACATATGTACTGAAAATAAAGGAAGTGAAAGGTAATTTTTTTTTACATTTACGTGCCTCCTGTTTTAATACCAATATTAGATTCATAATTCTCAATGCTTTTGAAACAAGAACACAACATTGAAGTAACACTCAGTACTACTTCAATGTGCTACATGCATATATATTTTATCTTTGTTATAGGAGTGGGGAAAAAAGTTGAAGCTTCAGCAAAATCTAATTTTGTTCCATTTGTCAGTGCAGAAAAGCAACTATTAATTATCTTACTATTTTTATTATTAATTACTATTTTTAATAATTAATACAGTTCTACAGAAGCTTCCAACACTGACAGGATCAACAACATTCTGTGGCAAACCAGTTGCCAAAGGGGAATAGTTAAAAATAAGGATTAACTTAAGCACATCTCAACACCTTTAGAGTTTTGGAAACACAACAATTACAGTGTATCTTAACAGTAGTTGTTCATAAAATACTACTTAAAGACAACTGCAAGGAATAATTGTTCCTTACATCCAGAAGTTCAGTGAAAAAAAAAATCTGCTGACTTAATTCAGATCTGTTTTACCAATTTATTTTTAAAAATTAAAAAAGTTACTCCCTTACAGTCAGGGAAAATCTGTAGCTCGTAATTTTAATCAACTTCCAGAAAAAAGTTTAATACTTAATTTTATGCAATATCAGTAGCAGCTATGTGCTTGCAGATTTTTAAGCTGACAATCAGAAAGGCAACTATGTCCTCTAGGATTTCTAATGACAGTAAAAGGTATTATATTGATGACGATGATAATAATAATAATAATAATTATGTTTCAAGGTTAACTTTTTCCTTCAAAGTTCTTTGCATTAGCCTATAAAACATCTGCAATTTACCTTTTAATCACATCACCTCCAATCAGTCCTGTAAGGCATATGACAAATGTTCCCAATGGCAAACAAACAGGAACCTTTAGCCTAATTTGTTTTAATCTATTTCTACTTGCAAATAAGGCTTCTGGAATAATAAATGATGGCATCTCCTTTAAGCAATAAGAAAATATTAACAGGAAGCCCACAAATAAAGTGACATTATGTTAATGAATTTCATTTGCTTGCATCAGATCAGTAGTAACCAGGTCTGGACTTCACTATTAAACAATGCGATTTAAGAAAAAAGAAAATCTATTGAAATTATCATTTTGTCCCATTTACACTGAGCAGGCTATTATCTTCTTTTTTATCTAAGTTTGATATTGAGAGAGAATTTCTCATTACAGTCCTAGTAAAATGTAGGGAAGGCTGGTTTTACATTGGTGCATTCTACAGATTGTTTCCAGCTAAAAATGGAATTGAGAAAGCCTTGTATGTAATTCATAATGGGCTGACAAACCACAATTTCACAGAAGATCTCATAAGAAGCATTATTTATTATCAGTCACATAAAATTCCACTTAGGTTGGCATTAAGCACATAGAAAAGGAGAAAAAAAATGTGTAATTACACTTAACTTTACTTATAAAAACTGCTACTGTGTATCCAGAAGTAATTTTTTTTTTTTTTTGGTTCACAAACCTTAACTGGTCATCTCAAAGGTACTTCCCATGTTTCATATTAATATTCATAGTATTAATAAATTTTAAAAGAAGTTTTTGGAAGCTGATATTGGTCTAATGTATCCTCAAGAGCACACAGAACCGCTTTTAGATTCAAATCAGTAGAGCAATTTTAAAGCTGTGCTGAACTCAACACATGGAATAGTCCTACTGGCTGCAAATATTTTACTCATCCATTCAATATCAATATTTCAAGTACTTCGGTACAGGGGATATACTGTTTTTAAAATAGACAGATTAACCTACTTTGGCAGGCTTGAATTCTGAAAAATATCCTATGCTTATTTTACAAGTTGATCTTTGTTTACAGAATTAATCTGCAGATATAAAAAGATGTTTTCATTAAAGTGAATGCCATTTTCCATATAAAACATGTATTAACAAAGGGAAACATAAAAAGCCAAAAATTGTAAACAATGTGAACCCAACTATGGAATTACATTAAGTATCTATCTATAAATTAATTACAGCATTGGAGAAATTAAACTGTACCAGTCTTGGGAGTGCCATGCCAGTAACTGAGCATACAAGTTTGACAGTCTGCCCATAATGAATGTAGCCATCTCTCACTGTGAATTCTTCTCCTTCTGATTCATCATCATCCACTGCATGAAACAGGAATTTTCAGAATTATTTGTTTTGATAAGAACAACAATTAACATCACACTATTACATCAAATATATATATTCAGTAACAAAAATCTGCATATGGGCAATTAATATGCAGGATGTTTTTCTGTGAGGATGGAGGGAGGGAAGTGAAAAGATATATTGCTTTGTTTTTACTTACAGAGGTGAATGTAAAACGCTCCCCACTGTTGTGAACTGGCATGGAAATTACCACCTTCTACGTGCAAATATCTGGTGCTAACTGTTTGTGATCGAAGTCTATTAAATAGTGCCACTTTTGTCCCTGATGCAATACATACTGCAAGGAACATATACAGACTTGAGATCATAAAATTACTTCATTATTACATAGAAAAGTAACAAAAAGTCACAAATACTGTAAAATAAACTGAAGCATACGTGAAATCAAGAAATAATTTTCAAATATTGGTAATTTAGGAAATATTTTTATTTGTGACAGACCAAAAATACTCAAAATACAAGTGGGATAACAAACATAGTGTCTGTTCTCCAAAGGCATGCTAGCTCATAGGATTTTGCCACTTAGCCAAATGGGCCAGTGCTTGCCAGCTGAAGACTCCTTCTCCAACAACTGATTATTTGAGCAGAAGCTTTCGCCTGCCCTTGCGAAGTACTTAGACAACTTTCGGCAATCATTTGAAGTATATTTGAAGTATAAAGAAAAATTATTCTTACAAATCACAAGCAATTGAAAGAAAGACGGATGTAACTATGTCAAATTATAACCATGCAACTTGAAATGTTCTTGGATCTGAACTTACTGATCATTCAAGAGAGAGAAACGCAAAGTTTGCTCCCTAAAAAAAAAAAAATCAGCAACTAACATTTTGCCATCAAAATGGGCTTGTTGTTCTACTTGGTTCATATTCACTGTCCATCAAAACTATCTGTCTGAATACAAATTCAACAGTGCATACTCTGAGCCCACGGGTGTGAACTGCACAGCAACAGATTGCCTTTAGTCATGTGCCAAGCTAGCGGCCCCGAGATCCACATTCCATAGGTGAATGGGTTCCAGCCCAACACAGATGGAAGAGCCTTTTAAAGCACTAGTGAAGAGAAAGAGAAAAACAAACAAAAAAAAAAAGGGTATCTCTTGAGGTGCTCCAGTGGTATGCAGGCAAAAAATGCTGGAGGAGAAGCAAAAATGTTCCAAATCATACATTAGCACCAGAGATACCGTTAGTTGAAAAACACAGTAAGCAAATATCTGGGTGAAACATCACCATACAGATTTCTTAACCAACTACTTAAAAGGAACAATGCAAAACAAAAATAAAAACATGAAAATGGCATGAAGGAGTAAGAAGGTGGCTGTGATGTAAGGAAGTGCAGTTTGGGTAACGTGACGCTACTCATTTATCACTATCTCTTTGATACTGATCAAAATATCCTAAGCACCAGATCACAGCAGCTTAACAGATCCAAAAGCTTGGAAAGTTGAGGTAGAACAGTCTTTATACACTTGTCTACAAGGATTCATTTCTCAGAATACAGGTTTTCTGGTGGACCTTCTGTATTTACTAAATAATTAGCTGTGACTGCATAAAACTCAACAGTGTAACCTATCTATATTGGAATATATTAAAATAAGCTGATGTGTACAATTCTGAAATGCAACAAAAAAAACAGAAGTTGAAAATTTCCTTGTATTTACTTTGTAATCAGACATCAGAATACATAAAAATTTAGTAGGAGTCAAAATTAATTGCTACATATAGAAAAAACCTGTAAAATACTTACAGTCTGCATTTTTCAGTGACTGTTTCTTTTTAGATGGTTTGGAGATGACTTTGATCCGTTTACTGAGGAACACACCGATGTCATCACTATTGCCATAGAACATTTTTACTGATAACATGAAGTGCTTTCTCTTGTCTGAGTCTGATATGTATAAGGTTTTGGCAGTGCAATAATTCTGTAGGTGAAAACACACTGTTGTTTCTTCTTTCAAGTCAACCCAGTTCCAGAAACTATGTATATTTAATTATGAACAAATAGGAAATATGATACAATAATTTCTAAAGCATATCAGAAATTGCTTTTTCCATCTCTTCCCTATGGATTTCTTTTATGACTACTGTTTAACTTTGTGAAGTTTAGCACCCAACCTCATTACTTTACAGTTTTCCACAACTGGAAAACATGATTGGAGACCATAACTGTGTCAAAGCCATCTCTGAGGGGTTAAGAGCACCGCTAAAAATTACATTTGAGTATAGCCATACAGACACTACAATGGGCATGCACAAGAGGCTACCTGTGCAGAAAATGTGTTGAGACAAACTTTTATTGAAAGGATGGGAAAGACTGGGTTTTGAAACATGAGAAAGTTACTTTTGGCTAAGTGTTTATGCTAGGTGACAATAGAAGCTCAAAAAATATCAAAAAGAACTTTTATTATTCTTTCCTATTCAGCAATATATGAAGCATTTCTGGTAGACAGTGCTGGAAATACTAGGTGGCTATAAAATACAGCTTAATAAAACAACCAGCTAAAATGAACACTTGTGCTGCTAGTTTCCAACTGTTTAATTCATCACAAATACCTTTAAAAAAAAAATCTTGTAAGCAATTGACACCACTGTAAAAAACAATCTACCAAATTTTTAAGACAGTATTTTAATAGTATTTTTATGCAAAGGGACTTAAAGACCACTTCTAGCAGCAGATGTTCAGACACTTCCATTCATGCAAGGAAAGGGACATGGAGTTTGGGTCAGAAAGCAGATTTCAGTTAGACACTGATGCCTACCAAACACCTAACAGTTTATTGACTCTGCAGCAAGAACCTACAAATTAAAGGTTAGTATCTTGTTATGACCTTATGAACTAAATCCACCTATTCAACCATCCTACATATTTTCGAGGGATTTTTTTTTAAACCACTTATGTAGTATCTGCTATAGTGTAAGAAAAGTTACCAAAAATAAGCAAGGGCATTCCTTGAAATATGCACCATGTAGCTATAATATCCTTTCAGTAATCTGAGTGGTTTACTACAGTTCTTCTACCTTTCCTTCCAAGTTCAGCTGCTGCATTTCTTGGTCGCTGTTTCCTATCCCAATAAAGGCGCAAGGTTGTGATTCTTGCTCAGTGCAACCATCCCGTTCCATTTGCTCTTTTTTTTTCTTCCATCCACTGCCCATAAGATACACACACGGAGGAGGACAAAAGAACCTGAAAATGAGGAACAAATGATAGCATTACACACTGCTTTCAAGAAAAACAAACTGATGTGTACCCAAAGCTTTCTTAGCCCATTCACACTTTGCATTTGAGTTTGTACAGGCATCCCCTTCATTTGCCTTGAAGGTTTTCTAAAACGCAAATTTAAAAAAAAAAAAAAAAAAGGGAAAAAGCAAGGACAATTCAGCAGTAGATGCACTGTCACTGAGTATCTTTCCAGTTCAATATATGACAGTCTGCGCCTCTGCAAAATGAAAATGCTTTCTACCCTTACAAAGAGATTCTGAAAGTAAGTAAAAAGGCCTCAGAAGTTATTACAGTAATTTGCTTTTGTAGGTGCTTAACACGATGCAGCGATTAACATACACAGAACAGTTCCACACACTAATTTAATGGACAACTGCTGACTACTATTCCTAAACATTTAGTGGTTTGTCATTAGCAAGGAGGGACTCTATTCCATCCATGCATAAGCCTCTCTTCAATTTTTAAAAGGATTAAATGATTTTTTTAATCTTCATCAGTAACTACAGAAGATAAGACCTAGTAGTCTTCAGCAGCACTGACTGCAACCCATTTAGAGTCTACACATAGCAACATGCTCAAAATCAAATTCAGCATAATACAATGCATTGGTCTTGAGGTTTCTGTATATTGTTAAAGCCCAAATTGTGAAAACGTTTGGTTTTAGTTAGTGAACAGCTGCAGTGTTTTTATCGTCATTTCATTAGGATGAAAGATAAAAAAGTAGGAAGAGTACATCCACTTGTGAGGGAGATAAGGAGGCGTGAAGGGAGAGGGACCTGAAAAAGTTTTTTATTATTCTATTTGTTTCAAATTAGAGAGTAGTGCTTAACTTGGCATTTCTGAAATCCTGCACTGACTCCTACCTTGCATAGGTGGGAAGGATTTTTTTTTTTTTTTTTTAATTTGGCTTGGGACAACTGAATTCCGGGCGGAGAGAGCAGGCCCCATGCCGGGGCAGCAGCCAGTTGTGCACCACAGGCAGCCACAGCAGCAGGCAGGAGCGATCAGGGCGTGGGTGAACTGAACTGCAGGCTCTGAGTCACAGGAAAATGATCAGAGGATAAAATTATTCCGTTTCTAAAGTGTCTGTGGGAGTCCTGGGCAGGAGAGGACAGTGCCAGGTTACTGGCTCAACTCAATGATCTTAAAGGTCTTTTCCAATACTAAATGTTTGTACAATTGTTACTTCTACTAAACACCATACAAACCTTCATTAGTGGAAGTCAGCCTCAGTATAAAAATCCAGCCTAAATCACTTCTTTATCTCACCTATTCAGCAGAAATACCTTTATTTAACAGATACAAAATTGTCCTTCTAAGTAACAGAATCCTTAACAGGTGAAACCAAAGTACTGTTAATAATAACATAATTAAAGAAATGTAAATATCAGGAATTCATATAAGCAACTAAAAATATTTGTAGTATTTTCAGTTAATGGACACAAATAATGTATATTCTTTGTCAAAGAAACAAACAACCAGATTTTGTTTTATGGCTATTTAAAACATCTCAGTGCTAATGAACAAAAATTACTGCCTGCAGGCAAAAAAACCCCCAAACTTACTTTCTTGACAATAAACCTGCAGTCAAAATTTTTCACTTGCAATCATCCTATGTAAAACACAGCAAAATGGGTGCTATACCAGTATCCATTCAGCTCAAATATCTGTGAACGTCTTTCAAAAGTATTGTGGTCCGAAAAAAAGACAACTTATAAAAGAGAATCTGTAGAAAGTAGCTCACTATGTGACATCACAATTTCTGCATTTTTGAGGTGCCCAAATTAATTCGTGAAACTGCTCCCCAGACTGCTTTTTAAACTTAATTCTAAACAAATAGAAACAAATGCTACATTTCCTCCATGTTGATAATCCATTTCAGCAAAGACTTAATTATTTGCTCCTTTTCCTGCCTTCACACTGTTCTGAAGCATAGAAATTTTGATAAATAGAGAATTATGAACTAAGAGAAAGCCACTTGTAGAAACAATCTATTCAAAGTTTAACAATTAACATTTTTTCATGTGCTTATTGCATCAGTTTTTAGTATTTGTATTTCATTCTTTGGGGTAATCACAGGTCATATGAAAGCTCTAGAATCTTTTTCTTCCAACTGAAAATGCAGGACACAGAGAACCAAGGTGACAAGCAGAAACTCGCCAATTTGCAGAGCAGATGTTTCCTGATGACCTGTCAAGAGACTACGCAATAAACCAACACAAAAATAACACTTCCACAGTAGCAGCACATGAGAATACTTCCACTAGCCCAGCCATTAGTCATAAAGCTAAAATTTGTAGTTATCTGACATTAGAATGGGTTATTGTAATATTATTGCTCTAAGAATAGAGATTCTGGAATTTGAAAATCACCATGAATAGAGTGAGTAGCAGTAAATATTAAACAGCACACACTGTGTATCCCTTTTAGGTTGCAATTATGCCTTTTGCTTCTTATCTTCTGCTAGCTGACCTCTGTTGCAGTTTACCTCATCAAGACATTGAATGATACAGTAGGGGTATATTTAAGCCCACCATGAGTTTCTGTTATATGCTGATTAAATCTTCCCCTTACTACTACAAATTTTTTATTTGAAAACCAGGAATGCATTTTCTACTTTTCAACGGCATTTATTTCAAACACAACAGATGACTTAATTTCCCTCAAGTGTTTCTCTACCTGAAAGAGGACTTATGTTTGTCAGGGAGACAGTGCAATTACAATGGTCAAGACCATAAAGTTCATATTAAAAGTACAACACGTATATTTACTTTCTACATATCACCCCACGACTAGATGTAAATACCCTAACTGTTGTTAGAAACCTACTCGGAAGTTCACCTACTCGTTGCTGCAACTTTCAGTATTTTTTAGGGAAACAGAAAACCAAAGAAAGAAAGAAAGAAGTTTCAGCACTACACTGAGAAAATTTCTACTTAGACAACCGTGGTAACATTAAAAAAAACCCAAAACATTGGGGGAGGTGTGAGGAAGAAACAGGATAAGCAGGAGTCACATTCTTATTAGATCAAGGGGTCGAGTGAGGGCAATGACCATGCCCAAGTACTGTAGAGAGCAAAGCAGAGGCCTAAACTACTCTGCCATCCCAGATTAGGGAAGTGTGACCATGGTCCTCTAAGAACAATACTTTTCAAATGCAGGTTAGGAACTAAGTCTAAGATATGCAATTTTGGGGGGAAGAAGCTTTCAAGTAACACACCACAGAGCTTCTGAATTTTCAAACCAAAATGACAATACAAGACCTTTTCAGTGTTAACAGACATATCCCACTAATTTTCTTCTAACAACCTATTTCTGATGAAGAAGTTATACACAGACTAAAAATTAATACCAATCTTTATTAACACAGCAATGCTTTGAAAAAAGAAAACCCCTTGTATTCCAAGTATTATAACACCATAAAGCACATGTGACATATTTACCTTTCTTCCTCATGTACTCTTTCATATTTATCTTACTGGTTGGAACACAAGAAATATAAAACCCCAAACTTTTTTCATATCCTTTCTCATTTCAGCTTAATTCTAAACCAAGTCCTCTGAAAATCTACAGCCACTAGATGGCAATGAAGACCTTTAAGAAATAAGCTGTAACCCATTGAAGAAGAGGAAACAAGCCACAATAATTAAAGCACTCTTTTAAAATTAGACCACAGAGAAAACCCCTCAAAAACTATGACTTACTGAACAAAGAAACAAACTTTTGGAGCTGAGAAAATTTTAAATTGGGTTAAAACTATGAAAAAGAAGAGTGTGGACATTCACAGTTTGAATGGATTTTCTTATGTAACAGGCTCTTATTCACCCTTCAGGCAGAGACAAGTATAGTCCAAAGTAAAGTCCCAAGGCCTTTTACTTCATATTTACAGTTCCAGGAAGTAATGTATAGGAGAGATTAATTAAAAATTTTCTATCCAATATACGGTGAGTAAACTATCACTTGTTTTATATTTTTAATTTTCACAGAGAATTAAAGAAAGTCTCTTTGATATGTATAAAATAACTGCTGGAAACAGGTTCTCTCATTAATGAAATATTTCCAATGTAAATAGGAATGTAAGTGTTCATGTGAGAGGCTGGCTTTCAGATAACTATAAAGAGAAAAAGAGAAAAATCACCTCCCCAAAATAAGTAAGGTAATTTATGTAAAGTAAATTCCAGTACTACCGATGGAAATAAGGTAGGATGACGTTTGGTGGAACAAATGAAAATACTCTTCCTTCAACCTTTGATTTACAAGCCCTACCTCTCTTTAACCACAAAACTAAAGTGACACTGAGTAGGAGGCAAAAATTCTTCTGAAGTATTAATCTGAGTAAAAAATAGTAAAAAAAAATTATGTTGCAGGGACAGGTAGCTGTGTCTGGTTCTTCCGAACTTCTTCGGAATTTTCAGTACAAGAAGTAATAGTAGAAAATCATATAGGATATAATTTCTTCACTGCATTTGTAGCATATTCTCTTAATACCTCTTCTCTATGCAACGAACAGGCTGGCATTTTCTTGCTGAATGTGCAGTAAAATAACACAAGGCATTTCTCTGTGAGGTAAACACCTAACAACTTGATCTAAAAAACACACGGTATCTGTTAGGGATTCCTTCTGTGAGCTATTTCATTACTGGAAGTATAACCACCTGGAATGTCATTCCTGAACAAAACCTATTCCACATTTGTTAGAGCCGCATGACAAGATGCAGGTTCAGTGTTTCCTACTTGCTGATATAAAGCAGAGTGACTGAGCCAGGGTAACAGTTTGGGATACCAGGTCTCTGCAAATACTTCACGTATTTAACATATCCCTACAACATTTTGTTATGGACTCTTGGTTCCTCAGAAGAGGCTCTCTGTGATGCTCCTCCTATGCATCTTGAAGTATTTGTGATCAGTGTAATTAAAACCACGGGCAGGTTTAAATGAAGCTAACATGGGAACTGATACTATCTAGAAAAGGTCAGAGGATCAACCTCCAAAACGTAAAGGGCACCCCCATAGTATCTTCTTACACTATAATTTCATTGGTCGTTCAAGTGAGGAAAGACCAACCTCCTGTTAGACTCCAGGTTTAGTAACTCAGTACAGCAAACAGAAACAAGCTGTTACTCATCTGTTCTGACAGATCTGTTCCATCAGACCAACTGGAAACCAACCATTTTTCCATGGCAAGAAAACCAAGCTGAGATTTGTCTAAGGATGCTCCCCTTTATTCCAAATGAGTTGAAGGGAAGAGCAGAATAATTTCTAGTGGTTTCCAAATCTTGACTGCAATAACACAAAGAGAACCAGGTTTGAACTTTGGCAGAGCCTGGAATACTGTGTTAAATCAGACAATCACCAAAGGGGAAAACAATACTCCTTCAGGCCAATCAATACAGAAAAAATATGGTACTTCAACTACAGAAGCTACCCTAATTTGCCAGGAAGCAAGGGGTAGAAAGTAAAAAAAATCAGCTCATGTTACTGCTACCTAGTTCTGATGCACTCAATGCTCTCCTCAAACCACAGGCTTATGTTCACAAAGGTTTGCTTTCTCAAATCCTCCAAGTCATCCGTGTTCATCTTACAGAAGTATTTGCCTTCAGGAGAATTCAGGGGTTTCCACCAGCTAGGGTTTTTTTATATTCAGAGTGACATTGGAAGGGAAGTTTTTCCTTTGTACCTGTCAATTCCAAGTCAGTCAAGCAGGAGATGTGTTTGTCGATTACCCACATTGTTCTGAGACTCCCTTTTCTTAGGAGCTAAAGAGTTAACAACATCTACTAAGGAATTCATTACAACAACAACAAATGAAAAATCATTAGGTCCAAGAGTGCAAAGGATGAAGCAGTGAAAACCATGGGGTAGCCCTGGGAAAGGCTATGCTCTCAATAACAAGAGCATCATCCAGAGAGCAGGCACACTCAGTTCAGGGAAGGGAAGTATTTGAACAGAAATTACAGGAGCTCCTTCACTAACAGCCATAAACCAAGATGCAGCCAGAGCATTCTCATGCTAATCAGCAGTGATAACATTTAAACTCAGAACAGCACATAATACAAATACACCAGTTGGGCTCACAGTCTTTAGATCAACTACGTCTTGGAATCCAAAACACTTCAGTTCTTTAAACTGCTATATGATCACACTGTTCAGACTCTGAGAGAGGTCTCAGTTAATGGTAAATATGGAAAAAAATACAAGCACAGACCAAATACTCACACTCATCAGGAGTAAATATCACCTGAGTCTCTATCAGTTGAATGTCTCTGAAAGATGACAGTCATCCAACAGGAAACATGAGGCATGAAGTCTTAAATTCAGCTAAAGCCCATCCCTGAGCTTCTTACCTCCTGGCTTCTTTGTTTAACTAAAAAGCATTAACTTTGGGAAGTGCAAGGCTAATATGAAGAGTCAACTCAAAAAGGAAAAAAGTCTCCTTTCATTACTGTTACTTACAGACAAGTATGAAGAATTCTCAAGTTAACCTAGAAAGTCTCCATCCACGTGACAACAACCTGGAATTGTGTTTCTGTGATGCCTATTTAAACCAGGCCACACTACGTGACATCTGCGCCGTCTACAGCACAGTGTTTTCAACAGAGTATTTCACCATCTACTAAGCCTCATCAAAACACTGAAAGGTAGTTATTATGCCATGCAAAGTTTATTAATGGTAAGTATTTTCCATGGCCTTGCAATAAATAAGATTTAAAGACTGGAACAAGAGGTGGAAGTTTGTTTAGGTGGGGTTTTTTTAGGTTCTATATTTATTTGAAAGAGATGTCAAATTTAAGAAATAATTCCTTTTGTAACTGGAATTCTTAATTACAAAAATAGTACAAACTAACTGACTCTTTAAAGATCAAAAGCTAACCAGATTATATACAAGTCATAATGAAGTCCCATGGAAAACACGAAATTTCTCCATAAAAAAAAGCTATGAAATAGGTTTCTTCCCATAAAGAAGATGTATGCAAAACAAGTCACTTCAGAAATGGTACTGAATGTAAAAATGGTAAAAACTTTACTGGTCAGTTGCATCAAGCAACGTTAAACCTTTACTAATTTTGCTCAGTCCAGAAATACTCAGAAATAAAGGGTACTTTCTGCTATAAACAAAACAGAAGCAATTAAAAAAAAACCTCAAAAAAAGAAAAAAGGAATACTTTAATTCATCATTAAGTTTCACTAAGTACCTTAGGGCACACGTGGATCCAAGGATTTAATAATGGGCACTTTTCTTTACACTGATAACAACAGGACATCATGACTGATCCTGACAGTCTGGGAACTAGCAGAACAGTATGACAGGCTGTATATATGGTATGCTAAAACTTAAGAAAACCTAAAATACTTAAAGAGAAAAAATGAAACCCTAGTATGTATGGCAAGAGGCAATGAGCAGAAACTGATGCACTACACCTGAACATTAGGAAGAACTTCTTTACTGTGCAGGTGACTGAGCACTGAACAGACTGCCCAGAGAGGTTGTGGAGTCTCCCTCACTGGAGATATTCAAGAACCATCTGGATTCAGTCCTGTGCCATGTGCTCTGGGATGACTCTGCTTGAGCAGGGAGGTTGGACCAGATGACCCACTGTGGTCCCTTCCAACCTGCACCATTCTGTGACTCTGATTTCACACTATCATTTCATACCCATACCAGGACAGCAATCATTTCACCATCGTACTACTTGATAACCAACATCCAAGCATTCTGGTCATCTTTTGCCAAGGTCTAAAATTCTTGTTTGACATGCTTCCAGTTTTAAAGAGGGAAATCTGAGATACCTTTCTTAAACAAATGCAGTTGTGCTGAGATAGGATGCTGAACTGCACCTCAAAAAAAATGGTGAAAGAATGCCTAGTTTCAGTTAGCAACTGTTTCAAGCAGTGAGAAACCAATGACCAGTTTGCTAAACATTATTAGTACTCAGGTAATGTATGTGCCACAGTGACTTTACAGCACTAAGTGAAGTATACACATATATTCAAGGCAACAGGAATCTATGGCAATACTATGAAATGCATGTAGGCACTTTCACAAACTGTTACCGAATAACAATTTGAATCTTTGCCCTGGATACTTCAGAACACTTACGTACATTTTCCAAACAGTAATGAAACTTTTAATAATCAAAATTACATACTTTATATTTTCATCCCACTTTTGATGTAATTTGTTCTCCAGAATAATGACACACAGGACAGCTTTGAAAAATGTTCCTACCCTTATGAACTGCTCTGGCCTCAAGAGAACAAAGTTACAGATACACCGTTTAGAGAATCACTTTCTTATCTGCAAGCACATCCCTCATTTTTGGGGAGTAATATGCTTAACTCATCTGCAGTGATAAGTTAACTATGCAACTCCTGAATGATAATTCAATGTGAGAAGATAAGCAGAGGTCCCTATATTGTCAGGATAAATCTTTCTGGCTGTTGAGTTTGCTGCTAAGGGTCAAAGTTATCATGTACTGATAGTACAGCCCGGCATTGCAACCTCTTTGCATTTAAACATGGCAGAGAGCAAGAGGGCTGTACAGCTGTACAG
Source organism: Manacus vitellinus (assembly GCF_001715985.3). Lineage (NCBI taxonomy): Eukaryota > Metazoa > Chordata > Aves > Passeriformes > Pipridae > Manacus > Manacus vitellinus. The sequence goes on along the minus strand of NW_021938789.1, from coordinate 13,036,476 downwards.
CAGGTACACAGCACACTTGTCGGCTTTCGTCACTTCCTCCTTTTTCACTGACTTCCTACTTGATTCACATCAAGAATTTCACAAAGATCCAAAAAGCACTTTGAGCAAACAATTCCATGGAGTTGGACACTGCTCGAAAGAAAGGACTGCAGACAGCGGCTAACAAAAATGACAGCACGTACTGAAGGACAAGTACTCAGGCACAGAATACTGAAGAACAGTTGACAATATAGTCTGTATCTCTGTGATTCAGAAAGTCATCAGAAAGTGTGACTTAGGTAAGTAGCAATACACTGAGAAATCTGCAGATTTAATTCTAACATTCCTGTTTTTCTAACACTGTCATATATAAATATCTTAAACCTCTAATGTCAGAAAGTTGTAAAAACATACTGATGTAACAGGACTTTCGCAACAGTGGCAAAAGAAAGGTTAAAACTTCAAACCCATTAGTGTGTTGAATCTGTGGTCTTTTGTGTGGTGAACAAATAATAATACAAAGTATCTGAAAAATAGCCAAACACTGCACTACTTCAGTGAAATGTAAGGTAGAAAAGCATCACTCATAATTAAATAATGTTCTATTTCATCAAAAGAGGGCTAGAAACCTGCATATATGAAGGACCATCCTATTTGCTTGTACTAGTCATGCAATAAAAACCATCACACAGACTACAAGACCGCACAAAAAGCACCTTTGAAATTCTTCAGGAAAACACTCCTCTACAAATAGTCACTGTGGATCACCTTATTTACACCAGACTTAAAATGCAACGTTTAAAATGAAAGCCATTTTACTTCAATGGAAGAAAAGCTTCACCCACAGACAGGGAACCTGTTGGTATAAACAGGCATCACCCCATTGAATGCCACAGGTTTGCAGCACTTGTTACACAATTAAATGAGAAAGCATTTGGTTTCGTGGTTCTTCAGACTACACTGCATTCTTAGGAATTCTGCAAATTATGCACCAGACTCCAAACTATAGTTTCCCTGGCTGGCAGCTGTAAAGGCAATTCAGGAAAGTGTAAAGACTTACCTTTTTTCATTTCCATATGATTTCTGCGCAACTTTTGCATGGAGTATTAGTACTGTTTGGTCACCTCGCTCCTTCAGGTAGTTTCGCATTGCTTCCCTAAAAATGAAAAGACAATATAAGCTTTGAAAGTTCTTCTGGTTTTGTTTATAACTAGAAGAACTGAAAGACTGTTTTAGGAGAAAAACCCCAAACCCAAACACCTGAAAAAACAAGAAGGCAATCATTAACAGGGTCAAGATGTGTTTGCTTACTGTTTAAGACAATTACATAGGAAAAAGAAGGAACTATCTTGCATGAAGCTAGCAATAAGGGTCTGTGGTCATTTTCAATTACTACATTTTCCAGAAATAAAAGATGCTTGTGTCAAATCGTACCAATGCCAATCACTACACCATGTTCAAAGTCCTACTTCAGAAAGTACAATGCCACAAATATTTGATTAGAGTAGACTTCATTCAATATTTTCTTCATGAACAACTTAATATCTCATGATATTGACAAATTGTTTAAATTTTTTAACTAAATCAGCGCAATGTTTATATACAAGCTTTCTTTTGGTTGTGAAGATACTAAGGAAAAGTTAAATTCTTCAGCTTATTGTTTCATCTAGTTTTCTAGAGAAAACCTCTACTTCCTGCATAAAATGAGGTTAAAAAAATTAATTTTTAGAACTTTTCTATTGTTCATCATCCCTGTAATGACAGACATCATATAAGTGCTGTAATTACCTCAAACATACCAACAGCAATTCCTCGAGAGAACTGAGAGAACAATACACCCTATCATTCTTCTGCATAATATTCTAACTGTTCATTAAGCAGCATGCCAAATTCAGCACCCTAGGGATTAGCTGTGTTGGAGTGCTGGCAGGAACACTTTTAAGTTCCTGAAGGAGTTTCTGCGGGTTGAATGCCCACCAACGCACTCATTTTCAAAGTCATCAACTAGAGAAACAAATTATGAATTTATCAGGAAGTTACATGAAGAGATTAAACACTAAATAAAGCAAATTTTTTGCTTGGTTGGTTAAATTTTTCTATTTTTATTTTTTTTGTGAATGACACCAACTGTTGAATTCCCTTTGGAAAGATCTCGAGAAGCAAACATTTCTAGTGGAAAAAATGATGGAAGATAAAAGGCAATATTTTATCGACAAGACCTTTTCCAAAAGATATCTCCTCAAATAGTTTCATAGAGCAAAGCAAGTACATTGAGCGGGGGTCGAGTTGGACAATAACAATCCAGCTTTGCTAAGGATGTTTTGCAAATCTTGTGTTTGTCATGGCTGAATGAAACATGATTAACGTCTAGTGGTTAGTGTGCAGATTTTCTGTCTAAACAGCAGGATATAAAAGCAGACAAAAGACTTCAGTTACTGTTTTAAATTTGCACTAACTTGATCTACTTATATTTGACATTAAAACTGATTTTACATTTGATAAAACTGATGTTTATCCATGAAAGCACAGCTGGAAGAACTGTGATAAAGCAGACAGACTTACCTATTTACAACTATTGTTTAAGAATATATTTTAAAACACAAAACATAATTCACTGTGAAATTATTATGACACACTTCACTATGATATATATTAGCTGCATTTGTTTAAAAACTTTTAACCTGACAATTTGAAATACTCTATCAATAGTACTGTCATACTAAATTAAGAACATCTGTCATACTAAAAACTTTTGACTTGACTACTACTACAAAAAAAAAAACCAAACCACTCAAACCCAGCAACCCATGCAGAAAACCACTAGGTGCTATCTTTATTTAGCATTTTATGAGGAAGAAATTTTGTCTTTTCTACTGGTCTGTTGCTACAGTGGACTTGAACAATCCAAGCTCCTGGGAGAACTAGGGATGTTCCCCTCCAACCTCTCACACTGATAAAGAGAACACATAACCATTGCAATTCTTACACATCATTTTTCATTATTAAATCTTAAAACTCTTCACGGAGGTTGTACTTTTATAGCTTACATCCAAAACCAACTAGCACAGTATGAACAAAGTGTTGTTCTGCTGGAGCTTGCACGACAATGAATGGATTTTTAGCCAAACCAGACTGTCTTTACACAGAAAAACCCACAATAATTTTCCAATAATTGGACTAAATGCTCTAAACTAAGGGTTTAGAGACACATTTTACAGCATTACACAAATCAGTCTTAAAAATCTGTGTGACAGTTGTTAGGTTGCTTGTTTCCAGTTAGGTTAGGTTGCTTGTTTCCAGCCTCTAAGGCTTTACAAGCTGCTGCTTTGAAGGATGGTGAGTACTTCCCAGATGCCTACTCTGCACTCACAGGAAAGAGTACCTAGTACACCTAGTATGTAAAATCCTGCACATGGAATTTACAGTAAAAAACTACAGTAAATGGTTAAAAGACCTTTCACTCACTAGTCACTATTTTTGTTGTTTTTTTTTAAATCACAGAAGATAAATCCTATGAGCAACTTCAGGGTGATACTAACAAGTGTTACTACTCAAGACAGAAAGCAGCTCGTTCCTTAAAACACAGTATCTTCAAATATCCCTGAAGACTGGCAGGCCAACAGGAGACCTGTTTGTTTAATTACCTCTAAGTCAGTACAGATCAATATTTCATTAAAATGAAGTTTAATGATGACATAAGCTAACCTGAAACTTATCCACAAATGCAATGAGACAGATATTCCTAAAACAAAATGTAAATGCTCCCTGCCCCAAGTGCTAACATGAGGCAGCATTTCATTCAAAACAGAGGTTAAGTCAGAGTGACAAGGGGCTTCCTCTATTACCACAAAAAACTATAAAACAAATGGCACATCTTTTTTGCTTTCAAGCAAACCATGGATTTTAAAGCCTGTAGCTGTTTATAATGGGCACAGTTTGTGGCATGGAATAATAAATATTTGCATAGACTGTGTTACAGCAGTTTGAGAAGAAAGGTGACTACTTAACAGTTTCTGGTGTAAATACTTCCAAGGCAGACCAGGAGTAAATCAGGCACTGCGTTCCAGTCACTCTAAGCAGTTTTCAGAATGGATTGCCTGGACAGTACTATTTGATACTCTCTCTGACTGTTTAGGTTTCACCAAAAATTGGTTAAGATCACTCCCCCTCAGCACTGTGTTCAGTTTGGGAAGCAAGAAGTGTTACTTTACACGACCTCAGAAGGCACTTTTAACCAAGAAACAAAATCAGCTCACTTCCAGTGATTTAAAACTAAGCAGATTCACATCCTACTGAATAATCTACGATACCTGATGTAAAGCCAACGCCATTTCTAAAAACGTCATTTTGAGTTTCATATTAAAAACAAGCCACTCTGTTTGAAATTATATTTCTGGTTAATGATTGCATATCTAATAGAAAAGCTTTGATATTTACAATTCTAGGATTAGCAAGCCACAAATTTTTAACTTAGAAATTCTTCTGAGAATGAAAAGGATAACTTCAGAAAATTGTTAAACACAGAGTTTCTTTAACGCTTACCTGGTGAGCCGTTTCGGTTGAGGTCGCTCTCCGAATTTCCTGAAAAAAGAAGAAATTACTAATTTAAAACAAAAGGATTTAGCCATAATTTTACAGTGAGATACAATCTCAACTTTACAATTTTTGAAATTGTATTGGAATTTGGTATCAAAATATCAACCACCTCCTCACAGCAGCTTTTCCTACAACAGCAGAGGATTTTATTTGGAACAGTACATAATTTTCTTTGTTAATTCACGGTTTCCTTCACAATTGCTTTTGAAAAGTTCAGATACGACAGGAATGTAAAAAACCAGGAGATCTTTGCCATAGAATTGACCAGAAGTGCCAACAACAAGTACTTATTATCAACATACAAAAATTAACAGACATCTCTGAGGTGACAAATCACAGTGAATGCTTCCGATCAGGACAATTTCTCAAAAATCTGTTTTTCCTTCATGACTTCTTACAAAAAGGATGACAATGTATTTCATAAATGCCAGTACAGAACTATAGGGAAAATCTATTTCCTATGGAATGTAGCTAAGCTTGATCCATAAATAGCCTGCTATACACTCAACGTTTTTTAGCCATAAAGTGTTTTGAGACAGCTGTACTTCCTTCAGTGCTTGAACACCATTCTTGAGAGAGAAAACACTCTTTATAGAAAGGTAAGACTTTCCACAAAAGTCTTTATTTACATAGGACACCAAATTTACACACTGCAGAAACATTTTTATTATCAAAAACATCCTCAGATTAAGCCAAAATGGTTAGGTAAAAGATCTACAAAAAGGAAGACTGTACCCAGCAATGTACATCTGCTCAACCTGGTAAGGAAGTATAACCACAAGCTAAAATGATGACAAAAAGAGGAAAAAGAAGAGAATACAAAAACCCACAAAGCAAAACAAAAAGGCAGGCTTATCTTAACACCTTTCTACCTAAAAATAAACTGAGACCTAAGAGGCTGTGCTTTCGGTGCCAGTGTTCATAAATACCTCTATAATTTGCCAAAATGTTTTTTAAGTGGGCATATCTTTCCCTTTGTGCTCCCTGGATAGAGAAAAGAACCATCTCCTACTATTTCCCTACAACAGTGTTGGAGGCTCCGTAGGACAAGAACTTGATCACTAAGTAATGTGAAAGGAAATTCCCCTGTCCGTGCAGTGGATCTGTCCTGGACTCTACAGCAACTGGTGGTGGAATGATTTCATACATTCCAATTTAATTTCAGTAATTCCAGAAACATACAAATGTATAATTACATAACTATTACCACATATAGTTGAGCAAAATAGCACTCTCCTGAAAAGACAGTGGTAACATTCAGAAAATTTTAAAAGTTATTTTTCAAGACTTGAGAAATTAGTCTTCTAAAGTACTGGCAGTCCACTCGACACAGAGGAACTGAATAAACAACATGAAGTCAAATTATTTTTTTTCAGCTTAAACAATGAAACAAAAATTTATTTTTCCAACTACAGAAGTTCGTTTCATGTTTTACTTTGTTGTTGTTAGTGTACTGTTCACTTCTCTGGCTTTATTTTAACTTTAAATGAAAAAATGAAACCAAAATTCTTGCTGAAAGATTTGTTTTTATGTATTTTAAATTTTGAGGTGTACTGGACACAAATTTCATTTATCTTTTTCTCTGTGGTATGTATCACTGCATTGTCATATTTGTAATGCAGAAAGGTAACTACAAACACCAAAAAGCTTTGCAGTTTGGCAGTGGGGAAGTTACATCCAAAGCCCTTCTGCTTCTAACACTTATCTTTCCAGGATATGCCTTGCTTCATCTCCTGAGCATACCTTGTGCCTCAGATTTTCCCTGGATAACAGTGTGAGTAGGTGTGTGTATCCCACCTCCTTAGTACCATCTGTGTAGTTGCAGTTTTCCCCTGAAGACCCAGGATCAGTCCGTCTGGCAGAGGTTCGACTGTCTGTGACTCACTGACTAGACAACAGATTACCTTTAAGCAATACTCTACAGACAAACAACATCCCTATGGATTAGCTCCCTGCTTTTGAGCAGAACTACAGTCTTTGTTTCAATCCCTCTGTGCACTTCGATTCACCATGAAAAAACATTAAGAGTTACTTATTTTGAAGCAAAGAGGGCACTATGCACACCACACTTCCCTGTACTGTGGTCAAACAGATACAACCCAAGATGAGGACCCAAGTATATCAGAAACTGCATTAACACAAAAAAACCCCTTACAGACAAAAACCACACACTGCCCTAATGCAACATGTACCTTTGCAGAACTCCTGAGAGCAGGAGATACGTTCCCCTTGCACAAATGCTTATTGTTAAAAAGAGTTTAATTAACAAAGCATCTGCACAGCACAGCTGCAATTACTTAAAGAAATAAACTTCATCTTCTTCCTTAGTCAAATTCTGAATATACAGCACAGGAGAGAAGTACCAAAATCCCCATTCTTCAGAGACAGAGCTAAAGCACTGAGTCACCCTGGAGATGCACAGGGTAAACTCTGATCTGATGCTCAGTGTAGTACCTTTCTAAATCACACACCAGCTTTCCCTAGCCTCCCCCATCCGAAATAAAGTTAATCATGTCACTGCAATCAACTTGTGAACACACATAATGCTATCCTTAGCAACACGAACCTTCCAAAGAGATGATGTAAAGTAAATTGTGCAGATCTTTCATTATTCTTTCAATATACATTAGAGGGAGAGGTAGAACAGGAGGACGCTGCATCTTGATATTTACTTTAAGTCCTATTTCTAGCTGTTTCTAAATAAATTCAGCTATTTTTCCTCAGTAATGTTATCGCAACAGATGACTGATGGTTACGTATCCTAGCTATGGTGTCAATGATCAGCACTTTCTCTACCATCTCAAAATCATTTCAATGATCCCATAAATATTCACCTCCCTAGTTAAACAGCAACAGCCAAAGAAGGTAGAATTTAAAAATGATTAGGAATAGAATAGGAAATGCAAACATTGCCATGTCATGGCATTATTCTGCCACACCCCCACAATTCAGAAAACTTGAAGCAGTGGAAAAAAGTTATCTCAAGATAAAAAAGATACACAAAAGTCAGTATGGATAATCAATAGTTTTCATATGCAATTGGATAAAACCTCAGCCTTCAGTGAGAGCATGAGAGAAAAGTGACAAACTGATGCAATGACATAAGAGACTAATAAAAGGTATGCAAAATGTAAAAAGGAGATGGTTATTCTCTCTGTCTCATAAACACAGGAAATGGGAAATATTTCTACTATCTGAAAATTTAATTTTAGAATTTTTTTTTCTCCTTGCTCTAAAAGTACTGTTAAAACTGAGCTGTGAAACATATTGCTAGAGTATATTGTGGAGGCTGAAAGCAGAAGCGGACTTAAAAGATTAAACAGAAGTCAGCTACAAAACTCCATTAAGTATAATAACCTATTTTACAACCTTGTTCTCAGGAAAACCTAAACCATGTTCTACCAGCAGCAAAAATGTATCAGGAGGAAAAAACCCCAAACCAGTCTATATTTACCCTGCCTTGCATATTCTTTCCTTATTCATCCATTACTGATGACTAGCAGGCACAGTCCAGCATGTATACTCCTATGAACCAAAGCAGCAACTGCATCCAGCATGTCAGAGTTTCAGTTACACTACAAAACTCAGATATACAAACTAGACACAAAAATTCAAAAAAAAAGTATCACATGCATTTTATTTAATGGTTTATCTGGTTCACTCTTCCCATATGTTCATAAACTGATGTAGAGATGTGTACTGACAACACGACCTGAAGGACAGAAACAATCTTCAACTGCTACACAGAAGAAAAGACTAAGAGGCTTTTTAATTTTTCTGATGTTAAGACAGATGAAAGTGCAAGAAACACATTATATGTATGGTTTTGTACTAAATGACAGACATTGCACAAGCTGTGATTGTTGCTATTTCAAACTTTCATATTTGACTGGCATATTGAAAAAAGAGCCAGTTCAGACATCACAAGGTTACCTGTCAGAGATGACACAGACCACAACACTTTTCTAGAGTAGGTTTTCACTGGCTTTCACTGTTATGGAATTTCTTTTTTTACACTGAGTATTTCTATTTCTCCTTTCTTTACATCTTGAAAAATATGCAGATTGATGGATAACAAAAATGTACAAGGGAGGAAATTAAAAATGTATCATAGTTCTATTCCTACAGTGGTTATTAGACAAGATAAATATACATCATTTGAAATCCTACTTACAAGTTATGTACCATTATACCTGAATGCTCACCAAGTTTCTTTCCTTTCCTGTTGTTTTGTTTTTTTTTTTTTTTTTTTTTTTTTTTACTATCCAAGACTAACTGCTGTTTCAGGTGTCCTCTGTGGGGATTCTGGACATGCAGTCAAGCTGCTGTTTCATTCACATCAGTTCAAACTGCATTCTGTAAGTATTCCCTAAGACCCTGCACTGGAAATACGAGTGCAAGCATTAGTCACACTGTAACCACTTGCTGTTGGAGTAAGTTATACTTGTCCTAATAATTCTTTTCCCAGTCCCATATTTTCTTCAACCACTAGTTAGTATGCTGTTATTTCATGTATTTTATTTGTCTTCTGATGCTTTGCATCAATTAATTTCACTTCCACATTTTGCACTGTAGGCATAGCTTTTCTCCCACATCACATCCCAAATAACTCCTCTTTTCAATTGCATACTTTTCATTTAGCAAGTCCCAGTTTGACATTTAAACCTCCTTTCTCCATTCACAGAAATGGAAGTGAGCATACTTTTTTTATTTTTACCTCTTCGTTGCCCTTTCAAGCAACTACGGAAGCGAGCAAGTGCACTAACATTATTATTAATCTTGGAAGTACAGTAGCTAGTTTTACTCAAACTTTTAATATTTTCAGGTAAACACATGGCAAAATGTAAATTTCAAATGTTTTCAGACAATAACAATGTCAAATCCTATTTGGAATTCCTAGCTCAGATACAACATGTACTATAATATAATTTTCTATGGCTGCAGGAGGATGAATTTTCACTGTTTCCATCATCTACAAAGGAGCACAAAGAAATCTATCAGTAGTTATGTGCCTCTACTAAAAATACCAAACTTATTTTCCAGAGATAACTATTTTGGCTGAATTTTTTTGTTGAATAGTTCTATGTGTCAAGTCAATTTTGAATGGAAAAATTAGTAAATGAAAATTAAGCACAACAGTTTTGTTATCTGCCAGAAAAAAAAATTATGGAAAAAAACCCTCTATAAAAATCACATGCTATCCCATCCTCAACTCTGACTGCAGATCTGTGGTCACTGAACAGCTCTAGCATCCTCCTGCCTGGAATATGAACTTTAAATTTTCCGGTACTGGTCTTCAGCCAACAACATCCTTTTTACAGTCCCTGAAAAAAGTCCATTCACCTTTACTTACCGAGCAGAGAAGCCTTGAAAAAATATTTCCACAACATTCAAATAGAGACAAACTCCAGCAATTAGAAATTCTACTTGGCTTACAGACTGACACGTTTTGGCATCTAGTAGGAATAGCATGGATCTTTTTGTAAATAATGCTCTCCAGAGAAGCAAAAGGCAAAAGGGAGTTGTCAAATTTGACTACAGCAGGAACAACAGCTGAGCAGAAAGTGAGTGTATTGGAGAGGCCAACATGGGGGGAGCAGCAGAAACAGTGAGGACTAAGAACGGGAAGACATAGAAGAGTTGCTAAGTGAAATAAATGGACCTGAGAACTCTATGGGCAATGGGTACCAGAAAAGCCTGTGGCAAGGCAAAACATTCAGCTTTTACACCAGAATATACAAAGACTGGTAAAAATACACTACAGTTACTGTTTTCTGTGTCGACTTTTTCGTGACAAAAGTTTTCCTGGTGTCTTAACATTGAAAAGAAAAGCAAATACTTGCCTTACCCTGAAGAATGCAAAAATATATTATACAAAGACAGCCTGCCCAGAGAGCTGGTAGATGCCCCATCCCTCGAAACATTCAAGGTCCAGTTCGACAGGCCTCTGAGCAACCTGATCTAACTGAAGATGTCCTTGCTCACCATGGGGAGTTTGGACTAGATGACCTTTAAAGGTTCCATTCAAAACAAACTATGCTATGATTCTATTTTACAGTTATAGCAGATATCCATGTGTTGAGATCTATTTTCTTTCTACTCATACTTTCAAGAGTATGAAGAGATCAGGTGGTGCTTAACTGCCCAGCAGGCAACTAAACACCACTCAGATGCTTATCTCCCCCTGCCATCACACAAGTGAAGAGAAAAGCATGAATAAAGAGCAAGAAAACTTGTAGGTTGAGATAATAAAATTGTTTAAGAAACAAAAGAGAAGTGGAAGAAGAGAGAAACAATAAGCCAAACACTCACCACTTCCCACGAACAGACCGACAACTAGCCAGTTCCCAAGCAAAAGCTGGGCAACCTCTCTTAAACCTCCCTCTTCTCCAGTTTATTGCTGAACATGACATTATAAGGCAAGGAATATCTCTTAGTTATTATGGGTCATCTGCCTGGTTGTGTCCCCTCCCAATATCTTGTACACCCCTCAGTCACTGTGGGGGGAAGGACACCGGGCAGAATGAGAAAGAGAAAAGGCCTTGACGCTGTGCAAACACGTTCAGCAAGAGCTAAAATATCAGTGTGTTATCAACACTGTTCTGGTCACAAAGAACACAGCATCGTAACAGCTGCTATGAAGAAAATTAACTCTATCCCAGCCAAACCCAGTAGAATGAGAAAAAAACATGGATGCTTTCAGCATGGGCAAAAAGTTTCCTGTTCATTGGAAAAGTTTCACCCCCAAACATCTGACTGCCAGATCATTTCCAACTGGACATACACACTTGTTGGTGCTTTTAACTATCTACCAAAGGCCTACATCATTCCCGAACAGCGAAATCAATTCTCTATTAGTCCTGTTATATCATAGCATGTCACAGTATTTGCTGCAGAACATATCAGAAGAACTCTTTAATAAGCTACAAGAGATGACTGTAATACCTCAGTACAGATTTTGGAAACCATCTCCAGACAAGTGTCACAAGGAAACTTCCCTGGAAGGAAGTTACCCCACAGTGCTCAGTTCAATGGTTTCAGTTCCGTCTCCTGCAGCACAGATGTCTCAACACTGTCACAAATAAGATATGGTAATCACTAAACTAGGGTAGTACAAGACCCAGAGACTCACTGAGTAGTAAGTCCCACTTGCCTTAAACAAAGCTCTTGAATAAACACAGAGTGCTGTGCACAGGCTTGCCAGGGGCTTGAGATGATCAGGATTAAATTAAATACAGAATAGTGACTAAGGGAAGTTTTTACTTCCCCAGAGGAGATCTGAGGGAAATAATGCTTCAAATAGAAGTTTAATGAAAAGAATTTCAGACTTTCACATAGTTTCTAGAGACATTTCAGAATACACTATGTAATTCAGAAAGAATGAACGTAAGAAAATATGACCTCTGCTCTCTAACGATACGAAGTGACAATGAAGTTTGGTGAGAGGCTCAAGTTAAGTTCCAACCCTCATTATAACAGGGCCTATTACTTTTTACCATAAGAAACAAAAATACTTTTCAAAGAATTAATTTCGAGTTGCTTTGTGATCACTTACGAAAAACCTACTAAACTACAGGCTCACCAGTATGAGATGTAAATGTTTACTTGGTCTACTGAAGTTATCTAAGATCTAGGAAAGTGAAATACTGAGGTTTTCATTTAAAGTTTGAGGATTAATATACAAGTATTCCTTTTCAGTTGCTAACAGAGACGTCTTCTGAAAAAAGCTGAAAGAGACAGATTCAAGTAGCACTCTGGGACTCTGTTTTCTCTTTTTCTTTTAATTCTCTATCCTCTGCCCATTTCCAGCTTCAGTTTGCTTACCAAAGACAAATCGGTGAAGAACTGAAGAAGCACTGAAGGAAGTTCATACTCATGGACATAAAATACACTTAAAATTATCCAAGCCAACACATGCAACAGTGCCCATGTACAAGACACACTGAATAGTTCTCAGGAGCAATCCCTTAATTTGCCATTTGTTAGAAACGTTTCATTCAGATTAAACAGCACACTACAAACCTACACTACAACCTGGTAAGACTCAGCTACCCCACATCAGACTTGATTTAGTTCTGCAGATTTCTGCATTTAGGATAACATGTTACACTAACAGAAGCAAAGCAGCAGATGTACATTTTAAAATATAGGATTTTTCTGTTAATGAAAGTATATTTTCTGGTGCACAGATTTTGGCGAAGACAAAATGCAAATACTGAAAATATTTCTGTGCATTCACCTACAACCATAGTCTATTACAAACATTTTAGAGCACAACTCCCAAGGGAAAAGATCATCTGTCAGTAGGAAACATTATCCCATGTGGTGGGTTCATGGACCCAAAGAGAATTCCTATGTATTCAAAAAATTGACCATTTATGATCCAGCATGAGCTGGCACATAAGACCACCATAAAATTTCATATAGCAGTTTTGATTTACATCACTTTTAATATGTTTGCTGTTGGAAATAACTGATGCATTTGATTTCTATAAGTGCACCCTATTCCGCAGCGATATCCTTTATTTTTTAAATGAAGCTGAAAATAGTGCACTGCTATGAATTGCCAATGGTAAAAATGCACAGTTTAAAAAAATGATGTCCTACAGATTTAACATGATTAAGAAAAACAAAAATCGAAGCACCTAAAGGAAACAATTTCTAAGAGATTAGTGCAAAAGACATATAATTGTATATATGAATTCAGTCAACATGGAAGTAAACACAAGCAATTACTTATGCTCAAACAGAACATTTCACATTTATCTTTTCCATGGATGAAGATATTAAATAAATGAACCATACAATGGCTAAAACAAAGCCTTCAGAAGGAAAATTTTGTCTTCTCCAAAACAAAAATGCGTTCAATATCCACAAGTCTGATCATTATGGGAAACAGAAGCAGTTTTACTACCAGTAACATTCAGCGCTAAACAAACACCACACTGGAAACACAAACCAAAAGAACTAAAATAAACAAGCTTATATTGCCAAAAGAAAGGACAGGTGATGAAGTAGTTCTTCTCTCAGCCACTTTATACTCCATAGCCTACAACTCCACACAACCTTCATTCTTCACAAAGTTCTGAGCACATGTACTTTTCTCAGGCTACCCCCCCCTCCATGTCCCGCAAGATTTTGGGGCTTTTTGCCCTCCACTGATTTTTGTAGGTTGTTGTAACTTAATGCCATATGCAATGACCCAGTCTACCCTGTATCCCTAATTACGGTGGCTTTATCTGTGTAGTATCATAGAGTAAGCAGTTTTTAAATCCCTAGATTACTCATATCCTAAACATTTTATGGTCTTGTTCTTTCTACATGATCACACACCTGAGGTACAGAAACTGCTGAAGAAATGACACCTGTCTCCTCTGTTGTTCCCTGCAGACACAACTGTGTTCATAAGCACGATGCTGATGAAGTCACCAAAGAGACTGACAGTTTCCAGCTCACCCATCACCCGCAGGCTGGTTCATCCCTCAGGACGAACACAACCACTAACAGAGTCACGTGCAGCCACCAAATCGCTCTCACTTTTGCCTGCCAGCAGCACTTAGGCCCTGATTCTCATCAGGGTGCCTACCGTAATAAATATCGCCATAAAGACTTCATCCTGAAGATTAGGAGTTGAACTAAAAGCTAACTCTTTTTTAAAAATAAATACAGTTTTTGTAGTCACATACAAAGAACTAACCTCAACCAATCTGCTTTGAAATATACTGACCCAATGTACCCTCTTTCTTATTCATCCTACAAAAGGAGATAAAATTCATTAAAATCTCACCAATCAAGAATGTCTAAGGGATATGAACAATGCTAGCATTTCTCCTACTCCTAAAGTCCCTTTCTCCTCTGTAAAGAGCAAATGATGGGTGGTCCAACTGCACTGTGACTCTTTGGAAGTAGGGGGCACAGCAGCCCCTGAAATCACAAAACCAGAAAGTTTTTGATCAATACACAAAACATTTTCCCTCTTCAACGAAAAGAAACACCAAAAAAGACCCACCTGCTCCAGGGTGAATGCCAGCAACCATGCACTATCATATCTTTGTACTGCATTATCCTGTACTGCTCCCGACTACACCTAAAGAATTTAAGTCCTCCAACACAGGGAACATATTATGTGTTTGAAACAAGTCTTCTGCTCCACAGCACTGTATACAATTTTGGCACTATATCAAAAAATACTGACAAAAATACAACAGAAAAAGCTCTGCTTCATTTAGTCACGCCCTCTCACTGCAAGTCACTGGTTCAATGAGAAACTCCCTCTCCCTTTTCTGATCCGCTTTTATCCTCCCACGTTGCTTTCATTATTGTCCTCTCTCTTTTCCAATCCCCATAAAATCAGAGAACCATAACTGAAATTTAAATACAGCTTGCTCCATATCAGTAAACAGGCTCACTTCCAAAAAAACTTACAGAAAGTAAAAAAAATTCGCTTCTTCATTGCAGTCTGCCTACATTTGGAAAAAAACTTCATGCAGTCATCACTATGCCTTTATATGACTGTAAAAGTCAAAGGTCTGGTCCAAACAGGACATAATTTTAATCCAGACAGAATTCACACAGCTCTGCCACACTGAGGCAAGAAAGTCAGTAATGACAGCTTATTTAATGAGGAAGTGCCTAAACATACATCTGGAAGTGTGTTTTCCCTGCCTTTGCCTTAGTTGTAGGCACCTGCAGCAAGAAGTCAGTAGTTCTATCAACTCAAAGGATACCATTAAAGCGTTGGAGTGGTGCAGAATGTGAGAAACAACAACAAAAAAAAGATTACTCCATTTATTAATATTCTTTCATATTCACATGCTATTATTTCTCTTTTATTAACTTCCCAATAACATTGGCTCAAATGTTCAGTGAAAACTGCAGATTTACTCACACTTACCTTAGCAACTGAAAGAGTTATCAGCTTGAAAAGTCATCATACCAACAGAATCTCAGTCCCTAAAACACAATATAATTTGGCTCAGATATTGCAACTACATAGGGAATGCACTCATTAGTTTTACCTTCATCCTCCCCCAAAAAAATGAGGGGATAATTGGAAAAAGGAAAGCACCTGCATACAGTTCACAAAATTGACTACTAAAGTAATGGTGATACATAAAACCCACCTCGAGCATGCTGTGCTTGCACTCACAACATCTCACAGTCACAGCTTTCACTGACAACTACTTTGCTCAGCTTAGGATTATTGGGATTCTTCTTGTCCATCTAATACAGCAAATTTTCCCCTGGATCTCATCTTGCACATCACCTTTGAATACATATTTCTCAGGCAAACTTGACTTTTATTTCCTAAGAAAGCGATTCTATATCTGCTACTAACCCATAATTTCAGCATCAGCGAGCCCTTAAAAAACAAGTGGCTGCCTTTTAAAACATTAAATTTCTAAACATGGTAAGAACAGAGTTATTGAGTACTAAAGCAGTGCTGTTTACAGTTACTATCTGCCCATGATTGCAAATAAGATTTAGTCTGAAGAAATATTTCTTTTAGATGCACGAGGAAACAACTTTAATAAATGTATCAACTATCATCCCTGTTGCCCGATTACTTGAAAAAAGTCACAAATTAGATACAAGAGGAGACTTTTTCAACCACTTTCTTACTGACACGGGAGCCCTGCACTATACTATACTACCTAAGGATTTGCTCAACCTTCATTTCAATGACTGAATGTCCGCAGTGTTCAAAGAACAGTGTCCCCCTGTATATTGAATTAACTGGAAGATAAGTATTCATCTTCTGTGCAGAAGGCAACTTAAAAAATGAATAAAAAAGAAGCACAAAATCTTCAGGCTCATGGTTTTCTCTGAATTGCCATCATTCACTGTAACGCCAAAAATACATAACAGAAGGAGAAATTGTGAATGATTTTGCAAGGAAGTGGTGAAGAACCATACTGAACTTGCAAAGGCAGAAGATTCCAAAAAAGCCAGACTAACCTCACTAACCATAAAGGTAAATATGTATTTCTTTGGAACACCTCTTAAAAAGATAACAGGTTCTTGACAGGGACAGTCTTTGGTCAGCTTCAAGATTTCTAACCACTGCGCTATTAAAGTAATAGGATAATCACTTTTCCATGCGCTTTCTCTTACTCTATACTCATAAACAAAGGAGGTTCACCACCACAGTATCTGCTTTCTCTGAGCAGAAAAACAAGGAGAATAGACTAATCTGTCTCTAAGGGGTTTACTGTCCCTGCTGCAAGCTCCTCAACCAGCTTCCCCTGCATCACCTGCATAGCTCAGACCTTCAGAGGGAACTAATTCAGCCCATCAATCTGTCACACCACTAATACACGGGGAAGCAGGAGACAGGGAAACAGTGGTGTTGGTTGCAGAAAGCTGTTTGTTCACCTAAGCAAATTGAATTTTAACAGAAGCCAAAACAGATTACACAGAAAGAGCAGCTAAGCAAGCTGTAATTCTCACAGGAAAATAACTGTAATGTAAGACAATATACAGAAGAATTCTGTAAGGAAAATGACTTGCAAAAACCAAGTCTTAAGCATAATTAAGAGATCCAGAAGACTAACATCCTTATTCAAAGTTTAGCTTAGGAGAGTCATAAGACACTCACTCCAAATGCAGTCAGAACAATGTAAAATGACAGCTAAGTAAACTAACTTCTCTAAGGTTTAAGCAGACCAACTCTGACAAGTCTTGATGCAACAGTTTAAGTCCCCACTGTCTCAAATGCCTTTCCCACCTCTTTGCTAGGTCTAGGCAAGCAAGTTGGACTGTGGCTTCACCGGCAACCACCAAGACAGGTCTTGCCTGCCAGCTTCCCCCTGGCAACACTGACCTACCCTCACACACCAAAATTCAGCACTTGTCAGACCTTTCTACAGACAAATTCGAATCATAAACCCACTGAGGGCCAGCACCACCAGAGTGCAATCAAAAGGCACGCTCAGAGGAGATTGTGACCTCCCACTTCAGTAGCAGGGCACTATTCAAAACCTGGTGCACCCATAGCTTCAGTTTAGACTTACTTCATTGTATTTTAAATAATGTAAATAAATAAATAAATAAATGCCAACATTCCTTTCACCAGTCTTGTTTTAGGAACTGTATTCTGAACACTAGTACATGCAGTGCTTAACCCTCCAAAGCAAAAGTTTCAGGAGCCATTTTTACGTATCTTTATTTTTACACTTCTAAAAAACACCTTTAAGAAATGGAGACAATTCCCTACCATCTCCTTCCTTCAGCAACTCAGTCATTTTGGTCAACTTTTTTTACAGAATTTTATTTATTTTTTTAACACAGTATTATGACAGTCTGTACCTCTCCTTTAATTCCCCTTCTTCCTCCGACTTCTCTACTGCGAGCCTTCAAAGCGTAATATGGAAGCAGCTCCTTATATTCATCAAAAGGAAACTGCCAGAGTTCTATAAGTTTACTTCTATGAACTACATCTCATCCACTGATTCTAGACTTGTAAAACAATTCAAAAACTGTATCAGTAGGTAAGCAGAGAATAGGTTATCAGGTCCCAAGCAGGTTTCCATGCAAACAGTAATTTCCAAACAGGCAAATAAAAGTAATCTCTTCAGTAGGTTAAAATGATGACTTAAAACCTGTGCATACATACACTTTTTAACAAAGCTCTATTTGGCACCAACCTGTTTTACAAAATTATAGGGCTTCCTAGATATCATATGTTTTCTTATTTCATCACTCAGGAATTATGTGGTTACACCAATTTGCAAAATGAGCTGCCAGTATCCTAGAATTAATCAATCTCAAGTATATTGTTTCGTAATTAAGCTTATGAATACATCATCCCATGAATATAAAAACAGCAGCAATAAACACGTCCCAGAAAAGAAGGAGAATTAGAAGGCTCTTTTTCAACTTTCTAGGACAGCTAAATCAGTTCGAGGCCATTCTTCACTGTTAATCTTTTTCAGTGTGGTTGTGCTGAAGGTCTCTAACTGGGAAGCATTTTATATAAGCAAATTGTTCTTAAACTTCTACAGTCACATAACTAGACAGCAAAATTAGGTGCTATTCCATCTGCAGTTTACAAACCTGTGTTTTAATAAAAACATAATACTTTTGAAAGATTTAAAAGCTGTGGGTTTTTTGTCATTGTGGTTGAATTAATTCACAGTTCCTTCTATATTTCTAAGATATTAATTTATACTGCAGCTACAGCTCCTGCAATAATTAATAGAGCATTCCAACATAGGAAAGACAGAAATTCAGGTTCCCATTTAACAAATACTTGAAGGAGAAAGAAAAAAATAGGGTAAGTACAACAAGTACATTTCTGTTTAAATAATATAAGCTATCAGCTTCTCTTAATTATTGCTATTTTCAATTCCAAAACTTAAATATTTAGAAACAATTTGCTAGAGAAATATAATCTCCACAATGTTTATCATCAAATATGATAATACTTTCAATAACTGTTATGGTAAGTGGGTCAATGATCCCTGAACAAGATAACTAAATGGACACTCCAAAATTAAACTTTTACTCCTCCTTATCACAGTACATTTACAATAACCATATGAAAAGATTAGATTACATGGCTGGAATGTTAGCAGGCTAACACCTTATCATCCTTTCTTCTGGTATTATAATATTACAGTTCTCTTACATAGTTACACATGCTCCTATTGTGCCCCAATGGCTTTTATGCAGCATTTTTCATAAGAAAAAAATCTGAAGAGCACAAATGCAAAGCAGTTATTATTGTCCATTTTTTTTAAATGGGAATTGTGTGAATCATACTTAATTCAAGTAGGCTTGCTTTTCAGGTTTGTCAAGTTTGAACTCCATACAGATGCAAATTACTGGTAAAACTTCTCCCTGCATCTTAATGAGGTACACTCTAAACCATGAAGCCAACTTGAAAACAAGAATGTTTTTGAGACAAATTTTACTTGACTTAGGTGTTCTAAGTGTTCAAGGAACTAGCATTTTAAGAGAAAATTCGACCCAACAGCACTTAACTTCCACATGATCTTCAACCTGTGACTGTTACAACTCCAGCTTCCCAGAATAACGCCTGTGCTGGCACAAATTTTTTGCAAGGATTTTGCAGCACGATAAGCTGCCTAAGCAGTGCTGAGAAGACTCCCAACTGCTGAGCTCTGAACCCAACCTCTTTTCAAAACATTGCCTCATCATTCCAAGAACGGTCAGGCCAGAAGGGAAAGCAAATTGTCAAAACTGTTGTGAAGTATTAAACGACCCAATTTGTCACTTCAGTTAGCAGATACCACCATTTCAAGTGTATCTTTACCAGTTTAAAAATGATTGCCAACACAGGACTACCGAGTATGCAGCTGGTGGAACACGCTGATGAGTAGGGAGATTTCTTTCACAGAATTCCTGCCTACTGCTGCTTCAAATAGGGCAGACTGAGCTCTCAAAAAAAAAAAAAGGGAAAAATTATTGACAAATGCGATCATTAAGGTTCAACAATCAGATGGATAACCTGAAGTATGGAATGAATATATGCAGATGCCCACGCAGCCAAGATAAATGAACAAAAAAAGTCTCATCCTGAAGAAAATCAGGAGATGACCTATATTAGAAGTTACTGATTAAAATTCAGCATTTTAGGGAGATGCTATCTTTTCTTCCAAGGCATTAATGCATTCTGGAAAATATGGCACATTAATGTGTCCACAGAGCAGCTTAGTGCTGTAACAACTAATATTCCTTCACTGCTTTAATTTTCCCATTCACTAAAAAGTGAAGCTTATACTAGAAAACTGATTAGCCATCCTTGAAAAATCTTTGGAACCCATAAATCAGTTCTAACTAAGTTTAAAAAGAAGAAAAGAGCTTTTAAAGATAATTAAGTTGCTATGAGTTTTATGAAAACTGGAAGCTGGATAAACATTTCCAAAATACCAATGTCATCAAAAAAGACAAGCAGAACTTGGAAATTATATACTGTTTCACAGCTGGTCACTTTGCATATGCCATTTGGATAGACAGTAAGCACATGCCTTAACTCTACTACAGCTACACTTTGCCCACTAGGGATGAAGGAGCTTGTGGTATTGTCCTGTAAACTCTCCTCACCGTACAAGGCTCAAATGCACAGGAAACACAAGTGCTTTAGTCCTGCTGTTTATAGAACAACGTAGAGGCCAAAAAACCCCAACCCTGTTACATGACAATAACATATATAAAATGCAGTCTAAACAAATGAAAAAAGTTCAGGATGCCAATTTTAAACTGCCTCAATTATCTCATACGGTTATGGGAAAGATTGGTTATTGTCAAGACAGCATTTATATCTAACACAATACCAGCATTTCACCTTACAAGTCTTTTGAACTTGTTATTTACATGCTGCTCACCCAGGCATAAGAAATAGAGAAACCAACTGTTTGCTCTACAGTCAGATTGTAAGCAGAGGGTCTCCAGAATCTCTAGTGGCAATAGTACATTACGAAATGCAACTTAACTGTTGAGTTACACACAATTTAAGGGCCCTTGCCTTAAATGGATTTTTAAACAAAAAAAAAGCCCATGAGTTGCATACTGAATTTATTTATGACTATAACTCTCTTGGAACAGGTATCAAGTTATATTATATTTACTAGCCTGAAGAAAGCCTAATAAAACATTCTGGCAATTTAAAGATAAACACCAGAAAAGTATAACATTGGGTATTTTTTTTTTAATTTAGTTAGCTACCCTACTTGCTATGATGGTGTCTAGCTTTTTAAATAGATGGTATTGTTATGGGGCAGAGGAAGAACTGCTAGACCATCTGTATGACAAGAAGGGTAGTGGGAGAAGTGAAATGTGAGCAGCAGGTTTGGAAGCCTGAGGTATTTTTCACTTCTGTTTTGTATTTTTCCATATACACAGGAAACTCCCTTGGGGGGAGAAAGAACAACTTCCCTACAGCTAAATACAAGAACACGTGTAAAACAGAAAAGCCACTCAATGTTTCCATACCTCAACAAATAAGAATGTAAAGAATCAGACAAAAACTTCAACACAGAGAGTAAAATGTATTATCCCCATCTCCAAAATTTCTTTCAATGTCTTTGCAGTAGTAGTAAATTCAAGAGAAGATTCCCTCTACACACATATACAGAGATTATCATGTACCTTCACATTTAGAGAGTCTATTCTGTTCCCTAACCCCAGACTACCATCCATCCATTCCTCTCCACTCCCTTTTGCTATTCCAAAGTGAAGCGAAGATGAAGAAGAAGGAGAGAGTTAAGACAGTCCACCCAGAGGTGCAGGGCCTTCCACTCCCACTGCTACTGGATGCAAGAGTTATTCAGGCCAAGACTCCAGCAATTCATTTCTCCAAGAGCAGCATTAAGAAGAGTAAGAGCTGAAGAAGAGTAAGACCCATACAAGCCTAAATGGTACTTCCCCTGAACATTCTCCTGTCTGGGACTGTTTTCAGTTCAAAGGACTTTTGAGCCCAATGTTGATATCAGGAATGAACACAACTTTTATTAATAACTGGATCTCAGATGGTCCAAGCTCACTGTAGATAGTAAAGGACACATACTAAGCACTTTGGGCCCCAGTGGGGCAGAGAGGAGACCAAAGGAGAGCTCTGTTACACAACAGGACAACACTAGATGTGCAAGGAAACCTCAAGGATACTTGGCATCATCAATCATTATGGCATTATTGATCAGCCTCAAAAGGTCACCCAACCCCAGAACTAAAATTCAGTTTTGACACATCAGCAAACCCAGTTTCATACTGGAGTGGCACTGGAAAAGCCTGCAAATCACAAGGCTCAGGAGCCACAGAGGCTCAGAGCACTGCGACAGAACACTGCAGCTGTCTGAAAGGATGCACAGAAACCAGCTGTCAAGTGTGACATGATAAAACAAATGCTTATTAATAAAGTTAACCACAAACATTAAGGGAAAGCATAATGAATCTCTACTAGTAATTCTTTTTTTTGGGGGGGGGAGGAGCAGGGAGAGGGCAGTGCTGCTGAGTTTTTCTGGTTCAAGTTATTTTTTTTTTAAACAAGGAAAGGATTTTCCAGTTTTCCCCCAGAGACTGGCAACTACAAAGCACAATGTCCTCTGGGAAATAAATCTTCGTTAACTACACAAACAGTGCTGTGATAGATATCCAACAACTTTTCAACTGTGCTACTTTCAATAGTTACAAGACCTGGTCGACCATGCCAGCACACCTGGGGACAAACGTGTAGTATAGTCAACATCAGCCCAGCACTCTTCCCAAAACACAAGGAGCATAGAGAAGTCCTCAGAGCTCCAGTTACCCTGACTGGTTTTGTAATGAAGACTAACAGAGCCCATCTTTTCAGGTATACTAGAGCCCTGTTAAAAGGGCTCCCTGGGCCTGCATGCCACCCAGCAGTTTGCAAGCAGTATGAGCGACAGCTGAATACAGGTTACTTACAAGAACGACACTGTGCCAAGACCTAGGGCACTTTGAACTCAGAGTCCTCAAGAAGATGCTTCAACAGCTACAGTTAGCTACAGACACTGCAGAAAACAGACAGAATAAGCAATGAAAAGGAATGAGACAAAGTCAAAAGCAAGTGGGCAATGCAACAAACGGCCTCAGGCAGAAGAAAATGTAGTGGATTCCATTACAGATTATTTGGCAAAGGAGAAGCTGATAAATGACTCAACTCTTAGGAGAACACCATGAAGCTGCTTTTGGCTTCCAAGAAAGAAATTAAGAAAGCAGCTGAAAAAAAGGAAGAGGCCACAGACTGAAGGAGCAATGATGATCTAGGACAATCCTTAAGTGTTTGCTTCCTGTTTCTCCCAACTATGGTCCAGTGTTGCAAGATTGATAGCTTGAAGGTTCCTTTTACCAAAGGAGAAAGGTTGGACACATCAGCATCACAGGCTGGAACCATTATCCAACTCTGATATGGTCAAAGAACATGCCTATTTGACTTTTTAACTTTTGTTGCTAAATGAAGTGGGGAGGATGCTTTAGACAAAGGGCTACATGTGCAGTTTAATCAGCAAGAGCAAACTGAGGCTCACTGTTGAAAAAAAAAGTGCACTATTGTTACACATAAAGTTCCCGAATATCTTAATAATTAAGCTTTCAAATACACATTTTTTGTGAAGCAACAGAAGCAGGCAAGATCATGACGTGTATCACAAAATCTACAAACTAATAAAGATGCCTTTATGATGAGAATAAAAAATGTAGAAGAGAACTATTTCAATCAAAGTGGTATTTTTTAACCTATATTAAAACACCCCGGGTACAATACTATTTCTCTAAGGTTCTGAAAAGGTATTAAGAAAAGCAAATCTAATACTTACATTCAACCACTGAACCAGGCAAAAAGAAAAGCTACAATTTTATGCAGAAAGTCACACATGTTCTTTTAACCCATCTTATGTTAGGAGAAACTTTCGTATAGTAAATATTAATCCAAGTTGTCTATCAAAGCAGTATAACAAATAACCCAAAGTGTATCTGTATACACAGACACACACCCATCACTATTTGGGCAATGCTTATTTACAGAAATCAGCTTTCAAAACCCGGTCTCAGCTTTACTCTGTTTGCTTTCATCACTTCAAAAACAATCCTTTCTCGTAGTTCTGTTGCTTTAGAAATACATTATGTTAGTAAGAACAAAGTGTCCTGCTTCTTCACAGCTTTCAATATACACTCTACAAAGCCACTAGGAACAGACTGCAGTCTGAATTCAAAGTTCTATTTTATCCATCTCTTTGGAGTAGCAAAAGGATAAAAAAATAGTAATAGCTTCCCACACATGAAGGGGACTGAAACATTTCAGTAAAAGGAAACAACAAAACTCCTCCAAAATAAAGTGATCCTCCACTATGACTTCTTTCCTCTCCCAAAACACATTTCCTGCCTTCACAATATTAACAATTAGGATCTTCCTTTGGCTTTTCCCATTTCAATTAAGTTTTCCTCCTCTCTCTGTGTCAATGTTTTGTTTTTTGTTCTTGAATTCTTTAGATCACGATCAAAGGCACTGAGAGAGTCAAGTTCCAAGTTCCAAAAAGTAAGGAGTAGGGCTTGGACTTGATTTAAAACATACAGTTGTCAGATTATCTCATTGACTGAGTAGCAACAGCAACTTTGCCGTTCTGTAAACAATGGTGGCGGTGATGTTCGAAGCACACCACAAGCCTTACAGAGTTAGTAAAAGCAAAAATTCAGGGGAAAAAAGGAGCAACACTGTTGTGAAGTAGTCTGAAAATACTGCTCTGGACAACGGTAAGTGAACATGGACTGCCCAGGAACAAAGAGAATAGGGCTTACACAGAACCTTTATGGAAAAAAACAGGGAAAGTATTCCAGTGTACTACTACATGAAAATAATAAAAGAAAAAAAAAAGACATGTAGAAGCACAACTAATTGAGGGCTGCTCACAAAATTCAGGAGAGAACAAGATTGAAAACAAGTAAGTAAAATACAAAACTGTACATTATTTCAATATACTTTATATGTAACAAAGGAAGCAAAATTGACCAGATCTACACTGGAATCAGAGGAAAGGAATGTCAGGCAGTGGCTATACACATTTTTCAACTAATATCAAAACAAAAAAGCAAAAATATTAACTGGGAATGAAATTTGGACAATGGTAGAATAGTATTTTTCATCTTATAAAAAAATAATATCATTACTGAAGGAAATCTACAATTAAGGCATTAGGTAGAAGAATACTGAACACAACAGAGAAAATATCTGAAGTGCCACCAGTAAAATCTGTTAAGAAAGTACTTCCTACAAGCATATCCACAATTTAATCCAATGCAGCAGAAACACAGAGGAAAACTTCCAGTAAGTGAAAAAGTCTCTTATCTCTACAGACATAATACTCATCACTGCCTAGTAACTTCTGGCAAACATTAATTTGTTGCTTTCGGAGATTTTTTATTTTTTATAAGAACTGTTCAAACTGAAAAAGATTAACTTTCAAATCTAAATTGATGCAATACTACTTCCATGACTATGCAAACTGACAAGTCTAACCAGTCCACTGCTAACTCTAAGTGCCATACAGCAATATGGTGAGGCAGTAAGGCAGTAAGTAAATAATCAGAGAAAAATCAACTCACCTAAGTATTTAACAATTTTAAAAAGTTAAGATTTTGTCCAAAAAAACTACTTGAATGAAACACTGGAAAGCCATGGGACATACGTCAAGAGTTTTTTTCTTACGTATTTTATTTCCATACGAAAATTCAGCCCAGATTCAGCAAGCACTCATGTAAGGACTGGCTTAAAACTCTGCCTTGAACGGTACCTTCAGCATATCTTCTGAGGTCACCTTTTGTTTACTGCAAACTCAAAAGCCACGTGCAGATGCAGCTAGTCAAAAAGAACAACTTTTATCCTTACAGCACAAGGGATCCAATAAAAAGAGTTGCCCTATACTTTCTAGTAGCCTTTAACAATTGTAAATGACTGCAAAGGCCTGGTCTACTTTTCCATTGCTACTATCTGAAGATTTATCATTTCAACAAGCTAATTGTGAGTATAACATCTCAACAAGACCTTTTTTAAATATTGTTTCATATTGTTTTGCCTGCTAACTGCTGTGAAATACAGGTATTTTGCCCATTGCAAATAAAAATGCAAAAAGTTCTGACATTTGTTTTGGTGCAGTTCTCACATTTGTTTTAACACAGTTCTTGGTACTTTGAGAGAGAGTGCTGCTATCTAAACATAGGCACTGCGAACACTAATCTTATTTACTGTATTATCAAAACCAAACATGAACATGGTCAACATCTATATTATTAATTAAAATAGATATCAGGATAAGTTTCCAAGCCTTTCTGTTTCAGATGACCTTTAGAGCAAAAAAAATTACTTCAGCTGCAGAGAACTCCGTTTTCTATTGCTACATAACATATTCTTCTGTCTCTCTTGAAGACAAACTAAGAGGCACATTTACCTCCATAATCAGCAGCAAAACAATTAATACAGGTAGCAACTCTTGTAAATTCAGTGTTTATACAAAGAATCTCTCTAACTTTTACATCATGATTAGAATTTCATGTTAGTATCACCTGTGCTGACTGA
Organism: Manacus vitellinus; assembly: GCF_001715985.3. Taxonomy (NCBI): domain Eukaryota; kingdom Metazoa; phylum Chordata; class Aves; order Passeriformes; family Pipridae; genus Manacus; species Manacus vitellinus. The sequence goes on along the minus strand of NW_021938789.1, from coordinate 13,009,850 downwards.
AACACTTTGTCAGAATGCATCAAGTGTACTACAGTCCTCTTTCACAGAGGAAGCCTGATCCCAAACACTTACTTTTATTAACTGCTCTGTATGACTTAATTAATGAGAGATTTGTAACGCACACATAAACAAAACAAACCAAAATTAACACCAACCATGCAATACTAAATAAAAAAAAACTGGAATGCATAAGGAGAATTAAAAAAAAAAAAAAAAATCAAAACCAACACCCCAGGACTCAGTGCTGGCAAAGAAGTGCTGAACAGCAGAAGAAAAGAATTTGGCCAGAGAAATACTTGGACAGAAAAGACACGTCCAAAATAGTTTTGCTATATCCCCATAACTTCTGGAAGATATTACATTATTAAGGATTTTACTAGTCATCACTGTATATCTACTACAAAACTAAGAGAGTGTGAAAAGAAACACACACATGCAGAATAACAGCAGTCTTTCAATGAAGCTTTTTCTTTTCTGAATTCTTACACTCACTACTGAAGCCAGAGCTCACTGGCAGATTCAGAAAGTGGTGACACCTTTTCAATTTTGAAAATAAGTACCTATGCAGAATTATTCCTCTGCAGTATAAAGACATGGCTACAACACACTGCAGCACCACCTCATTTTATTACATCCCACATTTATCCACTGGTCATGCCCTAGTCATTGTATTTGTCTCAATCATGTAAGAGCAGCATCTCTCTAGTGCCTATTCTAATACCCCTCACTATAACCAAAACATTAATGATGAGCACAGTCACTCTTGAGTCTTCCTTACCATACCTTCTTATGCAGATTAAAAACCTACGGAAGTTTGGTGGCTTCTGACCACCTTCCACAGCCAGAGTTGGGAGAGAAGACATGGTGTCACCTGTCAAAACCCAGGGAACAGCCTGGAACTACACCAAGCAACAAGAAGAGGGTCAGGAGACAGTCATTCTATTTCCACCTCTCCATGGACTTTCTGTTTGACCTTGGCAAGTTACTGGGTTTTTGTGCTTGTTTTTTCACGTTCAGGACATGAAGAGCTTTTATGCAGACGGCTGGAACAACAACAATAACTAAGTCTAATTATTAGTTATTCTATTATGCCTGGCCTTAGAACTCTTCCACAATGGCATAAATTCAGAGTGAGCACAAGAACCTCCAACTCTCTAGACTTTAATTTTGAAGCTCCCTTTATGTAAGATCACCAGTGAAAGCAGTAACAGCCCTTATCAAGACACTCTCCCCTGTATTAATAACAGATAAAAGCTTAGTTTCACAAATTCTTGTGCTGAGCAAACAAGTTTAACCTTATTTTCTACACTGGCAGTTCCTAATCCACAATTTGCAAAAGAAACACTACCAGCAAAATCCTTTGCCACTGCTTCTAGACAAAATTTAATTATGGAGTTAAAATAAGAGCTGCCAGGAAAAGGAAAGTAGGATATTGTTTAAAGAGTATCTTTTATTCCGTGAAGTTTCTATGGTCCGGGAAAAATTAGGGACCAGTATTTTGCACAATTCAATTCCCTCTTTTGGGCTTGGAAAATTCTGAATTTCATGGCAGCCTGATCAAGTTTCATTCTGATACCAAGTTTCCTGGTAATCTCCCAAAGCACCACAGACTGGAAATACGCCACAAGTATGGCTTTAAAAAAACAACAAATCGCAGATGAAATGTTCTACAGACCAAGCAATCTTACCAAGAATACAAGCAGAGAGGCTTTTTTTCTGGCACATTTAGAAAAATGTCTACATTACTCTGCACTCATAAATGGAAAATTTTAAGTGTTCATTCTGCTACCCAAGTAACTATAAGAAATTAGATTAACAACTGAAAGACTGACTAGGACTGACTATATAGCAGTATATATTGCTTAATCTAACCTACCAGAAGCAGAAAAATTAAATGAAGAACCGGGTGTAATCTCACACAGAGAAGTTAAAAATGACCAGTTGCCAAAACGGCTTGTTGCGTATTAGAGAAAGTGTTCTGGATTTTCACTACAGTGATTACATGGCACTGCACACAAGTTAGTCATGCAATTACAATGAAGTGGAGACAACCCTTGCTCCTGAATAAGAAACAAATGAGGAAAAGTTATACCATAGCACAACCACCGTAAGGTCTTCACGTCTTCCAGTGAAGCAATGTAAACAACTTTAGAATCATAGACTCAGAATATCCTGAACTGGAAGGGACCCAACAGGATCAGTAAGTCCAACTCCTGGCCCTGCACAGGACACTCCCAAAAATCACACCATGTGCCTGAGAGCATTGTCCAAATGCTTCTTGAACGCTGTCAGGCTTGGTGCTGTGACCACTTCCCTGGGGACCCTGTTCCAGTGCCCAAACACCCTCTGGGTGAAGAACCTTTTTCTGATATCCAACCTAAACCTTCCCTGACACAACCTTAGGCCATTCCCTTGGGTCCTGTCACCGGTCATCACAGAGAAGAGATCAGTGCCTATCCCTGCTCTTCCCCTCACAAGGAAGTTGTAACTGCAATGAGGTCTCCCTCAGTCTCCTCTTCTCCAGGCTGAACAGACAAAGTGACCTCAGCCCTCCCTCCTATGGCTTCCTCTCAAGGCCCTTTGCCATCTTTGTTGCCCTCCTTTGGATGCTCTCTGATAGTTCAATATCTTATATTGTGGTGCCCAAAACTGCACACAATATTCAAGGTGAGGCCGTCCCAGTGCAGAGCAGAGCGGGACAATCCCCTCCCTCGACTGGCTGGCGATGCTTTGCCTGATGCCTCCCCAGACATGGTTGGCCCTCCTGGCTGCCAGGGCACTGCTGACTGAGATTCAATTTGCCCTTGACCAGGACCCCCAGATATCTTTTTGGGGTGCTGCTCCCCAGTCTCTTGTTCCTCTGTTTGTACATACATACAGGGCTGCCCTGTCCCAGGTGCAGAACCTGGCACTTGCCCTTGTTAAATTTCACATGGCTGGTGACTGGCCAGCCCTCTAATTAGTCAAGATCTCTCTGCAGGGCCTCTCTTAATTAAAATAACTATGGAAATATGTACTTAAATTCAACAAGCAGGCTTTCAAGACTTATCTACATAAGAAGAGCCTTGCAAACTTCCTGAAAATACATGCTGTTGACCGCAGTTTTCACACTGCTTTAGAAAGAAAAAATCATATCCCAGCAGTATGTCATTCATTGAACAATCTTATAAATCAAAACAGTAAAATATTATAATGATATTTTATAGTAAGATTTTATGCATCAGTAAGCTTTTAAAAAATAAAATTCCTAAATGGAACACAAAACTAGTGTTTATCATTGTCTCTTTTAATATATAATATATCTATAATATTAAAATATATTATATATATAATAGACTCCATCTATTGTAAGGATGCAAAACTGCAACCCTAATCAAGGGATTTCTCACATTGTACATACTGAAACCTCTACCTTCTTTCCTTTTTAGGTAAAAAAGTTTACCACTGCAAATATGCAGCTTACACATTTACAAGTAAAAGAGCAAGAAGATACGTGGCCATATGTCACCATCTGGCTAACTAAAGTCCATTTGACAAGTTGGAAGCATTTTGCAGAAAGTGAAATTATTTTAAACAGTATAAATAGGCTTTGAAAATGGCTGTTCTGTGACACAGCAGAGACAACGAAAGAGAGTTTCTTCAGCCTGCAAAGGGTACTTAACTTTCTTTTAAAAAAGGTAGCAACCACAAAATACACACATACACTCAAGTATGACTAAAGAGCACCACAGCATAAGTAGAACCCCAGGAAATGAGATAATGTAAAACTAAGTTTAGCACTTTTCCAACACTCAGTAAGAATACAGATATGGAAACCGCTATTTTCTCTTCAAAGAAATTTATTGGCTGTTTCCTTTTTTGCATTTTTATATTGGAAAGATATGATGATAATTCTATATTTATATTTCTATATTTATAATACAACTATAATATTCTATACTCTTTCGTTGCCACTCATAATCATAATTATCAATTAATGCAATTATGTTCCAAACAAGTATCAAGTGTCTAATAAGCACTATAAGCATTTCCACATAAAATAATTAAAGTTCACTAAGATCAAGAATATTACTGTACACCTATAAGTATAAAATTGCCTTGAAATACTATAGACTTAAAAGGCATATCCAGTTTTGTCAACAGACAAGATTTAGTCTGACAATACAGTTAGTGACATTTACCTTTTTCCCTTCTTTACCTAAATACACAGGAAAAACTAAGCAACCCTATAAAAGCAGGCAGACACTACAACTGCTCATTTTTTAAAACAGTGAAATAACAAATCCACTTAGAAATACACCTTCCCTGTGAAATGCTCTTGGGAGGCAGCGATCCAGCACCTTACAGTGACAGATAGGTCAGTTAATAATGTGCTTGCAATTAACATCCAAAGACTTGAAGGTGGCAAGTATTACGAACATAGAAGAGATGCCCTGAAACTTCAAAATTCTGCTGACACGATTTGCTCTCCAGATGTGAAACTAATATTTTGCATAAACTATATTCTTCATTCCCAAGAGAGATTCAAATGTGTTGCCTAAGATAGAATACTTGTTTGTATGAAATATCTATTTTACAAACCTAAATTACAATTTGGCTCTTCAAGTTTATCAATAAACAGAATAGGACAGGTTTGAACTGCACCTTAAAGGTACTCTTCGCCAAAAATGAGTTACTAAGTATAAAACCTTTTTTCAAAGTCCCTGCCACTGAAGGCACCACAAGTCTTTTAGGAAGACTTCACGTGTACCTCAGGCTATTTAACCAGCTTTTCACAATACTTTTAAATATAGAAATACTGCAGTTCAAAATAATGAAAAACAACTCCAAAATGAATTAAAGAAACTCTCTTTCATTTGCAAACCCAGTATAAATATGCAATTCATAGCACGGAACACGATACTTAAAACAGAGTTACTTCTGCAAAAAAGTATCAGCAAGGGATATTGTCTTTTAATTGGCTATAACAAACACACACATACTGTGCCAAATAAAATAGTCTACAGATTATTTCTGGAGAAATCAAGCTATAGAAAGATTATTTTCAAAGTTTCTTTGTGCTTTGTATCAACCAGAATAAGTCAAACAACAAAGAGCTACTTAATACAATGAATAAACAATGAAAGCAAATAAAATCCGAATTAAGAGCTTAACTATATAAAACTGCTCCTACTGAAACTACAAAAGGTTAAAAGATTATTTGCCAGCATCGCAGAAGATTCCTTCAAGATTATAGTGCTCACAAGGATTTCCCAATAGTCAGACTTAAGACAAGACATGCTCCTTGATAATGATTTAAATGTTAGTCACACAAAACATCTACTCATTTGATTGCAAACGAGTTTTTCCCAACCTTTAACACTCATCAGGTGCATATACACAATACAACAGCTGTAGTTATGCTATTACTCAAATCTTAATAAGCACTGTTTAAACCTTCAGTGACAGTAAAAATGTAGCCTGAAGATCCCATCCATGAATTCTAGTCCTGCAGTCTACATCATCCTGTTTCCACGCAAGGTTCATTTAAACCATTCTCACTGACATCTCTTGCAGCCTAACCCTATGATGAGGCTCAGAATCAACATGTAATTCTTATCTTCCTAGACTTGTCAATCTCCCAAGACTACCAGCAATGCTTCTTTTCCAGAAATACTCTCCCTGACTTCCTTGGCATCGTTGCTCTCATGATTCATCCCTTATCATTCTAATTGTTCTTTCAGTATATCCTTCTGAAGCAAACTCCTCATTCACCTGTACTATTTTATGAACCATTTAACAGGTTTCTGTTGTGCATCCCTTTCCATTCTTCTTCACTCTATCCAAGGCCAGGATTCAAATTCAACTATGAACTCCCTGCCACTAATCAGAAACATCCTTTCTACTCCCTGTCTCCTGTGCTTGTCCAAGTCAACATCCCAGCTTACATCTCTCTTTCCCCATACTGACACCTCACTATCAGCTCAGCCTCAGCACAGACAACACATAGGTCTTATCCCTTTTATCATTGCTTCAGTCTCCTTTCCACTAATGCAACTCATGAACTTTCAGGAATCTTAACTAAGTGTTAGCATTCAAACCATGGTTCTCTATAGGTCCTAGAAATAACCTGGTGTTGAGATCCTGGTGATACCCATCACATTATCAAGATACCCCTTTAGTAGCTAAAGTTTTATCCAGTGACCACAGCAGTTCACATCTGAACTAGTGAAGCATCCTTCATCTTTCAAAATCCAGAACTGACCCTCATGAACATTGTTCTCTCAATAGCTTTTTTAGCCCAAGGTCAGATCACACAAGTTCTCCCTTCACTCTCTACTTCGAGACCCTCACTGGTCAATGTCTTCATCCTAAAATTACTAATCAGGATGCAGATGAGGTTAAAGTTTCGATGAACTGTTATATTTTCATCTCTAAACTTCTCTTTACTTGGCCTTGTGGCTGGAAGAGCTCCACAAAGCAGCATCTTCTCTCAGAAAACCTCCTACAAGTTTTTTCATCGTTCCATTAAAAACAAACAAAACTACCAGATGGCTGGGACATCTACACCAGTACACTAAAATTCACTGCACTGATGCCAAATATTCTCCTGTGTCATCACAGATTTGATGTGTCTTCCCTTGCCCTTAAATCATTAAGCATTCTGGGTCAGGAAACCCCTCTTAACCACTCAATTCCGGGATGACTAACTCAGACACGGAACTTGAATAGCCTGTTACTTATAAAAGTGTATTAAGACAATTTCTACTTTACAGTGGCTATGGAAAACATCATACCAGTGATAAGCCCACTCAAGTTATTTTTGTCTTTTTCAAGGCTTCTCAACCTGCTTAAAAATAATCCAAATATTATATCTTATACTCCTATTACAGAGGTTTTCACTGGTAATTGAGTACTCAAGCCAATGCCTATATTTTTCATTTCAACCTATCCTTTCTAAATTTTGTGCACTTGCTGCTGGTATAGGCATCTTTGCAAGGGCTTTTTTTTTTGTTGTTGTTTTGTTGTTTTTTGGGGGGTTTGCTTTGTTTTGGGTTTTTTTGCAATGGTTTCTAGTATTTTAAAGATCTGGTTGTCCCAGGCAACTGAGGAGACACCATTCCACACGTTATGTAATTTTAAAATGACATAAAATTAAGTTCATGGCATTGGAGTTTTTCTGTCATATGGCTGTGTCAGAACTAGCACAGCAATTTTCAAACTGACACCTACAGGTACATTTGTAGTACCAGTAATTATTTACAACCAAGTGTTTTGCACTCAAAATGTGCTTCTCTAATTATATAAGATTTTAATTGATTTTGTCATCTTAAAATTACGTTTCCCTAAATTGTTCACAAGCAAAACCAAAAACACTCCACAAAACCCCAAAACACTATCCTATAATTCCAGCCATAAATTATCCACTTCTTTTAATAATAGTTCAAATTGTAACTCATTTTCAGTTACATACCTCATGTTTCCATACTTTCTCATGATATCTGGTTCTGACACTGTAAAATTTAGGTTCAGTCACATTGTACATTTGACCAAATTTGATCAAAACACTTGAGATGCAACAGCACGAGTGTGCAAACAACAAAGTGGTAACATACCCTGACTGCCCCCCAAAACTACTTCCATTCCAACACAGCATAAACCTATGTACCATAATTTAAGCTCAGTCATACAGTTTTCACAGGAAAAAAAGTTTTTACATCCAGCTAACAGTGACTGCAGGAGAGCCATATAAGCTTTACCTCAGGTTTGAGCACACCCAGGAACAGCAAGCTGCCCTTTGAAACACAATGCAGGATTTGCACACTACATTCTTAACTGCTTTTTAATTTCAAACACTTTTTTTTCCCCCTGCGTAAGTAAAGAATAGCCCAGAAAGAAAACTGCTTGTACTGACTATTTTGAAAAAAAAAAAAAAAATCAGCTACTGGAGTATCATCAATTTTTAATCCTAATACACATAGAAAATTCAGCAACAGAGATGTACTCTAAAAACGGGTCATATAATAAAAAAAAAACCACAAACTTCTGAATGCAATCTAAATATAACATTAACCAAAGTTAACAGATTTCATTTTACCAATGCTAAAGCATTTAATAATAAGAAAACAAGACTACTTTTCCAGAGAATTATTCGAATTACAGGTTTTGAACAATAAGTTTAGCATTAAAATCCTAACCTGCACAAAATTTTTTCATTCCTGTTAAAATGTTATTTTTTCTACGGCTCAAATTTTTTGATCATTGATGTTTTTTAAAAAATACATAATCTACAGTTGTTTTTGTCAACATTTTAACAGATATCTGAGAAGGATAAAAGTAATGTCACAAACATGACAATGTTTCTGACAAACCTGTAGTAATCAATAAACAAAAGGAAATGGAGCCCAAATATTCAGATGAGTAAACTAACAGAAACGTGGAAAAACTTAATTGCTAACTGGAGCGCAGGCTAATAGTTATAGCAAACTTTAACACCATTTGTTCCCTTTTCTTAATTCTAACCTCTAAAACAGTACACACCAGGAATCACAGTACACCAAGACTAGCTTCCCTAAAGAACATTTAATTGGGAAAACATATATGAGCAGCAAGATGCCTCCATGAGGAGAGAAATATAGCAAAATCTGTGATTTATTTTTAGACAAACAAGAGTGAGGAATTGGAAACACCACTGCAGCCAAACAAAACAACAAAATACCATAATGCTACCTTCTACATGAGAACAAAAGCATCAACCACCAACTCCACCCCACCCCCAAGCAGGCTGTTGCTCTCTAACCACAGAGCCAATGCTGTAGACAATGTAATCCCACAGGGAAGACAGAAGGTCACAGACACACTGTGAAATCTTAAAATAAGGTCCACGTTTCAGAAAGACACAGCAGTACTTTAACCAGTCAGAATTTCATTTGGAACAAACAGGTTGAGTATAGAAACAGCTTGTTGTTCTCCTGACTGTCCCTTCCCTCAACACATAGAGGGAGGTCACATGTGCTCAGTGTAGTCCAAAATTAAGGACACGGCGCTTACAACAAGCAGCAGCAATCAAGATGTGGTGACGATGGCAACATGCAATGCAACACTGCATGTGTGATTGCACACTGTATACCAGCACTGGATCTGTTATTATTCATCAGCTGTAGGTGGCTAAAAGGGTGTCACTTATTACAGTGACACATCCTGCAGCTGGCTAGCCATGATTAAGTATTACCCACTGTGGCTGAAAGGGACGGCGACTACCATTCATTATGATCCAGCGTAGCTTAGTGGGGTAGGGACGCTGCCACTCTTCCCTGCACCGCAGTACTTGGAGGAAAGCAGCTAAAACTCAACAAAGCCCCAGGAATGGTATGCAGAGAACCTCGGTCTCCCAGCCCGAGGGAAGGGGTGTCCTGCTTGCAGGGGCAGAGCCCGCCCGCGCTCGGCGCGACCGGGAGCGCTCGGCCGCGGGGTGACAGCGCCGGGCCCGGCCCGTGTGCGAGGGGCGCCGGGGCACCGCGGGGACACCGCGCTCAACTTCCACCATAGCAAGGAAAGCCTTTGTCCGAGTGCTGCCGGTGCGCGGCCGGGGGAGCCGGGGGACCCTCCCGCGGCGGGACGAGCCGGGGCGACCGAGAAGGAGGAACAGCCCATGCCAGCCCCGCGTCCCCTCCCCGCCGGGCTCCGCCGCTCCCCTGGGAGCCCTCAGAGCGGGACCCGCTCGGAGCAGCCGGGATGAGCACTGACCCTGCACGAGTCCCGACCGGCGTGTCCACGCCGGGGAGCAGAGAGCAAAGGGAGCGCCCGGCCCCGCCGTGCCCCCCACGCTGCGGGGCGGCTGGAGAGCGCGGCCGCTTGCCGGCCCGGACCCGGGGCGCCTCCTCCGTGCGCCACCCGGCGGGACCCCAGCCCGCGGGTGGCGCGGCCCGCCCGAGAGGCCGTCCAGAGGGCAGCCCGCCGTGCCCGCGGGCGGCAGGCGAAGCGCGGGCGGGGGGCGCGGCGCAGCCGCGGCGCGGCGGCCCCGGGCGGCGCTGACTCGGGCGGGCGCCGCGAACGCCCCGCACTCACCTGTCACAACAGGCGCCATCTTCCACAACTCTCGCCAAAACTCCTACTCTCGCGAGAGCGCCCCCCTCTCCGCGCCAGGGACCGCGCGTGCGCGGGCCCGCGAGACACGCGCGGGGCGGGGGGGGCGGCGCGCACCGCCCACTGAGCGCCTGGGCCGCTCCTCAGACACAACAGCCCGGGCGTGGGAACCGCGGTGCTCTCGCGAGACTCGCGTGCCGCCGGGCACGGCGCACAGCGCGACAGATCTCGCGAGAGCGGAGCGCGCGGCCGGGGAAGCCGAGGGATTCCTCGGCCCGCTCGCGGGAGGGCCGGGGGGGAGGGACCATTCGGGACACGGGGGGGGGGGGGGGCGGTGCCAGCGCGCGGGGACCGACACACGGACGCGGCTTCCTCCTCCTCCACCCTCGCAGGACGGTGGCGTGGGAGCGCCCGCCTCGTGGTGCCCGCGGGCCCGGCACGTGCGCGGCCTAGGGACACGAGTGAGGGATCGGGATCAGGGAGCCGGCCACGCGGGGCTGGGAAACCGGGGAGCGGGAAAGGACGTCGTTTTCCTCCAAGTGGTGAAAGAGAACTTAGCAGCAGGAGGCCGGGATTTGGAGGCACAGCCCTTAGAAAAGTCTGTCACGTTTCTTACGTAGGAATGTCAACACCGCTTGTTTTAGGAGTCGGTTTTACATTGAAAGCCCAGTTTCATAATATTGTTTTTATCTGCAGCCGAAGTGCGTAAGATGCGTTTGTTCAGCAAACAGGAGCAGTGGCGTGTGCCAGAATTCCGGCCTGCCCAGCGAGCCCGCGGTGACAGAGGGGACAGGAGTCACCTGGAGCTGCCGGGGTGCGCCGGCGTTTGGACAGGGCAGAAAAAGAGACCCTAATTTTAGATTCATTTAACATTAGCGCTTCGGGGGGGGAGAGGGGGGGAGAGGGTCTGATTGTCCATTAGGAGACCATGTTTGAAAATTAATCCTTATACGTCAAGAATTCCGTCCATTCAACCTCTTCCATGTCTTTAGTACATGTCAATCGAACTTCGAGCACAAATGCCACACTGATTTAAAGATTGCTGAGATTACAAAGGCCACACCACTTTTATTGCTTTAGCTCTGCACCTCTGCTGTCTCCCAAATTATGGAAAAAGATAATATTTCAGTAATCCCGTAAATATGAGTTTGAGTTTTTCTCCCACATACTCTTTCCACTGCTAATACTAATTCAATGAATAATGTCTCAGATGAATAAAATCATGTTTTAAGAGACTGCTTGATGACAAAGTTTGCTGTAATTCTACTCACTGTACAAACAGCTATTGTCCCCTGTCATTGAGGGACTTTCCCCATCATGATTTCCCCCTCCCCGTGAGGTGAGGTGCGAGAGGACTTTGATTGCCTCCCTTGTAGGCACAGTTCTCGGCAAAAGCACAATGCATACTGGAATTCCTCTGTATTGTTTGCAAAGAGCAACTCGTAATCCCTTTGGAAATCTCTTTCTAAAAACATCTCTCTCTCTTTTTTTTTTTTGTCTCCCAAGGCTAAAGAATGATCTCAGCTCATGCTAACTCCATTCCATTAGGAGTAGTTTCTGGATATTTGCCATGGACTGTCTCTAGATGGTCATTTTATGGGGCCCCTCTTTTAGTGTGTTTAGTGGAAAAACTAAAAATGCAGCACACAATATTCTGCAGTGTCTAAACTCTTTTAATAGTTTACAAAGAAGGCGCTTTGATTAATAACCAGATTAACTGGGCACTGGAGCAGGTATATTATTTCAAAGAATTAATAATTATAGAAAACATTTTTATCCTTTCCATCACTGACAGCAGTACATTATGAAACAACCAACCATTGATTTTCTTTTTTTTTTTTAAATTATAGACAATCTGCATTTCAAAAGGCCAGGAATACTATTCAAATCAAAAACAATGGCCTGAACTTAATGTGAGTAGCTGATGGAAGAAAAGATAATAAGCCACAGAGGGTTTTTTAATATTGTTTATGCCTTGAATTTTCTTCTTGCTGCTAAAAGTTTGTATTTCACATAGAGTGAGAGCAATTCCTATTGACTTTATTGGAAACTGAAAGCATCTAGTACCTCAGGGAACTAGACCTCGCTTTCTGGCCTGTCATGAGTATAAGCACTTCCAGAGCTGAGATAGAAGAACGAATTTAAATATAAGGTTTGCACCAGTTAAAATTTTGTTGTGCAAATCAGAGGTTTGACTTTTTGACTTAAGCCCAGCCGAGGTTGGCAGAAGTGTTCTGAATCAGGCCCGTCACTTCAGAGACAGTTTGGAGAAGCACAACTTGGAGGTGCCTTTGAAGGACAGGGTTTCGATGCCTCACTTGTCTTCCAAGCAGATGCTCTGCCAGGTGACCCCAGCTAGGTGCTCAGAATCATGAGCCACCTTCAAAAATGGAAGGCTGTTAAAGCAGGAAATTGAGTTTACTCTGTTGAGGGACAGGACAACCTCCAACTTCTTTGTATTCACCAATGCATGCAGATGTGGACAGAGCCCCTTAGCCAATACTAAGTGGATGCAGCTTCACCTGGGAATCCATATGGTTCTCCAGTCCTCTCAGAATCTTGCTTCGTGTGGAAAGAGGAGAAAAGAGAGCGTAGCAAGAACTCACGGAGTCATAAGGGATGAGGCCCTTTATGTGGATGGGGAGGAGGTCTTTTGGCCTGGAGTTTTGTCCCATCGATGGGACAAAACAGAAGCTGCTGACCAGCAGTGCTCAAGCAGCCCAGCTTTGGAGGAGAAGGGCAGGCAGGAGCAGGGAGCACTGGATTGTGAGCTGTAATAACTGGGCTGAAGATTTCAGCAGCTTGTTTGGCCAGTCCAGACCAAACTTTTTTCAGCTCAGCCTTGGCTCTAGGCTTCCACTAAGCTCATTTCTTTGGGCACAGCGCTAGCTCATACTCTTCTCATTTGACGACAGTCTCCTGCCTCACTGGCTTGGAGAAAATGAGAAGACAACAGACCTGCATTCTTTTATGTAGAAGCAGTCCCATGTCTCTTATGTGCTTAGCAAAAGTATGTAAGAGATGGCCAAGGTTACAAGAATCCCATTCTCAGATCAACCTATCTTATAAAAAAAAGGTCACAGTGTGTCTTATGAAATCTCAGCTATTTTAAAATCCAGCGACCTTAAAAAGCATTGCAGGTAGTAGAACCACAGTTATCTGGATCTTCATTATAAGCAGCAGGTTTATCTTGAGATGTTGCAGTTTGTATCTGGTGGTATAAATCACACATTCTAGTGGCAGGTACTGGGATACAACCCTGGTGGAATTTCATAAGTACAGGATGTACAGTGTGGTTCAACTGCGTGTCTGGGAGAGAAAATAAACAGGCAGTTGCCCACAGAACATCTCTAAGATCTGAACTTGGATGCATATGCCAACAAAAGTTATTGCTTAAGCTGTTAGTCGATCAGCTTGATGTCAGAAGTGCCTCTCCTGTTTGAAATTATGTTCAACATAGCTCAGAGAATTTGCAACGTTATCTTGAGGGTGACAGGGAGAAAGAATAGGCTAGTTAGCAGTCTGCAGCAGGAGCGCTGTTAAATAGTTTTTGCTTGTGTGTCATAATCTCAAAGAGGATGGTAAAGCAAAGAAAAATCTGAATCTGCATCTTAATGTGGGCTCAGGTACAAGTGTGGGAGTACCCGAAGGCTACAGTTGGGTTTGGGGCTCCCTGTGGTATTGCCTTGAAAGCAAGTACAGTACCTTCCCAGAGTGTTCTTATAGTGTAAAGACAAGATGCAAGGAGTATAGCAAACAATAGGAAGGAAGAGGGGGAGGGAAGATGAGGTTAACAGTAATAACATCGTGTGGTTATGTAGGTTAACAGTGTGAACAGCTTGATGATTGCTTTACGGAAGTTTTATTTTAAAATACTCTTATTTTAAAATACTTTTATAGAACACCCTGTTAAGACATTTTGCATTGTATTAAATTTTGCTCCTCACCCTACCCCAGAAAAGGATCCACTTATTTTCCATTGGGTTAAATTTCTTGTCTGTCTACATGTAAACTATCCTGCATTCCTCCTTAGTTTTACTGGGCTCTTCAAAGAGCCCATCTCTGAACTTCTCTTATGCAGCAGTGCTCCTCCACTTGCGCACATGATACCTGTTCTCCAGTTAAGCATGACACTGGGTTATTCCCTTAGCCCTGCTCTCTACACACAGCCCTCTGCAGTGGTGGCTGGTGCCATCAGCCTCCACACTCTCAGGGTGCCCCTCAGGTACCACCAGACTTCACTGAATGATCTGGAGAGTAAAATGTCCTGGGGGCTGGCAGAGCCTGCCCACCACACACCAAGTACTGCCAAGCCCCTGCACCCTGGCATTCACAGCGACAGGCACTGGCAGAGGGGGGTTCCCCAGGCACCTCCTTGGTGCTGCTGGGACCCTGGCTGCCATGCTGCCTTCACCTTCTGCCATGGCTAGTGTGTGCACCCACCAAACCAGTTCTAAGATTAAACCATAGTATGCAGGGTTACAGAGTCATTAATTACAAGGAGTGCAGCAGGAGAAACTCTAAAAATCTCCATGCTTCCAGAACATACAGAAGATACAGTGCCTTTTCAGTCTGTCTACTCCCTGTGGGACTGGCTGTGAGCAGAAGACACCAAAGGAAGTTAGTTGCATCGTGTGGAAATCAAGAAGAGAGGAATGACTGAACTAGTTGATTAGACTGTGAATTATCACAAATAATTAATGAAGTAAAAGGAAGATTTAAAGATTATTATATGGCTCCAGATGTTTTATTGATTTTATTCATATATAAGTACAAATTGAATTTGCAATGCTACAGTTCTGAATCAATGTGGAAACAGATGTCTTTGTGGAGAAAAACATTTTAACCAAAGGTGCTGTTGCAGTTTTGTTGTTTTCCTGATGTATATTAGTTCACCATGTACACTGCCAGAGGCGTGCTCACACCCAAGACTGTAATTTGGTGACTGAGTTACAGCTGATTTTTAAAACTAGCCTGCTCTCCCATTCATGAGGCTGCTCTTTGAGAAAATGTATGCTGACATGCTTCACCTCCACTGTAAGTAAAATGCGTTTTTGGAAAACACAAAGAATGCAAACTCATTTGGTTCAACAAAACACGAGAGAAACCCACACTCTTGATTATACACATTTTTCCTACCTGAGGGAATAGTGTAACAGAATAGTACTTAAGGGAATTTCAGACTAACTATAGTAAGGTATAAAAAGCCAACTCATCAGACTACTCTAAAAGAAAACCACAAACTGCACATAACCTCTTGATAAAACTACCACTAAAAACCCATTTGCCATTATAAACTATCCCATTTTATTGTGTACTACAAAAGTCTTTGGCCCAGTCATAACCACATGTCAAATGGGACAGAATGTGGACAGAAATCCTTAACCTGTAATTCTAAATACAAATACGTGCACACAGGAATTCTCACTATGGCTAGAGAGAGGAGTCAGGAAATTAAATGCTTCGCAAGGACTATAAAGGTAGGTACCACATAAATGTGATTTGGAGAATTTAGTGATGGTTAAGCTTCATGCTGGTCCTGCACGATGAAGTTAAGCTAATTTTGTGTGTTTAGGGGCTTCAGACTGTCTGTGGCCTCAGGCTATGAAGATAATACTTGTTTTGGGGCTGTTTCTTTATTTAAAACACTGAGGAAGTTATACACTCCTGAAACAGAAGATTCTTTAATATAGTCTAAAGGCATGGTCAAGGAACACATAATCCTGAAAAATAATTATCTTGTAATACTGCCATGTTGATATCTATTTGGATTATTTCTTTTGTCAAGAACATTTGCACAAATTCTAGTTGTTGTGGACTTAGTCTAATTTTCATACTACTCTCATTTTGAACCTCTCTGTTCTGTAGACCATTTTCCATAATCCTCATCCTGAAAAAAGACACACTATTTCTGGCAGTAATTGTTGAAAATAAATTCCATAAAAATTGCATGAGAATATTCCATTGCTCAGATCCACGGTCGTTGACACCTTTTGAATTTTTTCTTCTCACGGGATTACACATGACCTTTTAATGCTAAAGTTCATTAGTGCTTGGATATCATATTGATGAGCTTCATATAAATGAATGGAAGAACTGATAAGTCATAACTAAGGTAATGAGCTTATAGCTGTTATGGAGGTAACTGAAGACATGTCATGGGTGATAACTAATTAAAGAATTTCTCTGTAATTTCTCTGTAATGTTGTCAGTCTTGATTCGGAATTCACTCTCTCTTCTTTAATCTTAACAAGCAGTATTTCATTTTTAATGTTCCAGACAGCTATATCTTTTTCTAGAAATGCAGATATCCAGACATTCTTATTACTCATGGCTTCATTATCAGTTTGTTTTTCAGCTGATTACTGGCACTGACCTTGCCAAGAGCTAAGCACATGCATAATTTTACTAGTGCGATTAGGCTCATTAAAGCTAATGGGATTAGTCAAGAAAGTAAAGCTACTTCTGTTTAAGTGTTTGTTGTTTGAGGTAGTGCAGCCAGAAGCAAGATCATGAAAGTCTAGAAAGAATTTGTACTGAACAATAATTTTCATTAAAAATGATACAAAGAGAAATTCAAACATTTTTCCCTTGACCCAACCCTGATGGGGGATGAACAGAAGGTTGGTTTACACTGGAGGTGAACAGGGATTTCCTTTCATTGTTTTTTTCTTTAGGAGATGGGGACTTATCAAAACTGAAGCTGGTCTCAGCAAACTTTACAAGGTCACTTCTTAAGTCTAGGATGAAATTTCTAAATGAAAGATCATGAGACATATGCATCTCAGCCATCAGCCCAGCAATAGAGGCTGACTGTAACCTAACAGCAATGTCGTGATGCTGTGACCTGGGAGATTTCACCCCAGGAAAATTTCATTAATGTGGGGAGTTTGAGAGGGACAAACCCAGAACAGGTTTCCCCTGCACAGGAGGAGAGAGACTGCTCTGAATTAAACAACGTAAAGGTGTCCGCTCTCGCAAAGGAACGGTCTGACAGCTTGGATGTGGACGTAGGTTGGGGGTCTTGTGTGTGAAATCCTCAAGAGGTGCTTATGCTGTTATAGAGTGGGGAAAAAGTCTAAAGCATTTCCTTGCCATTACTCCTACGCTACCTTTGTTCCTCATTTCCAGGACTGCAAGTCTGCCGTTCTTTGACCTGCCAGCTGAAAGCCTGGCAGAAGCATTATAGTAGAAGAAATACAATGTTTAGAGTGCAGCTGGTTTTCAGCCCCTTTCTTTGACAGCCAGGGCTGGGAGGGGAGGGGCACAGAGCAGTTATTCCATCCATCCCAAGGAACTTCCCTTCTGGACCGTCAGGACAATTTTATGGCGACTGGTAACACAGGCCAGACACACAGTGGATGATTATTAACTTCAACATGCTATAATTTGTCATTTTTGACCTCTAATGAGACACCTCATATACAATGAATTATAAAAAATCCGGCTTCTTACTTACAAAATCGAATGCAAACTGCTCTGCTATCATTCTGAAGCAATAAATTTCCTATGGCCTGGGTGAAAACATCACTTGTGGATTTTCACACATTTTATACCTTCCTTTCAAAACAAACACTCATTTTGGTCTCTGATAAATACAAAAGACAAGTAAAATTTATTAATCCAACAGAGCGGCTATTTGTACTCTAAAAGTTAAAATTCTTAATTAATACTGACTTTTGTACCCTGACTTTTTCTGTGCAGAGGTTAAAAACCAGCAAATCCACCACTAAGTCTAATATCGGGGTGGTAGGTATTTTTAACTTTTACTCACTTTTCTCTAGGAAAGCAACTGATCTATGCCCCAAGGCCCACAAATTTATTAACATTGGAAAGAGCCATGTGGTGTTCATATAGTGTTTAATCTCAGTGAAGTCTCAGCGCCCAAGGTTTCCTGATTAATGGCAGGGGAGGAAGACTGGAGTGACAGTTAGGGGTTGGCCAGCCCTACTGTATATACAGCTGTTGCTGTGCAGGGGAGGGAAACGCAGGGTCTGGCTGTCTGTTCCAAACAAAAAGAAATGGCACATGCTATTACTTCCAGATCATTGCAGTCTCTGCACCACCATCTGCTGGGGGTCAGAGCAGTTGTCCGGGTCGGCGTCAGTCATGCACAAACTCAATGCCTTCCACGGAGCTGCTCCCAGCAGTACATATTTACAAGAACAATAAAGCGAACCTGCTCCCCGGACACAGGCACCACAATGCTCCGTCACATTCGGAACAAAGGGGCACAACGAAAGTTGATATGCATTACAAAGGAGGTTCTCGGGGATCACAGCTTTGTGATTTCAGGCTGTAACACAAATTGAGGGGAAGAAAAACTGTCACCAATAAGCCCAGACCTAGTGATCATTGTATTTGTAATTGACGCAGCATCTCTGAAAGGGTGCCTGGGTCTCTGTTTCCTCTCTTCCTATTGTCAAAGTCCTCTCTAGAAGATAGTTAAATGGGAAGAGCTCAGACGATAAATCTTGAAAACTTGGATATGTTATCCCATAACAGCAGCAAGATGATCTCTGCTGCTTACCCTAGCTTGTCCGTGCAGATCACTTTTTCTGGGGCTTATGCCATGTGCTGGAGTGAGGTGTGGAGAGGCCTGACTGACGTAAACTGAACAGTTCCTGGAAACCGGATGAGTACAACTGTGTCACTGTGATGTTGAAACCAAATGAGCAGTTTTAGCATTTCTTCGGCCTGAAAAACAGCTAGTGAGTAATTAATTTCTCCTGCTAAAAAGGGCCGCTTCAACATCAGGCGTTACTGCAGGATGGTGCAAACCTTTCACTTAGTGCTGTCCTGCACCCTTGGCTGAACATACGCACACAGGCACGACATCCTTGGTGCCTAGAACTGGATCTGGGTTTCCTGGCAGTACATTAAGTTGTAGAAGTAAAGCATAATCCTTCTTTTTGATCTGAGCTAGCTTGCTTGGTGCAGGACTAAGTCCAGTGTTTCAGTGCTGCATAAAAATGGAAGCAGGGGAGCAATGGAGCTCAGTGCAGAGGCATCTGCATTGTTTGGGACAAACTCAGCAGTATTCAGCTGAGTTTATCAGTTTGGTCTCAGCATCAGCACTGTTAAAACAGGCAGCAGTGCCAGCATGGGGTGAGAGGAATAGGCAGCAGCCCTGGAAGGCTATGAAAAGGGCAGGTGGAGCTGGACCCAGAACACTTCTTAAGTGAGGCTCATTGCCAAATAGTTAGAAACTGTGCTGTACTAGCAAAAACACACAAAGGACTGCTGTAGTCCCTGCCTCACATAGCTACAGTGTCTATCACAGCCCTACCACATACATAATCTTTGACATTTCTTCTGATAATTAGTGGTTTTGGTATAAGTAAACACAGTCTTGTTAGGTCCTATGCTCAGTTGCTTTTTACTAAGCACAAAACTCATCATTTTTGCATAAAACCTCTCCAATCTGTGTAACATTTGACAGCTTTCTCGGATGATTTGCCTGAAATATGATATGGAAGAGGAGACCTCCAGGTAGTTGCACGCACATGTCTTCCAGACTCCACCTCCCTGGCCTCACTGGCACCAGGACACCCCAGCTGCTGGAGCCGCAGAGCTGGTTCTGGAGCCTGCGGGGGCATGCAGAGCAGTCTTTGCCTGTTTGCTTGGAAAACCTCACCAGGCTCAGTTATGTATTGGTACTTGGAGGACACTTACCCTGAGCCATTCATCATGGAGCTGAACTCTACAGGTTTGTACTGCAACCAGGCAGCCTTTCAGCATCAGGTTAGAACTAAAAGAAGGAATTTTTTTTTACAGTCTGGTCCTGTGGAACTGAATTTGAAGCAAAAAGTTCCTCTGTTCAGGAGATATTTTACAGGTCTTGTGTTTACTAACAAATGTAAATGCAAGG
Source organism: Manacus vitellinus (assembly GCF_001715985.3). NCBI lineage: Eukaryota > Metazoa > Chordata > Aves > Passeriformes > Pipridae > Manacus > Manacus vitellinus. The sequence goes on along the minus strand of NW_021938789.1, from coordinate 12,989,914 downwards.
ATAGATACATTCTGCCTAATAAAATAATTTTCTGATAAAAATAAAGCTTTTAATGAGCAATTGAACAACTGTGTTGGTATTCTCATTCTATGGCATGTTCCCTCCGAACCATGCTCTTGTTGGTGGAATACTCCCTCCTCTTCAATCATATTGTGGCACACTTAAATTCTGCCCTGGATAAACCATATTTTTATCTTCCATTTTTAAGTTCTGTCATTGCACGAACAAAAGAGTTCAGCTTATTTTTCCTAATTACCTAGATGAAATGAATATATACAGCATCTAGCCCAATGGGTATTCAGTTATGCACACAGCTTAGGAGTCTAATTTTGAAACTCCACAGCATCTAGGGGCTGCACTGGAAGCTTTTTGTTTAAGTCCTTCAGTGGGAGATGAGCTGTTGGAAAATCTAGCCCAGAATAAGAGTTTTACTTTTTATATTGCCTCTTTTGTTTCATCAACATCACCCTTTATTTCTGAGGCTGTAGATATGTTTTTATAAAGACCAGTTCTGCAAGTTACCAGATCTCTGGGCAACACAAATTCAGTCCAGATCAGTGTTGTTGAATCACACAGCACACATAATACATACACATAATGGCTGTTTGTGCCAGCTGTATTCTCTATGCTGCATCAATGACAACTATGGGAGAAAAAGTGTTATTTGATCAAACTCAAAAGTGCACAGAGGGAAGGTCTGGCCTTTTTGAAAAAATTTAATCTTTTACCTTAAGCTGTACCAGTTGAGCACATTGCATCAAGAGATGGTGACGTTTTTGATCCGGGATTAACTGCTGTAACTTTGGATTTACTGCCTGGTGGAGCCTTGGCCTGATTTTTACCCCCAGACCACTTACATACTGTTTCTTAGCATATATGCCTTGAACTCATTTTCAAATCTACTAACTGTCTTGTTCCAAATCTGTTCTTTGAATTGGATTTGCAGTAACATCTGCCAGTTTCTAATGCCTAATGGCCAAATAAATGACCATTAGGAAATAAAGGATTCATAAAATACAATTATGTATTTTTATGAAAGCAATGTTTTAGTGATTTACCGCTGGCCTAGGGCATGCATATGGTTATTATGGACTTGTGTTGCTTTTGTCCTCCATCCCTTCTTACTGCTTGCTTTATCCATTTACAGCATTGTATTTTAGCCCCTAGAATTTGCCTGATCAAAGAAGTCTTTGCAGTGGTATTTCCTAAACATGATACGGGAGGTTCACCAAATATATTGGAGATGCTTAAAACTTCATGAGGGAGTAAAAGCTTTCAATATTTAAATAGGTTCCCATTGTTTACAGTGTTACTTTTTGTTGTTATAGAAATCCTCTGTTATAGAATTCCTTCAGGAATCCAAAAGGATTATTGAAAGGGTTGTCTCGCTTTAATAAACTCAGGAAACCTTTTTCCCTTATGTTGTTGATATTAGTCTGTTTTACTTGCACATTTTAAGCCATTGTACTGGGTTAGTGACTGAGTAGCATCTCACTGAACAACAGAACTATGCTTGCTCAGGTTAAATACTGATGCAAAAGTAGCACAAGAGAAAAATGTTGTCTTTAAGGTCTGGCTAAGAAACTCTGGCTAAGATGGAGTAGTGGACTGGAAAGACATGTGACAGAGAGAGAAATCACAGAAGTTAAAAGAAAAATTGGTAGAAAGGCAAAGGGAGAGGCTATTGCTTCGGTAAATAGAAAGAGGGATGGCTGAGCAGACAGATCAAATTGCTCCCCAACTCTGTTCTGGCACTTGCGGATCTATTGAAAACAGGCCAGAAGGACATGCTGAATTTGTTGCTCCCGTGTGCCAGCCTTTTCTGCAGCAGCAAGAGAAACCAATCAGTGCTGCTTCAAAAGCAGCTGGAAACTGAGAAAACCCTGGTCCCCCGCTGCCTGGCAAGCAGCAGTACAGGGTCTTCTCAGTTTCCAGCCACTACAGAGGCTCCATTGACAAAATGTGTGGAGCATTTGAAGGAGCACAATGTGACAATGAAAGAACCTGAGGAAGACAAAACAAGGGGGGGGAAGAGGAAGGGAGGAGAATTAAATGAGAATGAGGGAGCAACTGAAAACAGAAAGACAAAAATCAAAAGAAAAATATGCTAATCACTGCAAAGAGTGTGATACAAATAAATCATCCTTGTCATATTTGACACCTCTGCACTGCTTTATCAAAGAATATAGTTGCAATAGCAAGACTAGAGAAAACAAGGTAAGACTTTACTAATATTTGTTCTCACTGCCTATCTCAGATACAGACATATTGACTTCAGTCCCCTACTTTCCCAAACACTGTGATGAAGTACAGAGTGACTGGAAGACGCCAGGTCCCTCACTGGGGACCATGTTGTGCTGTGAACAGATGGTTCACGCCCCCATCCTCTGCTTCTGAGAGAAGCAGAAAGAGTTAAAGAACCCCTGGAAGCCAGGAGGATGGTGTGTCTTACTACTGCTCAGAACAACCAGGAGAGAACACAAATGCTGCCTGAAACAAAGCCATGGAGCTGGCTCATTTTCTCCTTTCCCTTGTATTTCATTGCATCAGCTATGAGAAGGCATAACAGGGTATCACTGATGGCTCAGAGCAAAGCAGCATGGCTAGGTTTTATTTCCTTTACCATTGTCTGCCTGGTCATGTGGTAGGATGTCTGAGAGGGGCACCAAGAGCTCAGGGGATGTGCCTGTGGTATGTTATTCTCCCAGCTGTCCTGCTTGCGGTGCTTGTTCAGGATGAAGAGAGATCTGGGGGGTCTGAGAACTGGATTTAGTTGCAAAACAACTAAACTGGAAGGGGCTCCCCAAATGTCCTCAACGTGGCTCATGGACTTTTAGTCCATAGGTCCAACTTGAACTCCTTCAGATTAAAATCCCCTGAAACACACATGGGGTGAACACAGTAGGATCTTCTGCACCAACTGTTTCACTCCAGATATCTGCTCTTACTTGGAATAACTCAGCAAAGTAACATGCAAAAGTTAATATTGCTTGGGAGAGAGCACTGGCATCTACAGATTTTCTGGGAATTCTTGGTACATTCTGAAAGGTCAGAGACATGCACCATAAAAATTGAGATAGAAGAATAGAAATGCTGCTGTTAGTTTCAAGAGGCAATGTCAGCCAGAAATGAGGAGGGGGTAAATTCTGTATGCCCAAGTTGGAAGTGGGTAAGCTCAGTTTATGTGCATTTGCCTTTGAGCACCCCGCTGTCATCATCTTAAATGAGTTTTTCTTTTTAAGCAAAGGAAGGCCCCTGTCTTGATGACAGAGGTTTTGCAGTTAATAAGGCCTTCTTAAAAAATTCTCATTTATCATTCAGGTTTAAAATAAAATGCTTCCATTTGCTCTGGTAACTTGACAGTTACTTTCAGTCTTGAGAAATTATTCCTGTAAAGTAGTTACTGCTTAGATCAAAAAAATAATCTGTTTCTCCAAAGCAAACTTAATTTGAGCATGATCCATGGAATCTACATAATCCCCAGTTTTTAGATTAGTGATCAATTTGTATTTCTCTGTAGGAATAGTAGATAATGTAGAATGGAACTGATTTTCTTGTGATATTTTTATTAGTGAGTTCTCATGTGTTATAATTTTGAAAGAACCTACAGAGGCTTTAGCAGTTGTAAAATGAGACCACCATCACGTCTGATCAGAATTCCCCCACTGTGTACTAGTTTAAGAATGAGATATTGTTTTCTTTATTATTTCATCTGTTCAGTTCACAGATAGAGGATCTAAATTGGTTCTGTATTTTCAAATACACTACTATTTCAGAATGTTTTCATCTGACTATAAGTTAATTTAAAGCAAAGGTATCTTGCTTCATCTGTAAAATCTTAGCTGTGCATTTTATGGCATAGGAGGAGGTGACAGCAAGGGATGTAGAGGAACTACCGTCATGATAAGCAAACATGTAGAGATACCTCTGAAAATATTGTGCAAAAACCTATCTGATACTTTTTGTGATTTTGTTTTTTCTTTTTTGTGTTTGTCTCATGAGCTGGCTACATTAACGAGTAATTCATCATAACAGAAACAGATCACCATATTGAAGTAGTTAGTGCTCAGAATCAACTTGTTTGTTATAAACATTTCAAAGATTTGAACTTCAGGCTACCTTTAACTCAATCCCTTGGATTGGCTCTTCTCACCATGCAGGCTGCCCAAACCCAAAGGCCCACTGGTTGGTTTGGACTCTTAATGTCCCTGCTAGAGCGCACTTCATGTGCACTGAGCAGAGCTTCTGAGTTAGTTCCCTGCAAAGGGAATGCTTTTTGCACCAAAACTGCTCTGTGAACTGAGCCAACGTGCAGTAAATGGAAACAGTCAGGGGGTGGGATTTGTGACAAAACTGCATCGGTGCTCTGAACCAAAATGCTGATATATAGGCAACCATATACATTTTTGTGGCTTTGGGAAGGCACTGCATATTTTTCTCTAGTGTGCAAACCCAGCAACCTCTGGTAAGTTCTGAGTGTTTAATGATGCAAAGACCAAAACAAGCTACACTGAATTGTTATGTAAGCAGAGAAATCCTTATATATGTACTTTACGTGTAACTCAGAAGAGCAGACTTTATCAAGTGATACCAATTGTGGTCCTCACATAAACAATGTGAAAAACTGTTTTCTAGCTGCCTGATGAAATAGATGCAATGTAAATTGAAGAAGTTTTACTTCAATTCTCAAAAAAGAGAAAGTGATGGGTTTTCCAAATCAGGAAAAGAGCCTAATTGTCTGTGATCAAAGAAGGCCTTGCTTTACATAGGGTTTCATGAGAATGCATAAGGAGTGAAGGAAAAAAGAGTTGGAATCGTGTAGGCTTCGTTTAAAGCAATGGGATTGAAAATTCAATCATTTAAATGTTGGATATTAAAATAAATTAATAAGTTTCTTCTCAGCTGAAAAACCCCACAATACTGATTACCTCCCCTAGCTGACAAACTTTGCACAGTCTGCAGGAAAAAGGACACAGATGTGCTAACCTGAAATGCAGATACTTGGGGTCTTTAAGCAACTGATATTTAAAACTTCACCCACGTTAAAAGTTTTGTTTTGCTGCTAGAATCAACCCTTCTCTTTTAATATCTCAGCTTGTATCTTAGACTTCTCTTTTCACTTAAGTTTTAAGCAATGTGTACAGCACATAAATGTACTTCAGCATCTGAACAAAAAAGAACATTTTCTTTCCAACTCACTTATTTTGATAGTTTATCTTGAAAAGCAAGTTGATACATTCTAAAGCTCCATGAAAAGCCACCTCTGTCTTCTCCTTCCACATTTATCAAGTAAAAAGCTAACCAAAGGCATTCAGTACAAACCTGAAAAAAAGTAGTTAACTTTCATTTGTTCTCACTCCCCTCTACCAGAGACAATACAAATAACATTAGAAATGCAGATATCCTATAGTACATTGATGTATTGATGATATCAGAAGTTCTGCATGCTAATTTTGATTTTGTCAGTCATTTCAGCTTTATTCAAGTCATTACTATGCGAAGCTTCCCTCCTGAGCAAAGAAATACTAATGCTTTGAAGAGCAGAAGAAAGCAGAAGAAAGAGTTCAACACCTAACACTTTGCCTTTCAGATTTATAGTTTATTTGTTTCAGTGAATCATTATTTTGCTCTTAAAATACTGCTCTGAATTTTGTCTACTACTGCTGGCTAACTTTTTGCACTGAATGTTTTGATTTTGATTAGTCACATTCATTTTTGTAATTTCAATTCCTTGTCTGGATTGCCAGAGCTCAGGCAAGTTTCTTGTGCAGCTGCTGGTATGAGTACAAAATCTGATTTCAATTAATTCTTGTGTATATGTTTTTTGCATTTGTTCTCAACAAATGATCAGGCACATTTTGAGTGAATGCATGTTTCCAGTAAGCCAATAGAAGGGAATGTAAAGTGAATGGTAAAAAGCATGTGATTGCTAAAAAAGAGAATTCCTTCAGTAGTGTATTCCAGTGGCTTTGTGCTAATGCTCTTGAATTTCTTCCACTGCAGTCTGATCCATAAAGGGATTCGGTTACTTAAAATAGCAATTATGTCTCTTAGTATGTGCTGTTAGAACTTCATCTCAGCTTCCATATACGTTTAATAGAGAATACCATATTTACACCACAGATTATACTCACAACCTGCCTTTCAAGCTGTTTTGCTACCTGAAAGGGAGTGGTGGCACCAGAAACCCTGGGCACTGCAAGAAATTCAAGCAAATGCACTCTGCTGCCATGGACATGCCTGAGCTCACAGCCTCCTTATTCTGACCTGGAGGCTCCCTTGGCACCTGTGGTTGTGCATTTGCCCGTATTCAGAGCTGTGTCTGTTGGTTTGCAGGTTACTGCTGTCGAGACCTGACTGATGCACCAGCTCTGGTGCAATGACACTGAGGTTCTCCTGAGGACTGTGTTTGGTGTGCGCAGCAGGAGCAGGAAAGATTTCTCTTTGTAAAAGGCTGCCATCCACTTTTGTGCAATATCCAGTTTGGTCCAGATCCCTGCCAATAATATTTTGAGGATAGTGTCCGAAGCTGTACTTTTTCTATCCCAAGATGAGAGACTAAGTTTGTCCAGAGAGCTGGGAGATGCTGCTTCCCAGGGAGCCATGATGCTGTCAGTCAGCTGTGACTCCAAACTCCTGGTACGTCACACCCTAATTAAAAACAGCTTCAAGAATGTGCTTCTCACTCATGCCTTGAAATGTTATTTTAGTTTAGGAAACTTTTAGACACAGCCACGTTCAGCTTCTCTCTGATTCTGAGAGGACTCAAACCTACATTCTCCACTTCCTAGACATCCTCTGCTTCTGGGCACCTTATCTACCTTTTTGCACCAGAAGTGTATTTGTTTCCTGATAAGAAGATTCTTTTGTAAAGTTTTCCACCTCAGTTTTGCAGAACCAAAATTTTCCCAATAGTCAGACACTACGGATTTCATTAGATTTAGTTTTTAATCTGAACTCAAGATGGTCCATAGGGGTAGATAAGGTCTCAGTTCAGTCAGATAAAACACCAGGAGCTTCATCTCCAAGGTGTTTGTGATTTCCTTCTTTTAATGAAACACAAAAAATGTAAAGAATCTCCCATTCCACCCCAGATTTATGGCAAGTCCAGCTGCAGGAGTTATTATAACTGCATTTCTCAAACAGACATATTTTTAAAATTTTAGCAGACTTTAAAATTTTAATTTGGTCAGCTTTTAAAAATTTTGTCTCTAAAGAAAGCTTGCAGGACTCCTGAGTAATTATTAATGGGTCACCTGGTAAATCATGGAGATCAATACTTCTTATTTACGTCCCTACTCCATTACGTCCCTACTACAAGTGAGTATACAGGCAGCTCAGGCTTTTACTTTAGCACAGTCCATACAGATTAATTAAAAAACAGGCCCAACACAAACTATGCCAAAAGAAAAAGTCCAAAGCACGAAAAGAAGCCAGAAAAAGAATTACATCATTTCCTTGTATCTTCCCTAAGGACAAGAAATTGGAGAGTATGAGTCAGTCTAAAGACATTAAATAAAACCAGCCCAGCTTTTAGTGACTTTTCCTTGTTCTTACCTTCTGGAGCAGAGCAGGCCGTCAGGAACAACCCGGAGAAATCTGACTGCCTAACAGGTTTTAAAATAGGAATGAAGTTGTACTTGTGGATGGCTTGGCTTTATGATTTGTGACAAGATATAGAGACTAGGAAAAGTGGATTTGAATACGGGGCAGCGTGGCCTTGTGGACATCATATCTACTGCTGCCTACAGTCAACTACAAAGTAGATGTGCTCTACAACTAGTGAGTGAAATATTTTCAAAGCTCTCTGTTAACGAGAAGAACACACATTGCATGTCCTTTTGGATGCGCAAGCCTCTTCTTTGTACCTTTGCTTTCCAGTCTGCAATACAGAGGTGCTGTAAGGATGAAGCAATGGATGACTTATAATTATTTTCTTGGTACAGGGACAGTACGTTTTGTCCATGACTTACCACTTTGGCATATCACTTGGCCATCTACTTGTTTTGCTCTCTATCCAACATTACAGTTTCAAATACTCTGGGAAATTATATTTAATAATAAAACATATTTTCCTGCTTAATAGTTCAGTCAGTGAGAATCATCTGGAACATTAATGAGCTTCCTACTGTGTCAAAATGGTGTTGTTCACTTCTGCTTAAATAATGCTCAAGATAACGAAGGATTAGCTATTTGAGCCACGAGTTCATTTAACATCATCATTCACACTTCCTTTAAAATCAAGGATATTCATGAAGTCAGTGTCTCTAAAGACACTCAGACATAATTCTGTGTTGTTTACATTGGTGAACAAAACAATAAAGGCAACACAACTCTCTGATACCAGTGGAATCTTTCAGTGATCAAACCTGGTAAGGGCCAGGACTACCCTGGAGCCTCCCAGGTCAGAGTTTACAGGGCAGAAGGCTTAGTTACTCGACTCAAGATTCATTGTCCCCTAGTTCCTCAGATTTCATTTCAGAGGAAGAAGACTGGGGGTGTCATTTTGCCCATATTTTTGTAACTTTATTTTTTTTCTGCTTTTCACCAGTAATTTCTAGTCTCTTCTGTCTTTTTATATCATGTTCTGTCCCTACTCCAAATAGCTAGTCTGGCAAGCAAAAGGGCATTTAAAGGTCTTCGGCCAAGTTAAGAGCGTGTGTAGAACTGATGGAGGACTTGAGATGAGAAGGTGGGAGAGGCCTACCTGGCAATATACATAAAAATTTCTTTTAATAGTTTAGAGCCCAAACCCCCTGAGATTCATTGGACTGTATCACAGTTTCAGTTCTCATTTAAAAATAAGTCCCTCTGAAGAAATACTGGTGCCTATACTGGTGCCTGTGTGGACAATCTCAAACAATAGCTGTGAGAAATGCTAATGTGCATCATAAAGTTCAGAAGTGTTCAGTAGCTTCAGAGCTCCCTGACAACTTTATTAAATGGCCTCATGTACCAGGACAAGAAAAATGTGAAGACTTTATTAGACCCTCCAAAACACTGGCTTTTGCAATAATGATCTCTTTGCCTCTGTCAGCCTATGAGGGGCAAATGGGAATGAACCATGGGATGGGTGTAAGAAGCCAGGAGCATGCAATCTCCATGTCATGCTGTGCCTTGGGCAGAAGCTTGCAGTCATCTGACCCTGTCCTCAGCATCTGTTTCCCCGAATTCCATGCTGTTTTTATGTTCTGCAAATGCAAATTTGCCCTATGACAGAATGAGTCCTACGTCTGATAGAGAAGATTTCGCCATCCCGTATTGTGTGTGTGCTTTATGCTGCAGGTTCTACGTAAGCCTGAGAAAAACCTTCTGATGTGTACTACTGATTGTTTACATATGTTATCAGACAGAAAAAAAACAGGAAAGGAAAGCTGGCAGCTTATGTTGCCAAGAGACCTGGCAGTGGCTAGAATCACATTTCGATCATTTCCAGTCAATAGACTTTGTTTTCATTTAAAAAAAAAAATCCTTCCTAGAAAGTTGCTGCACTATTCTTTTTACTCTGTTACAATCAGTCCAGAGGAATACTTGCAATGGCTCCTGTCCTTACAACCAAAGCAGGCAACATCAGGAGATGCTTTCAGACAAAAAGTGCAAGGTGTAGTAAGATACTGTGTTTTACCCAAGTTCAAAATATGCAGTGCTGTTTGGAGCTGTGAACATGCTTCTGTTTGATAAAGGCCTTTTAATGATAATGAAGTCAGGGACTTGTGATGCAAATAGAAATCTACACCAAAAGAGGAAGATAAAGTTTGGGACCTGGGCATATCTTTCATATTCAAGTCAAGATCAGTGATTGGGATAAAAAGTACAAGCGCTGGAGGGTGGTACTCCAGCTCCCTGTATCTAAGAATCACCTGTGCCAGAATGGTTCCTTGGACAGCTAAGTCAGAAGAGCTCATGGCTTCTCTGAAACAAAATGATAGAGGGAATAGATACCAAAGCAAGTATAATTAGCGTCTAAGTTAGTGTGTTTAAATCTGTTTTGTATCAACTATTCTGTGGGCATTCACATGTCCAGGTGATACTGGAAACTTTGTTAGGGTGAAATAAAAGTTGCAAACTTACATTACCATCTCAAGTACTACAATCCCAGCTAGTCCAGGCCCAAGCCTTGGGAGTCCTTTACTATCAATACAAGGCTGCTCTCATGGGGTTAAACATTTGGGGACTCAAAACTGCAGTTTTTGAAAATGCTGACTCGTTTTAAAATAACAACCTTAATGGCCTTTCTGCCTGAAAAGATACAACATAAACAAAAACAAAATGTAAACTTCAATATCAGCATAAATATTAGACAGTCATACTAGCATCCTCCAGAGAGAAAAAAAAAGAAGTTCAAATGCAAGCAATCACAGTGATAAAGAGGTCTAGCATGAATTCTATGTAAGAAGATGCAATGTTATTGGCATCAGTGTTTTTTCTGACATCTTAGTCATCAGAAGCATAAGGATGGCAGAGGCAATGCTACAGAGGAAGTAGGGCAGTGATAAATGCACTTTGCATCCAACATCAGATTCCAAAACAGAAGGATTATTTTCTGTACACACACAGAAAAGTGCCAAAAGCTATTTGCTTTTGACATCTAAATGAGACATTGAGGAGACTAAAGTTAGCATCCTAGTTTTACTGTGGCATCCCTAGAGAAGGGAAGATCAAATAGCATCTATGACATGCTGAAGTAGCCTATAGGTTACAGCACACGCTCCTTCCCTTTGTCCTCCACGGTCACTTGGAAGTCACACGACACAGGGTCATGTCAGAGACTCTGGATGTTAAGTCACATGCTCCAGTGCACCAATGCAAGGCATAAAAAGTTGTCAATGATACAGGAAAAACAAAGTAATGTTTGTAGGCTGAGATGTCAAGGAAAACCACAGCTGAAAAGGAAACAAAAAAAAGTTATGCTATGCAGTCAGAATTTGGTGGAAGCTATCAGCTTCTGCTGTGGTTTTCTTGTGAGAGGGACAAAGATGTTTTCTGCTAAAGGCTGACAATGGTAGGACACTGGTGTGCAGAAATTTCATATCTGGAGGTATTCCAGACCAACAGAAGTGGAAAAGAAAACAACCTTGAAATAAATGGACTTCTGTGCCCAAATCTTCATCCAAAAGATCTAATCCTGCTCTGAGCTACTTCAGACAGCAACAGTCCTTGGTGCCAGAGTCCCAAACATACCCCTGTCTGTGAACTTTTTACAGGTTTAGGAGTAAAGGGAAAGGTTGGATGAGCTAATTCTGGCTGAGGTTATCATGGTTCCCTGATGCAGGCTGACTTGAAATATTTTTGAACCTAGCTCTTCTGCAAGAACTGTCTGACTTCTTTCCAGGAGAAGAGTGAAAGTGGACCAGCACTGTTAATAATTTTACAGAAATCCATCATCTACCTTGATTTCACACTCATGACTCCTGAAAATGTCAGATAGGCTGTGGCTCAGTGCCAGCATATGATAGTGACAGCAAGAACTCCTTTCCACTAGTTTCTTTAATTCACTATTTCCCTTACAGATCTGAGAAAAGATGAATCAAAACTAATTGCTTGCTTAAAAAGTAATACTGACTTACTCATTAAACCTTGTTGAGGCACTGGGTGCAGGCACTTAAATAATCTGGAAAATATGAAAAGAACTTGGCTAGGGAATCAAAACAGAACTGATACATGGTAATGGCAAAAACAGAAGTAGAAGCTATATAATAAAGGCAAATTCCTATTGAATGCCTCTTTGTCTTGCTTTAAAGAAATACAGAGAAGCACTCAAGTTGTACAGATAACTAGCCAGTGTTTCTCACTGCCAAGCTCAAGGAAAGAAGGAAATGCTTCAAGGGTTAGTTCCTGACTATATGGAATATTGCTGAACTGAAAGCAGTCAGCTGGAGTTCATTCTGATAGTCCCACAAACCATTTTATCACAAAAATGTACTGTAATCAGTAATAAGCAGTCACAGTATTTTCCCACCACTTTTGTGCTTTATAGGCATGTAGGGAAAGGGGGAGAGAGACTACAGTGTGGGGTTCATGCTGCATGTGAATAATGTGTCTTGTGGAAAGAGAAAAATAAAGAACTATGGTTGCATGTGAACTTCAGCTCTTCCTCCTTCTTACTGATTATTTGTTCTGTCAGTTAGGGCAGTGTTGTTTGCATAGTTGTTCATATACTGCATTGAATGAATAAAGATGAGTCAATAAACTGATGGATGTTACATTCTGTAATGTCTTTGCATCTGCTTCCACTGCTACACTACCAGATGGAGAGAGACTCTAGAAGCATCAGTCCTGCTTCACAGGCTGATCACTAGTTTGGTGAGGACAGAATTTGTCCTATTTAGAGGAGTAGGAAGTTAGAACCAGCAGAGTATTATACCTTCAGAGAAACTGATATTGGCTACTTTCAGAGATAAGAGTATTGACTTGGCCTTCAACCAAGACCTACAAGAATGCAGTTTTAAGGTCTATTTTCTCTTTATGGTGAAGTTTCTGTCTAGGAGTCCATGGTCCTGGAACCCACAGTTCCACAACAGCCCAGTGCCCAAGCTGTCCTGGGGACAGAGAAGATTTGGGATCCTACTTGAGCCAAGAGCAAGGAAGCCTTGGAAGCTTTGGCTTTTAGCTCTGTTTTGGCCTCCATCTTTGTATCAGTTAGTTTGCAACCCCAGCTCAAGCCAAAATTTACCTGCCTTGCAGACATCCTACCATAGAAGTTCATTGCTAATTCAGGTTGACCTGGGCTGAGGATCCAGGGTTTCCAGGCTCCCAGTCCATCTGGCTTTGGGATTATACCTCCATTTAAGGATACACTTCAATCCAGTTTTAGAAGGCTCCAAAGGCTGACATTTGCTTGAACATCTAGCGTTGCCTTAGTTTCAGTAGTGGTTTTATCTACCTTCTGCCATTAGCAGTGTATATATAGGTTTAGATGATTCTGGGGTGCTATGCTTACCAAACCAGGAAGCCCCTGCAGCCATTGTGCTGGGTCAGATGAGTAGGAAAAGTAGAGCAGAGCATCACTGCTACCATATCTCTCTGCAAGGCTTTTGAAAAAAAATAAGAATAGCTTCCTGCTTCAGCAGGAAAGTTCCTATTATTTATATAGTCCTCTCTGTCCCCTAACATAAGGTGTTAAGTTTTTAACTGAAGTGTAGTGTGTCAAGTATTATAGCTCCATGAATTTGAACCAATTCTCATTTCCATTGCTTCATTCTCATGAATGAGTGAGTGGCATGAGCAGAAAAGCAAAATGAGGAAGATTTTCGATGACTGTTTTCTGCTGGAAGTTCTTGTTTTTCTTATATTAAAATGAATTTTGGAAGGTGAGAGGGGGAGAGAGTCTCTTATGTAATATACCTTCATCACACTGCATGTGCTTTCAGCTGTCTATTTTGCCTCCAGCCAAGCCTTCGGGCATAGGGCCTTTAACTTTGCAGATATTTGAAGCTTCAAGGCTGTAAACAAGACATGGGAGAATATTATTTGTTTTAAGTGTTAAGCTAGAAAAGAACAGTGTGATAAGGCAGAATGGTGTTTGGCACTGCAACACATTGGGGCTAAAAATTAGGAGACTGTGTTATTTTTTGTTTCTCTTTAATATTTTAATTTTCTTGGCAAGTGTGTCCATCCCTGTATCCTCAGTGGGATAAAGGCTATTACAGAGTGTTTGGAGTAGCAGGACAGAAAGTATAGTGTAGGTCCTCTTACTGCAAACCAGTTCTACTGGTACCAACTGCAACTGAATTTGCAAAGGTACAAGCATGAGAGTGGGCAATCTGGCTCCAGAGACAAAATGTTATCTTACTGGTGCAGACCCGAGGAATCCAGAACCCCAGAAAACAGCAACCAGCAAGTGTCTGTGCTGTGGCTTTTCTTTAGGGAGCGAAGGTATGAACTCAAACCAAGATATTTTTCTTGGTCTGTATTACCACCATAAGAGACTTACTCATCAGGAACAGTTGTGTACAGATTCCTTTCATTTTAAGCAATAAACAAGAAGAAGAGTATCAAAAGTCCTGCATAAGCATGTGTTTCCTGCAAAACTGTGTCCTTTCTTCCCTTCCTTGGCAGCAATAGGTGGAACAAACCTTTCCAACTTATAGAAGTGCAGTAGATTTTTCTGCAGAACGTTTTCACTGCCTCACCCCAACTGTTTTGGCTTTTGAGGTAAGAGTGGTTTAATTTTTCAGATCTCCTAGGATTTGGCCTGCATGTTTTGTTTTCCTTTTCCTGTGTTATTGCAGACTTGTGCCCTTCTTGCTTATTTATTCATTGGCAGCCAGATAATGACAGTCAAGAAGATTTTTTCTCCGTGTATTTTTTTAGGAGTGTTTTTTCCATGGCAGAAAAACCAAAGGCAGTGAAATTGAGTTTAAAAGTTTAGTCACAAGCATTGGTTTTGTTCAGAATAACTTTCAATTTTCTCACTTCAAAATACAAACAGCCAGAACTGTTTTAACAACAATGCTGTCATAACGAGTCCCAGATTTGTCATTGATGTCCAGCCTGCTTTTAATTGTCTGAGTGTTATAAAAGTAAATTCAAAAGTTTCGAATTAGCAGCGTTTAAAAATTTGTGCAAATCTGGAACTAATAAGGCTTGTACTGACTGAATGTTTGTTCTAGAAAGTAAGGCCATTTCAAAATATATTCATTTGTGGCCATTGCAACCTGAAGTTTTGGCCTAAATTGACTTTGTACAGAACTGGGATACATTATGTATGATGTTAAGAGAGAAGCCAAGCCCAGAACTCAAGAGGATAGACAATGCTAGATGTGATCAGGGAAATAGAGACGCCTGATAATGTCAGAGTGGTGAGGAAACTGTAACCATATTGCTATAAAACAACATATAAACAAAGGCACCAAACGGATGGGGTAGACGTAATTTTAAGAACTGTGTGTGAGGAAAGTATCACTAATTCGGGTTGCAGAAGAGGTGGAAAAAAACCCATATGAATTTGTGCAGCCACCTGTCACTAACTAACCTAAAGTCACATGAAAGTTATTGTGCAGCTACATAGACAGAAAGCAGGATTAGTAAAAGTATTAAAATGAGGCAATTCAGCTTTTCTATTACAGCTACAGATATAAGGCATAAAGTGAAAGAATAGTCAGGGAGAATTTGAACCTAGTAATCATTAGATCAATAAAAAAGAATTTGTTTAGGACAACTGGGAAATTAAGAATGTAAAAGCAAGCACAAAAGTGATGTTTTGGCCAGGAGCGTCTGGACAGGAAAAATAATTTTTTTCTAATGTCAGCAGAAAAGTTTGTCTAAATGTCAGCAGCAAGAAGAAAATGTGAAATCATCAGCAAAAAGAAACATTTATCATTCCTGAACTTCCATGTCACCTATGGCAACTTCTGGGAACAAGCTTTTCTGCAGGGAATATTATGAATATTTACTGGCAATAGATTTCAAATATTTTTAAACATCTTCCTGAAAACAAAATGTATCATTGGATGTCCACTTCAGAATGGCCTTCTGTATCTGAGAGAAGAAAAAACTTGAACAGTACACCTACTTTTATGCAAGATCCAGAAAGATTTTCAAAAAAGCAAGGGCTGAGGAGGGTGGGCTTTTCTGGTTTTCCTGTACAGACACAGTCGATCCCATAGTGCTGAAAAAAATGAATGCAATGTGGTCTTATAAATCACAGTGAAAACCATCACAGTGAAGGAGATATGTAGGAGCCCTTTAAAAACCGTGACTCAAATAAAAACAGGTAGACAAACTCATAGTAGTTTATTAGCAGATAAATGTGGAACTCCTCCCCTGGTAAGTGTGGTGACACTCTGGTATGTACCCGGTCCACCACTGCTTCCCAAGTCCCACAAGTCCAACTGGCTTATAGCACTGTGCAACTGTAAGGGCTGGAAAATGCCAGCAGCAACTCCTCATCTCCTTGTAGCATGTGAAACTTTCAGATGAGGCCAACACAGTGCAAACCACTCAGTCTGCAAGGCAGCTTATGTAGCCACAGCAGAAGACTGGATTGTCCCCTACCAGCCCATGTGGCCGTAAGAGCCTCTGCTGCTGTGAAATGCCCCTTCTGACCAGTTCAGAGAGGGACCTTGCGCTCCACTCTGCCCCTTCCCCACTGAATGCTTGCTGGTGGTGCTGTATCCAAGATGCTGCCAGGAGCTCTTCATGGTACTACAACCTGCTCCTCATTTTCTGGGATCAGGCAAATTCTGGGCTGAGGCTGATGGAAAGCTCCTACGCTGTTGGACAAAAGTCTGGCTCTGCTACCAGGATGAAGTATAAGGTCCTTATCCTTGCTTGCTCTAAACCCAAAACAAGTTACTCCCCACAAAGAAAAGATGATTGACCTACAGGTAAAGACTAGAGGTAAGTAGGTATTTGTCTGCCTACCAAGGCCTGAATGGAATGCTTATTTTGGAGCTACACAAAAGAAGTTAGATTGATGAAAGTGCTTCTTTGAGAAAATGTTTTGGGTTTCTTTGTTGTTTTTTTTTTGTAAATTGTGACACCAGCTGCATGAAACATATATCCTACCATAGAGTCTATGCTAGAGCTCTGATGGAATTGAAAAGCATGGCATATCTTAAGACCACAATAATTCACAATGTCTGGAAGAACTAAACCTAGCTTCATTTGAGTGTAAACCAGTAAATTGTATAAATTCATATTTTTTCTGCATAGAAGAACACCTAAAGGACTCCCAGAATATCTAAAAAAGACAATAGCCTTTTTTGTATTTTTGTACCAAACTCTCACTCTGTAATATGCTCAGTTTTTCATCTTACAGCCTGATTACCAGATACTGGACTATATTCATCATGTTCTTTTTTAAGAACACTACTTCAAAAAAAGCTAAATGAAACTCGCCTCAGTTTTGTCATGAGCAGAGGCATTCCTGTTTACAAAAACATACCTCTGAGTTTTAAGACAGTAGCAAATGGCACAATCCCTTGTCACATCCAGGATTACCATGTAATACACAGTAAAGGGGATTTAAGCCACTGCTCTCTGTTGTGGCACAAGATAGATTAAGTATGTGGAGACACAAAGAAGAACTGCTTTGGAGCTTTAGAGACTGTCTTGGATCACTGAAATGGTAAAAGTGGGGAGATGGTAGCACAAGCTCCACCCAGTGCACTGAATAACCAGAATTTTTAGCAAATAGGCACATGTGGTGTTTCTTAGGAGTTAACACTGAAAATTATAATCAGCTCCAACCACTTCACCCTCAAGCTAGGAAACCAAAAATCCTAAAGAAAAAACAAAGCAGCAGCCTCAGTGTATCATATAAGCCTGTTAAAAATCAGCCTACACAACAGCTCCAGGAATTTAAAGACTATGAAAATAAACCAAATTTTACTATTCAATATCTAAGCAAGAGGCTTCACCATTACCTAGTGGCCGGCCTAAGCTGATAGCACTATGCAGTAATATCTAAAGAACACCTTGAGAGCACTATTTAGAACATAGATTGTTACTCAAAACTTTGAAATGTGCAAGTTTCACTTACTGAGGTTGCTGAAGATTAGTTGAAAACTTGACTTTTTGCCATATGGTTTGCCTTTCTACATGTTATCTAAAGTTCCTATAGGGTGTCTTACAAAATGAAGCCCAGATTCTGGAATATAACCCTTGACTGGAATTGTAAAAATCTCTTCCTAAGGGAGATAAACATTTGCATTTCCTCTTCTGGGTTTGTGTATTTTTGGATATATTATTACAATGGAAAATTCAGGAATATTTGACAGGTTCTGTTAAAGAAACATCTTAAGGAAAAGGTTAAATAAATCTCATGCCTATGCAATGATTCAATGGATTTATGATTATAGAACCCACGTTCATGAAATTCTGAACCCAACACAGTTTTTATTGTGATGGATTGGAAGACCAGACATTTTATCAACAAAGAGATTCTACAAATTTCTTTTAATCATACTACATAATTCTCTTTTCTTAGTCTCAAGTTAAATTTCAGTGATCTGGAAAAATCTGAAGTGCCAATTTTTTATGTAAGATTGGTCAAGTACCTTTTCATGTACATTTATCACACACATATACACATGTGCATACACTCACATTCTCTTTGCTATCCTTTCACCATTAGGTTCTATATAAAAGCTGCAGAGGTTCTTCAGATAATTTCTGATGGCTCAGAATACCCACTGAGACTGAAAGCAAGCCAGAGTTTCTGGAAACCTAAATCCTCTCATTTTAATAGTTTTGAAAATCCTTGGTGTTTAGCTTTGAACTTTAACCAAGAAAAGTTATATCTTATAAACAATGGCGTTTGTTGATTGGATGAAGAACTAGATCAATATTGATTTTGGCAACTTGTTTTGGCTGGGTTTGCTTGAAGAAATATGCTGGTTGTGGTGTTAAAAAGTTATGTCAGTTCCTCAACATGTGCCTCTTTTCCTTGGAGCATTGCCTGAAAATTAGTTTCCAAAGTTACTTCCAGAAGTTAACCTAGGGGCTATCTATTGTTGGGAGCTAAGAACAGACTTCTGCTGAGCTATCAGCATGTATGAAATAAAACCATTCAAGAAGGCAGATTAAAGACATATAAAAGAATTGATTTCTGTTTCACAGAAGTGCTAAAGCATAGGACCCAATTTTTATTTCCACTGAGTCTGATTTACACTGTTCTTTCAATTTAAAAGGAGCTGTAAAGTAAATAAGTAGAGTGATAGCAACAAGATTTTAGGCACTATGGGAATTACCTAGTTGACACACAGCAAAATAAGAGCCATAGGATTTACATGAATCAGTTCCTGATTCAAGAGCAACACCATGAATGAATTAAAATGTATCTGTTAGAGAAAATGTGCCATTTTCATTACAAAGTTTCCACTGAGACAGAATCTACCGCAAGCTGATAAATAGCTACATCACAACTAAAATTTTCATCTTCTTTTGATTTCAATTTTTCTTGTTTCAGCTTCCAACACTTTCAGCCTCTGATAGAACTGCTACAGGAAGGAGTCACGTTGAAAGTGACTATCTATTTATACATCTATCCATCTACCTACTGATCTTCCATTTCCTGTATATGCTGTTAGTTCACATATCTTTCTCCTCTCTTGGTGCTCAGCCCTCTGATGTATTTCCAGAAAGCAATCATATCACATCCTACCCTTTTTTTGCTATGATAAACAAGACAAGCTCCTTCATGCCTGCTCTACCAGAACAATTTTCTTCATTTCATCCAGGAGCCTGGTCTACCCATGCACAAGTTTAACTTCTCAAACATGAGTGAACAAATTCTCCAGATAACATCCTATCAATATTCTTGACAAATTGCATTAATATTTTCTCATTTTTAAAAAGAACTTCCCTCACATGATTCATTCTGAGATTACTTGTCCCTTTTTACATTCAGGTCACTTTGTTCCTCTGACTGCATCCTGTGGCTGACTAGGTTTTTCATTTGTGGTTTTTTTCTTACCGTGCCCTGATGAGGAATGCCACTTTACAACAGGAATTCATGTTCTTTGACCCAGAGGATAGAATTAATCTCCTCTGTCTTTAGGGACTTTCAGAGAGTGATTTAGTCTGTTCTGAGAGAAGAGTCCAAGACACCAGAGCTGCTGCTATAGTGTCCCTTTAAAGATTTTGTGATAGCATTTTCCTGTAAGTTCTTTCATTATTTCAGAAATCCTTTCCAGTGTACACTCAGTTAAATGTAAGTTATGCATTGCCAAATGTAATAATTTCAAGAAAAGGAGAGAAAATATTCTACAAGTAAGTGGTCCTTTTTTTTTTTACTTTACAAGAAAAATTTCAGCCAGTTTTGTAAGTCCAGCACTTCTTGCAGTCATTCAGGGTCTGCTGTCTGAGTTTTGATCAGTGCTAGTTTTGATGGCAGGATTTGCTATCAGTTTGAAGTGGTATGTGATAGAATATTCTTTAGTATTTTATTCCAGGTTTGGCTAGAGATGAAATTCTCCAACCCTCTTTACCTGAAATGGTGCTTTTAAATTATGACAAGAGCAGAAATAATTTCCTTATTGCTCCAGAATTTGTCAGACACCTGTAGAAGCAAGTTGTACCATGGGATTTCTGTGTCTCTGCCTCTGACCCTTGGTTGCCAAAATCAACATTCAGAGCACACAAAAGTGGGGGGAAAAAATTCCTTCTCCAAGGGCTAAAATGAAATTTGTTTCCTTTTTTAGACCTTACTTCTTTTTCCCCTCTTTACTCAATCCTAATGCATGGTAAAAAAACCTGGCTTACCAGGCCCAGATCATGATACTAAAATCAATCCAGAATTCTAAAGAATCCCTCATAAATTTGCAGGTGACATGCCAGCTATGTAGCCATTATCTTACCTGGCTTCTTCTCTAATGCACAGTGCATTTGATGCAATAGTGTCATTGCCACTGAGGCCAGACCAGGCCCTCAGCCAGAGCTGGTCTTGCTGGAGGCAGTGCCTGCACGGGATTCAGCAGAAGCAACAGTCCACAACCATCTCAGTTAGACCAAAGTGGAGCTGTTGGGAAAAGCTATTGGACTTTCAGGGGAGGCCTCTGATCACATCTTCTAGGTCTTGTGCTTGTGTTTATTCAGGAGAAAGCCCTTTATCATCAAATTGTTTCTTCCTCAATGAGCATAACTTGCAGACTCTCCCCTAACTTTATTCCCTACCTAATACATGAGTTGAGCTTCTTTGAGTCTCTGCATATCCTCCAGTTCTTTAACTGTTGCTTTGGATCCTCTTTGAGTTCTCTCCATTTTTTTTTTGAGATCATTCTTGAAAGGTAAAAACAAGAACTGCACTGTTGTAGAAGCTGTTGAAGCAACGCCAGCTACAGAAACTCTCAGCCAACTCAATTGCTTGTCTTCTCAGGTTGGTGTTTTACATACTGAATTCCACCACTTAACTCCACCCTCCTACTAAGAGGCTGAAATAATCAATGAAATTCTCAGTCATCTTCAAGATCCTCATTAAAGGCCCACAAATATGAGAAATTGGTTCCCCAGCCATGCAAAAGGCATGTCAACCCGCACACCCACATGCCAGGTCACAGTGCAGAGAGATTTGGATGTTCAGTCTCTCCACAGCTCCTTGGAGGCACTTGTGGGCAGGTGGGAGCCAACACACATTTTAGCTAGTGAAGAACTAGAAAACAGCCACTTTGAGGTGCTTCACAGCATATACCTCCTGTACAATGAAAACATATCCAGAGAGACACTCAGACTCAGTTTAGAGGCCCAAAACTGTAGCCAAATGTCTCACAGAGAGAAAATAGCTAGAAATACAGATTGAGTCCACAGTCTCTTCACCTTCTTGTATGAGGTTTCCCAAAACTAGGTATGAAGGGCTGGTAAAATACAAAATTACTTAATTCTGCTTTCTTATAGCACCAGGCAGAAGTTGTTAAATTGACAATTCTTAAATAAAGTCCACCTCACTAGAAAATGTATTGCTAAAAGAGCTGTTAAGTAGGTCAGAAGCAGAGTAAGTGCAAAAAGATTTAAGACTATGTTTAAATAGTATGATAAGCATTGCAAGAGTTTCATCAAGTCTGGTTTACAGTATAAGCATGTGATGATCTTGCAGTGCTTTGACCTCCTGAGGCACAGAATTGACAGTCTCCTACCTTATCCCCATTCCTCTGTATCCTTCTGGCTTTTGGGCTGAACTCTGTTATTTTTAGCTTGAAGCACAAAAAGGAACTTATTCAGATCTTTCTTCTGAAATTCACTAACTACCTAAAGAGCAGACTTCCTGGTTCATGTATGGAGCAGGTCATATTCCTCTTTCACTATGACTGTCAGGTCTGCCATATAACCTCCAAAAACCCACTGCAGAGAAATTCAGACCAATTTTAGAGAAGTCATTTACTTTTGCTAAATATAAGAGGGCAGGGACTTACTTTTGAGGACTGAAATTTTGCTTTAATAGTGATCTTAATAAGAGAACAAAAATGAGTCAAGAGCATGTGGAACATATATTATGTGTGAGACATCTTGCCCACGCAAAAGGAGAGGAGATACAGAAAGGAGTTTTGCCTGCACTTATAACAACCTCCAAAAGCTTCTTTCTCCTTGCCTTGCAGGACAGCACATTTCTTTGCTCATACAAAAACCAATCACGTGTATCCAATCTCCGAACTCAACAACATCCTCTTGTCTAGTATGACCACTTTTAGTGGCACTGCCAGTACAATCTGCCAATAGAAACATATGAAGTGGTCAACTTCATCCGAGTTTCAGGATAGTTCTTAACACAGGCTGCCTCCCACCTCACACCCTGCTGCAGCAGCAGTAGAAAAAGGAAGTGACTGGAAAGCTTCTGACCCAACCAGCTCTCAGCTGCACTTGAGGCCTTCTGTAACTCACAGAGCCCTGGCACCAGCTCTGTGATCTCTCCTGTTTCTCACCATCCCTCTGGACTGTTGTGCTCTCCAAACAAGGATGTGACTAATAGGAGGGAAACAGGATAAAAGCAGGAATGTGAATGAAATGAAATCACATGGCCAGTTGACATTGACCAGGTTCAAAAATCACAAAGTTGTCAGAAAGAGAGATCTGAGGTACTAGACAGGTCTAGTAACCTTTACAAGAAACACTCTTCTGTCTTCTAACATTTTCTTCTTTACGTGTGTGCATGGCAGGAGGAAGCTATTACTGCTTTCATTTTACACATGAAGAACTGAGACTAGTGCTTATAACTAAGCAGCCTGGTGCAGGGACACATAAATCTACCCAGCTCAGCTATGTAGCAGCAAAACAGGCACGGGGAAAAGAACAGCCATGCTTGCCTAGCTAGTCAGCCCTGCTGGAAAACACCCTGTGCCTTGCTAATGAGATTATCCTGCTTCCAGAAACCAGCATTTCTCATTCAGGGACTATCTTTTAGTATTTGAAATTTGGCTTTAGAAATTGTCTTGGTATGGAAAGGTTTAGAGCTGGTTTGGTCATCTCTGCATGGAAAGGTACCCAAAGGAACTGGACGGATCATCCAAAAAGTACTGAAGACTTTCAGAGGAAGTCAGGGCAGAGAAAGCAACTGTAGCCACATCTGTTTGCCAAACTAACCCCCAAACGGATGAAACATGTGCTACTCTGCCAATGGAGACTCTCACTCACACGAAAAAGCTTTGACTTGGGCTCCTGGGTATGTCAATGGCTCCACTGAAATTATACTACTGTTTTCATAAGCTATTTATTTCCTGTTAATACCTTGGAAAAATTCTTAGAAGAGACTTAAATGAAGACAGTATTGCAACTTGGCAAGTTCACTTCAAAATTCATTAGTGCTAGTTTTCTATTTTCCTTTCCAGAGCTCTGGTGCCTGTCATCAATAGTCAAGGGGAGAGATGGGGGCTGGTTTTTTTGATTCTGATTCTACAGAGGAAAATCCTATTGGCTTCAATGTTTGGCCCTAAAAAATTATTGAATTTCCCCTAGGAAGCTGTAACTTTAAAATATTCTGTGCTGATACATTTTTAAGTCTGCCCAGATGTAAAATGTTTAAATGAATTAACTTCATTTTTTGAGTACCTGAGACAGAAAGATTTCCTAATTAAAGGAGATATATTCTGCATTATTCTTTCCTGTCTATTGTGATTCAATAGATATAATCAATCTATTTTCCTTCTGTCATGGACTGCAGAGATCATTCAACCGTGGTGATTTAACATAGTGCCGTGCTGTGTTTGTACAGAAACATTGCACAAGGGAGATTCCAAAGGGATTTTAGCAACTCCCATCTAACAGAGGATTTTTTGAATAACATTACTTGGCCATAGGCAAAAGAATTTCCTTTTGGCAGTTTTTTTCTCCAAAGAAAACACAAAAAGTGGAAGTTAGATAGCACTGTTATTAGAGCTTTGTTGCAGTGAGGGACAAAGTGGTGTTCACAACATCATGGATACAGCAGCAGCTAGGACACGGCTCCTCTGCTGGACCTTCATTTGTTCAGCCTCTTTCCTAGATTCAGGTTTTCAAGGAGCTGATCCCTCTCTTGGACCATGCCTAACATATCCCACTTCCTTTTCTTAGAATCCTCTATATCATTGGGATTTGGGGAGGGTAGAGAGTAAGCAATGAGTTCAGCGTTGAGGGTTTTGTGTTTTAAGTGTCAGTTACTAAAGAGATGTTTGGAAGTGTTAAGGTTTGCTCTGTGTGAAATTCTAATGGAAATAAAAAGATTAAGACTGAACAATCCTGTCAAAAAATCCACAAGCAAAAAAAAGCCACCCATACTTGTCCTTGGCTGCAACCTGAATGGAGTAGGAAGCACCAGAACACAGCAGGTCTGTTTCATGCACTCACTAGAGCCAGGGAAAAATGTTAATATTTTCATAGAAAACATTTCAAAATAATCCCCCTTCTGCAACAGCTTTTGGATTCTCAGGGTTTTTTGGCTTTTTTTTTTTTGGTTTGTGTTTTTTTCCCTTCCTCTCCTTTCATTTTACCTTCACTGGTGCAAGAGAAGAGAGCAGGAAAGTGGCAAGCGATCTAGCTAGTTAGGTACATGGGTAGGTATCTTGAACTAACAGGACAGTAAACATGCCTTAAGGTAATCAGGCCTGTTGAACTGAAACTTAGTTTTCAAAGATTTCCTCCCATAAACCCAGCACAAGTCAGGCTCGTGCTTCAGTTCCAGTGAGTGACATGTTGTGCTGGGGGCATTCACACAGCTAATGGTACACTGTGACACTATTGGCTGTCAAGCTGAGAGAATGTGTGTTGCAGCTCCATCGCAAACACAAGACAGATTTGTCTTTAAACAGTCTGTTTGTTCTTTTGACTTGCATTTGTCACCTGTATATGTTGAATTGTAACTTGGTCTTGTTTCCATTTACTTCTCCTTTATGCTGTGCATGGGCAAAGCAGCAGTCGGTCCTTGAACAGTTCCCAATTTCATTAACAGTTCTCATGTTAAGTTTCTGTTCCTACATAGCTATATCTAGAACTGCTTTAGGCTTTAGAGAACTGGTTCACTTTTTTCCTTTAATCGTTTCATGCAGTATTCTGATTGCATAAGGTAACAAAGCCATAGAGCACTTATCTTCCTCTCTTAGACCTAAAATAGAGCTCCTGTTTTAAGTCACCCCTCCTGGGTGCAAGGCTTTCTGTTTTTAAAAGTTGATTCTTACTTTTAGATTCTCTTTTAGAGTTCAGCATTAGATACCTAGCAAATCTAAACTGAAGTCGCACAAGATTTTTTTTCTTCTTCTTAATACTACTAAATAGATGTCCCAGGCAGTTGCATTAAATGACCAGTTGGTCTGTAAAAGGTAATCTCTGGTTCCTCTTTCTGAATTTTGCAGCTATAAGCCGCATGTGTAGGTGAGGCTCAGTGCTCACCAGACCTATTTGGCACCAGCAGACACGTGAAGCACCTCCTCACCCCACTCCACCTGCCCAGACCTCACTACTGCCACAGACACTCATGTTCCAGTTACAAAACCCACCTCGTGGCATTGCAGCCATACTGATTGGGTTTTTAGTGGTAAACAAGGCAGGGCTCAGTAGAGGAAGAAAGAAGGTTTTTGAAATGTGATTTAAAGTGTGTAACTGAACTGGAGAATGATGCAGAGAAGTGGAGCTGGAAAGGACACCAATATATCTTGGAGAACTCAGGCATGACTCAGTCATGGGATAGTGAATGCTTGAAGTTCTAGCATGTAAAACCAAACATGAAAGGACTGCCAGCTTTTCCTTCCCTCTCCATATTTTGTTTGTCTTTGGGCCTTTTTTGTGGTAGCTTCTCCGTCAGCTACATGGAATACCAGAGGAACTAAAACACCCAAGGCTTGCAAAAAATACTAGTTTCTGCCTCTAAGAATGAAATGGTTTTTGCAACAGGCTAGTCCTTTGCACCATGAAGGAGTAATATGCACTAGAGGCTAACTATTTTCATTTCAGATTTGTGTAACTGAGGCAAACAGTGTAATAAAACCAGCACTAAACTTTGAGGAACTTTGAAAAAAAAAAAATTTCTTTACAGAAGACTTCCCAGTTTATGTTTGGACTACTGTTTAAATGGCCAATAACATTTTGGCCATAAGCCTGCTTCCCTCCTTCTCCCTCCTCTTTTTCTCCTATTGCTGCAATTTACAGAAGCAAAAAGAGGAAATCTGCTGACGACATTTTTCCAACTGTAGAACAATTTTTGCTTAGTGTTCCCTGCAGTGTTCTTTGCATAATGTGCTCATTTCTTACTCCCTTTTTACGTGATAGGAGGAAGAACTGGTTGCTGCAAGACTTGGTATGCCCATGCTAGACTTTCTGCAGATAGCAAGGCTAACGTGGAGACTCGGGACACAACTGCACGGTTTGCATCTAGGAACCCAGGTAGTTCCCAGTTGTACCCTGTTGTACTGCACATTCGTTTTTGTGAGTACTGAATACATTGCCAAGGGCATAGGTAGCATCTTATAACTGATTCTGTTGACACTACTGTCTGAATGTATCCTGAACTTATTTCTACTTATCATAAATCTTTGAGACAGGCACATAGCACAGTGACACTTCCACAGTGATTTCCATCAGATTGTCTCAAGATATTTTGCAAGACATGTTTAAGACAGGAATACACCTTTAGAAACTGGCAGCCCACTATCCCAGAAGCCATAGGAATGCTGGCATATCAGCGTTCAGTGGCCCCTTCTGATAACAGACAACATTAGATGTTTTAAAAAACAATTAAGAACTCCTTGTAAAATAATGGTTTATTTTTTTAAGGGAAACTAACTGACTAAGTCTCTGGACTAAAACCACTAATCTGAAACTGATCATGGGCACATCAATGTCCAAATAACAAAAGTCTCCCTTGCCTGTTATATAAAAGACTGTAAGAGTCAGGAAAGATTATAGACAAAAGGACTTAACAAGTTCAGAGAACAATGCTTGCTGAATGAAGCGCTGGGTGAGATTACATTTAAAAACTTGAGAGGAATGGTTCAAAACTGATGAGCAGGAAATTTGGCTTACTTGACAAACAACAAAACAATAATCCTATTTTGCTTATTGCACTTTTGTGTCCATAATTTGATGCTAAGAAGGCTGAAAGGAGTGAGATTTACCTTTGTGCCACAAAATGCCCACCGTATGCTGGGACTTGAGGGTTTTTTATGGCATTATTCTCCTATTGCCAAGAGATGATGTGGGCAGAAAGAGTCAGTGGGAAGAATCCAAAAGAACTACTAGTTTCTGTTCAATTCTGAATGATATCCAGCACGTCAGGCTCAGGTTACTGCTCCCAGCCTCTCACTGCTATCTCCTTTTCCTTCTTCAGTACAGTGAATCTTTCTCTATTCTTGCCATCTGTTTAATTAGTCTGTCCTAAACTGTTTCTTTTGCAACACTGCTGCAACCCTGCAACCAGCAAGGTAACCAAGAGTGTAGCTCAACACTAGTGTAGATTTGCCAGGTCTCAGAGTGGCTGATCAGGCTTTCTGCTACTTTTTTCTTTGTCTACCAGCAAAGCTTGGAGGACATAGAATAAAAAAAGTACTCTGATGCTGTTTTGCTGTCCTATTTCTCCTCTCTTCTTAAGTTTTTTTGTCTTGTGTTGTCCTCAAGAAACTAGGAGTCACTTTCAAGGGTAACAAAATTACCTCTTTTTTGTTCTACCAAAGAGACAGTTAACACCATAAAAGATTCAGGACAAGGGAGTAAAGGTATCTTCACAAGAACTTGCTGCAGCTAAATGGAAAGGAAGAAAGAAAGAGGGTTAACTCCCTTTCCTTTTTCACCCAGGTCTCCAAAAATGTCCAAGTAATAATAGAGAATAGACTGTTCGTCAGCATGTCATAAAAGAGAAGATCTTGTTAACACCTGTGAATCTCTATCTCCAATTGCTTCATTGAAGACAACTCAGAGCAAATGGGCCTCCTCTGCTTCTGCCTTCTTTATTAACTGCCTGTTATTGCTGCAATCAGTGCCTATGGCAGAACGCACGCTCTGCCCCAATATGATATTTAAAAAGGCAGTTAAATGCTCTGGCATCTTCATAAGAAAATTTCCCACCTTCAGATTGTTCATGATGAAAGAGACAGAACTTCTAAGCCACTAAGTTCTTCTACTTAATCATTTTATGGCAATGGAAATTTGGCATTTATACCTGTTTCAAATATGTTCCCTTGAGTCTGTTTCTTTTTAGCAAACTTTTTACTTCCTTTTTCATTGAGTTCAGCTGATGACAAAGCTTAGCAAGGATGGCTGAATGGAAAATTGGAATTCTGTTTCATTAAACTGCGTCTAGTTTCAAAATTTGTTTCTGTATGCATGCAAATGCAATCTGCGACCTTTCCACTGAAAACAAAGCACAACTGTGTGACAAAGCTCTCAGAGAAGGTTCTCAGTGGCTGCACTCCCCAGGAAAGGACAAGAGGCCTCTGGAGAGCTTTCACTAACCAGACTGGAGGTGGAAACTTGGTTTTCCATACCTGGGAGAAAGCCAAGGCCTTTCTCTTAGCCTGTCTCTCCTTCCCTCCATATATCATCTGGAGAAGGTATTTTGCCAAATTTTGGTGAACTGACATTTCAGTGTTTGACTGCTGCAACAAAATGACATTTTCTGACAAAAAAAGAACTGTCAAAAGACTCCTAATGTTTTATAGTTGAGTGCCCAAAAAACTTTTTCTGTATAATTCATTACCGTATAATCTTTTGTGAAAAGAAGCAGCCCTCTAAATTTTTCTCTCATCAATTGCACTGAAAGTAGCACTTCAGTCTTGACATTTAAAAATCAAGTCTTTTATGCTACAAATTTGATGACAACACAAATGTAGAAAAATAAATTGTAGGCACAACATTTAAGAAAACGGAACTGTACAACAAACCCAACTCATAAACAAAAATAAGACTCACTTTTTTACTGCATCCTTGGATTTTTCTGCAGTATTACTTGCAGAATCTCATATGCATAACTTAGCATGGAAAACAGAAAAAATATTGCAAACACTGAGCTACAGGTGAAGTTTGGGTCAGAGATAGTAAAATGAGTTAATATTGTAGATAAACTGGCAATAGGGCCCATTCACCTCTGAGAGCTGAAAGCGTACCCTCAGGTGTACTGTGACATGTTTTAATCAGCATAAAATGGAACTGTCACTAAAAACATGGATCTCACTCTACATGGAGTTTGTACTTCTCTTTTCCATTTTCTTCTCCTTTCTATATAGTCTTTTCCCACACAAAGAACAAGATAGCTTTAGCTGTTTTTCTCTCTTCATCTTGCTCACGTGAGGCTTCCCAAGCATATGCAACAGGATAAAAGGATGAAGAAGAACTGGGAATGAGTGAGCAGCTGGAGATGGACAGAACAATATTTTTTATTGCAACAGTGATGCCAGTTTAAGCAGGACTACAGAATATGCTGCTATCTGGTAGTTTCTCCAGATAAGGTCACCAGACAGCCATGAATTTCTCCATAAAAGTTGGGTTATGGGGAGACCTGTTTTTTGTGTCGATTGTCCCTCTGTCTTTTCAGTACAATGGAAAGGAAGCAAATTTGGACCATCCTGAAAACAGCCATTTTCCTGAATCGTAGCAGATGGCCATGAACTCTTTAATAGGTGCTTGGCACCCTCCAGGCCCAGGTTGTGTTATATCAAAGGTAACCTGTCTGGCACACACAGTGCAGTGTGTGATGTGCAGCATAACACTGGATTTCACTCTCCCATCAAATTTGGAAGATTCCTGTACCTATTGTTTTGTCAGCTATTGGGAGTGGGAGTTACGTGCTTAAATTCCTCAGTTAAAAAAACCAGACTATTTTATTGACTAAACAGTATTGTTCCCCTAAAAAACACACACAAGACATAAATGCAGATGAACTGTTAAGTAATTTGAATAGTTCGAAATACTTATATTCATATCATGCTTGTAGACTTTTTTTCATAGGAATTAATTTTGCACTCATTAACAAAGATGCTGTTCCATTTAAGTCAATTGGGGCTTCTCTGGTGTATCTTAGAACAGAACTGGAGCCAAGATATGTATCTTACTCAGTTCATTAGACTCTCCAAAGCTGTAGATTAAATAAGCAAGTATGTCACTAAATCTGTTCAGCATTAAAATGATACAAAATGTATTTTTCTTCTTCCAACTAAATAGTTTTCTTCAAATT
The DNA here is from genome assembly GCF_001715985.3 of Manacus vitellinus. Lineage (NCBI taxonomy): Eukaryota > Metazoa > Chordata > Aves > Passeriformes > Pipridae > Manacus > Manacus vitellinus. The sequence goes on along the minus strand of NW_021938789.1, from coordinate 12,959,850 downwards.
TGAACCAGATGGAAACACAGTGAGTTATCTGAGATGAGCTCATCTAGACTTCTGAGTGGAATGTCCGACATTTGGTCACACATCTTGACATGTGAGTTAGGGTCTGAAGGGGAAATTTTTATCATCTTATATTTACTCTTGTGGATAGGCTCATTAGCTTCAATGGGCAACAAGAAAAACAAGTGACACATGCACAGACAGAGTAAGACCATGAGGATATGTTTCTGTATAAAATCCCTCAAATGTAGTTTGCATTCCCAAAGACAACTTGCCCAAACTTCCAGCAAACATGATAAATGAAAACTTAGCATCAAAATTAATTAAGAAATGCAGAGCAGCTCTTTTTTTCCTATGTTTTCCGTTAAACCGGCTTTTGCTATTTTTTTTTGGAGATTAATATTTTTGGGGGCACACTGACTTATGGAACCAGGCATACTGTTGCCATTTGACTAATTAAAAAAAAGCAGGCATCTATGTTACTCCTTTTAATAGTTATGGAAAAAATGATGAGGGGAGTTTATAAATGTAAAGTAGCAGATATTAAATCCCCTTGCTTGCAGGATTAAAAACAAATGGTTCCAATGAGAACTCACTCCCACATGGCAATGCTACCAGAACTACGTGTGTTTCAGCTGTAGAGTCACTTTCTGTTGTCAGGTACATCAAGTACTACAGTGAAATTCTCTTGTGTTGAAGTACCTGTCCTTTATTAGCCATGTGAGGCTAATCTTGCCTCACTGAACTCAGGGGAGCTTTGCTGTTGCCTTCGTGAAGCTGGAATTTTACCTTTAGTCAAGAGCCTGAATGTGATATGCGTTGAGCTCCCGCATCTTCAGCCAAGAAAATGAGACCTGAAAGTACTTAGTACCTTCTCTACATTATGCACACCTGACTTTTAGACAGTCTGGTGACGGCTGCTTCAGGCTAATTTACTGGGCTTCCTCTTAAGATACATTAGCATAGGTGGAACTCCTCTCTGTGAGAATTAAGCTGCTTCTAATATTTAGACTGAACAGGTTTGGTTCTTTACACTGCATTGAACTGGGGCCAGCATACTTTTAACGTGCAGCTCTCCTAACTCCCATGAGCACGCTGGAAGAGTCTGTTCTGTGGCAATGAAGAACAGAAAATACGTATATCTGAGAGAGATTTCAGCCATCTGCCTGAAAGTTTCTCCAAACTCTACTATGGATTTTTGCTGTTGGGGTTTATTTTGGGGTTGAGTTTTTTTGGTTTGTTCTTTATTTTTTAAACACTTCTTATCACAGTCCTAATTAGAATGGCCTGAATTTATTCCTTGTATGACTCCACCACAGTTCAATAATTATTTTGTATTTATTCTTTCCCTCTTTTGGAAGGAAGACAGTGAAAATATCTGCATTTAAACAAATTTCAGGCTCATAAGAGAGCTTTCTATCCTGAAGAATTCAGAGGTTTGTTTTTTTAATCAAAGTCAGATACATAAGATCTGATTTGTATTGGCTAAATTCCTATTTATTCCTCTTGCCTAATGTTTCCTCCTGGCTGGCCCTACATCTTCAGCTGTGTAGCCAAGAGGAATCACCAGGCATGGGGATGTTGGAGGAATTTAAACTGAATAAATCTGGGCCTTGGTGCCTTCTTTTTTGATATCTCTGAAATGTTTGAAAGAGACTTAAGAGTTTTTGGGCCAATATTTAGATTGTTACTTGAACAGCAAAAGATGAAACAGAATATTCTGAACCTTAAATGAATTTGCCCATGAACTCAAAGCTGAATTTATCCAGCAGAAATGTCTCTGTAGGACTTAACGGACACCAGAAGGAATGAAAAATTGCAGGATTAAAAAAAAATAAAAATCATACTTACTGGAGCTGTGGACATTTTCAGGATAATTAGTTACATATGTTTTGGTTGTGCCCTAGGGTAAAATAAGTTCTGGGATGAGGTAATAAATAAATTAAATGTGGTTTTGGAAATAGTTATCCCTCACTACCCAAAATGTCCAGTGCTAGAAGAATTTGGATGCAGCCGACTTTGGAAATTTGAAAGGACCACAGAAACAATTTTTATAAGGGCAACAATACTGCAAGAAGACACCACAAAAACTGAAGTCAGCACAATTTTGAATGCTGCTGATTGATGCACTGAGCTAATCTAATTGACACATTTTAGAAGATCTGTTTGAATAACCTAGGTAGTTTGGGAATGAGGTATATAATAATGTACCCCCACTTAAAGTCATCAATTATTGTAGCATCAGCTGAAATACTAGCTACATTAGCTACATATTTTGTTCACATGGATGAATTCTATAAATACTGAATTGCTTTCCCTCACTACCATCCTTTCCCCCCCCCCTTCCATTTTTTAGAATGGAAAATGTAAATACAGTTTAGTTTCACTTATCATGTCCTATATTCACTTACTACTGTTATTCAGTCTTGCTTGCAGTACCTCGAGAGCAAACTTTTTTTGTGTCCTACCCCTGTGATGACATAGAGAACCTGCTTGACCTGGCCAATCTGAGAAGATGTCCTTGACTAATCACTAGGTTTAGGGCTAATTTCCATTTTCAGTGGAAAAGACAGATTTTAAAGACTTGACAACATGCTGGAGCTTTATTTGGTCTTGTAGAGGCAAGGAACAAGTAAATTTGCCTAACTTTCCCGAGGTTTTAGTAAACTGAGGAATTTCCTTCTCACAACAAGTCTGATTAGCCCCACAAGTTTTTCTTCAAACAACATCAGTTCCATTTCTGCTAACTGGCATATATTCATTTTTAAAGAAGAAAATTAAGAAAAAGCTAAATTCACCAAGTTTCCATACCTGACAAACACCTGAAAACACAATTTCATCACTGGTCAGCAATGGATCTAGTCTTTTAATTTATGCCTTAGGTGATTATCAGCAGAATTTTTGGATGGACAATGGCCAGCTTTCAGCCCCCTGCCATTAACGCAGTCACCTGCATTAGAGAAGAAGCTCTGAACACCCACTCAGTGAAGTGAGCAGAAATTTACTCTAATTTCAGCATCTGTATATACCTTTCTGTAAATACCTCGAGGCCACTAACAGAATCCACGTGAAGTATTTTACTCCAGAGTCAGGTCCTCACTCATCTGAGTTACTCATATGAAAGCTGGAACCTCTCTTTAAATAAGCAGAGCTGTCTAAGAAATAAAGGAGGTGCCTAAGCAACATAAGAAATTAGACATTTAACTGAAATCTTGAAGACAAGAAGTGATCTACAAGCAAAAGAAATCATGGAAATGCTCAAAACAAATCCAAGCCCATGAAAACAACAAAAGAATAGCTGGTTATTGATGTACAAGACAAGCAGCAAGGTGGACTGATCAGAGACAAGAGACCTGTGTTTCAAATAAGGAGATTAATCAGTCTTTGTTTGTCTACTTACCTCATCTGAAAGCCTGTAGAAGGCTTTCACTTCAGACTGACTAACTCTAACCATAGCCTCTCCCCTCTTGTCATGAAATCAAACACTACAATTTTACCTTGCATTATTTACCAAGGTTAGTCAAACCTCCCAAAAGAGGAAAAAGAGAAGATGGGATTTGTGCTAGCTGATAACATCTTTCTGATGCTAATTATCAACAACTGATGAGAACACTCTCGCAGATTAGGAATCCAGTGTTGAATCATTTCTTATCAACATGTTTTTCTAGAACCTCCTAAGAATACAGGTTACAGCTGGGAAATACTGTTCAATTTATTAAAATTATTATTATTACAAAAGTTTCCAATGCAAATCCAATAGTTTGCAAGTTCTAGTTTCATTTCCCTTGTGCCTGCGTAGCAAACACAATCAGTAAGTTCTCTAGCAGAGCTCGGAAGGAACGGGGACTCCTCCAGCACTGTGTCTGAGCAACAACAGCATGAAAAAGTTGATCCCAATCTTGCTTAACTATCCTGGATGCCCAATGGACAGTCACGTGGCCAACACTTTAAGCACTGACCATTATTGCTTATTTGGTATTTGCTCCATGTACCTCCTGATTATGTCTCTTGCAATGTCCCTTTGCTGACAGCCTCACTTTTTAAGCTCCTCAAGCTTCTAGTCACTTTTCCTTTTTTCACTAGTCCCCTATTCCTATGTATTCAAGTGCCCAAGGTAAGAATTATGTAGGTAACTAGCGAATCAAAGAGGAAGAAATCATCCACTTAACATCACTCAGACTGGATGCCTTACTGTTGAGTTCCTCAGCTTTTTAACTCAACATGAAATGATTTGAGGTGACTAATGGATTTTAAAAATGAGTATGAATATTCACATTGGGCATGAAAGCTAATAGAGGATACTTCTGCAAGCACCCTAAACCTAATTTACATGGACCATGATCTTACTGTAGAGAATACCAGGTGAGCATTTATTAACACAGACAGAACTTCTGAAGAAAAAGTTGTATTTGTTTTCTATTAGGAAGGTTCCTTTCAGAAGATCTTCTGATGTTTTTTTCCCCAGAATCAGGCTTGCAGTAATACCCATACCTAAATCTACATCCCCCTAAATACCTTCAGAATGACTTTTACCTGAAAGCAGTATTAAGAAAATTCATCTTATTCAAAGGATGACAAGAACTTCACCTACTTCGGGAAGCTACAGATCATTGGGTGTGCATGAAAGTAATCTGGGAAACACCACTGGTTGCCTGTCCTGTTCCTATACTCTTCCCAAAGTGCCTGAATTTGATCCTAGTGGATTTTCCTCCAAAAGCAATGAGTCTTTGCCAGTCCCTAACAAATCTGAACACCCTCTGTCCACAACCTCCCATCAAAATATGTGAGCAAAAGAAAAACTAGGGAGAAAACAAAAAATAACGGGTGGCAACAAATGAAAGACAGGGAGAGACTTCATGATCATAGGTAAAAAATGAAAAAAACACTATTTGAAGATGTAAGGAGACAATAGAGGCTCCTTCCAAGGGTCCCTGAAACCCACCAGGAGCTGGTGGATGCTGTGCAGCAGTGCTCTGCCCACAGACATGACAGATTAAAGGATGAAAATAGGCTCAGGTCCATGACATCCCCATCAGGCATCCCCTCCTGAGGCTGTGACAGAGCAGCTGAAACACAACAGATGAAATGGATGACAAGGTATCCTACAGCCTAATGGATCTTGGGATGAGGCATATAAATAAAAAGGCAAAAGGAAAACTGAAACCAAAACCTGATTAAGAAGTTTTGAAGGGGCCTTAGGAGGGTCTGCCACTTGGCAAACTGAATATGCTTGTACATTGTGGTCATCCAGCTGCCACAGAAAAGACATATCAAAGGACCCACATAAATTGCAAAGTAGCCCATATCCTTATCATACAAGCACTTCCATATAATATCAAAGATACATGCTAAATCTAAAAAAACTGTATGAGTAACTATATTTTTTGATTGAATTTAGCAACACAATCTGCCTAAATCCACTGAAAATTATCTTTTAATTGCAATCACTGTCTTTGTTCTATCGGAGTATTTTTGAAACATATTCAAGGGTGTTACAGAAACATGAGGTATAGTGGGTAGACATAATCTGGAGTCTGTGCATCAGTGGGTGGTCACAAAACACATATTAACCATAGCTGGTGACTAGTTAAGTTAGAGTTAAACAATTTTCTACAGTATTGCATTTTACAATGGTAGGAGGGAAATAATCATATGAGTAGAACAAGTATAAATCATTCACTTCTTGCCATAATGATCTGTCAATGTTTGTAGACCTTGCTCTAAAATCTTCTGTTCTGAGCAGCAGCAAGTTGTGGTAACATAACTGGCAGAATCTAAGTAAATCAGAATTCATAACTACTAGATAAAGGGCTATGCATTGCATCATTAATAATATATTAAAAGTTAATAATCATCTTGAACTTATAAAATCTTGAATGTAAGACTTTAGCACAACTCATACTGACTACTGACTTTTTTTGGGGTCTGCTGCTGTAGTTGCACCACCAGACTGGCATTCAAGAGATGTAGGGAGAGCCACGTTTCCTTTGTGACTTTGTATAAATCTCTTAATCTCTGTTTCTCAGCTCCTCACCTATGAAACAGAGTTATTTCCTTGTGCCACAGGAATGTGTATTAAAACACATGTATTAATGAACAGGTACAATGGCAAAACAAACTATGTAAAATGGCTAATACCTCACTGATGAAATTTTTCATTTTCTGCTCTAGTTCCCTAGAGAACATTGCAAAAATACTGTGTTTATCTAGATAGCATTCTATGACAATAACATTTCTGCTATTTCTTTCAACACATTGTGGATAAAATATGTGAAAAATTAGATCAAAGTAGAGATCATCAAAGAGTATTTACATAAGAAATGAAGTATCATATGAGGAAATAATCCCACAAAACTTTGTATGCTTCAGCAATCTTTGCCAGTGATGAAAGTATTGTTGAAAATTTGTCCAATGTGGAATTCAGATATGTTAGAGATGAAACTGTAGGTAATTTGATAGGTTGAAAACATGTAAATGGGTTATAGCAATGCCTTCTTTAGGACCTTTCATTAAAAAAATGCTCTGGTTATGTCTTGAGTATGTTGGAGCAACTCTTTTTATGGCGGGTAAGGGAAATGGGGAGGCAAAGAGTGAGGGATGATGTAAGATTGCACAATTGCTCCACGTGGAGTGGATCTGCTCTAGCACTGAGGAGCTGTTTGAGGAAGCTGGGAAACGAAGAAGGGTGTGGCTGGTGAAACCCTGTCTCTCAGAACCTAACCACATGTTTAAAATAGCCTTGAAAAAATACACTCTGGCCCATCTTTGTTGGTTTTGAGTGCAGTAAGCTTCCTACACAAGTTCTTTAAAACAAGCACGCATACACAAGGACAAACAGGAACCATTAGTGGTATAAAGCATGTCCTTAATTTCTGCACTCCTCTCAGTTCTAGGTAAGAAGGAGCTCCCAAAGGCAAGACTCCATGTAGTTATTGTCTAGCTGAAGTATCCTCTTTAGAGATGCAGTAACAGAAAATATTTATTATTGCTTCCACAGAAAATGAAAGAACAGAAAACTGGCAAAATACTCCCTTATAAAAAGAAATGTGGGCTTATGCATCATGAGTATAGATAGGTCACAGTCAGGAAGAACATAGTATTCTGGTAAAATAAGTTTTTACTTAAGAAAATATTTCATTTAAGCAGGGCAGGAGATTTTTCAATGACAAATAACAAAAAACCCCATGTAACTTAAAGCAGTAACTTCTCTAAAAGTATCTTTCTAACCAGTTATTTAAAGAGGGAAGAGGTAGGCACGGAACTATCACAATCACAGCTACCATTCACTTTTGACAAAATGCTTCAGGAGACATTAAAACGACAGAATGAAAACAAAAGAGATCCTCAGAGTGATCCATCTCAATCTGCCTTCCAGATTTGCACACTGTGGGATCTTTTGTAGAGGAAAACTGAGATAATTTCAGAGCTGAATGGACTTCATTGTAATCAAATAAGCTTTTCTGAACTTTCAAATATTTTGGAAAACTTAATTTGGGTGATTGACCTTGCTTTCATCTGAGGCACTGGTATCCTGCACAGTAGGAAGAGTAGATCCCAGTTTTGCCCTCCTGTGCAGGGTTGGTTAGTGCTGTGTGCCTGCTGCACCGTGCATGCCAGGGCACATTCACGGAGAGGCACCTTCCCACCCTGCCCTTTCCACCTCCTGTAAAAACCCCTGCAGCTCTGCAACTCACTGCCCAGCGTTCACAGGCACCGTAAGTGTGCAGCTGTTTGAGATCTGCTCTGTCAGATATCCACTCCCTTTTGCCTCTGGGGAAAAGGCAGCAGGTCAGGTCCAGCCTCTTCCTCTGCCTGTCCTGGGCCACATCCCTACACCACCATACAGCACCATACAATAGTGCAGCATGGTCCAGGGGAGAGCAGAGCTAGTGGGACCAGGTTGGATCAGTTACTACTTTGGACCCCCAGAGCAATTCTGCTGCATTTGCACACTTTTTTGGGGTTGAAGCTGTTAAGCTCAGGTTTCAGTTGAAGATGTGAAAGACTGCAGTAAAATCCTGGAAAAAATGTAAAATATTCTTCGCATTAAGTTTATAATGACAAATTAAAAATAACCTGTCAGGAACATGTACGGATACCTGATCCTGGATCCGTGCTGGCCAGTTTCAGGTCCAAGTTTTTTCCTCCCTGCCATTTCTACAATACCTAGTTAAGAGCTTCCTTTTTCCATTGGGAATCAGTTCTTATGTTGAAATACTCCAGCCATAGCTTCCTTTGTTGCATAGCCATGCATAGGCCAGTTGAACCTGAATAAAACCTCTTCCAGCACTAGTGCTTCTAGTTACTTCTGACTTGTTCCATATGGGCAACACATCACATGCCCCCAGGCTCACACAATCCCAGCAATCCCAGCCCTCCAACACCACCTCACCGATGTTGCTTGAGCCTACATTCTCCTTCTTATACAGAGAGTCATGTTGAAGAGACCATCTCACCCCTCTTGCACCTGTTTCACATTTGCCTTGATTTATTGATCACATATCGAAGTTCAGGAAGGAAATATTTCATACTACTTTGCAATCTTTTCATGTCACCTTGTAAGCTTCTATGCATATTGATGTGTCATTACAGAAAACACAGTTCATGCTGGGGAGCTCACAACTAATTCTGGCCTCCTAATCAGATATGAATATTGCAGAAAGGAGGGTCCACCAGATGCTCCAGAATACTTTGAAGACTGATTGCGAATAAATTTTTTTGTTTAGATTGATCTGACTTTAGATTAATTAGAATTGCTGTTAATAAACAGTGAATGAGTTTATGCTGAATGTTGCTGCCAGTTACTTCATTTAACAGTGCTCACAGCAAGAGTATTTAAAAAAGATCTTATGGGAATCATTACATTCCCTCACTGTAAAAGGATTTCTTCTTGTTTATCTTATGTACTCTTACTGCCTGTTCAGGCATTCAGCTTTTAAAACTTTCTTGGCCTGACTCTGCCAGTTCTCAACCACTGTCACCCACAAAGACTGCCATTCACATTTCTAGAATGCTGCCTTTTTTATTAATTAACTGCAATATTACAGTTACTACTACATTTGTATTATGATAGTAGCATCTCTGATATGCAAATATAAAAAAATTAATATCACAGCCTAAAGGGGTTACAGCATTTCCCTATGCTCCCCTGGTTAGGACGAAACCCTGGGGCAATTACATCTGTATTCTCATACTCATGCCCACTGTGCTGTCTTGGACCAGTCTTTAAACATCTGCATCCTTCAGTTTCATCATTTCTGAAACAGAGACAATAACACCTTTGTAGATCTTCATAATGTTTGTGAAAAGCTTTGAAATACTGTGTTTAAAAAATGCTAGCAAAACCCAAAGTAAAGGCCTTCATTTGTTTGATTGTGTCTTACCTAGGATTTATGTGACCAGAAGATCCAACTTTAAGGACTTGTCTGGTGACAGGGAAAGGAAAAACCCAGACTAGTAGGCATGATAAAAGATGAGAAACAAAAGATGCCTGCAACAGGCTTGCCAGCTGGTATTCACCACCAGCTATTTTGTTTAGCTGTCTCAGAGACCTGATAGACTCACACCCAGGGCAGGTGGGCTCAGAGAAGCCTGAGCCTGTCCTGCTCATACTCCAACCTGGCCAGCTGTGGGGCAGCTGTGGTCTGCAAGCCAGGCAACTATGTCCAAGCTGGAATATTCTGGGCCAGGGCTTTCAAGCAGGAACTTGGCTATATTCAGTTACATCAAAGGACTCTTGGGCTGTCTATACCAGCACAAATATACCTGGACATATTCATAGAATCATAGAATCATAGAATATTCTGAGCTCGAAGGAACCCACAAGGATCATCAAGTCCAACTCCTGGCCCTGCACAGGACCATCCCCAAGAGTCACACCATCTGCCCGAGAGCATTGTCCAAACACTTCTTGAACTCTGTCAGGTTTGTTGCTGTGACCACTTCCCTGGGGAGACTGTTCCAGCACCCAATCACCCTCTGGGTGAAAAACCTTTTCCTAATATCCAACCTAAACCTCCCCTGACACAACTTCAGATCATTCCCCTGGGTCCCATCACTGATCACCAGAGAAAAGAGAATAGTGCATTCCCCTATACTTCCTCTCGTGAGGAAGTTGTACACTTCTATGAGGTCTCCCCTCAGTCTCCTCCAGGCTGAACAGACCAAGTGACCTCAGCCACTGCTCATATATTCAGTGTATTCCCCATCTCCAGACAAGTATGATTATTGCATACCACTCACTGCAATAATTTCACATCTCACAAATACTAGGTCTCTATTTTCCTCTGTTCACAAATTCACTTCCTCACAGTCCTTGTTCTTTAGGAAAAGGAACTGTAGGTTGCTGCATCAGAGGGGACTCACAGATTCTCAACAAAGAAGACAAAAATGCATTTTGCCTCCCTCTGGATGAGAGGTCAGACTCTTTATCCTTGGAGGGGAGGGCAAAAGGGAGAGGTATGACAAAGACTGAGGGTAGAGCCCTCATTACTCATCCTGACATTGGAAGAGGCCCCAAGCTCAACAACTCCTGCCCTCCTGCTCATCCCTGCCAAAGACCACAGTGACAAGCCAAGGAGCAGGACCTCTAACAGACTGAGGAAGCTGCAGAGCCTTTTTTGCTGCCACTAGACATCTGCCACCCTTGACAACACTCTGCTTTGCCTGTGCTGGCAGCTGGCCTGGACTGAAGCCCTCTGCAAACAGTGCTGTCTGTCTCCAGTGCCTCTCAGCTCTGGAACACTGGAGGGGCCCTGGAGCACTGGCAGCTCTGGGAGTACAGGAGCTGCTGCTGTCCTTGTGGTCTAAACCTTTGGCTCTGACAGGACTTAATGCCAGCTTCATCTGAGAAGGGCTTTAGAAAATCTGTGCAAGCAATTAGGGGATGAACCGCCTCCAAGGAAACTTTCTCTCTAACCCTTATTAGTAGTTAGGGGTTGGCAGCAAAGCAAGAGCTTTACATTCTCAGACTTACAGACACCATTATGATGGACGTCCCGACAGGAGCCAATTCAAAACAGATACATGGCCTTTGTTTGGTAACATGGGTGCACTGGTTTGCGTGAGGGACTAGTGCTGCAACTCTGTACTGGATTGACGTGGCTTTATCTTTTCTAAGCACTGGTCTTTAGGAGATTAAAAAAGAATTTTTTTTTTTAATCTGAAGCCAAAATAACTTGATTTTGACAAGACTTCAAGTTGACCTGAAACCAAATCCAGACAACCTATAAACATTTGAAAATTAAATCTGTTATGAAAAGTGATTTATTTATAGGGGATTTAAATGTTGTTATTGACATCTCATGCAGTAGTGTAGCAGTGCTGTCTCACAGGACATATAATATTGTACAGTGCTGACAATATTCTATGAGCTGATTCTCATAGACAGCTGTGTCTAAGTCAAGGCAGAAACTCTTTATTTTATGGACTGGGAGGTCTTCTGTTTGTACTGTGACACATTTTTTACAGAATATTTCAACAGAATTTCCATCCCACAGGAAGTTTCAGGCTGTTTTCATTCTGAAGGAGAACAATTTTCAAAGTGACAATATTTTCCATGACAGGAAAATCTCGACTTAACTCATTCCTGTCCCAAAGCAAGGAACTGTGTGGATGACTCCTTCCATCTCACTCACAGCTCCAATGCCAACTCTTGGCATTACTTACTGTTGCTTTTCAACTCAGTATTTATGTTCCTGAAGTTAGCAAGTATGATTCTGAGTACAGGACTAGGAATATTTCATAAAATGAGTATGCCATTTTTTTGGAAGTGTCTCTCTTCAGATCACAATCACACTCTAAAGCCAAAGTCACAGTCCCAGATTTAATATATATTGTGTGTGACCAAGCCCTGCATTTTCCAAGTCACAAGAGTTATTATGACCTGGTCTTGAAGGGAGTTGGGTCCTGAGTTGTGTAACTATTTTGCAGCTCCTTTTATTTGCATGAATAGCTTCATCTGTAATAATACTCTCACCATATGCAAACTCTTGTTTGCAATTCACATAAATTATTAATACACAGCTTAAGCTGCACATTTCCTCTATTAGTCACATTTCTTGGAGGCTTCTCATTACTGCAGCATATGGAAGTCCTCTTTCCCTATGGTGCTGTGCAGGCCTTAATTGTGGGAATCAAAAGGTATGTAAAAGACATAATTTAGGACCAAACTCAACATAGAAATTTCCCTAGCACAAACCTCAACCGAGCAGCAGAGTTACTGAAAGTTTACATGGCAGCAAGCTTTTTCAGTGTTTGAAGACAACGTATTTTCATCTTGTCCAATACCAAACGGACAACAGGAGTTTGAGAACTGAGTGTAGGGACTAATGACTAGCTGGGAGGAGCTGATGGCTCAAATGCAGTTGAGGGCCATTGATTGTGGGCAGTCATTAATTCTCAGGCAACACCCAGTGTCAGAGTTGTTACTCTTACGAATAGTTGTTTAAAATCTTGTCTATGAATGTTTTTAGGGTTAGGTAGTTATAGTCATCATGTATGGGGCATTTCTAGAAAATTAACCCTTTGTATGTTAGGCAGATTGCTTATGTCAGCTCTCCCCATGACTCTCATTTGCTAATATAATTTATTTCAGATGATGAATTGTGCCTTATGTTATTAGACACTCCCAGTATAGGACATTTAAGTCACATCTATTTATTTTCAACAGCCTCCCTGTCTGTGTGTGTGTGTGTGTGTGTGTGTGTGTGTGTGTGCACCTTTTAAGAGAGTGTATTGCAGAAGAGACTCTATGTTGATCCATCTGACACGACTTGTAGAAACCAAAGGAAAGAATTTTAGGAAAATCACAAATGAAAGGGAAACCTCCCAGGATGTTTCCAGTTATGTGAATATACAAGAAAAGGACAAAGGAAAGTAGAGCAAACTGCTGCCAACAGCCATACCAGCAAGGTACTTTTAAGTCAATTGCAAACAGGGAGACACATTCCTGTTGGACACACCACAGACTGCTCCAGGATGCGTATAGGGCTGGTAAAAAGTGCAAGTTCAAATAACTATGGGAAGCTCAGAAAAATGATGCTGGCACATGAACCAGTTTTCCTTTTAGACCTCCAACTAAAACCTTGCCAATGATGCCCTATATCTGTTTTTATGGGTTGTATGAAATGAAAATGTAGTTTCAGTTCCGTTCTCAGCAAAGGCCTATTTGCATCACATAAGTCATCATCAGAGAAGATGTTAACATGACTTCCTTGTTGAGGAAGCCAAGACCTAAAGGACTATGGAAAATTAAGCCTCCTTTTCCTTTTTGAGTTGTTTGCTCCAGGTTGAGTTGGAAAGATATTGGTAGTGAAACACAAAAAATATTCCTGTCCTGTGTATGTCTCCCAGCATGCCTAGTTAACAACTTTCATGACTGCAATATCCTTTCTAAATGGTCATTTTAAAGAAAGAAAAATCTACCATTTTTTTGTTGAATATGACTACTAAAGCCAGCAAGCAGACATATAAGAAAAAGAGCACATGAACAGCTGCAGATGTAATCCAGGCAGCCAAAAGACTACTGTAAGCTTATTCTTCTAGCCCTCAAAGCCTGCCAGAGGACAATCTCTCCCTCTCCTTCTCCCTCTCCCTCTCCCTCTCCTTCTCCCTCTCCCTCTCCTCTCCCTCTTCTATGGGAGGACTTAGGAGTCCTACTGAGATTAAGGTTATGTAAGAAAATATCAGTCTCCAACATGAACTTATTACTAATCTTGCTTCATATACTGCTTTCTCTGAGGGCAGAGCATTTTTGAAACATTAAGATTGCTCTGTAAGGGGAAACTTCTATCTTTTGCACATGGAAAACAGAAGGGTCAAGGAAAGAGATAAGGAAAGAGTTCCACTGTCAAATGAAATTGGGTACTTAATTCATCCTTATAAAACACAGAGACATCCATGCTAATTTGAGAGCTGTATATTTCCATGACAGGGAAACTGCCTCATTTGCAGATGCAGCCGTGTATTTTATGCACACCTGTTTGACTGCACAACAGCTCAGATTCTTGATCTTGCAGTGAACTCTTCACAAGCAGGTCCCTGTGCGTAGGTACATTTTTTGATAGTGTAGTCTCTAAGTCTTTCTTCAGAATAGTTTTACGGTTTCCATGAACTTTGCTCAAAAATGTGCCAAAAGACTTCCAAGTAACAAACATGCTTTTGCAATTTACTGAAACTTTCCCCTTGTGTTCCAGAGAAGCAACCTCCCCATTACTCACCAGAGAGACACACGAGCCAAGGAGGAAGGAAAGGGAATCAGCTAGTAAAAACAGGCAATTCCCTTCTTTAGTGTCTACACTTAGTCATTAAATAAAAAATAGAAGTGAAATCCAAACTTTTTTTTTTTTCTTCCAAATGGGTCATTGCTTCAGTGGAAATTGAATAGATGAGGACTATTTGTATCTTGGTTTTGATCAGGACATTTTGTAGTCAGTTGCTTTTTTGCTGCACTTCATATCGAAGCAGGAGCTATTGTGCGTTTGAGGTACTCTGCATCCTTCCAAAGGAATGCAGTCTCCCAAGTATATCTTTTTACACTTCTTTAAATGACCGGTGAACTATATTACCCAATAAGCAAGGGGGTTGGAGTATTTTTGCCAGATACTAATTTTACATAGAAAAAAAACCTGAGTCAAGGCCAAGGCACAAAGTTCATATCTAAATCAACTTCACTTCCCTCTAAACATAGAGTGTGTTGCTCTCTGAGGTTTCCAGCTGACTCTTCTTAAAAATGGACATTTACAAACTTGCTGTGTTGAGCCTGCTTGGGTTCTAGGCTCGGTTCAATTGGGAATTGTAAAAGTAGTTTTTGCAAGCTATGTTGCATGGAAGGACAGGCCCAGGAGATTATAATGTCCGTTCCAGCCTTAAGAATATGGCAATCAAGATCACTGGAAGACTGGGGAGTTAAGGGGGGGGGAAAGTAGCTCCTATATACTTGCTATATCTAAGTGTAGAAATACATTAAATAATCAGTGTTGCATTGTCAGAGACACCTACTTTCCATGCATCCTGTCCAGAGCAAATTCTGAAAGGCCTTTTGGTGCCAAAGCAGTTGAATTAAACTAAAAAATGGCTAAATTTAGCTATGCCTCCAGATCTATCTCCAGATGAAGGTGCAGAAGGGCTCACAATCATGGGTCAAGTTATTGAAAATCAGCTGAGTCCCAGAAAATACCTGGCTGCACAGTCTTAATTTGGCCAAACACAGGGTAGTATGGCTTAGTTTAGCCATCTTTCCCTACAGGCAAAGCTACATCAAAATGTCTTACATTTTCCACGGGCTAAAAGCATTCACACTGGATTTACCACATCTTAGCTGACAGATGGCAACTTATTAAACATCAGTCTGCTGATGAATATTTTTAGCCCAAAAGATTTCCAAGACTTTGAAAAGAAGTAATTCCTAAAGTATGCTACACAGTTTCCACCTACACTTCTAGCTATACATTTGCAAATGCTTTGTAGGTATAAGTTGCCATATTTGCAAAGCCAAGCAGACGTGGCACTTCAATCCCTCTCCTCCCTCCTGCTTTAACAAGTTATCATCCTATTGAAACAAGTAGGCTATTTGGCACAGTTGTAAGTGTGGTTACATAACAAAGCCAAAAAAAGCAGCTCCCACAAATCTAAACCACAGATTAAGTCCAGTTTTAGAAGATAATATGTACAGTAGTGACAATGAGAATTAACGCCATAAGGAGAAACAGCTCTCTGGCTCCATTGCTCACAGTAATTATGTTTAAAGGCTCATATGTAAATATTCTAAAATATTATAAAAATTGAGTATAATAGTCAGGTTGGCATTTTCCATTCGTATCTTTTTCCCACACCTACAAGTTCACACCGGATGTAAGCAAACTAGTTTGTACCAGGCATTCCTTCACTACTTAAGAGCTGTCTCTGGAAGCAGTACTTAACAGCATTTTGTGTTTATATACACAAAAAGGTGATGGAAGAAGGAAAAGGAAGAAAGGCTGCAGGCTTCAGAATGAGTAGGCTTAAACTTCTTCTGGAAGAAGTTTAAGTGCACAAAAGTGCACAAAAAAGTGCACCTATAGAGTCCTAAGAAGTCTTTGCTGGCTCAGAATACCACTGGACTCCTTTCTGAGGCACGCACATTTTAGAGGCAGATGCACAGCCACATTTCTCTGCTTGTGGGTACCGAGTAACAAGCGTTTGGAGATCTTTGGTTGGTGAAACATTATTTTTCTCACATGATTTGGGAAATGCTTCTCATTGCTACCTTATCCAGCAGCTTGAAGTGAATCATGAAAGAACTGGTTGGTTGTAAGATAAGCTGCATAAACGGGTTTCACAAAGTATGTATCCTCCAGTGTAACTTGACAATCACCTAGAGGTTATTTGCTGTTTATATTTGTTTGTAATTTTGCATTATCATCATTAATGAGGCCAAGAATGAAAACTAAAAGCTATGTGCTTTGTTAATAGGAACTAGAACAAGAACGACATGGTTTTGGTTGCACTTGAATGGAACAGTTGAGAATACACTCAGAGAAAAGAACAAGAATTTTCAGAAGCTGTAAATTGGATATTCACAGGCTTAACAAAGTGTCACACGTGTCTTGAGATTCTGGCCCTATTATGTGCATTTATTTTTTAGTCCTGGTGGTTGATGCAGGAAAAAATCAGCAGCTACCATTTTATAAAATACTCGATAGATCTGGAATTGATTATGAATGACGACAAACAGAAATGAGTTTCAGACATTCCAGAAATAGAGTCAGAGTTCTCATTTAAAGCAAAACAAAACCAAACCAAACCAAACCAAAAAACCACCACTCAACACAATTCCCCCAACCCTAAAGCTAAATTGTAGCATATGAAACACAAGAACTAATTCCTTATTATTACACTAACAGTTGTCTTAGATATGTAGGAAGGTTGAGTATTGGGTAAGGACTAGCCAGCCTTGTCCAGGACACAATTTCTGATGGTTTTTTGAGTCTACACAAGTCTTTGCCTCTAATAATTCACAGAATGAACAAATAGAAAATAGAACGTGGTTGCATAGCCATTTTAGACCAGGATCTTCTACTGGACTGGAGACCAATAGGGAAGTAATATCTGTAAGACTTTCCCTGAAAGTGGTCAAACAGAGAAAGCACACTGGCTGAACAAGGTACATGCCTTACAGATCTTATGCATAGGGTTGAACACCTAGAAGTGGCTGACGGGAGTGAAACCAACATACCACTTTTATGGTTTGATCAGGACACTATCAAGTCCAAGTTTCACCACTGCTCTCAGTGCTTTGGAGCTTTCTCATCAACCAGTCTGCTTCTAAAAAGAACTTCCTTTCTGGAAAGTTCATTCATCTCAGAAGAATGCAAATATTCATAATGCCTTAACCAGCAGCCCAACTACCTGATGTTAATTGTCATCAACATGTAAATTCTAACCTGTGCATGCTGATAGGAAGTTCATCATGGTTCAGAGATGGTCAGAGAAGACCAAGGAATCAGACAGACACAAATCAATCTTTTAAAGTGTAGCACAGTTACAACTAGAATAGTTAGTTCACTACACAAAACAGCTCATCAAGCCAGGAACTTTAATTACAGTGTTAGAATGAAGCCCTGGAATCTGCCAAGAAACATCAAGATACAGGTAAGATCAAATAAACCCACACAGAAAAAATTGCTCCATCTTTCAACAGATACCATTACCTGTTTCATCCCATCCCATATCCATATGGAAAAGCTTAAGAAAAGTGATAAAAAATTAGAAGCATAAAATATGAAACAGTTTTGTTGCTTTCTGTATTGGTAACACTGCAGAATAAGTTTGCCTGCCAAAGATGGAAATGGTCAGTGCCTCAGTCAGAGAGATCCACCTATCAAGCTCCTTGAAAAGTAAGTAGTTTTTCCACTCCTCAGGAAGGAAACATTATCCCCTGAAGGTGTCTGCAATTGTCATCTCATTTCTGGGCAGAACTATTAAAAACACAGTAATCAGAAAGTGCCAAGAGTATACAAATACCAGCTTTCTGGAGGCCTCACAGTGAGGGTTCACATCAGGACACAGAATTGAGACTAATAATGCCACCACTAATACAGAGAAAACCCTGATATTCCCATATAGAGACACATGCAAGTGTGAAATAAGCCATGAAATGCTGGATTCAGAAAGAGGTGGCCCTGCTTGTGATACCTGCAATGTCTTATTTGAAGCAGAGCTCAGAACAGTAAGTAGTTGTATCTTCTGTCCAAGCCTTTGCCTGCAGGGTCACACATATTATCCTTTCTCTTTAATCGCTGGTGGATACTCCAAGGTGCTAGAGGCATAACTGATAACACTGCAAGAACACTTATTCTCAACAGTTACAGGTACTACTATTATTGAAAACACAAAACACTGACAGGAATTCACCTCATTGATAAAGCATGGCTGGCTGGCTCAAGCTGAACTCAGACAAGATTGAGTCACTGTTGGTCAGACTGGGGAAAATGCTTCAACTGCCTGAAAATACTCCTGAATCCTTATGAGTTATCACAATCATATGGTAAAATAATACTGACTGATGCCCTGACAGGTGTGGATGGCTAGAATGCATCTCTTCCCTCCTTTGGTATGCAGGAAAACTTGTTCCTTACTCCTTAGTGAAGATCAACCGATGCCTCAGTCAATTCCAAATTCAGGCAGCTCCATTTGCTGTAGCTAAACAACTACAACTTTTAAGTAATAACACACTTCCTCTGCCCTCTTTCTTATGGACTGGTGTCAAGATGCCCTTCTAGAAGCTTTGGAAGCTGGTTTGAAAACTGGAAGCTGGTTTGAAAACTTGCTCCTAATTTCTAAAGCAGTTGATGGACTAAACTCCAGAAAGTAAAATGAATTCTATCAACAAGCCTCTGCAGCTGCTTTATCCTCTGGGACAATGCAATCAATGCATCAAAACCTTCCACCACATCACCACATCACTGACCTTTTCTCAAATAAAACCCAAACAACTTTCCTGCCCTGCAAAGAACTCTACCCTGAGCACTTCTTTTTTTTTTTTTTAATGACTGTGGCAATGTACCAGAAACAAGATGAAATCTACTGGGCACTTTGCTAATTTTTAGAGATAGCATTTGCACATTGTGGTGATAGACAGTGATACTGATCCCATAAATACCCAAACTCAATACTGAGGAGGAATAAAAACAGGGATATAGGCAGTCAGGCAAAAGAGTGATGGTAACTAGAATAGGAAGATGAACATGGGAGAAGTTGAAGGAAAAGGAAAGCTTTTTTTACTGTTGTGGAAAGAAGGTGGTTAAGAACAGAAAGGCAGAAGTGCAAGCTTAAGAAGATGTGTTTCTTAGCTGAGTGTCCTAAATACTGCCCAGTTTTATGGAGGATATAATGAAATGTAATGTTTCCACTAGGAAACTTGGATAGTACCCTATCACTTTTAACATCGAGCATCCTAAGAATAAAAATACGAGAGCAACAGCCTGTGTATCTGGGCTGGAGTGAATTTGGAGGGACATTTTTGTGCCATTCTGGTGATACAGAACAGCTGGAATGGACCTTGAATATGTCTCTGTGATTTGACAACCTGGAATCTAAACTATTTTTCCCCTTTTCCTTCTACTTTTCTTTTAAACAGACCCCCAGTAGTTTTCAAGAGGTATTCCTTCTGCATACTGTATACTAATCACTATTTGTGTGCTCCTCAGAATTAAGCACTGACTCCATTCTGTGGAAAGTCTTTTAAAAAATGTGGAGGTGTGTGTGGGGGAAGTAATTTCAAGTAATATTCCAAGCTCCTCCTTCTCCCTGGCTCTGAGGAGCAATTACTCATCTGGAAAAAGAAACAACATTGCTATTTTAGTGTGGTTTAGGACCTTGGGCCTGGTTTCATGTTTCAGATTAATGCTTTCTGTGCCTTTTGGAAATTCAGAATAGCAAAAAGCCACCCTTCAGAAAGAGCTGCATCCTATAGATGCAAGGCATTCTGGAGACATGTGTGACTTGCTGCCCCTTTCCTATTTTCCTGCATCCTATTGAGACACATAGCTCTTTTCCCTCCCATGAACTTCTAACCTGCATCTACAAAGCCACATCTGTTCTTCCTGACCCTCTGTCCAGGTCTCTGGTTGCGCTGTGGTGAACACTTAGTATACTTTTTTGCAGTAAAACTAATAAAGCAAAACACACTCAAGCTACCAGTTTTGAAATGAAGTGCCAACATGAGCCATATCCAGTCAAGTGAAAAATATATTCTTATGCTATCTTGTGATCCTACCTAATTCTAGTCCCAGTGGGGCATGGCTGGCTAGAATCCCAGATCTTTAAAAAAGGAGCCAAAATGCTTTCTTCAGCTTATTATTTAGTGTATCAATTAGCAACACAGAAGTGCTTCAGTTATGGTTCTACCATTTTGTGTATTCCAGTGTGATGGTCCAAGAATACGGATACACCAGGGCAGTGGTGAGATGCCACACAAGGAGAATTTCAATGTAATCTGTCATTCCAAGGAAGAAATCCAAGCAAGGTACCACTTTACAGAGACAAGACGGCCTAGGATCAAAGTTTGGAACATGAGAAACATTCCCAGATTGTGAGAATAAGTTAAAGAATAAAACTTCCAAAAGCAACATGATCAAGGAATTATCAGTCGCTAAGGAAAAAAATTTTAGAACTGTGACTCAGTAACTTGTCTTTCCAATATAATAAAAATCACAATGAGATTAGTTTAGTTGGTTAATGGTGTTAGTAATGCCAAGGTTGTGGCCTCAATCCCTGTATGGGCCATTCATTTAAGAATTGGACTTGACAATCCTTGTGGCTCCTTTCCAACTCGGCATATTCTGTGATTCTGTTAAATAAACTCTGAACTCTGTGAATGCCTATATCCTCATTTGCACACCTTTAGAGAATTACAGAAAGAAATGGATATAATTTAAGTAGCATTCTATAATGTCTGCTCCTTTGTATATTCTAGAAATGGTTTAACATTTAACATAGGAATTGCCAGACCCGCTTAGACACAAGGTCCATTTAGGCCAGAACACTTTCATTTAAGTGTATGGCAGGAAATGTTTCAGTAAAGGGCACAAGAAGCCTCACAGAGAAAAAGATCAGATGTGGTATAATTTTAGCTTCACTTTCCACCCCAGCTCTCCATACGCTCTCTTCTTTATCACTTAATAAAATAAGTGAGTCCTTTTCAAAAGTCTGAGTGCTCTTCAATATACCAACAGTAAGAATATATACTGCTATAATTTTTTTCAGCAAAAGTAAGACAGTTTATTAAAAAAAGCATGAGAAGAATTAATTCCCAAAGCTTGGGTAGGACATTCACCTATAAATCCCACAAACATAGTTGCCAGTAGTAACAGATCATAGCAAGTAGACTGTGCAGCATCAAATCCCACCATCTGCCCTCTGCTGAGAATATCACGGACCAAGTGATTGTTTCTGTGAAGTCTGGGAATGTTTTCAATAGTGCAAAATCAGACACACAGACACACCTCAGGTCTACCATATGTGTAGAACAAATACGTGGTTCATTCTGAAAAGTTCAGAGCTCTTAAAAATTCTGGCAATGTGCATTTCACTTCTGCTTTACTAAGGTAAGCCTACAAAGTGCAAAAGTGAAATATCACTACTTCAAATAATTCCTTCATACTTGAATAATTCAAATAATTCAAAATATTTCATTGATCTCTAACAGGCTGTCTAGAGATAATCACAGAGACTCCTACAAAACTTTGCATATTGTCACATTCTTTGTTCAGGTGCTAAGATATCCAGAGGTGAAAACTGCCACCTCTTACCTCCTTAAGAGTGAAAAAGAAATCAGTCTCAAAAAAATCCAAATTATCACTCTCTTTTCTTCATGAAAAGTTAGATAACTCACTCACAGCAATAACAAGACTAGTTTGCCACGCAAGTATATAAACACCTCCTCATTCTTTTTGATGTCTTGCATCCAGGTTACTCTTTCAAATCCCCAAAACGATTCATCCCTATCTGATGGCAGCCATAAGAGGAAGTCAAAAGCTGTTCCTCAGGTGAGCTTTAACTTTCATTCCACAGGTGCCACAAGGGTCTTCTTGTTCTTTGAATGATGTAGTACACCAGTGCCACTAAAGAGATGTCATCACTTTCTCCTATGTATTGCTGAGTCTCTACAGGTACTACATGAAAACTTGCTTCAATCACAGCTATTCTGCAAGAAATTCAGCAGGAACTTCTTCTGTCAACACTGAACTTGAGGTTTAGTCTTTGTTTAGTGGAAAAAATCTGGAAATATTATTACACTCTCCCTACCTCCAGAAGATGGTGGGATTTTGAGCTTAGTTCTATTTCCTAAAATCTTCCAGGACCTACCATAAATTGCAGTTTCAGGGAGCTGTTTGTTCTAAGAACTATGAACAGGCTTATAGAAAATAATGCAATACAGTGGTAAACTGACTGGTACAGGGACATAAAGTACAGGGACAACTGAATAAAGATGGCTATTGTTCCTTGTACTAATAGTATGAGTTCACATCTCTAGCCAAAGCCACAACAGTTAACAGGTTTCTTTTTCAACAAAAATAAGTTCACTTAAAGAGAGAATATATAAATATTTTCTATCAAGCATGGAACTTTACCTCAGAAAAAAATTTCTTTCTTGAAGCCACAAGAGATTTCATGGGATTTTCCAATCCCATGCCCTTGCATGCTAAGAAACACACAAATGCTCAGAACAAATAAAATAAGAGGCATCAAGTAACATAATTATTTAATAAAATACTTAAATAAAGGTGAGAGTATTAGGGACAGGTTTATAATAACTTAGTCAGTTAACTATACCTTTTGACTCAACACCTTTTATTTCACAATTTCTCTGCATTCCACATTGTGCCAGCAAAATTATTTTTATTCAAGATCACTGAAATTGAAGAAAATTTCTTCTGCAGCAGGTGAAAAAGAATGAAATATACCCTGATCTCCAATTTCTGAATGATGGGGCAACGTTTTAAACACTTCCCATTTCAGTCCTGCATGCCCAAATTGATTGTCTGGCATTTTGGCTGACATAGGTAAATTAAATAATCTGAGGAATCCAAGTCTGAAGTTTTCTAACACCAGCCAAACAGTACTGCCAGTAAAAGGTCTGGATCCTAAAAACTGAGGTTCATCCAAAACAAGTTTAATGATTGAATGAAAATATCTACTGAATCTTTTCACAGAAAGTTTTAAAACAAAATCCAACAAAAGATTTCAAATTTAATTTCATTTGTGTTTTTGTTCATTTTACCCTGCTATGGAATGTAAGAAGTTTAGTAGAGCTATGGGGATGTTCCTTCCTTTACTATTTTCATATCTATTGTTTAACTTACTCAATAAACTTCCAATTGGGAAACCTGGGGAGCAACAAAGCATCATGACTGTGGTGCCCTTAACAGTCATGAAGTTACAGAGCAGGAAATAAGCTCTTTGTATGCTATGATAGCTAGACATTACAAAATGTCATGGTATCTTTTCTTAAAAGGAGGAAAGAAATAAGAACGCAAAGGCAAATATTTGCCCCTTATTTTTATATGGAAATTCGTTTCATGTCAAGCCCCATGATGGAATTGCAACAGGATTCTAACATTTAGTTTTAATTAGCTTTCTATTTTTTCACCTTTTGTATTCACTGCTCTGTCAGACCTGGTGTGCACAAGTTTTTCTTGCACAGTACTTGCAAGAATTTGGACATAGTCGCTGAAGACATTTGAGGATCAGGACAGATGTTACCTTTTAAAAGTGAAGTGGTAGCAGCTAAGACAGTATAATTTACCAGACCAGGGCCCACAGATTCCCAGTGTGTTGGAGTAATTCCTAGATTAATTTCCTAACAATTGCTTTGTCTGCATTTCTCCATGTTTGTGTCATTTTTTTCTTCTGTCACCTCTATGTCTTTCTCCTTTTTGCTGCTTATTCTTTGCCCACCTCTTTGGTCTCAGATGGGCATTCCTCACACTTTATCAGTGTACTCCCTTCAGTATAAGTAACTTGACTGGTGCCAGCATTAGCTAACTATGTTTAAAACATCTACAGGAAAAAAATAAATTAATAGTTTCTCCCTTTGTGCCTATTGTGAAATGCAAAGTATTCCTCCCAAGCAACAGAGTCTAAGGTCTCAGTACTCCCGCTTTTTCATATCCATCACAATTTCTTGCTGCAGGAATTCTACCTAAAAATTTATTAATCCCTTGCTTTTGCCTTCTTATTTCTCTCCAAAAAAGGAAATGACCTATTTCAAGAGGCCAAAGATTCCTCACTGCCCAGGAGTCATGACAAATTCAGCCCTAGGGAGAAGCAATGGCTCCGTGTTAGCCAAAATATACACTGAAATGCTGTTTGGTGCTCATGGTGTCCAAAGAAGTGTCATGTGGCAAAGCTGTCACTTGGTACTTGATAGTTTAATCAAACCCTCAAGGGTAGCAGATATTAATTATCTTGTAGTACAAAAACATTATTCCCTTCACAAAGTGACATCATTTCAGTACGACAAAAGCATCGCCCTTTCACTTTTCTGACTGGAAGGCTAACACCAAATAGTTCATCAGTGGTATCATTTTATCTTTAATGGCATTGTTTCTCAGGGGAAAAATATGGCACAAATGAAGGATATTGCCATGAGCACAGAGGCAAAAGTCAGGCCTCTAAAATAGATGAAAGTCTCTCCCATCATGCCATCTTTTCCTCAGCAGTTGTTAAGCAGCAGGTTAGTACTTATCTAACCTTGGCACTGTGATCCTTTTACCTGTCCAAAGAGACCAAGAGACGTTTAGCTCTCTGTAAGATGACTTTTCAGATGCAGAGTGCTGCTCATTCTCCATGGTTTTCCATTTAAATGTGCTCTGCTGAGGTGCAAACTCACTCCAGTTTGCAGGGAGACTTTAATTCAAATGAGCACAAGCATTTTGATGATAGCCAGAAGGCTGGGCTGGTGCTGAGGGTTTGCACCCACCTTTAACAAATGGCTCTGTTTACTGCCTGGCCTGATGATAATTTTGTCTGGCTACACCCAGGAGACATCAGCATTCCTGAAGCATCTCTAGCTATCCAGGAACACAGCCAGACTCCAGCAGCCACCCTCTTCTGGTAGAAGCATTACAATCTAGTATTCGAATAAATTCCAGCTTTATGACCCAGAGAAAGCCCTTAGGGAGGCCTCGGTGTGGAACAGGCAGGTGCACCTCTCCCCAGGTCCATGGCTGGACAGCAGTTGTCAGTGAGGCCCCTGCACAGGCTGGAGCTGGTGCTGGAGAGCCAAGGTGGCCCTTGAAGGCACTGCCACCCAATTTCATCCTGTCCAGGACCCCATTTCATTATCCCCTGAGACCATCGGTTCCTGCCCAAGTGGCACTGCAGCAGGCCAGTCTGCAGCTCCCCACAGCCCTGCCCTGTCGGCCACAGGCACCATGTCCTGGCCCAGCCTCAGCCTGTCCCCAGGAGGATGTGTGACACCCAGGGCTGGGGCTGCCCTGGTGCCCCCCTGGCTGCCTGCTCCTGGCCGGGGAAGTGGGACGGAGCCCAGCTGCCAGGCTCGGCAGCATTAAGCACTACCACAATCGGCAATATCCAAAAGGGAGGCCTTTGCCAGCAGCCCATCAGGCAACAAAAGCATCCTGGCACCATTTTAGCTGAGGAAAACAGAAAGAGCTCTTGGAGCTGCTGTAAAGCGCTGACAGCTACCAGCATGGCTTTCATTTATTTCTGTGAATGTCCTTACATCCCACAATTACTATGCAAGGGGTACATTTCATTGCAGACAGCTCGGTTTTTGCTTTTAGCTGGAAATTTATTGGATGGTAAGGGTGATTTCAGAGTGGTTGACTGGTGAACTATGGTTTGCTGGAAACGGCTGTTCCAGTGGTCATGGTCCATGGTGCCTGGGCCAGCAACCCTGCATGAAATCAGCA
Source organism: Manacus vitellinus (assembly GCF_001715985.3). Classification (NCBI taxonomy): domain Eukaryota; kingdom Metazoa; phylum Chordata; class Aves; order Passeriformes; family Pipridae; genus Manacus; species Manacus vitellinus. The sequence goes on along the minus strand of NW_021938789.1, from coordinate 12,933,934 downwards.
GGTGTCATCTCAGTGGAAATCTTGCAGTAAAGGGTCTGTTTGGGAATAACACTTCTTGGGATGGCTGTCCCCTTGACATGTAGTGAGAGAATGTCTGACTCCCAAGAGCAACGCAAGGCTGTCACACATGGTCCTCTGGAAAACGGGGCCCTTAGCAAGAACGTAGGCATTTAAACAGGTGCAAGAGAGAGCTTAGATGATATTTACAGCTGGCTGTGCATAGAGCAAGCAGGCAAGAGACACAGCACCCACTCCCAAGGAGCACTGCATCATCTGGCAGCAGTGAGCAGACTCCGCATGGTTCCTCAGTGGAGTGCTTGGGAAGAAGAAACAAAGTATGAAACAAAGGAATTAGGAGACACGACGGACTCTTAAGCCATAAAACTTAGCAAGAGGTGAATGAAATAAGGATGGAAAAAATGCATTTTTGTCCTGACGTACAAACACAGAGATTTCTCCCTTTCATGTGAAGCATGCATGGTCAGATATTGTCATAGAGTCTCATATCCCCCAGATTCACTCATAGAAGCATGTTTTGTACCACAGACCTGTGTTGCTCTCTGGCATACTGGCTTTTCTCCACATGGCTGACAGATAACATAATACCATGGGTACTTTCATTGTGTTTTAGTCCCCTACCCCCACTTTTCTGAGTGATAGTAGAGAGACGTGGAGAGAAGAAAGGGCAAATAACATGAATAAGAGCCTTCTCCAGCAATTCTGCTTTGTATGTAGGTTCAGAAGAGTTAGAAAAGGATTTCCCCTCCTACACAGTGCCATCTTCTCCTCATCCTTATCTGTAGGTTTGTCTCAAGTTGCAATCCTATGATCTCACAACCTGCAGTTTTACCTTCACTTGTGCCTTATTGTTCACTACTGCATGTACTGTCTTGTACACTTGACCTACATACATGATGTTTAGCTCTGCTTTGTTCTAAATCAAGCCTGTGCTATCTTGGCATAAGTAGGCTACTTCCATGTGCTACTTAATCGGAAACTAGTACTTCTCCCTCTAGGAAGCCGCTGCACTAACTCACGGGGTTTATTACAAAGTCCGTTGCAGACGGATGTTTCAGCAGTCAGGGCCAACTTGGAAGCTGTGTAGCCATTTTAGAGAAGTGTTAAGCCACAGCCACAAGTTTATGAGCTGGGCTTTACCTGCTAATTAGTCACCACTCAGAGCACATGTAGAGGGAGCTTGTATCTGCTGGCGGGTGACCACACAGGTATAGGAATAAGGAAGTGAGTAACAACAGGAAAAGCAACATAGAAAAATTTGCTGGAATGAGATGCCTGGTGTATTTTACTTTGATGAAGAGTATAAAGTTCGAAGATGGGAAATGCAACTTTATAAAGTCCAGCAATGAGGAAGTAAACATGTATCACCATAATAAGGTTATTAATCATACCTGGGTCAAATTAACTGGACAAGGTAATAAAGATTATCAGTGGAAAGTGAAACATCACCAAAAAGTAATCATATGGGTTATCAAAATAATTGATTTTTGAATGACAGCTTGATCTGCATTAGTGGGGGAGAAAACCTTTTTTTAACAAGTAGCACCTGTAGATCAAAGCTGTCTGCAGTTTATCCTCTCTTTTATGAGACTAAATGAGACTACGTGTACCAAGCCTCAGATATGATGAAAAAAATCCAGTTTCAGAGGGTACCATGCAAAGCATCCTCAGAGTCTTCTTGGCTACTGCAATGCTCAGATCTCAAAGCTTCATTGGTGGTTCATCTTCCTCCACCATTCTTTCCCCTCATGCTTCCCAGCATTTGGTGATGTCATTAGTGATTAGGATATATTTAATGTTCAGGTGACTTAAATTACTCCTGCATGGCTGACAGCCATCTCCTCCCCACCCTCAGCTAAGATGTAACACTTTACGACAGATGAAAAGCATGTATGTCTTGTCCAGACTATGATTTACTTACACCCCCTAGAGATGTTTCAGGGTGAGGTATTTTATTTACTCTGAAGTCAAAGAGGAGCATGCATTTAGATACAGACTTACTTAATTCTGTCTTAGGGAAAATAAGAAAGAGATAGGATAACAGAAGACTAAAATGAGCATTATTTTACTTGAGCTTGGCACTGTTGTAAGTTTTAACTAGTCCTAAACTGTTCAGGTCCCTCATCACCTGGAAAAGGAAGTGCAGTCAGCCTTCTGTAATTCCTTCTATTTCTTGACTCTGCTTTGTAGCTTCAAGGCTGATGCTTTTGAAGCTTTAAGTTCTTTTTTCCTAATTTTCCTCCTCAGAGTCTCTTTCCTCTTGCAGACTTACCTGTAAAGCACATCAGGAAGTGGTGGTAAGCCCACATGTCTCAATACTTGAATTACTAGCCAGGCATCAGCAAGTATCTGCCTACACACAACTACACATCTGCAGGAAGGAAGGGGTAAAACCACCTTAGACTGAAATCACAACCTGCCCAGCTGCAGCTCACAGTGTGTTATAAGTAAAAAGGCAAAAGGTACATATAACTTGCCAAAAAAAGTCTCTGTCTTACCACTTAGTTGCACATGGCAACCAAAGGAGCCCAACTATGTATGGTAAAAATCAGTTTAATATAGGAAGTCTCTTACGTGATGAGGGAGCTATAATACAGTAAAATGTCTTTATATTTTCCTGTGTACTTGGAAACATATGCATCTGGGATGGTTATACATTTTCAGTGTATAAAAACTCATATTTACTAGTCAACAGAAGTAAAATTAATTCAGTGTCCTGCATCAACAAGGACACAAATCAATTTGATTTGATAATCAAATTACATATTTAACAGTAGCCCATAGAATATAAGCTCTGATAGGTCCTGAGCCAGCCTTCTCTCTCAGCTCCCAGTGAAGTCCACAGTCTCATTCCATCTTGCATTAGACTTGAAGAACTTCGCACAACAAAATGGTGTGTGTAGGGAAAGGGCGGGAGAGCTGCAGCCAGCACACCGGACTGTGCTGTGAGAATAGCTGAAAGCTTTCCAGGCACAATGTTGAAATGCCCTGAAGGTGTTATAAAGTGATACTGTGTTAAGTAAGGCCACTAAATGGGTTTGATCTATTCTGACAATCTCAGTTTCCACAGCTAGAGGGAGGGAAACAAAGTGTCATATGGAACAGGTCTCCAGGCACCATCCAATTTGCACACCTTATTATTTTTTTCTGGGGTTTATTTGTCATTTGTTTGGGGGTTCTTTTGTTTGTTTGTTTGTTTTTAATGCAGGCTTGGAAATTTATATTATTTCTTTCTTCTTTATTGTATTTGAAGATTTACATTCCTCCTCAATTTGATCATTTGTCACAGATATATTTTGGGTTCCTATCCTCTAAAAAGCAAAATAAAACAACAAATCACATATCCTAAGCATTGTTCAATCCCTCCTGAGGTCAAGCAGTCTCGCAGAGCAAGCTATTGCACAGGGAGGACTACGTGATGTGCAGACTCCATCTGCCCCTGGAGTGTGTGTGCAGCACCGGGCCAGCAGCGTGCTGAGCCACGGCTCCACTCCACCAAGACACTCTCCACGTTTATTGTTCTTGATTAGAAAAACATTCCAAATTTTAGAATTGACATTTAAGACTGAATAAAGTTCCAGTTTGCTTTTATCGGGGCAAACTTTAAAATAGGTTGTCTATTAGCCTTTGTTACTATATTTCTTTTATGAGTATGAGTGGGAAGAGCATTAAGGAAGGCTATAAATCAAATGCATATTTCTGGTGAGTGCAGGAAATCCTTTAACCTTTATGTTTCATAGAAATAAGATTAAATGCAGATCTATTCACTTCGTCTACATTTTCTGAAATATTTCCATAAGCAAAATTATCAGAAGACGACTAAGGAAAAAAAAATCCCCCAAAAATACAGTGGTGCCTAAAGCACCAGTCAAAAGCCATTGCCTCCTACTCACATAAGACAGAGACAAAAACCACTGCACTTTTGTTTTCTTTTGTTTTTTGGGGGGGGGTTGGGGCTGGGGATATAAGAAACACTATGGTATTGAGAGTGAAGACAATTCTCTTAACACGGATAGCGTGCAAGCATGTCCACTGGAAAATAATCTGCCCTTAGTGACTAACTCCAGGCAGAAAACTTGGCTACTTGCCAAAGTGTACATATCCCTTCATGTATGCAGGAAATAATTTTCAACAAACCCAGAGCTGGCCTAGCAGGATGGTAGATTCTGAGCAGGGCACCATCCATATATTCTTATTGGAATGGGTTAAAAGGTACTCACAGCAGCATGTTATGGATGACACCAGCGAGAATTTAAATATGCAGCATAATGGTAAAGCAATTAATAAGAGCAGTTGCTAACAGTTGCACAACAGAGGAGTGTTTTAAAATTCCTGTGCTCTTTAACAATAATGTGGAGAGACGCTGTGAAGGGGAAGAGGGGGAAAGCCTGGCATGGAAGGGACATTCCTTCAGTTCCTCTCAAAAGTTTGAAAAAACCTCTGGATAGGAAAATACTATTGAGCAGCCAATTCTTTCCACATTTGGCTAAGCCCAATGCCCAAAATACACAGAACACTACTTCACTTTGAAAGGATTGCAATACTCCTATCTGAGTCATCTGAAAGCAAATAAAATGAGACCTAAACAAATAAACCTAATTGTGCATGGAAACAAATCCAGCTCTCCAGCTTGGCCATGGCTTTGTTTTTGTTAGTTTAAAGCCTGCATATGCAGTTTTAGTGGCATCAGGACTTATACAAATATTGACAACAAATTGCCAAATGTTGTTTTTTTTCCCCTCAGTGCACAGTGTGAAGAAGCTGGGGGAATGCTTCTAGGAACCTTCCCCAGCGTACTGAACCAAATCACAGCTTGATGGGATCCACTCCAGCCTCTTCTCTGAATGGTAGACACTAATGAGATTGAGGTTGTCGATTGTTATCGTCAAAGACTTTTATTTTTCACTCATGAACTCTGCTGAACACAAACCCAGGCTTTCGAAACGTAGCTCAAATGTTTGCACCATAGCCAGGGCATTGTCACATGCTCTGTCCTCCACCCCGTGATTTGTTGCTAGTTTGTGTCATCCTTAACCTGCTTCTGGTGGTTTGGCCAGGAGAGAAACAAATAACGATGACAACTGAGAAAACCAAGCTGCTCTCTGACATCCTTCTTTTAAAATGCTATTGCTACTTGCTGGCTGTGGAGAAGGGGCAGTTGCCTTGAGATAGAAATCACTCATGAAATCCTGCTGTCATCTGTCAAAGGTAGATTTCCATCAAATTCATCTGAATCCTTAGCAGCTTGCAAGGAAAAATGAGAATATGTCAGATCTTGATCTGTCACAAGTCAAAGTTAGAAAAAATATATTTACATTTGACTTTTAAATTAAGCCCAGGCCTTCCTCTCACACAGAGCCAATAAACATTTTCTTCTTCTTTGCCTCACGTTCACAAGACACCTAAAACTTTTATTATTCTAGCTGGTTGGATAACAAGGTTTCCATTTTGCAAAAACACAAACTTTTAATCACAGCAAAAAAGATTAAAAAAAGAGGAATTTTAGAATTGGATGAAGACTCCAAGAGTTTTCACTCAAAGAAGCCACAGAAATCAGACTCGTGCATCCTTCTCAAATGCCCAACAGTTAAGACACTTATCTACAATACTGGAGAGATTAGTTTATATTTCTATTTCTTCTAATTTATCCCTAGAACTTGGAAATTGATCTTGTACATCTCAGGGATCATCCAATGACCAGGTTATTGAACACCCTACAATATACTTCTCTTTCTCTCTTTTTTATCAGAAATTGCATTCTACACGTAAGAAACTCCCCTAAAAGTTTCATCACAAATACTGAATTTCCACAAAAAGTTCTAGGGTTTAGTTTTAACATTCTCAGCAAAAAAAAGTTCTTGACTAATTGTAAATCTCTTAGCTCTATTATAACATCCACTCTTCAGTTATTTTAGTGTTACATGCTCACTGTATCCAGGAAGACCTCAGTATATTCAGTAAGACATGCAGAAGCATCTACAAAGGCTTTCTGTATTGCATTGCTTATCATGGTGACCCTAAGCACTTGCACAGTAAAGGGTGAATCACTAAATTGGTGGAAGGGATAGTGGAAAGGCATGAGAACTTGGGGGTTTGTGAGAAAGTGGAGGAAAAAAGATCCTCTCTATTTCCCTGACTCTGGTCCTTCATAAAAAACCAACACAATGCTTGGGACTGTTTGCACTGTGAGCAAACACTGAAATATGACAAGGCATCAAGGCATGTTGCGTTACATGATATTCAGGCAGCTGCTGTGATGGCAGTTTCAATCCACCAACTGGTGCGACGAAACAAATCTGAAATGTAAAAGCTAGATTTCCACCAAAATATTTCATTAATATTACATGCATGTAAGTCAGGGAACTCAAAATACTAATCCCCACAGCTACCCTAAGTCAGCCCTGGAGGACAAAGTGACAACGCAGCTGCACAGACGGGCTCAGAAGGTATTCTAGGTTTCAGTTTGCTGACTGGAGCATGCAAAATTTCTCTAACCAAGTTTTGTTGGCGTATTTTCTTTGAAATTTGTTGAAGGGGGAAAATACCCGTTGTTTTTCAGTGGAATGCAAGTATGAAATGACTGCACACCAACATATGAAGATAGCCAGAAATAGCCAAATTTGTGTGAACACCTACTAGCGGAAAGTTTAGACCTGTGCAACAGACCTCAGCAAAATGCTTTAGGTCACAGGAGGAGAAAATAGTTGAATCTTCTTCTATCCTTGACTGCAAATTGAGAACCAAGGAGCTTCCACAGTATATGTCACCCTTGAAACCTGGCCTGCACTTAAAACAGTCCCATCCCTCTCACTCAGAAGCCCCACGAGCCACTCTGTCAGCACAGAGTTGGGTTGCCATAAGCCCTCACAAGAGGGACAGACCCACTGTACACAGTGGTGCTTGCTCAGCTGAAATACTCTCAGGGTATTTTAGAATACCCGCAGTTCCCACACCATGGGGCAGGGAGAATGACCAATGACCAAAAGTCACCACCAAAGCAGAAGAATTACATACTTCCTAGCAAATTAAGAGAGGAAGCAGGTGGGCAGGTTTTGTCTGATTTATCAAAACACCTTCCCTTCATGGAGATCTCCATTCAACCCACTTTCAAATTTCCACAGATTAAAGTAACAGGGAATGATAAGTAGAAGGAAGGCAGCATCTGAAGCTGTCTGTAAAACAGGGCAATATACGTGTGGACAACAAATTACTGGATGTGAAGAGCACTTCACCAGTCTACTCTCTCCCCTCCTCTTTCTCTCTCTCTTTTTCTCATGCACTCACCCACTCTTCCTGGGGCTATGCACCTTCTTGAGCACTGAGGCAGGTCCATTAAAACCAAATAAAAACTATAAATGTCACATAGGAAGGAGGCTGCCCTCCTAACACTGACAGCTGCTACCGCCAGCCGGAACTGCACAGAGGGGCACCGAGTGTTTGTCCCTCCCAGCCCTCCCTCCCCCGGCTCCTGCACCCACTGGGTCCCATGATGTGGAGATGTAAGTCTCCCACTGCAGCATACAAACTCCCCACCAGTATGACAAGGCAAACTATCATTTTCCACCCTGACTGCCGTTGTGGGTGGTCATGTTGGTGTCTGCTCGCATTTGCACAGTACTGGATGCTGTGGAGTGTACAAACTATTCCACATGGCACATGGAGGGAAAAAGCCATGCTAACAGTACATTACAAAGCTGCATTTATGTTACTGTATAGAGCCTCTGGTCTGTGTTTATCTTAGAATGTCTATTATAAGGATAAATGATAAAAATCATACTTCTTACTTCATGAAAATGCAGGAAGAGTGGCTACTAGCAAGACTGTGCAGTTTATCTTGGAATTTCTACCTGTCACCCTTCTGCTTGGTATTTGCCACATGCTTAACTCTTTTAAGGTCTTCACTGTTCATTTAAATAGCTTTTACTCCTTACTCTTAACTTTCTGGGCCACCTACTTGTCTAATATCTGATCTTCTCAAGCTAATTATTTGACTGCTATTTCTGAGACACTGTCAAGTTATTTACCTTGCTGAAGTGACATAAGTTCCTCCCCCCACCCTCCCATCCGCCCCCTGTCTGTCTGGTTTCCCCCCTCTAGTCTAGCTGAAGTGACAAACTCTCTCCCCTAGCCAAACATTTGTTTTTACAAGGTATTTTTATACCATCACCTCTTCCCTGCATCTCCCCGCCTACCCACCACAAACATATGCTGTGGTGGGAGGACATACTGGTTTCACATAATTTGCAATGTTAAGGTGGCAAATTTCCCCTCCTTCAAGTAATTTTTTTTAAAGATCTGGTTTGTAAAATGCAAATGGCAAAGGGTTAGTTTCTCTTTGCCTTTTTTACCCTGTGAGTGGAAATGTCCTCCTTTGCTTAGAAGTCAGTGAAGAGAAAGTAAAAAACGTTTGATTTATATTATTCGAAACCTACTTATGCTATAAAGAGATCCAAAAATAAACAGAAATAATATTGTCTAGATGGATAGATTTCTTCTATTCATCCCAAGGAAGACAGGAATGATGACAATTTCCGAGAAAGTAGACAAATGTAACCACTCTACTGACTTCATTAGTTGGTCACAGTATGTTTTTCTGTGTATTAAAATCCACATGCAGTTACATTCACACAGTAAAAACAACCTCAAGTGTTCTAAGCATCAGGCTTGGAACCATTGAAAACATGACTGTGGCCTTCATCATACCCAATTAGGGGTACGTGTACTCCCCAGAGATTCTGGTATAGTGGATAAATGCCTAAGCTGGCTTTAAAGTAGGCAGGAACAATCTAGTTAAAACAGCACAGAGCCTAGATTGGGCTCAGCCACTCTAAATATTTACCCTGTTCTGAGCTAGAGGTTGCAGGGGCATGCATACTACTACGACTGGAGAACTTCCAGTACCTACATTCACCACTGTAAAGCTAGGTCTGACATACTAAACATCCTGGTCACTCCAGCAGCATACATGCATGGAATGGGCCAAATGAAGACTGTTTATAAAAAGACTGAGTTTACATTGCCAGATGGCTGAAAAAGGCTTTTTATATGGAGACTATATCTACTCAGCACACACCATTAGACTTTTTCAAGTGAGATAGTCTTCTTCCCCATCCTAAGACCAAACTGAATATTGTTCCAGAATGTAATCTGCATTTTATTTCCCATTTTATGCAGAACTTTTAGTGCAACACAAGACAACCAAAAAAAGTACACATCAATAATGCATCCTTGTTAATTTAATCTGGTGATTTTGTCTCATGTCAGAAGGGCAAAGAAAGATAAATTTGAAAACCAAAACAGGGTAGGTCAACTCATTGCCAGCAGCAGGGGAAGAACAAAACAGGAAAGTACTAAACAGTGAAATTTATTTATACTGTGTGGTAACAGGCTCCAGAGAACAAATTGCTAGCAGAAGGAGCCACTCATTGCACATGCAAAGCTTCCCTCAAAATCAAGCAGTTACGGCTGTCACTGTGGGCAGCCAAGGAGCAGAGAGAACGAAAGAGAGAGGAAAAAGCCCTCTCCACAGATTGAAAACATTTTCTAGTTGAGGGACTCAGAGCAGAACATGGGTAGTGCCTTCTGTTTCACTTTGGTTCTAGCAAGGTCATTTCAGGGAAATGTCCACAGGAAACCACCAGGAGTGAGCTGAGCAAAGGACAAGGGAACAGCAAGAGTTTCTCAGTAAAATGTGAGCAAGTTGGAAGGACATGAATTGGTTGTCCATTCCAAGAATTTTCAGAGATTGCCCCCTTTTTTATGTTGAGAAAAAAATAAGTAGAGGACCACCAGACCTTTGGGGAGGAACCATCCATCACAATTGCCAGGGATAGTTTGGTGGGGAAGAGCCATTCTCCACTCATCCTGGAGCTATCAGTCTCCAGGGCTCTGCTGGAAAGTGTTCAGGGCCGTGTAGTTCTATGGGTGCTTAACTCATCGCCAAACCCCTGGCATGTCCTCTGAACCAGGTGATATTTATTTGGTAGCATGTTCTCTACTAGAAAAAGAACATGAAATCCTTGCATTGACATCCTCCTATTGGCTAAAGATACAGTCCTTTTCTGTATGCCACCGCAGATTAACAAGTGGCCTCTGGATCTCAAAATAAGCATCCAAAGATGTATCTGCTGGTCCATGAGGAAAGTACGCACACACATGAAAAGACTACTTCTCTCTCTTCTGTGTCACTGGACATTTCCCTGCATCAGACATCACTGAACATTCACTCAGCAGGTAGACACGGCACAAGCTAGCCTGAACCTACTTTCACTAGTGATAATCTACTCGGTATTTCACTTTTCCCATTTCTCCCCCCTCAGAAGCAGCAGTACAAAGGAGAAATGTGTCTTTGGGACTCATCTTTTGTCTTCAGTCCAGGTCACAGATTTTTTTTCCCTCCTAAAAATAGGACAAATTTATTTTTACACTAATGTGACCACAGCTCATGTGTATCTACCTGAGCTAGCTTGCTCAAGTCCTGTTACCAACGTAGCCGCATCAGCACAAGTTCAACACCAGCTGCAGAAAACATCTATGCAGCTAAGGAAATGCACAGCCAAGTAGCCACAGCAGTACAAACTCAGTGTATGCTATGTGGATGGCAGCATGCAAAAGAGGCAGTAAAAACCTGGCTCAAATAGATCTGTAAACACTGACATTAGCCTGCTTTTGTTAACACTTTCAAAATGTTCAGAGATTTTGGGTGAAAGGTGCTGCATCAGCACAAAAGCATTTTCACAGCAGTAAACACACTTGGCTGGACCACTGCCTTTGCTTGAGCTCTGATTTGCTTCAAGTAAATGCAGTCATTTATTGCATGTTTCACCTTCTCGTGGAACATCTGCTGTCTGTGAGGAGCCAAATAGCAGACAGGCTCCCAGTCCTCCTGAGATACCTCTGGCGAAGAGCATGCATAGCTTTCCTCAGAGGCCAGCATGTCACTGAACAGTTGGCTTACTCTAAACCACCGCATGATGTAGGTGTTTCCAGCTGCCTCATGAGGCATTTGTGTTAGAACCCATGTTCCTGAGAAGCCTGTGCGGTCTCAGCCATGTTTTATACCTACCCCAGGAGCAGTATGTTTCTTATAAAGCAGCTCTTTCCATACACAAAGCAGAAAATTGAGAGAAAAATGGTCGGCTCTTCATGGAAGGTCAGGAGTAATGTGAAAGTAGGGGCTTTAAGAGCTCATAACACTGCTCAGCTTATGACAAGAATGTCTCTTTGGGAACAGGGAAGGATATGAAGAAAATTATAAATAGAGGAAGACCACGAGGACAGAGGTGAAGTCAGAGGATGCTGGACAGTCAAGACACACACAATGAACAAAATGCAAACACTGGCTGAAAATGCACTGAGGAATTTACATTTCACTCAAAACACAGTGAGCCAATAAAAACATTAAAGGCAAAGGTAGATATGGCAGGAGCCAAAGGAATTTTTGCTGTAGGACTGTCAGCAGACTGAATGTAAAGTAAAAAAAAGCAGACTGAGGCAGGCTGTAAGAATCTGGCTGCAAGAAGTACGGTCTGAATCATGCTGCTCACCACGTAGGAGGCAGTGTTAGAGAGGAGGTCTGAGGGCATCACGAAGCTGCAAAAGAGAGAGAAGCTGGAGCAACCTTTGAGATAGATAGCACACATTGCTCTTCCAAAATACGGAATAGGTTAAGGTAGTGTCCAGATTCTGTATAATGTACTTTTGGAGAAGGTGAGCCAGACTTACCAGTTTAGACACTTGCAGAGTCTGGCTACTTTCATTGTCTGCAAAGGAGCTGCTCTCAATTTACACCAGCTTAAACATAGTAACCCCCTCTGCACTCAGTATTACCCATCTTAGTTTTAACCATGTAACAGCTTCAAGAAAGAGCACAAAGTCATGCTAATCCAGCCAGGAATTCCTCTGTGCTCCCTCCCACCCTGAGAAGTTTTGGATATCACAAACAAATAATGACAGATGGTGACACACACAGATGCCTGTGTTAAACTAAAGTCCAGCTGAGGCAGCCTCTACATATCTGAGAAGGTACTCACATCTATTCCCCCATTTCAGTTTTTGAAAGTTTGAGGAGAAAGAGGTGGGTTTTGTTGGGTTTTGGGGTTTTGGGTTTTTTTTTAATCTTTAGCCAAGCTGGTGTCTTTTATGTCAACCTGTTGTATTTGCCTGGACAGTTTAGCATAGATACAGGTTTCTTCATCCCTCCACCCAGCTATCTCAGGAAGCTTGCCCCACTCTAAAATAAAACAGGATAGATAAATTGTTACTTTTTATTGAAGGCTGAACAATGGAAGCTGTTTCCACGAGGGTAAGATACACCCAACTAGACAAACCATTAGATCTGGTCTATATGAAAACCAGAAGCTCTCCATCATCACTGGGCTTTGCACCTGAGGAGTTGTTTGCCTCAGTGTAAGACAGAAAATGGGTCTTGCACCTGCACCACATTGCCTGTAAGAACACAGCCAGCTCCAGGATTCACACTACCAAGCTGAGCTCCAAGGAGTGGGGACAAAGCAGGTCACACTTAAGGAGCTGATGTGATGAACAACATACAGAAGTGTGATTTTGGCTAAAGGGAAACTGAGGTCTCCATGTTCCTATGTGTTCAAGAAAAAGCTTTTACTCCTTATAAAGGGCAGTATTCAGTGACTGACTTATTTTGAAGATCACCCTCTCTTTTGATGAGTACATCATATTAAGTGTTAACAGGAAGCAAGAAGCGTGGGCAGAAAGCAAATGTGGCCAGCAAAAATGGCCAGTCACGTAGGCTGTACAAGTCTCGTGCATCAATAAGTGTATGAAAGTGACAACAGCTTTTGCAGGAGAGAATTGGAGAAGATGACCCAAAGGCAAGTAAGGTGATCTTGTTCTTGGTGCACTCTACAGGCACATGGAAGACCACCAGGGACTAAAACTTGGATCCTCTGCATCCCTGTGAGTGTTGTAAACACCTAACTATTGGCTGGTTTTGGGGAGGGAACACGGATTTCCATATCTTTGCACAACAAAACCTTCAAAAGATTTGTTTTCATCCCTGTGCAAAGAAAGAAACATCATTTTAAATCTCAGAATTTCAAGGAACTAGACGATTGTTTACGACACATGTTTGTAAAGAAAATAGTCCAGTTACGTCAAAGTACGTAATTTACCCTTACAGTACAAAGGTAAAGAGCCTTCAAACTAGACTGTTGAACTAAGAGCCAACGACAGCTACATTTTAACTTTGCATTAAAAAAAAAAAAATCTTGACCATAACTATAAGGAGGCCTACTTGCCCCATCTGCTGGTCAATGGGAAGACTTGGATTTACACTGCAATTAAAAGCATTACCACCGGGGCTCCAATTCAGTCGAATTCTCAGGTTCTCATTTCTAGCTTTAAACATGCATAAGTGCCACTGATAATAGCATTTCAGTAAGCACACAAGTACTCTGCCAAACTGAAGCCTGAAGCTTATTATTTAGCATGGCAGAAATAGGGTTATGACTTATTTATGACCAAAGAGAAAAATGTATTATTTTCAAAGGAAATACTAGGGCAGTCTGTTCAGTAACACTGGTTTGTTAATCACGAAAAATTAAATAAATATGCCTTCTTTTGTTCTGAAGTGAGCTGAGGTAAACTAATGCTATAAAATAGCAGCCTGCTGAACTCTTGTCACAAAGTAGCCATATGTATTGCAGCTCAGCAAGGTCATCAAAAGGTTACCATGCCATCTTAGGGCTTTTTTAAATAAGTATTTGTTTAATAAATAGCAAATCAGATACCCTAAAGGCTTGTTGACATTACACTTTCCTTCACTGCATGCAGTGCATCCATCCTTATGAAGTGGGTCTATTCCTTCAGGGAACAGGCTAATGTCTAGAGTGAAAATGTAAAGTTTGGGCTGACTTGAAGAGACCTTTTACTCTACCCCATGTAGAGTTGGATTTCTTGCTTTTATCACATGCCTCACTCCCATCATGTTCTCTGAGGGCACCACCTGCGCTTGTACTGTAACATCCCTCTGCTCCACAACCTCCCATGCTGGTTGCAAGTTGGATCAGATATGTCAAGAGAAAAGCTGCAGCCAAGAGAAAGGCCATCAAATATCCCGGCAGCAAGCTGCCCACCAGGTAACCCAATATACCTGCAAGCTGACCCACCACGAGATCTTACGATCTTACACCCAGCCATGTTCTCTCCACATGACTCTGCAAGGCATGTGGAGACCCAACAGTTTGCTTAGGCAGATACTCAATATGCAACTGTATTTCCTGCAAGACACAGAAGCCTTCTGCTCTAAGGACTTCTGGTTCTTGTAGATTCCAAGCAGAGACAGGACTATCAGTATGTCTATCTAGGCCCAGGCATGAAAGTTCAGAGAGGGGTTATTGTCATACCACAACAGAGAATGGTGAACCATCCTCCTCAGCAAGCAGAGCCAAATATTATCTTCAGGAAGTAGAGGTGCAACCATCTGTTTTGAGAAGATGACTATCAAAGGTAACTATGACCCTAGTTACCCAGGAAACTCTGTGAGAAAAAACCAGCCACAGCAGGGAATAGACTGTAAAGGAAAAGAAGGAACAGCATTCCCACTGAGGACCATTCAACTCAGGTGATAAATCTGAGAAGCAATTATGACTACATTTAAATATATCATTTCTATAGCAGACAGAGAAAGAAATCATCAGCAGTAGATCTAGACCTCCTGGTATACCAAGTCATACACGAAATTTCATAATGCACATGCACTATGAAAATCATCACAGAAGGTTTGCTTAGCCTCCTCCCAGAACTATATTTTAGAATTAGTTATTTGTCTTAAGGGTATGGTCAAAAGTTTCTAAAATTGCTCTAGTCCAAACTCTATAATGTAATAAACAATGGACAACAGTGTCTCAAAGTAAATACTTGCACAACCCCCCACAACTGCAGTGTAAGCTGGGATCCAACATTTCTAGCTGACATCCCTAGAGGTCATAAAAATGACCAAGAGATTTCTCAGCTGAATGTCCACCACCTCAGTTACCTAGGGACTGGGATAGAAGAAATACTGTCAGAGTCCAGAAGTGTCTGCAAGGAAAGCCCAATGAGGCCCTGAGGGCTGTCCTGTCCTGAACCTCCTCAAGTTCTCTGAGCATCACAAGCCTGCTTAGAGACTCCTTGCAGGCCCACAACCACTTGGCATTCTTGTACTAGACACCAGGGGAAGCAAACAGCTGACAGCTAAGTTGTCACCTGGGACACTGCACAGAGATGTGGACTACAGACAGTGCCCAGAACAGCTTGCAGTGCAAGCTAGTTTCCTCAAGGGCAGGTGTTTTGGGAGTCCTGTACCTGACTTCCTCAGCAATTCAGCTGCATGGGACAAGTAGCACAACTTAAGATGACTTCAGTTCTTCAGTCTGTAAAATACTGACTAATGGAAGAGGGGTCAGAATTTACACCTGAGAAAACAGGTGTCACCTCTGCCTGGCTTGTGAATTCATGCACAACCCTCCACGCATGAAGAGCTACCCAAAGAAATGTAACTCCCATAGCTCAAGATTCCTCTCTCCTGTGAGGATGCACAGCATTTAGCTCCCCAAGCAGCCACCCCCCCAGCAAAACTTCAACCCTCTTGTGCTGAGAGGATGCACCAAAAGCAGCTGGTCACTAGGAAGCTTCAAGAAACGGAGCCATAACAGATAATTGAGAAAGAGGCACCCCTGCTGAAGAAAGACACTGAAAGGATGCCGGCCCATTTTAGTAGCCACAGAGTAGTATCACTCTCAAAAGCAGCCTCCACAGATAAGAGTCAGACTTCATTCTAGTCCCTCATGGCAGACACCTTTGACAGGCTGAGTTCTGGCTTATTAGGCTGGGAAAACTCTATGCGACATCTGACTTACATCATGGGCCCAAAGCTTATTATGTCAATTCAAACTGATAAATAATCCAGAAACTGGCAAAAGCAAATGTTTGGCAAGAGTTTTGAATATAGACCACACTTTAACAGAAAGCTATGACCACAACTGCAAATAAGCCATTCAGTCTTTCTTTTACTTGTTGCCATTGCTGTGCGTGAGACAATCCTACTTATCCCATAGCTCTCCACTCTCTCCCCCACTATCAGTGTTCAGAAACTACCTTCAAATGTTATTTACGTTGCATTTGACAGATTGAGGACCCTTTATTTTCCTTTTGCAAAACAAGGTGAAACAAACATCCTGGTTCCTGGATCTGAATAATTCCATAATTAATTATGTTAGTTTCCTCCTCAATATCTTTGAGGGGGAAAAGGTAGCACTGTTCTTCTCTGCAAGAATTTTTTTGGTTACATAACAGAACAAAACACAACTTGTCTTCCCTTTTACCTTCTTCCTGGGAACTGCATTCTTCAGTTGCAATCACTCAGGCTACTGGGTGGTTTGGGGGTTTTTGTTTGTTTGTTTTTGTTTAATAATAATGCACAAGAAGAATACAGGGTTCCCCAGAGACTGAATCAGGTATTTTATATCAAAAGGAAATTTGTTTCACTGGAAAATAAGCAGCACAGAAAATACCAAATGAGAAGTTTTTCTACATTCAGATGCTTAGGAGTAGGAAATTATCCAGCTTATTAGTCTCTGTTTTGAGGGTTCTTCTGAGGTGCAGAAGTAACTATACCTTTAGTCACAGATATTCTAAAATTCAAGACAAAAGAAATAGGCAAAGCAGCTAGTATATCACTTCTTGCTACCACCATTTAAAAATATTCTTAAACATGCCACTCACTCACCAGGAAATAAACATCAGGAACTGGAAATCACTGCTTTGCCACCACTCAGCTTTGCCACTGTTGCTTTCCACCTCCTCGCAGAAATCCGGCAGCACCTTTCCGAGCACCACCTGCATCAGGGCACACTGTAACGTCCCACAGGATCAGCCAGCTCGCTTTGACATAAAACTAGGCAGAGGTGCTGGAATCAGCCCAGGGGCCAAGTCCCAGCTGGCACATCTGAAATGACTTCTGGCCCAAGGGAAATGAGAGAGGACTGTTTGGAAAGACCTTGTGTAGAGACGTTTAAAATGGTAGTAGCTCTCCTTTAGAGAAATAGAAATACTACCTAGACTGAAGACCAATAGATGGCATAGACTGTTTAAGGTGTATTGGAGGGATGGTTCTCTTCTTGTCCTGGGCTGGGCTGGACTGGACTGAGCAGCCCCCATTCCTTTGCTGGTGAGCTTGTACAAATGTGACTGTGGCTCTTGCTTTGCTGGGTGGAGAGAGATGTGGCTACCACTCATGCCCCACTGCATGGCTGCCTTCCAGCTGCGAAAGCCCTCCCGCCAAGGAGGCTTCAAAAGGGAGCATGGCTGACCAGTTCACCCAGAAATACCTCCACACCTCCCCTCTGCAAACACCTCTTCGAAAGCCTGTTCCATCCATACTCTCATTAGGAGACTACTCCCTCATCTGTGGGGAGAAAAGCAAACAGAGCTCTCTAGGAGCGTTCATTGACCAGGCCCTGCCCAGGTAAAGATTGAGACTTCACCATGACCTTCTACTTCCTTAAAAATACTGCAGGCTTAATAGAGCCTCCTGGCAAGACAGATGAATTCAGTCACTTGCATGTAGATCCCAGTGTTGGTGCCCTCAAGAGAGAAAAGAAGCTTATTATAGCATTCTTTGATTATGTCATCTAACTAACACACAGCAAAGGGACAAAGGTGAACCCTTTAATTACTGTAAGGATGTTTTTTCTCCAGGGCAGGGGTGTTAAATCCAGAGATTATCAATACCACAGGCCATGGTACAGTCTAATGAGCTTCACACCAAAACACATGATGATATTTCCACCTACACTTCAGACAAGTAGGTACTGATTCTGCAGTGCTCCCAGAGGTGATGATCTTCTGACTCATCCAAGCTTGAGGGACTAGCTACAAGACAGCACATATTCCTGAGACACCTTCACACCACATAATCCTTAGCACCTTGATCTGACTCTGGAGTTAGCCCTGCTTCCAGCAGAGAACTGGACTAGATGACCCCCAAGTGTCATTTTCAGTATACAGTCTGTGATTTTGTGATACCACTGCTTTTGAGACAGCACACAGTTGAAAGAAAAATGGAAAAACTGCTTCTACCTCAGATTTGGGATTAGGGGTTCAAGTAGAATTAACATCATCCTGGCAAAGATTCTTGATGAACCTTGTGATCAGTAAAATGGAAAAACACTGGACAGATGCTTAACACTCAGAGCAGACTTGTGGCATTACACTTTCACTTTCTTTGAGGGCAAGGATATCCTTTCCTACGCATAGTTCCTCTTCAGAATTTTCCTGTCACTTTCTACAACAGCAAAGATACAGAGTAATATTGTACTATACATAATAATTCCCCAGATGCCCAGTATCTGCAAACATAAGTGGATAGGGCCCTTCCTTATTTTATATAAAGTATCACTGTGATGTCTTCTACAATGATACAAGATGGTAAAAGCATTAGAATTATGAGAAAGACTTTCAGCATAACAGCTAGCATTCAACACAGAAATACTCCTACGAAGCTGACTGTAAAGAATACACTTCGAATATGCAGATAATTTCAAGAGCTGTCCCCTGCCATGTTTCTGAAAGAGAAGTGTAATGGTAACAAAATAGCTGACACATTAACTAGCACTAGAGAACAGAGGGTACAATTTCTATTCCCATCCAGGTAACATTAGTAAAGCAGACATGAATATTATAATTCCTTTTGTATATAGTAGAGGTACGATTTCGCAAGCTGTTTCATACACAAGGGTGGCTTTCACCCAGAATGCAGTCTTGAAAATGTCAGAAGTTATTTTCAGATAGTTGGGATATGAAAATCCTGCTTGAGATCTATTTCAGGACAGATAGACCACGAGTGAAGAAGATCACTGTACTGTAAGTAGGAACTACAATATTTCCCTGGATTTACCTTAAAACCTGAAGAGGAGACAAAATTGCTGAATTCTGAAAGAATTAAGTGGTAAGACCCTCATATTTTTTGTAGACATTTTCCCCAAGAGCCATGTTCCTAAACAAGGCAGTCCTAAATGTTTCCATGGAATGAAACTGAATTTGTGTTTATGCACTTCTGTACTACCAGCAGAACACTTAACATGGACACTTCTGATACTAGAGCTGTCTGCCTGCAAATATAGATAGCAAAAATAATCTAGATGAGAAACCTTCCATAGATTTAGGGCTAGAATTAAAACCTGGTTGTGGAGATTCGACATGACAAAAATTCAGGGGATATATTCTCTCTGGACTTTAGCAAAGCATTTGGAACGATGTCACAGGGGAAACAATTAGTAGCTGCAAGAACTGTAAGCCAAGCATGGAAGTAGCTAAAGCGGAAATGACAAATGGGAAGTCATTGGCCTGGAGGGATTTTACCGGTGGCATTCCTCAAAGAACTGTCCCAGGACAAATTTAACACAATTGTTTGGCACAAAAATTGCAGTATACTAATTAAATGTTCTGATTAAACAACTTGGGAGGCAATGTCAGAGCAAAAGAACAGCTGGAATGGTAGCTATGGGACAAAATTTAACTGCTAAATGCAATAAGGAATAATAACGAGAGTGTTTGCAATGAACCAAAAGCTTGTCAGCTGAAAGCAACCAGGAGAAATTCTGAGACATTAGTAGGATTGCCAGACTTCATGTATGGGAATGCCTCCCTCATATCCTCACAGTTCCTTACAGGCTGCTTCCTCTAGGGGTGCTGCTGGTATTGTTGCTTTGATCCAGAGGCAGAGAGTGACAGGAGAGCAGCAGAGGCTAAAAAATCACACAAGTGATGCTAAAAACATACTGAAAATGCAGGGGGAAGAAATACCCAAAGGTTCTTATGTGGGACATAGGACTGTGGACTGAACTATGAGAAATTCTTTGTTATATGGAACATCCAGCAAGCCTGTGTTAGCCACTCACAGGATGACCACAAGAATCAGGGTAATAGAGATTTCAGCAGAAGCTACAAGCAGAGAGAGATTCTTTTACTAAGATTACCTGCTTTTCAGGCTTCAGAGGATTCCTAATGGTGCTGTTCAGCCAGAAATGGCACAAGGTTCTTCTATGAACCTTCCTCATATCTGTAGATGGGAGGAGTTATGGATCTAATGCTGGCCTGCTACAATTGCTGGCACCCCAGAAGTCATACGTAATAGACAGGGGAGCAAATACTTCTGGTTAATATCCACAGTGGTTTCTCCTCATTCACAGTGGAATACATTCCTAAACTGTGCCTGAGCCATCCAGCTGTGGGAGTAAATGGGTTGCTGAGAACTCCTCCTACAGGAATTTCTGCTGAAGCAACGGGAATTCCTTCCTCCCCTACCCTGACTGGTATTGTTGATACTCACCTTTCTGAACTATGGGAAGAAGCTGATAGCAAAGGAGACACCTTTTTCTGTGACCTGGGGCCTGACAGTTACTTTTCAGCATGAGGTCCCTTCCAACACAAGTTATTCTGTGATATCTGGCCTCTCAAGGTAGGTTGGAGAAAAGGACAGGTACATAATTCCTCCTTAGATCTCTCTGCTAATGATAACCTTTGTCTTGCCTAGGAACTTTCTTTAGAAAGGGTAACCTCCAATCTGCTGGGGATGAAACAGAAAGGAGGGAAAGAGGTATCCTAATTTGCTCTGTGAGCAGCAGAGCCTATGAAGGCTGTAATCCAATGAAATTATGTGCTATGTCCCTCATGCTCCCATTCAACTGATCAGTATGCCCTGTCTCCTCTTCATATCCAGCATTCTACATCCAAGTGTTTCTCCAGCACTACAGGAAGAACATTCTTCCCTGCAGTATCTCCAGTTCTTCCTCACCTCCTTTAACTGCCCCCCAGCCTCTCATGTTCAGTACCTGTAGCTCTCAAAGAAGGCTTTCAGTTATATTTTGGTATGCCAAGCTCAGAAGGGAGGACCCATTGTTACAGAAGATAAGGGAAATAGTAAGTCTAAGTAATGGAAATTGCTGAGGCATCTGGTCCAGCAACAAAAGCTGATCAATTTTCTGCTTTTTTGTACAGCTGTAGTAACATTCATGTTGGGTTGAACTTCAACTTACATGTAGAAGTTTATACTCAAATCTGGAGATCTTCTAAAAAAACATTAGTATTGTGAAAAGCAGGTGAGTTTTCTTTTTGACTCCCAGGATACAAAATTTCCATACTCAGAACATATTTCAGCAGTATAAACTGCTGGGAAATTTCAGTAGTTGTTTTCTTTTGGAAAAGATTCTTCAAAACATTTTAAGTTCTTGGAACCAAAATATCTGATTCCCACACAAATCCAGACCAATTTTTCCTAACCATGAATAAAGCTTCCCAGACAAGAACCAAAAACGTTTTCTAGAGGATCAAAAAAACCCACACTCCTGTATTTACCTTCAATATATGCACTGCAAAGAAGGGGAGTACTATCATGGCTATTTTACAGATGGAACTGAAGCTCAAAGGCTAAATTACTTACCTGCTGCCAGACAAAAGCGTGGTGGAATATGGAACTGACTACAACAGTCCTAATTTTCAAGACAGTGTCTTAAACACTGCATCATTTTTCTTGCAAGGCCCACACAGTCTGCACTATGCACAAATAGACCTCGGATCTTGGGTACTATGCTTTGACCTGAACTTTGTTTTTTGCTCTCTCCTCTTATACATTGTGCACATAGAAACGGTGTATATTCTGCAGCACTTTCTCAGAAGCTGGAAAATAATTTCCTTTCACTAGCAAACACACTGTTTATGTTGAAAAAGCCAATACAGCTTTTCATTTACTGCTGTGTCTGCATGTTAGCATGAACGTCAGTAGGAGGGTACACAGTACTGAGAAAATGAGTAGTTAATTATTGCTAGACTGCAAAAAGTGAAAATACTTTATTTTGGTTTAGCAAACAGCAAATCACAAGAACTGCTTCTTTTTCTGGACTATTTTTCGTAGAAGGGCATACGTAGAGTAAGATTTATGATGATAACTGGAGGCTATTTGATGTGCTTTGAGTATTACTGATAAAAAAATCCACTCTCATCATTTGGAATAATCTCAATAAATAAGTACAATAGTCAGCAAGAAAAATCCCATTTGATTTTTCACAATCCCATGGGATTTGTCAAAATCCCATGAGATTTTTCTTGCCAAATATTATACTTATTTATTGAGATTATTCCTTCATGCTCGTGTATAATCTGGCAATTTGTCAGTATCTTTTGCTGTATTAAGTCCTTCTGAAGTGTTTGTACTTGAGGGTTTCATTACATCATTAACAGTCTATAAGGCTTCACAACTAAGGTGTGTTGAGACCAAAATGCCAGATTTTCTCTTTATGGAACAAGTTTTAACAATTTCAAAACATCAGCATACAACAGCAGGGCTAAATTTAGTAAAACCAGTTCCTGTTCAGATGTCAAAGCACTGTTTAAAACTTTTCTTCAGTCCTTCAAAGGTTGAACTTACATTTGTTGTTCATGATCCAGCTAGAATAAATAAGCAAAATGCATTCATTACAGAGTAGATATAACTGCTTTAAAAATATTCTAAGAAGGTATTTTTATCAAATGTTTTGTCCCAACCTTTCTATCAGAAAAATCAGAACAGGTTGATCAAAATTAGCAAACCTAGTTCCTCTGCAAAAGGCAGACCTAGGCCCTCTCACTTATTAATATTTACATAAAATTACATATAATTATAAATACATCTAACATCATTGTGTGATTCTGTAGAAAAATAATAATTTTTGAAGTTTACAAAAGTAGCAAAAATTCTTTCTTCCAGAGCAAGAGAGCACAATTCACTGTACTGAACTTCCCCTGGCACTGGGTAGCTGGGAGGAGAGGCTTATGTCCAGCATCCACGAGCAGAACAAAGCCTTGTCTCAAAGCCAGCTGCAGGACTAGGAGTTACCACAGGAGAATTGGGTCTAAAGTCTGGCAAATGCCAGAGCAATCAGCAAATTTCAGTGTAAATTCTGGAAAATTATTGCAGTACATTCCTTGTTGACTTAACAGCTTTATACAGACAGAGTATCAAAGCTTTGAAAAGGATAACACTTTAAAGCCATGGCTGATCAGCCCACTTTATTAGGTGGAACACGGTGAGTGGGAAGTGATGATCATCAAAACCAATGTGCACCATTTTCAGAGTTTAGATTCACTTCAGCAGTACTCAACAGATATGAACTGCTGTAAATTCTGTACAGGCAATTACAAAACTTACCAAGCTTTTCTGGACCAGAATGAACTAGAGATCACGACCAACAGACATGTACAGTTCTATAAATGCTAAATAAAGGAGTTCAGGTACTCAAATGTTTTGCAACATTTAAGTAACTTGAAGACAAAAGGCTCAGCACCTGTCACCAACAGCCATTGTTCTGAAACCATCTAACATTTTTCTAGGCAAGATCCAGACTCACAAAGTAAACGAGTAGCAGAGACTGTCTTATCTCGTAACTCCAAAATAAGTCATTTCAGATCCTCTGTCACGTCTTTTATCCTGAGTGATTTAGTAACTGTTCCACACTAGCACGATGTATGTTTTTTAAGCATTTATGTCACCAAGTGACAGATGCAGCATTACTGAACAATTCCCACAGTCTCCTAAAACTCTTCGTTTTGCAGCTCATTGGTTACAGATGGAGTATGTACATTTAAGCAAGGCTTTATTTTCATTAGGATATATTTTGGGTTAAACAACTTTGCTGCAACTGACTGTTAATGCCAAGTTGGATGGGGTTTCGAGCAACCTGGTCTAGTAGAAGGTGTCCCAGCTAACAGCAGGGGGGTTGGAACTAGATGATCTTTAAGGTGCCTTCCAACCCAAACCAATCTACGATCCCTTCAGTGAATGTGTGCACTCACTCTGGCTCCAACCATCATGCAAAATCACCTAGGAACTCAAAGGAATCAAATATGGCCACATTCTCCCAGCAAGCAAACTCAAAATATCCTAATGCTTAGTGATAATAGAAGACTAAATAAAAACATAAACTTAGAGCAAGAAAGGTTTGTCTGAGTGGGAGGGTAATGACAAGGACATGTAGAAATGGAATAGCAAGTAACAGAATGACAGTTTGGGAATGAATGCTGTAAACATTGAGTTGCTCATCTGTTGTCCCAATAAAACTGTGGTATCCAAAAAAACATTACAAACTAACATCTGCTAACTTTAGAAGTAACACTCACTGTGCAAACATTCTTCAAAACATATAGGATCCTGCAATGGTCTTTAAAATGTTGTGTATCATAATGAAGTGCTAAAATTAATTCAGAAAAAAATGGCATATTCAAGCTAAACGTACGTGCTACCTGATCTGTACTCAAGAACAATATTTGTTCCGTTATTCTGTAACCACAGAATCATAGAATATCCTGAGCTGGGAGGGACCCACCAGGATCACTGAGTCCAACTCCTGGTCCAGCACAGGACACCCAAAGAGTCACATCATGTGCCTGAGAGTATCATCCAAATGCTTCCTGAACTCTGTCAGGTTTAGTGTTGTGACCACTTCCCTGGGGAGCCTGTTCCAGTGCCCATATATAGGTTATACAGGTTATAGACTATTTCTTTCTGAAATCTGAAAACACATAGTTTATTCAGAACCTATTATTAGACAGACATCCAAGTGGGGTGAAGATTTTCAACAATGGCAATCCTTTACTCTCTTCTTCTAATGAACATTATACTCACCATGAAAAACTCCTTTTTAAAAAGATTCTTTAAAGAATCTGCTTTTCAACCCCAACATTTAGCGTTAATCTCCTGTATCACATGTACCGGTCCAGATTTCAGCAGCACGGAAGGTGGGCTACAGGAATTGCCCCCTGCTGGCCACAGCCAGTTCCAGCTGGATCTCCAGAGGTCCCACACTGCAAGACACGGGCTGAGCCCAGCAGCCAAGCAAGTGGCCCCTTTTTGACAAGCAGAGGAATGAGGGAAAATAAGTGAGGAACAGCAGGTGAACACCAGAATCAGAAAACAGTGCAGAGGAGGAGGTGCTCTAGGCACTGGAGAAATTAGACCCTTGCAGCCCATGGGGAAGGTCATGTTGGAGGAGATATCCATGCCACAGCAGCTGGGTATTTCCTGGAGGAATTTCAGCTCACGAAAAGTCCACACAGGAGCTGGAGAAAAAGGGGAGGAGTAAGGAGCAGAAGAATTGTTAAGAACTGACTGTAATGCCCCCATCCACCACTCAGGAGACTCAGAAGAGGAAATAGGAATCAGAAGTGAAATTGGTCCTGGAAAAAGGGAGGCAGTGGGAAGATGTTGGTTTAATTTTTGTTTCTCACTATCCAAATCTATTTTAATTGGCAATAAACGACATTAATTTTCTCCATGTTGAGTCTGTTTTGCCTGCAAAAGTAACTGGTAAGCAATGTCCTTGTGTTTATCAGGTCTCACAACTTTTGTCATTCTGTTTACTTCTCCTGTCCTTTTGAGGAGCAGAGGCAAGAAGAATATCCAGAGGGACAACTGCCAGGTGGCCAAGGTACCTCCCACACCCACTTGCAAAACAAATAAAAAAAGTACTCATTGGTTTAAAAATTTTAATGTACAAATTTACACTAACCATGTTGCATTTTCTGCACTGATCTCTCCCATTATATACTTCTACAGTGCTTTCAAAATAAAACCACAGAAAGTAAATCTCAGACTAGGGAGGAAACTGCAGCATGATTTACTCTATTCATAATTTATTCTACAAGTGTCTACAGATTCAAAAAAAATCCTTTTCCCTTTTCTCAAGGAAATAAATATTTCACCTCTATACTCAATAATCATTCAGCTCTCTAAGAGTCTGTGAGCTATGCACCAGCATCCTCTGTCAAAACTAGCATGTTTTTATCTCTTGGGATTCCAACCAGCAGCCTTTGTTGCTCCTCACGTGCCCACACAGCATATTCAGAATTCTTCTCCAGCAACACCCAAAGTCACACTTCAGTGAAAGAAGACACAGCTGAAGATGTCCGTCTTCAGTTCTGTAATATGCACAGCCGCCAACATTACTTTCTTCCAAATGGATCAGACCACACTTTTAACCCTACAAATCAATCAGCAGTTCATAATTAGACTGTTGGAGAGAAAAAAAATACTCCACCCTTGTGTATTAAACAATAAAAGAACCCACAATTTCTGCACTTAACTCGCAACTCTGCTTAAGCTTGCCAAAATACATAAAAGACAACCTCATCTTGATCTTAAGCTTCAGATAACGGAAAAATCTATCACACTCATAGGTAAGGTATTCTAATACTGTTGGATCAATCATCTAGAATTGCACCTTGCACTTAAATTTTTCTAGATTTAATTTTCCACTAGCGGATCTCGTAACTTCTCATCAGCAGCTAAATTTAGATGAAAGAGTTATACTGAGGAGAACTCCTCATCAAGTACTTGCATCTTGGATAAATGAGCCAGTCCAGTGCACTTGAATGCTCAGTAAAATAGAC
Source organism: Manacus vitellinus (assembly GCF_001715985.3). NCBI lineage: Eukaryota > Metazoa > Chordata > Aves > Passeriformes > Pipridae > Manacus > Manacus vitellinus. The sequence continues at coordinate 12,907,480 of NW_021938789.1, read as the reverse complement.
AGGTTTACCAGACTTCTATTTCACAACACCCTTCCTACTACTCTTCAGCATTTCACCACTTCCCTGGAAAGTACGTCCTGCACTAATGATTTAACTGATACGTGTAATAAGGACATGGCTTTAATCCTATTTGATTTTCCCCTGCTGCTGGTGTTAGGCTTTTTCAAAACTAGGAATAAATTATCCTTTAACATACTCTGTTTCATCAAGACAAGTACTCTCACGTCTTTAATTGAGAAGTGCCAACCTTGCATAATGAACGGCCCTTCCATTTACCATTATGAAGCAATGAACTATCAAGGACAGTCTGCCTACTTGAATTTTATCTCCCTCATATGCTTTTCTACACCTTCCACTGGCAACAGCAGAGATCAAAAAGCTATTACCATGGCATTCCAAATTTTCCATTACATGTAGTATAGGTTTTCTCTGAAGTGTTCTTCACTGTATTACTTAAATCCATATAAATATTCAGGACTCACTTCAAGAGGGTCTTTAAAACAATAAATGTAAACACATGAATCAAGTATACCTGCAGGCTGAATATCCTCTTGAACAATACCAGCTCGGTTTATTGATTGTTCTTTCTCTGGAAAACAAAACAGAAAGGACACTACTAAAAAAAAGAAAATACCAGATATCTTGATTGCACCCAATAAAAGAATCTTGAAAATTTTCTTAATTCTAGATGCTATACAGTAAAATTCTGCTGAGTATCCACCTACACAATGCAAATGTAGTATTCCCACTTCACTGAGAAACTAACAGCTAGTCTGTTTTGAAAGACTACAAACAATAGATAATCATCTTAAAACAACGACTACTGTTAAATAAAAAATGCCAAAATACCTGCCACGATCCAAACACTTCAGGAATGACTAGTAATTTTAGAATCTATCATTCGTATGCTCAACATGAAACTATTCAAAATATTTTTTTCTTTCCAGAATGACTTTTCTCAGGTCCTGAAAGATCTTTCAAGTAGATTTCATGACAGCACCTATGAAATTACTGCTTGTAAACTTCGTGAATTTGAGTATCAGAGGGATACTTTTTCCATACATGGGGTCTGTCTCAAGCTTTTCTTTTTTCTTTGAAAGATTAAACCATTTTCAAGAAGAGAAATGGAGAAAACTATACTATTTCCCTTATTAAATGTCCCTCCTTTTCTTTCACTTCCAGTTAAGCTCTTCACCACTGTGGTAATCTGAAGCAGCAAGTCAAAGCTCAACCAGATTAGCCTTTTGCCCACACCACTGAACTTGTGAAGCCTTTAAAAAATTGTAGGGTGCACATTCTCAGAGGAAGCTCAGAACTAAGCTCACCTTAAAACTGAAATTTTTCATCCTATCCCACTGGGAATGCACTGGCACTACGTATTATCAGGCTGTCTAGGTACAAGCCTAATGCTACTAGAGACTAGCAGGAATATCACAGTAATTGATTCTCTTTGCAAGGGGCCAGGCACTAGAAGAAGATCCAGCTTCTCCAACTCTGTTCACTGAGGCAGTAATTCCATTCCATCATTTTCAGCAGACAAAGGAACTGCCTAATTTCAAAGGAAATGGTACAAAACCCAAACAGGAAGGATGAACAAATATGGGCAAGGAATGAGACTTACTGTAGGACATAGAGGAGAAAGATATTTAAGTGGAAACTAAGATCAGAAGAGAGGCAGGGACCAAAACAGGAATCAATCTGAGAGGTCCAGGAACACACTTGGGTTGAACATAAAGAGCTGTCAATTGGTCAGGCAAAAAAAACCAGTGCAAAGAAGTAACAGGTGAGAAATACACACATAAGACATGAAACCCTCAATAGGGAGACTGGTGTGGGGCCTGTAAACAACTTGGAAAACAGGTAAGCCAGAAAAAGGATAACTAGGAAGACCCAGTCTTGAGGAGAGGGGTCTTCCCCACAGGGTGGGGAAGAAGCCAAGTCTCACAATTCAGATAATCACAAAACCTGTGAAAATGCCCCAAGCAGCAGCTGTCAAACTACTATTTTAATGAATTCACAAGGAAAAGGTCTGTGCTCAAGGCCTCAAAGTTTCATCATTGCCACTAAACATGAGAAAACAGTCTTTCTTAAAGCTAGATACAGACAGGAAAATATTAGAAACGTCAAGGCCACAAAATGAGGTGCTAAAAACCTACAAAATCATAACATTTCTGTATGAAATTAGGTCAAACTCCTTTGTGCACAATTTAAGGTTCATATTAACAATTTGATTACATACAGTTTTTCCAAGTACTTTCCATTTCATTTGTTAAATGGCTAGGAACAACTCCAAAGATGTGCGAGAGCTGTGCAGAAAAGTCTTCTTCCTGAACATTAATGTACCTCCTTTGTGTAGAATTTGGAAGATACACAAGAAAAACAAGACTGAAGAAAGAAAAGATAGCATTTCATGTTTACACAGTTGAACGTCACTCCAGATAACTAAAATCCATTCTTGCCTTTTGCAGGATTACCATGTGATGCTAAGGAAAATGTCCAGCTTTTGGGACCCAGCATGCCAAAACACAGAAATATTGAGTATTCACCCACAGATCAAGCCAATAGAGGGTGGGAGCTTCTATAGAAGTTGTCATACAGCTTACCAGACTGTACTCTGAAAATCCTTTGTACCCCAAAGATTAAATACTTCCACTCAAGTGCAAAATTCCATGTTCTTGTCTAAAGCATTATGATAATGAATGCCTGTGCCTCTCTCATATTGCAGCAATGACCATCAAGAGAACACAGCAAATGAATAAAGGTGAGACCAGAGGAGAGTTTGAGCAGCATGCAATAAATAAAGTTCAGCATCAGGTATCAAACTGCAAGTTTACACACTTGCTAACTGTGCATCACTCATTTTATTTCCTAAACAGAGATTTAAAAATCCCTAACCTATTAGGGAACATCTGCTCATGTAATTCACAAATGCAAAGGAGAAAGTGGTCCATTAATTCTGTCCTTTCCTTAATGCCAAGCCACACTTCTAATATAATATTTTTGGAAAGTATAGCATAAGCAAAAATGAATTAATAATAAGGTTTTTTAAGGACATAGCTTCCCTAAATAAAAACTTGTTTGCAAGTTAAATTTTATTTCAGCTTTGATGCAAGGCCAAAGCCCCTCCAATAAGATCAATAAGTTTGTTATCCTTTTCCTTTTTTTTTTTCTTCCTAGGAATCTTCTGTTGTCTTGGCAGATTAACCACATACATCTTCAAGTTATCACCAACATCTTGCTTAGTTTCATAAAAATTAAAGCAAGGAGGCAAGGCTGGTTCCACCAGAACTTTCCTTGGGTGGTATTTCACATGAGTTGAGGAGTAACAGGTGCTACCCCTATGACTCCCGCAGGATGGAGCACCTGCCTGGAGCAGCTGAGGCTTTGCAGCTGGACCTGCAGGTGCCTTTGAGAGCTCCCCGGATAGAGCCGGCTGTGGGCTTTGGCAGGTTTTCCGTGTTTCTGGTAGGAGAGTGGGGTTTTCCTCTGGAGTCTGTTTCAGAGACCGAGATCAGCTCTAGCGAATCATCACAACCAGTAAAAAACCTGTTACCACGCTTTAATTTAGATTTTCAATTGCAGCTGGAGAACAAAACTCAAACAGCTTATAGAATCATTGTATAATTTGAATTGGAAGGGACCTGTAAAGATCACCTGGTTTAATCTCCCTGCAATGATCAGGGGCACCTTCAACGAGATCGGGTTGCTCAGAGCCCTGTCCAACCTGACGCTGAATGTCTCCGGGGATGGGGTATTTACTACCACCTCTTTTGGCAACCTATTCCAGTGTTTCACCACCCTCACAATAAAAAAAACGTCTTCCGTTTATCTGCTCTCAATTTATTCTCTTTTAGTTTAAAACCATCACCCCTTGTCCTACTGCAACAGGCCCTACTCAAAACTCTGCCCCCACCTTTCTTATAAGCTCTCTGCAAGTGTTGAAATGCTGCTATAAGGTCTCCCCGGAGCCTTCTTTTCTCCATCAACCCCAACTCTCTCAGCCTTTCCTCGTAGAAGTGCTCCAGCCCTCGGATCTCAGCTTCTTTAGCTGCACCTCAACCCTCTACAGAAGAGCTGAAGGGTGTTCTTAATCACGCGCTGCCCAATAACTCGAGGGTTATTATTTCGTTTTTAGGTACATCCTAGGCGAGCAGAAAGCCCTCGGGAGTCACTGCCCGAGCGGCAGGCCCCGCCCTCCCAAGCCCAGCCGCGCTGGGCCGGGCCTGGCTCGCTCCCCCCGCGCAGGACTCACTGTACTCCTCAGGCAGCAGCAGAGGCCGGAAGTAAATGGGGTAGAAGGCGGCTCCCACCACGGCGGCGAAGGCGCCGAAGATGCCGAGGGTGCGGGACAACCCCGCCATGGCCCGGCGGTCCCGGCCCGGGGCCCTTCCCGAACACGCGGACAGGACGGACGGGGCGAGGACGGGATGGGCGGGACGGGCGGGGACGGGACGGGGCGGGGACGGGGCGGGACGGGACGGGCGGCGGCAGCGCCCCCCGCGCGGCCTGGAGGGCGCAGTGCGGGGATGGTGCCGGTGCCGCTCCCGCCGCAGCTGTCACCGCGGCCGGGCCGCCCGGAGCGATGAGCCCCGGTCCCGCCGCCGCCTCACCGCGCAGCGCCCCCGCCCTCCGGCGGGACGACAGCGGAGCTGCCCCGGGCCGCAGCCGCGCTGGCAGCGCAGCGCCGAGGCGCCAGGGAAGGGAGGAGCGCGGGGGCCGCCGCGGAAGCCGCCGGGAGGCGGGCGCGGCGCAGCCTGCGCGGGGCCCGCCCGGGCGCGGCGCTCCCGGGACACCGCCCGACGCCTGCTGGACGGAGCTCCCGCTGCCGCCGCACAGCATCGCTGGGCCGGGCCCCTCCCTCCGCTCCGCGCCTGGGGGGGGGCCTGCCCGCCCTGCCCTGCCGGGCGGCTGCCCCTCCTCAGGAAGCCGGATCTGCCCGCATCTTGTCGCCGGGCTGGTCGCGCACTCCGAACGCGGCTGGGCACGCAGCAAGCCAGGCAGCACAGCAGCAGCAGCAGCAGCAGCAGCAGCATGCGGCCCCCGGCCAGCTCCGCCGCCCCCCTGCGCTGCTGCTCCTCCTCCTCCCCCGGTGAGTGCCGGCCCCGCACCTGCCCCGCGCCCGGCGCAGCGCGGGATCGCGGCGGGGCCGGGCCGTGCGGGGCCGCGGGTTGTTCGCGCAGAGGGAGCCGGGGCCGCTGTCCGGAGTGCGCGGCCGCCCGGCCTGGCCCCCAAGGGCCCCCTGCCTTATCCAGCTGGAGAGTGCCGAGTCGTCACATCCAGGTGTTGAAAAGCTTTCTGTCCTGGGTGACGTTAAATTTCTAGTGTGGAAAGAAGGAGGATGTGTTTGACATCTGCTTACAGGTGAACGGCTGAGCATGCTGCTGCACTGGCTTACGGAAACAGCCGCGTTTTAGAAGCTTGTACTGAGCTACTTTTTTGTATTTTATGCTGCTAAACACAAGCTCTGGTTAAAGTCATTGTATTCCTGTACCGTGTTGGTGCTGATCAACACCCCTTTTTGTCTTGTCTTTTCATGCATCTTAAAATGTAGCATGACGTGTCAGGCGTTCACAGGTGAAGGACTGCGATTATCTTCAGACTTGTGCAAACGTGCAGTTTGATAGGGTTATGTGGAATCTCTGTAGGGGTGAACTCATGGAAGGTCCTGCTGAGATCTGATTCCAGAGAGTGAAAAAATGGTTTCCCGATCATTTCTGTACTATTACACTACTGAAGATGTTCAGTTTCCTAACACTTGTTGTGATTACCTCCCACAGTGATTTTTATCCCAAGATCTGATGGGATGACTTGGACTGATTCTTTCAGATTCAGCAGGGTTTAAGAAAAGAAAACACCTTTTACAGCTTTTGTGGCTAAGTTGCCCCACGCAACAAAGAGTTTATGCCTGTCTTGTTGAACTCTGCCTAGTTCATGGTAACATTTTGAATCAGTATAGCTAGACTCTTTAGTGCGCTGGGAAACTTTAATATTTAAGTCTCCTAATCATACTCGACATTTAATGTAATTTTACATCCGTGCTTAATGTATTCAGAGGTGATGCACAATTAACTCTGCTATAGCTGTGTGATATAGCAGGGAGGGAAATGCTGGGATTCCTCACCCAGGAGGAACATTTAGGTGATGAGCACACTATGCATTTCACCAGGGAGGAGTGTGTAGAGGTGACCAAGTGGTAACAGAGACTCAGCTGTGGTTTAGGAGTTTATGGTCTACAGTCTCCGCCACAGTTCCAGTGGTGTGGAGTTGCTCAGGGTCCTTTGCACCATGCTCTTTACTGGATGAACCTCCTGAAGGGTTTGTTAGGAGAGTGTAACAGCAGACCCGAATATGCTTCATGCCTTTTAGCAGCATATTCCTCAGATAATACCCAGGGACCAAAGAATACAAAGCAAAGTCTCTTGAGTAACTCTTTGGGAGTCATTTGTCAGAATAGGCACTAAGGGAAAGGCACTAAGACCAGAAGGGCTGAAGCTAACCTTATGGATCAGCAGTCATGGTGCAATGTGCTTAAGTGCTCTAGGAACATCATGGAAATTGTTCTACAAGGAACTGGCTTTGGGTTGCAGAGCTTACTGCCTTGGGATCCCCACCACAAAATTTCTGCCATTCGCTGAAAATCAGATGGACACATTTGCACGCTGCTGCAGCTTTGTTAGTGAACTGTGCCAGACCCAAGCTGTCTTTGCTGGCAGCCAGTTCCCATATCTCTGTATTGGATAAACCTGAGCTGGCTCTGTGTATTTTGACAGTAAACGTGTGTGTGTGTGGTAAGCACACAGTGGTACCACAATGCTTTGTAGTGTCTACCTGGTGGACTTTTACATTTTGTGATAACCACATGGCATTGCTTTCATAATATATTACCATCTTCCTCATGACACAGCCCCCGTATCACAAGGATTAAGCTGTTTACAAGTACTCTTTACTGTAAGATCAAGAAATGTGAATTATAACCATCGACTAAAAGAGGTTTAGGATAATTTGTTGTTGCTACTATGTGCTTTTAATGCTTTAAAGGTATCTATAACCAAAGAAAATTTATGTAGGCGATATAAAAGAACAGTATCTTTGTCAGGTCAAGCTCTGAAAGATACTCAAATTAGTATTAAAATCAAGGTTCTCTCATGAACTTTTATCTCAGTATTTGTGCGTGTGTTATTCCATATGTGTTCAATGTACATCCACCTCCTATGGCTATTCCTTTTTTAGCCCCTTCTGTACACATTGTTTTTACAATATCCATTCTATAGAGTGGGAAATGAGGCACAGAGGAAGGCTGTCATTCTGACAAGAGTACTTATTGTAGAAAGTCTAGATACTGACATTGTGGAGTGTTTTGCATTTTTATAGCATTTTATTTGTTCACAGTGTATGTCTTGGTGCTTACATATCAGTGTTCAACATCGCTGCACATCTCACTTCAAGTGTCTTGTCAGACACAAGAAGATAAAGAGCATTTGGTTGCACTTATGGAAAGTGGTTTAAGTGACAAGTTCAGAAATACCTCGGATCACTAAATAAATCTAGTGATCTAGATCACCCATCTGCCAGCAATGGTATCTAGCTTTCTCATCTGAAAGTTCCCCCATTCAGTTATGTCTTCCCGTGTCTACCCTAAAAAAAATCCAGGTCTTAAAGTAAAAACTCCACCCTATCCACAGCTGTGTTCCACTTGCAATCCTGGAGCTGTTTTATGCCTTTAAGAAGACAGGGAACTGGGGGGAAAACAGCATTTGATCACATTGTTAAATCCAAAGTCCTCATCTGTAGGAACAAGGAAGTAGTACAGGTAAACCTAATTCTGACTTTTCCTAGTATTTACACCTTTCCAGATCTTACTGACTTGATATTTTTTCAGTGTAGCTCTCAAGGAGTGTCAACATATTCTTAAGAAATAAAAAGCAAAATAGTTTATCATTAGGGACTTCTACTGATCCCCACATTGGATCATGGGCAAAGTCTTGTCTTTCAGCTGCACAGCACAGAATTTCTATGATTAGAAGTGTGCTAATTACTAGTCCAAAGCTTTTAAATATTTTGAAAATCACAGTGAAAAAACTATGAGTTCAAGTTATGTATCCAAGATAAATTTCAATTTGATTTGTTTGAGCTTAACAAAGTTAAAAGTTACCCGAGACAGATCTCATGTTAAGCAATCTTGACAACCGGCTTCCTTGGTAGTTCTAGGTGGCAATTCTGAATATTTTAGACAGACCAAGGGACCTGGCAGAAGTGCCATGCTGGTGGCTGGCCTTCTGAGCTGAGTAATCCCCGCTATCCTTGGCAGTGCATCAAGCCGGATGCCGACTGCAGGGCAGAAAGAAAAGAAGCTGTTTGAAGTCTTAGAGACAAGAACTTCAGCATGGAGGATAATCCTGGTGTGTGTCCAAGCACTCACTCTCAAAGTGTATTAGAGTGTACATAGCTGTGGAGAGCAAAAGCTGAGCAAATGCAGCCTGCTGGTCTTGCTGCTCAGATTTCCAAGTCCATCTTCAGGATAGGAACACTTCAAAAATAAACCCCTAAACTTCATGAATATTAGTTCTTTCTCAGGAAACCATTGAGAACTGCCTTAGTTGTTATTCTGCCCTTCAGGTACCTGCACGGTAGTAAAATTAGTTACTCTTTAAGAAGATACAGAAACATCAAGAAGTGGCAATACTAGTGAACAATGATGGAATGAATATATGCCAGTACATTTTAGGGTACACTCTTTAGGCCTGATCCTAGGAGCATGTGTAAATAGCATGATGTGTAAGTCGCTATCTTAGACCGGATTCCGCTTGCGTAAGGGCTGAGGGATACACCCTGTAAATACAGTTTGTTTGCAGAGGCATGTGTAACTTTGAGAACTCGATGTAGGGAAGTTGTTACCATTAAAATCTTGATGGTAGCTCTCCAGTAATCCATGTCTACTTGCTGTGTGAAAGAAACCTCATATTTTGGAGTTAAAATATGGTATATAAACCTTCTGCTTGTGCAATGTTCTGTTATTACTCTGAGTATGTGAGTAATCATGTAAACTTGCATACTCTGGCTAACATGATTCTCTGGCTAACATGCTTGTGTTTTGGGTTTTTTTTTCCAGAATTTTGTACCGTCCTTTGGAAAGGAGACATTACAGACAACAGCAGTTACTCCACAGTTTGAGAAAAACATGGATTATGTGGACTTTATCCATTTAAACATTTTAGAAAAGAAAGTTCTTAACAATTCTGAGGTGTCAGTTCAGTATTTATGTTCTAAGCCTTGTATTGTCAATTTGGAAGCAGTAGCTTCCTCTGAGTTCAGGACTGGCGTACCAGTGTACAGAAGGAGATGGAAGGATGAGAAGAACCTTTATGTTAGCAGAACACGACAAGTACGCTTGAAATTTCCGAGCATCATGGTTTACAGAGATGATTATATCATCAGAAACTCAATAATAGTGCATAGTGTGATATTGTATGCATGGATTAGTCACAAATCAGCTAGCAACTATGATGATGAACAGAATGAAGACTACCAGGCTGCAGTTGCCAAGAATTACACATTTTTAGAGGCAGTTCCACCTTTTGAACGGCCATATAAGGACCACAAAGTTTGTCTTCAGTGGGGTGCTGACTATTTGTGGATGCTCCGGGCAAACAGGATACCTCAGTGCCCTCATGAAAGTGGTAGGTGTAATGTCACTTTTTTTTACCGAGGAGCCTAGTGGGACACAAATAACACAAATAAGCTGTTAAAAAGTGACTACCGGTAGTAAGTAGTAAATGTTACCTCGGATGGTTTACTTGGGAAACATTGTTGAACATGTAAACTTCATAGCTGTGAGGTTACCCTTGCAAATGACTGAAGGCATCAAGGCATCAGCTTGTTTCATCATAGCAAGCCTGGAGATTTGTAGCAGCATGGCCTTTTATTTTCTAGGTGTATTCAAGCAACTTCTGGCAAAACCCACTGATGTCAGTGGACATCATTCCTTTGTGTTCTGAGAATTGTTCAGTCCCTTACTGCATTATTTCAGAGTCAGTTCTGCAGTTCGTGCATACATAATTCTCACACAGGTAATCTACTTCTGCTTAAGGTGATGGCCACACACCAGAAATACATTTTAAAGCGTTATAGTGCACTAAACTTCATAGTACCACTTCCCCCCCTCCCTGGCAAACCACTATGGAAAAGCATTTTAAAAGAAAAAGTAATAGTTTTAAATAAAAAATTGTGTCATGCCGACTGTATAGACTATTGAAGCTCACAACTCTGCTTTCTAGATTTTTTTGAGTTCTGACTTCTTTTTCTGCCTGCCTATCTCTAGCTTTACACCTGCTGACAATTGTTTTTGCCATCAATGCATACTCAAAGCAGAACCTAAAAGGAAAAAGGTTATTTGTTGCTACACAGTTCTCTCCTAGAAAATCCCACGATGGTATTTGTGTCACTTATTTTCACTACACTGACTTGTAAATGCTCTGAAGAAGAACAAGAAAGCAATGATGTTGGTTCCTTCGGAGGCTTTCTAAAATGTTTGTTGGAGACAGCATATGACACCTGACAACACTGTGAAACATCTTAAGTATTATCTAATTCTAATCTAAATCAGTATAACACAAAATAGGAGGAAATAACATTTTATTCAATTTAGTTTCTTAAAATAAGCTTGTAACAAATTCCTCAGGGTTTGGTTTATTTTGTTGTTTTGTTGGTGGCTTTTGTTTGGGGTTTTTTTGTTGATTTTGGAGTTTTTCTAAGCAATCTGATAGTAGATATATCATGACCTTGAAGATTTTTCTCCTGTTTCTTAGGAGGGGCAGCTGTATCAGTTTTATTACAGGATTATCCATACAGTTAAGAACAAAATTGGTATCTATCCATACCTACAATATAGAGAGGTGCAAATGGAGAACAAGTCCAAGAGCTGTGGAGTAATGTCACATAGGCATAATTGAAGATAAAATGAGATTTAAGTAAATGAGATAAATGAAGGTTTCTTCCTTACTAACTGGTTCTTTGCGTATCTAGTTTTAAATTAGTCTATTCTTTCTCTGCTTCTAATATCAGCTGGAAATGAACTCCATTTCACTTTCCATGGGTTATTTGGTCCAAGACTGTAATGTATTTAATAACAGCAAGTGAATTTGTGTTTAAGGACTTATTGAGGGTTTGTATTAATTTTTAATCTGTTTTAATCTGTGTTTTAAATGTTTGACTGTAGGAATGTGAGCTAATTAATTGGTTATCAATGCTTTTTGTCTAGCAGATTAAGAAAGATTGTATTTTACAGATGGGGTCCAGATTCTTGAATTTATATATGCTTCCAGTGGGGAAAAAACAGGAATTGTGAAGAAATTTGAACAATTTGAAAATAGAGAACTTGAGACAGCCAGACAACATCAGATTGATTATCCCATGTAAGTATAGGCAAATAATTGAACTGGGCTGTACTTGATTATTGAAGGCTATAGAATGTGCTTAAACTCTTGGGCTATACCACGAGTTAAAGGAATACTGCCTAGTAATTTGAGAAAAGGTGCAAAAGTAATCTAGTTAGCAGTTCTTTGTGATCTCAGTTTTGGACTGGATTAAGCTGAACCTCAGAAAGGTACTTAGGTAGGTGTCAGTGTGGTGCTATGCAAGAGAAGCCAATAGTGGGTGTAACTGAGTGGGTTAGGTACAGTTAGGAGGGTGAGTTAGCTGTCATGATCAGGCTTCTTCCTCAGGACTAGCTAGCCTGGGGTTTTCTGCATTACAAACAGATCTGCATTTATAACATTATTTGCAGACCAAATGCAGAGTAAGGTTTCTTGCAAGGGCGAGCAGCGTGGAGCAGCTTTATCCCTATGAAATCACACTCTGATTTATTTTGTGGCTGACAAGCCCTTAGTGATAGGATCCTCTGCCTAAATAAGCCTTCCAGCTTGACCTTACTCTATTTCCTTTCACCATCACTGTGTAAACTCTTCTACTTAGGCAGGAGTAAAACTCCTTAGCCTCTGCACACTATTCAGTTAGAGAGGAATTGCTCTTAAAAGATCATCTTGCTCTGCTCTTCTTCCCCTTCCCAAAACTGTCACAACTTGTCAGTCATATTTTGCAACTTTGGAGGACAAGACATACATAAATATACCTCTCTTCCACCAGATGCTCTTACTCTGAGAACATTATTACAGAAGTAGGAAATGATTGCAGGAACTGGAACTTGCCTGCTGGTTTGCATTTGGCCTGTGAGCACAGGAAGAGTGCTGAAGATGACTGGCCAGAGAGCACGGGTTGCATGCAAATTACTAGCCCTCAGACTATAGCTCTGGAGCCATAACTGCAGAGCAATTTTTAGCTCCTAGTTTCTTCAGGATGGGTGACAGCCTGCTGCCCTTTGCTCACCAACACAGTTGCATTCTGCTTCTGGCACTGAGGTGCTCAAGCTCTGGTCGAGAATACATGGCATGAATTTATGAAGCTCTTTACCTGATCCACACAGTGTTTTCCTTCAAGTGATGTCTCCAGTACATGTTGTGGTTGCGTGACAGCCTGAGGTAGCTCTGTCAAGGAAGAAGAAGAGAGGTTTATTCAGTTCTCTGTATGTGAGCAGTGGTTCCCCACTGCACCAAAAGGTCCATAGAAGCAGATGAATCTAACTGAAGTTACTTGTTTGGGTTCAGTCAGGAATTTGTAGAGAAAGAGAGTTGGAGATAGACAACTGTCATTTGAGGTGGCTACCAGTGGACAGCCCGCAGCAAGGATAGGCTGGGACTGTAAGGAACTACTCATGCTGTTCGTCATTCTGCAGCAATGGGGGATGTGAAATGAGTCAGCGTTGTTCCAAACTCTGTCCTAGGAAATGTGTCCAGAACAGATATGGTCTCAGCCTGGCAATCAAGGGTTAAATGGAGACTGCGGCATTTGAGTTTGCTACATTGGCAGGGATGGAAGGTAAAAAGAGCGATATATGAGCATGAGCAGTATTTCTGGAAGCAGTGTTTGCCTGTAGGTCATAACGATCAATATACAAGTGGTTGTGATTTACAAACCTTTCTACCTCACCATCTCTGGTGGAAATGGTGATACTAACTATTTAAAGTGTAGTTTCTGTTAGGGAAAACTTAATCACCCTTGCATTTGTTTAAAGCAAGAGAACAAGTGCTAGCCTTTCAGATCAACATTGCTTTAGTTTAGGAAAACATACAAAGTACTCGTGTTAAGCAACTTCTTAAGAGAGAAGCAATGCAAGCTGACCCAATGCTGAAGTATTATAAAAAAATATTGACCTTTATTAATTAATTAAGAAATGCAAAAGCTGAATATCTTTTTCTAAAAGTCACTAAGAAAAGCAAACTATTTCATCAGATATGATATAGTGCTTTGCTGAGTTGTACATTGGAGGTACGGTTTTTAAAGGCATTCAGCATTGGCCTAACTGCTATGGCAATGTTACAGAAATAAGTGATCTAATTGCTGTTAGAAGCATGGAAGCAGATTTTGTCTGGCACAGAGGAACTCCTTAAAATTAGATATTGTGGTACAAGTTCAGCTTTTAGTACCTCAACCAGCTTTGTACAGACATTGTAAGTCTTCGGTTTTTTACTTTGCACTGCTCTGTAGTTTGCAGAGGCTCCACCTTTATTTATCCTGTGATAACTCTGTGACAGTTATTCATAGCTATCTGTACTGTCCAGAGATTGGATTAATTTTTAGCTGCTACTCCCAAACACATTTTCACAGTTTGCTTTTAGTGTAGAAGACACAAAAGTTTTTACTGGCTTCAACAGTCAAGATGACAAGACCATGCATCTGGAGATTTTGTAGTGTAGCCTGCATGTGGGAGGTTGGCTCTAAGTTGTCTCTGTTGTATTTTCAGTTCCTTGTTGATGTGGGATCGGGAAGTAGCTCTGACCCGGTATTCTGGAATTGGTTCAGATAATGCTTCCTTACTCTCTTCTGTCATTACCACAAAAGTCTTAGGTTAAAAAGAGATCAAAGGTCCAAGAGTGTTAAGTGTGGTTATTCTGAAGGTTTTCACTGCAGAGGATGTGTTCTGTTCTAAAGATTACATGTGTGAGAAAGTTTTGCTAAATTAAAGTAAAATGCATGCTTTTCAAACTAGAGAGAGTTTTCATCAGGAGTGGATTTTTTGTTTGCTTTTGCTCATGCAGGTTCACCGTTTCAATCTGGCTGTATCTACTCCATCACTGTGAAAAGGATCTGTGTGGTATAATCTATTTTATTGATTCGAAAGAAATGTATGGTACTCCTGCCGTGTTTCTAAACGAGGAAGGTAAGAGATATTATTAATGGCTTTCAGAAGGGGTCTGATACAGTCTTTATAGATCTGTGCCTATGAATAACATTTATAAAAATATGTTATCAGACGTGATTCCTTGAAAAATGCTTCTTTTTGACTATAGTGTCTCAATAGGAGAGTAGCTACTAAATTAATAGGGGAAAACTGAGAAATAGTTGCACAGCATGGCTCACTTCAGGAAATATCTGCTTTGTGAGGAGAATGGACTAAATCTTACAGACCAGGAACACACACTGGGATTAAACAGTCTTACCTCAATGAACAACCTTTGTTCTTATTATTAAAGTGTTGTTTTAAATTGTTCTTAATTCCTATATACATACTACATGAAATTTTTTTATAATTTGAAGTAGCCTTAGAAAAAGACAAAATGATTCAAGGTCTTGTCTGCATTTCAGTGTTCAAGAATCCCAGTCTGTTTCCCTGATTAAGAAAAAAGTTAAGAGGTAGTAGGACCGTCTTAGTCTCTCAATGCTTGCAGTAAAGGACTATTCCGGCCAGGGAAACAGCTGGGAGCTGGCTGGCAGGCTCACAGAGGAAATAAGCATGCAGAGTTGTAAAAGTGTATACCTGGCTTTCTCGTAATACATTTTTCCTCCCTTCTTTGCAAGTTTCACAACTGATCTTTTCCTCTCTCTTATTTTTGCTATTTTCATTTTCTCTGTCTTGTAACCAATCTAGATAATTAGTTTATCCATTATAAACTGGATGCTTTTCTTTGAAGAACAAACAAAAATGGAAGTTATCAGCTTTATTATGAGATTTGCTTGGAGAAGTTTTACAGCCAGTTTTGTTCTCAGTGTTAGACTAGACTAGCATAATAGCCTGTTCTGGTCTTAAGAGCTCAGACCAGGAGTCTAGCTTCTGCAGGTCCGAATAGGAGAGGGTAGAGCCATGTTGTACTTGATCATTGCACTCACATGCCCCCAGTTATTATTGAGTGGATACCGTTGTCTGCTGTTCCTTTCTGCTTTTTACTGGAAGTCACATCTGCTTTCTGATGTTTGAGCCTCCCTGTTTGCCTTTTATTTAGTCTGTTTATCCCTTGGACAGTTGGCTTTCATTTTGTGGTTTCGTATGGGAGGCTGAGCATTAGCATCTGAGATGTGTAACTGAAATGTGGAGTGTGTGTCTGTGGGATTCTGTGAGAGCTGATGTATGGCTTGGTGCGTGCCCAGATTTCTGTTGGTGATGAAGAGGATGAAGAGGACAGAATCACTGTGAATGATACATTAGGAAACCCATTCTTACTGTTAATGTTTCTGTGGTGTTTATTTCCTTTTTCTTCCTTTGTTGCTGTCAGGTTATGTGCATATTCAGATGCATCTCGTGAAGGGTGATGACCTTGCAGTGAAAACTAGCTTCAGCCTTCCTCTGAAGCAATGGTTTCGACTGGATCTCTCTTTTAAGGGTGGGCAGGTATGCTTGGGTCAAGGCTGAGATGTGTCTTATTTCATTATGCCTCTGACAAATTCATTAATAGCTGAGACTGAGAGAAATACTGTAAATTGTACATGCTCACATACTAAAAGAATGAAAAATCTAAAACTAGAAGTTATCCGGGGACGTTCAGACATCCAGCTTTGGGAAATTAACTTTGATTGACTGAGTTGGATTGAGTGCGCTCTCAGCAAGTATTCCGATGACACCAGGCTGTGTGTGTGGTTGACACACTGGAGGACAGAGATACCATCCAAAGGGACCTGGACAGGCTTGAGAGGTGGGCCCATGGGAACCTCATGACATTCAACAAGTCTAAGTGCAAGGTGCTGCACCTGGGTCAGGGGAATCCCAAGCACAAATAGGGGCTGAGCAGAGAGTGGATTGAGAACAGCCCTGAGGTGAAGGTCTTGCATCTATTGAGTGACAAGAATCATAGAATCATTAAGGCTGGAAAAGAGCTCCAAGATCATCGAGTCCAACCTTTGACCTTGTCAACCAAACCATATCACCAAGTGCCACATCCAGTAATTTCTTGAACACTTCCAGGGATGGTAACTCCACCACTTCCAGGGGCAGCCTGTACCAGTGCTTGACAACCCTTTCAGGGAGGAAATTTTTCCTAGTATCCAATCTAAACCTCCCCTGGAGCAACTTAAGACTGTAATAAATGTACCCTGTAACATTTCTTCTATTATGATTAATATTCTGTGTTCTTTTAGATAGAAGTAAGCAGTGTTGGGAAGAATTTGAAAAGACGTCATCATCAATCTTTTACGTAAGCAGCATTTTCCCCTTTGTGGAGGAATGTTTGTATGTGTTCAGATACAGAAAATGGCAGAAGGAGAGCACGAGTTCGTAACTGATATTCTAATTGATTTTCAAAATGTCTGTGGTCTTCTTCCACACTATGCTTTCAAAACCAGTTTGCATTGCTGTGATTACATTGGGCATGAGCTGAATGTTTTTGTTAATGCCATAAGCTGGTTAACACAGTGCATGATCCAGTACTAGAGTCTGAAAGCCCTCACTAAAAACTGATTGCCAGGTCGGTGTCATTAGGATCAGTCTTCAAATGAAGTTTTGGCCTTACTGAAGTCAAGTTTTGCTGTTGCTGTGAGAGAGCTAGGATTTCACCAGTGAAATTGTTACCTACTTTGCTTAGTTAGAGAGCAAAATTGCTACTGAAAGTATTCTTGCTCAATCCTTTATTCTAAGCAACTGAATAATTTTTTAAAATGAATCTTTAATTGTTCCCTTTCACTATAATTTAAGATTGACTCTTTCTTGTGTAAATAATTAAAAAAAACCACTGTTAATAAGAAAACTACATAACGGTGAACTGCATGGCAGACTTCAATATTGTTCCTTCTCTGCTATGCTTAACAAACCAGAAATTGAAAAATTGTAAATAATAAATGTAGGATATAACTTAAATTTTCATATGCCAATTTTAGAAAAGTGCAAGGGAGAAGTGAAACTGAAATCTTTGAGGTTGGGTAATGGTGCATAAAACATCAGAAGATACTTACAGGTCAGAAAAATAAGACACCCTGCTGGTTTGATATGTTTGTAGACAAGGGATTTGTTAAATTTACTCCAAAATTTATCACACTAAATGGTAGAGTAGATTTTGAGAATAAACAAATGAACAAAGAAAAAGACACTTGCAATGGGTTTAAGACTGTCAGTTACAGAAATTCTGAGATACTAATTTCTTTTTTTCTTTCACAATGCCTCTAGATAGTCAGTTTACTTCTCTTTTATGTTCTCAAGTTTTAGGGAAGATTTCTATTATGATGACACTGCTGGATACTTTGTTCTTGGAGGCAGTGGATATGTAAGTGGTATTGAAGCATTCTTTGGACCTGTGAAATACTATCGTCTCAATGTGTTGGAAACAGATCAGGTAAGCAAAAGCACTGTTTGGAAATGTTTAAATATTAGCAGCCAACTATGGCTGTATTTTATTTTTTTTAACTGGAGTTCTTACCAAGTGATAAACTTGCTATGAAGCATAATAATATCTAGGAACACATTAGCTTTATTAGCAATATTAGTTACCACTTCAAACACTAATGCTTTGGGCAGTGAATGTATAAAGCAATGTTCATGAATCTATATTTAATAAGGACTTCTTTTCACTAATGCTTTGTTCCCACTTTCCGATGATACAGTATTGGACATATTTGATTAATCTATGGTTTTGTTAAAATTGGTGGTAAAAGTCACATGGGATTGGTCGCTTTTGAAAGTTCATCCATGATTTTTGGATTATGCTGACTGTTTAAAGTCATAGTCTGTTGTGGCCACCATTAGGTTGTCTAACACATGATGTGCCAGATAAACTGATTGTAGTGAATAATCTGTTTCCTTTTGTTATTTACCCTCAACACTTCTTTCTAGCTGAGCGTAGACAACAACGGATACTAGGGATGACATTTATCCATCATTTGCCTTTTTATAGATTTCTAATCCTCTTCGTGACAAAGACACAGTGGAACAAATTGAACTCTACTACGAGAGATGTATGGACATTCAAGAAATAGTTCATGAGTACAGATATATTGTAAGGCAAGGCGAAAAATCTCACAGAAGTTGTAAGTGTTGATCTATGACACAGGAATTTTAAACTGTCATCCTTGGAGACCTGTTTGCTTTCCTTTTAAAAGAATCTGGATATCAATCATCAAAAGTAAACTTAATTCAGCCATAACAAGAAAAAAATGCAGTTTCAAGAGTTTAGTTTGTTACTGGTAGCTAAAACTGTGGTTTTGTCCCTGCAAATACTTTTGTACCGTGAAATACAAACTTTAATCATCTTGATATGTCTTCTCTAATAAGACAAGTACATAAAGAGACAAAGAAATACTTTCAAGCTTACATGTAGTCTATACAATTGCCTTTCTTCCATTTCTTTTTCAAAACGACCCTAAAGGCAAATGTATTTTAATCCCTTTCCCAAAAATAGATGAGTTTTGCGGGAATGTTTCTGCCACAGTTGCCTAACGGTCAGTAATTAACAGGTTTATATCAAAGTATCCGCTTTAGTGAAAGAAAAGTAACGTGTCTTAAAATGTGTGCTGAAAACAAGCCTATGTTTCTAATTAGCAGTTGATTGCATGCATTGTGACCAGAGTATGGAAGAAGAAATCTTAATGTATTTTTAAGTGGTGCTAGCTGTAGGACTTTTTAGTACTGCTGTGTGTCAAGAAGGTGCCCATCTTGTCCATGACTTTTTAGTTTACCCT
Organism: Manacus vitellinus; assembly: GCF_001715985.3. NCBI lineage: Eukaryota > Metazoa > Chordata > Aves > Passeriformes > Pipridae > Manacus > Manacus vitellinus. The sequence continues at coordinate 12,888,490 of NW_021938789.1, read as the reverse complement.
AGAAACATCCTTTTCCTACCAGAAGCTTGTTTTCAAGGCCGGCAAAGTCAACTTTCATATCTTAAATATATTGTTTTCTCTAGGTTACTATGAAAACTATTATTTGGAGCTGATTCACAAATATGGAGAAATATCCAAATGCAATGCCTTCATGTGGGGAAAAGAGCTCAGGGAAAAGTACCACACTTTGTTCAAACTGTTACAAGAGATAGACTTCAGCGGTCCAGATGGTAATTATGGGGGTTTTTTTATTGTTCTTGAATAACTCCACAATATATGTCATGTAAGTTAGTGTCCTTTGACTTCAGTTCATGTGTTATACCTTTTTTTTTTCACATCAGCTAACTTAGTAAAGGAATATCATGTTACAATATGCTGCAGATGAAAGGATGGCTTTTTAGGTAGAAGGAATCATAGAAATATCCTTATGTTTTTAGTGGTTAGTTACTTTGGGGTGGTCTTTTGGATTTTTATTCACCCTTCCTATTGAATAATACCTTGTATTTTGGTTGAATTTTAGTTGTCTGCGTTGAGAATACCGTTCAGCATGAGAAATAACAGAATATGTCTCAGTCCCATTAACTTAAGGAGGGGAAATCCATTCCTAATTTTAACTCTTGCAATAACTGTGCATCCTATATTTTATTTTTAGTGTTAGAAGATGGAAGTGATACAGTTGTAGAAGTTGGCCGGAGGATATTTGAGAAGGTTGTGAAAGGTCTGTCCAGTGCCAATGGCCTCAGCAATATGGGCTCCTCTGTCCCTCTCCTGATGGATTCCAGTTGTTGTGGATACCATAAGGCTTCCTATTTCCTTGCAGTTATATTTGAAACGGGGCTCGGTGTGTCCGTGGATCATACAAAGGTAGTATGTTTAGTATGTGTGGTTATGTCTGTGAAACTAATTACCTTTAAGGGCAATTTAGAAATGGGATGAATTTATGATCAATTGAATTAAAAAAATTGAAATGGCCCCCAGATCCAGTCAGTGGTTGAAGGGATTTCCCAGTAAAGCTACTTGTAAATAACTTGATAGCAGTGATGTCTTTATGAAGTCTTGGTGGTCGGAATCTTTATCCTGCTCATCCAGAACAAGGAAAGCAATGATTTAGTAAGACCTGAAAATGGTGTTAAAGTGAACCATAAAGCATAGAATGTACAGCTTTTCCTAGTCATTGTGGAGCTAGGATGAGGTAATAGCCCTTGAGACACCCACGGTCATCTGTAGATGGGTAAGAAAAAAATCTTACATCAGGCAAATCTCATAAATTGGAAAAGGTGCATAGTACAGTCAGGAAAGAAGTCCCTTTTTACAGTGTGCAAAAATGTGGTACTATGTATATTATGGTCAAATGATTAAGGGTAACAAAAGTAGAACAGTTTACTTTTGGAAAAAAGTGACTGTGCTTCAGCTGAGCAACTGCAGAGTATGTGAACTTCTGACCTCTTAGGCAGGTTGCAAATAACTGAAATGTTTCCATGTGATTCAGTTTCAAGGTCAAATAAAGGGAAGGTGTTTATATGTCATGGGAAGAGGGCAACACTAAAATCGCCAACAGATATTTCATTGTGATATAATAGTATAATATAAAACACTCATTAAAAAATAGCAGGTCTCCCTGTTATGGTTACAGGACACTAAATCAGAAGAACCTCTGAGAGGCCAATCAGAGACCTCAAACTCACCTGCAATTCTTCAAACACAAGAAACCTTAGACAGAAACCTTTTTTATACCCTAATTAGGGAATATACCTAGTGGTAATTATGGAGGCTAAGTCATTTCATCTTTGGATCTGCTTCAGATAGCGTAGGAAATAATTTAATATCCAGCACAAATAGAACACCGTTGTTTTTAAATCTATACAGGTGAAAAATAATAGTAGTGCTGAAAATGGTTTTGGGCAAATGTGTGGTACATAGACTAATTAACATGTTTCTCAAGGGAGATTTGTGCTGAAACCTTATCAGCCACAGGTCCTGTCCTACTAGTCCTGTCAGATCCCTAGGGTAAAATTCTTAGGTGCTGTTCATTAACTTCCATATGTTTCCACTGAATTCACTGTGAAAACTCCACTTGGCATCAGGGGGACTAGTTAAGTCACTGCTGGGTATAAAAAGTGTCAGAGTATAAACAACACTGTAATAAAATTACATTAAAAAATTACTGCAGAATAAGTGCAATACTTCCAAAATATTTACAGTCTAGTTTTTCTTTCAAGTCTTTCTATACATAGATAAGACACTTTAACTACTTTAGAGCTGTTCTTGCTGTAACTGTGTTTACATAGTATAGCTAGTATATCAGCTACCACTATGAACACTCTGTTCCCTGTAAATCTCCTGGAAAGTGCTAAATTTGTGAGATGTGCAATGAATTCACTCTTGTTTATGTCTGTTGATTTTTTTTCAGGGACTGCTGTATAGTTTGGTTGGAGCTCAGGGGAATGAGAGACTTGCTATGATGAATCTTGGCTATAAACATTATCAAGGCATTAATAACTATCCACTTGATTTGGAGCTGTCATATGCTTATTACAGTAATATTGCAATAAAGACATCACTGGATCAACACAATATAAAAGGGGAACAGGTAAAAGAGTTATAACTGCATCTGAATTTGTTTTCTGTGCAAATTATTTTTCACGTATTAATATTAATTGTGTGGCCAGAACATTTTGGTCTTGATTTACAAATATTAGCTCATCTGATCCATGTCCCTGCCAATGGCAGAGCTGTGGGACTAAATGATCTTTAAAAGTCCCTTCCAACCTAAATCATTCTATGATTTGACGATTGTTACAAAATCCCCCAAATTATATGTAGGTATCATTACTTTGTTTCTTAGCAAGGGGGAATCAAAATCAAAATTAGGCTCAAATCCTCAGAATTGTCCACATGCCTATCTTTCATTAAAGTCTAATTGTTTTTCTTGGGCCCTAATTCCTCACTCAGATTTTTAATTATGAATATAATTGGATGTGTTTATTAAGCAACTGATCTGCCATTTTAATAGGCAAACGTAATGAAGTTCATGCAAGAGATAAATTGTCCTCTCCATATTTATACATTTTCTATAATCAAATGTTGGTTGTTAAATAGTTACCTGGTAAAGTTACAATAAAATGATTTTAGAATGAGCTACTTAACAAGCAGTAACACAACTCTATCTGTAAAGAATGTTCAAGGTAGATTAGTGCTAGAATCCTGGTTTATCAGAAAGAATGGTTATTGTACAGAAAATAGAGAGATTTTGATTGCTGAAAATCTAAAAATCAGCTGACGTACCATGGAGTTCTGTGGGGCAGGTCTTCATCAAACTTTCTGCTAGCCTTTTTTTATCTTTTGAAAGAGATTTTTATAGAAAGTAGAAAGTCTTAAAAGGCTTAAAAGCAGTTCTTTGTCATTGTTACTTGGATGTAAAACTAAAAGATGGATTGGGGTTTCTTTTCAGTTGTTGATATCTTGGTGTACCTTTCCAGTGTAGAGTGGACTTATAGTTTTGTACTGTAACAAAGTAGTAAGTGTTTTTTACATTGAATGTAAGAATAGTTAATGGACTGGTCATCAGAGGAGTGATGAAAATTTTAAAACCCAGAATGGATCATGAATTTTTAGGGCTAAGCAGGAAATGGAAAGCATTTTCATTTTGGTAGCAGATCTGTAAATTCATTGTGTAATAATTTTTTTTCTGTTCACCTACTCTTCAGGCATTCGTTGAAACTATAAGACTGATGGATGATGAACTGCTAAAAGCCCAAACAAAAGAAAATGGTGATGTCTTTATGTGGTTAAAGCACGAAGCAACAAGAGGAAATGCAGCTGCACAGGTATAAAGTAATAAATTTCCTCTTTCTTGGTTTTAGACACGCATCAGGTATGTACATCTATAGGATTAGTAGAAAAGTGCTGGAGGAGACTGAAGGCAGACAGATGTTTTCTCTTTCTACCCAGAATTGCTTCTTTTTTATGAGCTTGAACTATTTCCCATGTTTCTGTCTGATAGTATCCAGTAACCATGAAAAGCTAAAACGATGATGCAAGGCAAAAGGGAAGAGTCATCAAGTCTTGGCAACCTCCTTCTCTGATCCTTTTCCCTGGGTTTGTATTTGATACAGTGCAATTACTGTTGCTGATCTGAGACCAGCAGCAATACGTGTAATTCTGAGCCATTTACATGCATCAAGTCTGTGTTTATCACTTATCTCTGTACTTAAATCAATCCAGACTTCTGTGATACTGACAGCTGTAAAAATATCCCTGCTGTAGATTTAATATCAGGGAAGCCCTCTAAATATTCCTGACAACCAATCGTTTTCAAACTGTTGAGGATGTATAACTATATATTGTTAATACATTTGAAATGCATCTAAGCTGAAAAAGTCTGCTCCTGCAATTCCAGTTTCAATACTAGCATTTATAACATTACTGCTTATGCTGTTTTCTTTTAGCAACGGTTGGCTCAGATGCTGTTTTGGGGCCAACAAGGAGTGGCAAAAAATCCTGAAGCTGCAATAGAATGGTATGCAAAGGGTGCAATAGAAACAGAAGATCCAGTGTTAATATATGATTATGCCATTGTGTTATTTAAGGTAAGTCAAGTTTCATGTTTTCACTTCAAAATAATCATTCCTATGACATGATGTTTCTAAGTTGTCTGCAGTGAAGACTGTATACAAGTGCTTTTAGATTTACTCTGAAAATCAATCACTAGACATGAAGCTAATGTTGATTTTTTATCAGAAAGGCACAAAAATTTTAAGAAGAGACAGTTAAAAGTAGTTTAGTCACTTTGTTCTGAGCCAGATTCAGGATCAAAATACCACCCAATTAGTGAGTCTTAATTTTTCCTAATGTCTTGTCACCTCAAAAATCCAACTAGTTAGTAGGCATAGGCCTTGGTGTAGAGATGTAGGTAAAAATTTGATCCTTTCTTAGAATGCCCTTCATTAGATCTCTAGGATTTTTTTTTTAAAGTTGGAATTAAATTGTCTCTGCATGCAGTTAGTTTTATCCTGCTAGAAGCACTAGACAGCAGAGGCTAAACTGAAGCATAACCAACCCCACCTGAGTCAGATAAGGTATATCAGCTGAGCAGTGTCACCCATAAAACAGTCACGAGCACTAAAGGTTAGAGATATTAGTGAAGAACCATTAAGTCTTCATCCCGTTTCTTTGACAGGGCAGGGTTGTTCTCTACAAAATGCTTGCTTTAGATTTGATTGTGTTAATTTTGAGCACCCATAATCTGTTTGACCCGTGTTTGGAATTAATTTATATCATAAGCATGATATCTGTGTATTTCCTCTGGAGACACTTTGACATCCTTTTTCAGGAAAGCTGAGAGCTCTTACTGTGAGCAACCTATGCCCCTTTGAATGCTATTCATTCTTGCTTAGGTGCCAAAAATTAAAGATCCGTGATATTATTTACCCATAAAAATCACTTGAATATGCTGCTGAAGTAATTGTTCCTAGACTGAATCACTGAGATTTTGTAAAGCTGTGAAGGAGGGATGACACAAAGCTACTTGTTTTGTTGTAACTGTTTAAAGCCAAGTGACACCTGGTAAATAATAGTATCAGTGTTAAAAGACATTTTGAATGTGCAGAAGTGAATTGTTATCAGCCTGCATTTTATTGTTTCACATATGCATTTCCTAGGGCCAAGGTGTGAAAAAGAATATGAAACTTGCATTGGAATTGATGAAGAAAGCAGCAGCCAAGGTAAAATGCAATAAATATTGTATTGTAGAAGTCCTATGCCAGGTGCTAATAATAATGAACTTTGATTTATATAAAATGCCTGTTATCATAATTCTGTGTAAATGCTGGTTGCTTCTTCAGTGTCTTCACCATGAATGGCAAAAGCCTTATTTTCCCAAAACTGGGAGACTAGCTCTATGCCTGTTCTATAATTTCTTTGAAACAGGAAAGACTACCTGTTCCACTGCCTGTTTGGGAAAGGCTTGAATAAACTGAGTGGTTTTCATGCTGTGATCAAAATTCCCTTGGCTCAGGAAGAATCTTAGAGACATCAATTTCCTTACTCTCCTTGAACTCAGATACTTAGGGTTTTATGCTCCAGAGCACATTTTCTATACAAAAACAACACCATAATTATTGAAAATTTTAACTGCTTTTACCTTCTAATGGGTAAGTTAATAACAGGCTGTCATACTTCCAACCCCATATGATCCACCAGTTTGTGCAAAGAGGTGGTGACTCATTGCAACAAAAATAAAAACTGTCCCAAAAAGATTTTCTCCTCTTGATCGGTAATTATTGATGCAAAAATGCAACTTGGTAATAGCAAATAGCAATATCTTAAGCAGATCTGTATGATGTTGGTCAAATGCAATTTGAAAGCAGCATTAAAAAGTTCTGTGTTCATTGCTTTCTATTTATTCTTAAGGAAATGTTCTAGCTTAAAAGAAGTGGGTTTTTTCATTGCTAATCCTGCCAAGGACAATAAGTGTCCTGTTTTGTCCTTGCAGAGGAAACAGGTGAAAAATTTGTCACAATTTATTCTTGTCAACAAGTGAAAATCTGAATGCAGACACAGCTGAGATGAATAAGATGACACTGTAGCCTTATTCCTCACTCTAAATATGAGGCCACGAGGAAGAGTAGTGGGGGAAAAAACCTTAGTTGCAGAAGTGACCCAAAGCAGAATCAAATGTGTGACCTGAGGGTGCTCTTCTTCTTCCATCAGGGCTTGCCCCAGGCAGTGAATGGCTTGGGATGGTATTACCACAATTTTAAAAGAGACTACAGAAAAGCAGCCAAACACTGGTTAATAGCTGAAGAATTGGGAAATCCAGATGCATCATACAACCTTGGTGTCCTATATTTAGATGGGATTTACCCTGGAGTACCTGGTAGAAATCAAGTGAGTAAATATTTAGCATTACTATTTCTTACATTAGGACCCAGTTTAAAAGGTTTTACTTCATTCTTGAGATTGTTGTGTTCACTCTGCGTTGGATTTTGATACCTTTTATCACAAAGGAAGGTTTTACTGGGGGATTCAGTCAGATTGCTTAGAGATGTTACTCAAATAGTCAAAATTATGTGCATGTGTTTGTACTCCCTCAATTTAGAAACAAAACAGGTTCAGGTTTTCCTCCAATAACTGCCTTTGCTTTCCTCCTTCTAGTGACAGCAGCCAGGAAAGATAGTGTGTGCTCTCGCTTCATGTGATCTTTTGGTTTCTCTCAGTTTTAGATTGGAAAGTATATAGGGAAAGGATTCCACAGTAACTGAAAGCAGCACAACCTTGTCCCTAAACTCATGAACAGCTATGCTACATTCACGTAGCTTCTGTGAACCTCAGAACTGCAGTGAAAGGCCTTCAATCCAGACTTGAAAATGTAACTATTTATTACAGTTCTGGTAGACTGCAGCATTTTATTTTGTCTTTTTGTGAAACAAGCCATTAACTTTTCAATATGTGCAAAATAATTTTTCCCCTAATGAGAAGGGTCTATTTTAGTTATATTTCTTTTAATTATTTATTCATTTTAATTAATTTATTTCGTTTAATTAGTTTATGACCAACAGCACAAATACAGTGAGGTGGGCTGTAATAAACACAGGCAGACCTCATACCTGGAGCTGAAAGATGTTTCCAGTGTGGTCTGTGAGTTCTGAGATCTGGATAAACTCCAGACAGTGAGCATTTTTGCTTCCAACAGCAGTGGTGCTCAACAACATGTGCATCTGGCAAACACATTTTCCTTTCCCAGGGACCAAAAAACACATTTCAAAGCGAACTGATTATAAGAGTACACCTAAAAGTGACCAGGTTTCTTTAATCACCAAAACCAAGGGCAAGGAGAAGTTATGGCTATGATGGATACTCTGAAGTCTATGCTCAATCACAGAAAACATATATTGATGGTTAATAATTTCCTGAAATAAATTATTTCAGGCTGTATGCTGTTTTGTTTTACTTCATAGATTAGAGTTTCTGAGGGTAAAACATGGAGAGCCACACAACCCTCCCACTTCTGCAGTTCTGGCCTTACTTACTCAGTCTGTGTTATCTTTTATAAACCAGTTTCAAAGATTTGAGCACAGTGGTTGTGCACTGCTGGACATACTGAGTATTGCTGCTGCTCCACAGCCATCAGTTGGCATCGCCAGAGCAGAAGTCCTGTTCTCCAGGATCCCTTGTTAATCTTCCTACTAGCGAATAACTAATTTTACTTCTGTCAGTGTGCACAAGACTTTTATGCCGCCGGGTATTAGTTATACATTTAGACACTTTTCTATTTGTCATTCCCTATATTACCAGAATATATGTTTTTCAAAACTTCTTCCAGCCTAAACTATTAAATAGTTAGAAGAAAGGGGTTAATTTCATCTAAGTACATTAAAAGTAGCTAAACTGTCTTGCCTTCATTAGCCAATTGCCTGTTTTAATTCGTCTGATGAAACAAGTCCTGAGGAAAAAAATCTCAATAAATATTAGTAGTGCAGAGTTGCTAATTGTCTCTTGTTTCTTCACAGACAGTTGCTGCACGCTATTTCTATAAAGCTGCCCAAGGAGGACATATAGAAGGGACTTTACGGTGCTCTCTCTACTACATCACAGGAAATATGGAAGACTTCCCTAGAGATCCAGAAAAAGCTGTAATGTAAGGAATGAGACCATTTACTAAATGACAGTATAATTCTGATGTGAATATTGTCATTGCTGGTGATTTTTAAGTCCATAGTCTAAATAAAGTCTTGTACTTCACGGTGCTTACCTCGTTGACAAAAGGTTCTTCTACAGTAATGTTTGATCTGCATAAGCATGTGTATTATTTAAATGACCAGTAGATTTTGAAAGATATTGAGTACTTCTAGTACTTTTTATGTTTTCCAGAACAACTTGTAGAGATTGTATCAAACAACTTGGTATCTAACAAAGCCTTACTTTTTGGATTTTCAAGAAATGTCAGACTCCTAATGTGGTAGAACTGGTATTTTGCATGGGAAAAAGAGGCAGATAACTACTGACAGCACTTTTTAACTTATGTTCGTTTTCTCCAAAAAAAATTGCCAAGAAAAACCAGGATGTCTCTAATATGCTCATAGAGATGAATGGACATCATGTTCTCATTCAGTCAGTTGTTACAAGACTGACGCAGCAATTACAATTAAATCCCATAGTTTGTTTTACAGAAGAAGTCAGAAGGTGATCCCATATCTTTTTGTATTCTTTGAATCTGCTTGAGTTGGGATTACATTACTGGAGCTCAACTGTTGGTTTTTGTTTGATCATTTCCACAGATGGGCAAAACACATTGCAGAGAAGAATGGCTACTTAGGTCATGTAATCAGAAGAGCCCTCAATGCTTATCTGGAACTTTCATGGTATGTTTCTCCTGTTCCCTTTTAGCTTATTTTCTATTTTTCATTTACTTATAGCATGATAAAATAATTAATATTCAGGATCACCTCAAAGAAAAAAAGAAATAGTAGCGCCACTGAAATTCATAGCTAAACATCCATTGACATAAAGGGAAGGAGGAGTTGACCCAAAGCGTAATTCAACAGTTCTGACAGCATCAAGGGAAAAATAAGGAGTTTGTAAAGTGAAATAGTTGAATCAGCTGATCATGGTTTTCAACCCATAGTATTGTGGCTTGTGAGGTGCACTGGATTAACCAGAGGAGCACCTTTCACTTTTAAAATTCTCTTTATTCCAAACCCCATATTTTGCTTTCTCTTTTCTGTATTATTCCATGTCATGAAAACTCAGTCTGGTGGATTAGATTTGTTAATTTTTTTGTATATGGTTAATATTATCTTTTCTGTAAGTAAAATAGGAGGCTCCAATATCCAATAAGCCAGTCAAGAGGTTTCAAAATAGCCTCCAGGTTAGTGCTGGAGGCATGAGCATCAGATACTGTATGTACAGGCATCAGACTGTCATATGTGATTAAAACAATGGCTTATTAATCCTGCAGTGTCCCCCTGTGAGTACTTAATTAATGCTTCAGGCTTAGGAGAGCTACAAGGAACTGTCAGTGGACTGTTCTGGAGTAACCAATTCCTAGAAGTGTCTTTTTACTCAGTCCATCACAGACATTTCTCCTGAGGCTTGAGCTCAATTTTCAACTCTGAAAAACTGTTGATATTTTTGTAGTATATTCTGTTGTACAAGCCTGTGACTCTGCCTAACTCACTTTGCAGCAGCATGAGTGTCCACAGGTAGATTACAGGTAGAGCATTAAGATTCCAGAAAGTCAGGGCTCAACAGCTAGGATGAAAAATCTGCTGGAGCACCACTTAAGATGCCAATAATTGGGAGTGTTTGGGTAGTTACTTATAAATACTGATCCTACTCATCTCTGGGTTTAGGAGTATGTTCACGTTGAAATGTTTGCTTCTGAACAACTCTTCATGTACCTTGCATAGGTGTAAATTGTTGCACTGCCAGCCAGACCAAGTAATATGTGTTCTTCAGTCATTGGTGTTTGCAGACATGTTCTGCACATCTGTCAGTACACGGTACTGGCAGTTTGATCTTCCCAGGCCGATTTAAAGGCTTTAAATGTAATTTCTTTTCTGAATTGCCCTTTGAGACCTAAGAATCAGATGAATCAATTTCCCAGTTTAGGAATCCCAAATTCTTTCTGTAGTCTCAGGTCTCCCTTGTCCTAGATGTTTTTATAGGGCAAGTGCAAGGAATAATTTGTAATCTTGCAGAAATAGTTGGGAAACAGGAGATTACACCTGCTAATTCTGCAGGAGTGAACTGCAGGAGAACTGCCTTCACAATTTCTTTTAAAGTTTCTTTGCTTAAGCACCTACTCTTGAAGTCAAATGTGTATTTGACCATGTTTGCTTCCAGTATAACAAGCCATTGAAACCTGAAACTTGCCATGGTATTAGCTTTGTGTTGTGGGGAAAATCATTGGAAGCATGACCCTTTAATAGGAAACTTTAGTAGGAAAAAAGTACACCAAGTGGGTTTTTTGTTTATCTTGTAATTTTGAAAGTACACACGTTATTTTAAAGACTTCCTCTTAATTTTAAATGTGTAGTCTTCATAATATGGAATAGATGAGTGACAGAGAATATGAGAGCTGCTCACCTCTAGTATCACAATACCAAATTGCTATAGTGCAAATGCAGTATTAGCTTTTATTACTTGTTTTACAGTCAGTGAGGTGCTGAGAGTCCTTAAAGAGACTGAGATTTGTTTAATTCACACATTCAAATATAATGAGAGACAAATCCTGTTTCAAAAAGCCCAAGACAAGACAAAATAAGTCATATAAATAACACAGTAAAGCATACCAAAGAAGTATTCAGATGAATGTTAGATACATACACAGCTAAGTTAATTACAGATTTTTTTTTTTTTGAGTCTTTTAAGAATGTTTTATCTGAAACGTTTAGATAGATAGTTGGGCTTAGTATCAATTCTCCTTTATCATCAGTCTGGCACTTGGAGTAAATGCACACTCCAGTTATTCTAGCTGCAATGCAAGAGGGAAAAGGCTGCAAATTCTTGAGGTCCAGCATGGCTGGTTATGCCGAGCACTGCCAGTATATGTCGCTGTTGCCTGGGATTCCCAAACTCTTGCTCTTAAACTTTGTACCAAAAGTTCGCTCATAGGTGATTTTATAAATTTATTTAGTGCTTTCAGGGTTTTTTTAACTGTAACTAAAATGCATGTTATTTTTGCTAGGTTTTTCATTAATTTATTTTATCTAACATTAGGCATGAAGCTCTGCTGCATTATGTTTTAGCAGCTGAAACTGGGATTGAAGTGTCACAGTCAAATTTAGCACACATCTGTGAAGAAAGACCAGTGAGTAAATGTATTCACAACTTATTATCCCAAAAGGAACACTTGTTAATTATAATGTGATCCTACTCTCTTACCTGTGATGTTAAAGAATCAATTATTTTCTTTAAAGGACCTAGCAAGGAAATACCTAGCAACTGATTGTGTTTGGAGATACTACAATTTCTCTGTTTCTCAAGTCAATGCCCCATCATTTGGTATGTATAAGAAATTCTTTCTCAATTTTAATTTTGCTTTTTTTTAAATTTCAAAAACTGTGTTTGTCACAACTTCTTTGTGAGTGAGCAAGTTAAGGGAAGATTAATCCCTGTTAATCATGCATTTCCTTTTTTAATGTTTTGATAGGAATTTCAGGGGAGGAAAGGTAACTTACGTGTTGTGTTCCAGCACATCTTTTCTGAAAATTTCCTTCTTATGGCATTAAATGTATAAAATTTGAATAAAATAAAAAAGCTAAGCCCTGAGGAGGAGCTAGATATTCAGGAGTTTGAGCAGTTGACTCAGTTTAAGAAGTTTAAAGTTTAAGAAAAAAAGATAGCAGTAGACTTTAGGAGTTCCCGCTGTTTAGTTTATCAAAGGGAAAATCCAAGAGCAAATATACTTCTGTATCATAATTGAGTCATGAGAAACTAATAAAGGCTAAAGGATTCCTTATCTAATTTATTACTAGTTTTTCTGTTAGGGTACAGAGTTTATCAATGTTGGCAGAGCTTACCTTGGGGAACTAAAGGATTCTCTGTTAAAAAAAAAGATCTATTTACATATAAGTTACATTCCTCAGGCCTTAAACTTTACTACATCTATGACTTTAGTAACTGAGCCGTCTTAGTGCCTCTGAAAGCATTACTGAACATTTGAAAACACTGATCTGATTGTCTCACAAGAGCATTTAAATGGTTTGTAATAAGCATGTGAAAAAGTGGAGTGTAAAAATAAGTCAAGCTATTCATTTAAATACACAGTGTGAAAAATTTAAATGTGTGGAAATTTAACATTGATATAGCCTGAGGCCACAGGAGCTGACAAGCCCTCTTAGCTTTACTGAGGAGCTTGTAGGCACCTTAGCTCCTTAGCACCTGACTCTTCGGTAGATCCACTGGTACAATCTTACATTAGAGAAACTTCTGAAGGTCAGACTCGTGGGGTGGGACTGTGATTCCATTCAAGTAAAGGAGAAAAGACTTGCTGGGTTCAACAGAGGTAGAATTTTATTACTCTATCTCTTCCTTACATCAGTAACAGAAGGGGAGTTTTATCTCAGACCCTTCTCTGCAGTAGTGGAGGATCAAATCCCCAGTGTAGGGCCTGAGATGAAGAGTCTAACCCTGGTAGTGGAGATTTCCAGGGCTACCTTATCAGTGCAATGCAGGGTGACCTCAAATTCACTGCCTGTTGCAGAGTGCACTCCGGGCCAGGCCTGGAATGATGCCATTGGTATAGTTGAGGGGATCCCTCTTCTTGATGATTCACTACAGCATTCATGGCCTTCCACTCTGCATCCGTGCCAGCCTGTCCATGTAGCCTTTCTGCCTTTGCTGTTGGGTTGGTAACTACCTTGCTTCCTTGAAGAGCTCTGCTATAGTCCACTGCAAAAAGCAGGTGAGATTTCTAGGCAGCTGCTACAGACACACAATGCAAGGTGTAGAAATGTTTCAACCCATTTGAGGAAAGTTTAGGTGAGATAAGTGTAGGCACAGTCCTGGGAGTTCTGGGAGTTTTTAAACTCCTTAGCATAGCTTAGTGCAATGGCATGCTTGCTCCTGTCTGGGTAAGTGCCTTATCTTTCGATGCATTTCATTACTGTGCAATATCACAGAAAGATATTTGTCAAGTATTTTCTGGACATTGATTCCTTCTAGACCATGAAAAATTTCATCCAGGATAAATATTTTCAGTGAGAGGCTGATGTAAAGTATCCACACAGACAACCAGAGGGAAAGAGTACCTTTGTTTTTTAGTATTGTGCTTTAAATATAATTACTGTTAACTTCTCCGTCACATTAATAGCTGGTTAATTCTATTCCTACAAATATTCTAAATTATCTTCTACTGGTTTCTTGCACAGCTTATTTGAAGATGGGTGATTTCTACTACTATGGTTACCAGAACCAGTCTAAAGACCTGGAGCTCTCAATGCGGATGTACGCACAAGCTGCACTGGAGGGAGATTCACAGGTGGGTCTGCAGCTGTGGAGTGTTTATAAAACATTGGAGTTTAGAACAATCTGAGAATTTAGCTGAGACTGGTTCTTCTGCTTGGCTACATCTGCACTGAAGAAACCTGCTAGTTAAAGTTACAATTATTTCAGAATACCTTGTAAGTCAGTAGTTGCTGATTCATTATAATAGGGGGTAAACTTAGCATAGATGGATAGTCCTAGAATTAGGCTGTCTTATCAGCTTAAAGGTGAATGGCCTAATTCAGTGCTACCTGCCTTGGCACAATTGACCCAGTTGTGACCTTGGCATTTTTGCTATTACAAGGGGATGAATTAATAGACTGCTGAATTCTATCCCAATCCTATCCCCTGCCATTTTAGGATATAAAAAAGAGACTGGCCTATTTCCCTTGGTATGTTGAGTAAATCCTAGGGTGAATTTTTTTTGCCACAAAGGTTTCATCTTAAAATGCTTTATATTTAAAAGATTCACCATATCACATTACCAAAGACATGCAGTGTTTCAACACTGAGTTTCCTGTCTTCAGATCCCCCTAAACTGTCCTAGTTGTAGTATTCTGTTCTCCGTGTCCCTGTACCAATGTCTCTAGACAGTATCTTGTATGTGAAATTATTAGAGGTAGCATAGTTGGGTTCTGTTTTGAGGATACTGGGACGAGACATTACTGCTAAACTACCAAAGGAGAGAAGAGATACATGAACAGTTACTATAAAGTATGAAAACCAAACTAATGGGGAATCTTGTGATATGTCTCATGTGTGTTCATTTTCACGGCTCTAAAGAGACATAGGGATGCATAAGACCTGTCCAGGTAGGCAAAACTGTTAAGACTAAGGACTTAAATTGTCTGGAGGAAATTTCCACTCTCACTTTCACTGTTCAGATGCTGTTGATCTGTGGAGCTAGCTGGAGGGGAATTGAACAGAACAAAAATCCATTTCTGCTTTCAGTCTGTATTTCTACAGTAGATAAAAGATGACAGTTTGATATAGTGACTGTGTTTAAAGAGCAACTAAAAACTATAAAGCTTATGTCTTTTTCCAGATGGTTTCTATGAAAATAGTGTCACAACATCTAAATGCTTCTTTTGCGTTTTCAGTATTTACCTGTGTTTATGGTTAGGAGAAAAGGGTCTCATAATTATTCAGTGAATATCACATTGTATTCAATTAATTTATAGAAGGCAGTTATAATTATTTAGATTCTTGATGTTTAGATATACACATGAAAATTTGATGGTTAAAAAGCGTGCATGCTTTTTTTGCTGTTAGGGTTTCTTTAATTTGGCCCTTGTCGTAGAAGAGGGCAACTCCATACCTTCCTACATTCTGGATCACTTGGAGATTGATCAAGCATTGCATGCTAGTAATACATCACTTCTTCAGGAACTTTATTACAGGTGAGTCTTTTTCCCCCTTAATCAGCATCTTCTGATTTTCCATGTAAGTAACATTTACTCTGGAGAACAGCAACTCCTGTAATTATTAACTTTGTTAATTTGTATGATTTAAGGCAGGTTAAGGTCAACATACTCAAAATGCTTAAATTCCCTAAATATGTTTCAGTTTATGCCTGTTAAAGAGACCTGATTACATGTGGTTACCTGGAATAGTAGGGACTGGATTTAATGATCCAGGAGGTCTTTTCTAGTTCAATATATTTAAGTTCCTAAGTTAGGCACTGGTGGTTTGTGTGCAGTTCAAACCAACATTTCAATGATAAATATAGCATAATTTAATACAGAACTTTAAAATGTGTAAGGAAAGAAGCACTCCTTCCTTAATGATTCTGCAAAGATGTTCCAGCCTGTTACAGAGCACAGAGCACTAGATTTCTGAGAAGGGTACAGGTCTGCTGCCTGAACTACCTGTGCCAGCACTATTCATGCACAAACCACCTAGTGAGCTCTGGTTCCGGTACAGAACTTGAGTTTCCTTTATCCGGGTAAAGCAACATGTGTTGGAAAGCACAGTGGGAATGGGAAGCTTAAACTTTGGTGGATTTGCCTTTCAAATATTTAAAGAAGGAGAAGCTAATGTTTAATACATGACGCTGTGAACCAAGAATGAGTGGTTTGTCATCTGTTTTTCTACTGAGTGTTGTGTGACCCCAAAAAAGTGGAGATGATACCAACATTAAAACCTCATTTGTCTATTCACCAAAATCTGCTGAAATTGTTCTGCACTGCAGTTAGCCTGAACTTGTACCCTAAATTACTTTTATTCCATATGAGACTGCTGGTTAGATAAACAAGGGTTCTGGACCATCTGGGATTGTAAGCTTGAGTCTGAATTCTGCCTTCACTTGAGCTGAATCCATCTGCTTTGTTGCGAGAATAATTCCAGAGTTGACAGTGCTGAAGGGTTTTTCCATCATCATACACTTTCGTCCAGAAGGGCATGTACTTTTATATATTTATATTTTTACAATATATATTATATATATATATAATTTATAACTTTATAACTAATTTATATGTATATTTATAATAAAATGTATAGAGAAAATTTATATTTCTATATATTTCTGTATATACACCCCTCCTTCCTCAGCTTGGTAAAAAGAGTCATTTGAAGTTTAAAATAGGTGCCTGTGATTTAACTTTCTTAACTCCCCTAGTAGGTAAAGTCCTAATTGAGAGAGCTGCTCAGCTCACCCCACAGGAGGTACCTTGTGCTAGTCAGCTAAAGCACTCTTCAAGCTCTAACTGCTTGTACTGTCGTACTCCATTGTCTCTAAAGGAGGTTTAGGCACTAGCATCCTGCTTAGGCAACTAAATTTTGTACATATAGTCTTAAATCAAGTCCTACTGCTGTCTACACATTAGTAGAACTTGTACTCTGACTGCTTGGCAAGCATAGCTTGGATGCTTAGACCCATTGCTGACGAATAAGAATATAAAAAATACGCTCCTACGGTAAGGTATTCTATGCTTAATAAATTTAATCTGGAATTTCTCTGAATTTTTCTTCACCATCTGTGAAGTAGTGATGATGATATTTATTTGTTTTTCTGGGTTACTGAGGTTTTCTGCAAACCCATTGAGATTCCCAGATGACTGATACCACAGAATTGTAGAGGAGGACTAATGAGTTGTTTTAATCTTCTTCTTGTAGGTGTTGGAATAGTAGTAACCAAGAATCAATCAGTCCATGCTCATTAGCATTGCTTTATTTTTACATGAGAGTTGTCTGGAACAATATTTTACAGTCTACTCTGGTATGTATTGCTCTTTTAATACATGTACAGTTCATTTGGAACACTGCCTTGGCTTTGCACTGCTCTAATTATGTTTTTTAAATTACTGTCACAGATATACTTCATGGGAACCTTTCTTTTATCGATTCTTGTTGCATTTGCAGTGCAGTCTTTTCAGTCATTATCTGGTAAGTATGTGTCACAGCAAAACTGAAGAAAGAGGAGTGATCTTTTTATTTTGGAAAAAACTTCAGAAATAAAGGCAGGAATTCTAGGTTTGAGAGAGGTACCTCTGAACAGTAGCTTCTTTGACATGCAAGTAATTTTTTTGTTGTTGAAAAGGGGTGTGTGAAGCAAAGCTTAGCTCTAAGGTTTCTGGAGAATTTCCCTTGATAGAGAAGGTGGTTAATAAAAACATTAAGTGCATGAGATTATTTCCCATCTCTCAACATGCAGTATTGTTAATTATATGACTTTGATTTCCTCCATTCAGAGAAAAAGTATGGTTCCAAGAGCTGGTACTTTGGAGTAACTTAGGAAGAGTCAGTTCAGCCTTTTCTGGCCAGTAACAGAATCAGTAAATGCATTTAGTCAGGAGTTGCAGACTTCTCCTGTCCTAAATTAGAAAGTTCTGCTCTATGTTGTCTTTTCTGGTGGGATGGAGAATATTAAGGGACAGAAAATCAAATGCCAGACTTCAGTCTGTTGACACTCACATCACTTTTTTTACCACATTGAAAGAGATATCAGAGACAAAACAACATTGCTGATGAACGGGGAGAAAACCCCTACCATCACATACAAAAATGATGAGGAATCGTCTAAAAAGCACTTTCAACTTCAATCAATTGTTTCAATTCAAATCACAAGACTTGTTCTCAATAAGGAAATTGTGAAATGAATATGACCAGTTATGAAAATAATTTCTTCCATTAAATAAATTTTCTTACATTGTGTTTTAACCCAAATAGGCAGCTTAATCCTATGTCAGAAAATAATGTTTTCTGACACATTGACAACCTAAACCTATAGGAAATAGTATTACAAAACCCAACACCATTAAATCAAAAGATTATTTGAATTAAGACATGTAGCTGTGAGTAATATGCTGAATATGGAAGTAATTCTGAAATCTTGCTTTCTTTTCTTACTACTATAATTTATGTAAGTTGGGAATCATGCAACATATGTATAAAGCATATAGTTAGATATTCTTCTTTCAATGTTTCCTAATCTTTGAATATTATCTTTGTATGTAACTTTATATCCACATAATATTTAAATATTGATTAATAGACTTCCTAGGCACAGTGGGGTATTTTTTAATAATTTCTTTTGACATTTTTCTGAAGTCCGTAATTCTCCTGGAAGAAGATCAGAACCGTTGTCAGATGATGCCCCTTCTTCCTCAGGGAATAGCAATGAGGATGCTGCCAGACTTGTACAGCAAGATGAAACTACTTTTTCAAATGATTTAGTACAGCAGGAGTCAAACCCTCAGAATCCTCTTGTTACAAGCTGAAGCATAGTTTTCTTAAGGTTGACATCCATTGGGAAGATGGGATATGAACAACTACAAATCTAAGAACTGGCAACCAACCCTGTACATGACATTAATAATGCAATCCAACAGCTGAACTTGTAGGGAAATTCACTGATCTGATTTCTCTGTTATAGAGGAAAACCATCCCTATAATTTATTTAACACTCCAAACAGATAATGCAGAGTATCTCACTATACCAAACACATGATCATTGAAGGACCTGGAAGGAAATATGCAGAGTCTTTGCCTAATTGAAGAATGAGAAAACATCCCACAGGTTTTGATGAAGAAGATTTACTTACATATCTAATCTCTTATTAAATTGCCTTTACTGTATTTGAGCTTATTTATTGGTCAAGTTACCAAAGTTTTCCACGTTGGAATCATGGAAATTACATAAAAGTGAAACCCAATGACCAGCACTTTCCAAGTTCTGTGGCACAGCAGCCAGGACTTTAATGCATGCAATGGTAACATTTAGGGGGTTTGTATTTTATATTGCGTCCTATTTTTTTCTATGCAAAAAGTGTTTTATTTTGAAAGAAAACACACCAGGAATATTTGCAATATGGTCATAACATAGTAGTTCTGCTGGCTAAGCCCTAGTCAAAGTTTTACAAGCATCAGCAGTTCCCTGGTGGACACAACAGAATATTTCCTTCCCTGCCAAGAGTAACTGATTAGAGCAAGTAGCTCCCCTAATGAATAAATAAAAAAACATTTAAGTGTGATCAGGTGACGCAAATTGGACAAACATTTTGGTTTTGGATTCTTCCATAGATAACACTGGAAAGGATTTATTTTGTGTTTTACAGTAACTCTTAAAGGCACCTATTTAATTTTATAAATGTTGGATGGGATAGATGGATAACATGTATGGAGTGCAAATACCTTCTGTCTGATTTAAAGCTATCTGTAAAGTGGCTATAGGAGAGGTCTAACCTTTATAGCAGGTGTGCAATCACCTCTGCAAAATGATGTAGATCACAAACTAAATTGCATCAATCTATGCATTATTGAGGGTTAAATCCACTCGCCTTGCACTACATTATTTACTCTTGTAAATAAAAATATTTTTCTAATTCAGCCTGTATGTGGAAGAATTTCTTTTAAAGCACCAGTCCATTGCAAATGGATTCCCATTATTTTTGAGTCTGTTTTGAGTTGCAAAATTTGATAAATTTAATTACTTCAAATTCCTTAACACAAATGTATGGATATTTCAAGAGCTCTTTCAACTTTGCTTTTATCACCTAATAAAGAAAAGCAGTATGCATCTGTATTAAAACTGGGACAGGTTTAGATGATAAACCCTGAAGTATTGTGGAAAGTCAAGCGTAGCCCTTGAAGACAAGTAGACAATTGTCACAACACAGTCATGGTGTTAGGTACCAAATGGCAAGTAGAGCTAAATGGTCACAAAAAACTATTTGGACATGCATATGGCAAATCTTGCTTGTAGTTAGCTACGTATGCAAGGTGTATTTTACTACAAATGTCACATGTAGCAAAATTGAAGCCCCTGGTGAAATATTAATCCCATGGGAGTTTGTCAGTGGTGGTGGTGTTATTGCAACCCATGTGTTGCAATCCAGGAGTTTAGATTGTGTACATACAGGTTAGAGTTAAGTGGTAGCAATCAGGCTGACTCCATTTTCCTCTCCAATGTTCTCTAGTAATTAACTAATTTTGAGACGTCTGCCAGAAACATGATTTCACATCTGTATTTCAGAAGGCAGTTGCTGAAGCTGCAATATATTTCTTGACGCCAGCAGTTAATAGTTCAGTCTTTGTTTATTGTTACCTATAACATCAGAAGTTCTACCAAAGCATACTTAAAGTATGTTAAGATAAGCAGCTCTTCACAATAAACTGGCAATCCTTAAGGCTAAAATAATAAGTTACAAGAGGTGAAGGATAATAATGTAGGATCCAGAGGGCTATTATTTGACAACCTGGAGAATCAACCAATTCTTAGAGAAAAAGAGAGAATGGTTAGTTAAGCAAAGCAGCTACATAGTTCTGCTATATCCACAAGGAATGGGGGGGGAGAGGGGGAGGGGGAAGTGCTGCTGTATCAAGAGCTATTTTTCTTAAATTGAAACAGATCACTGAAGTTTATAGATTCTCCAGCTGGTGCTGGGTGATTAGGATGGGGATGAGGAAATAATAAATTACCCTTATAGAGCTAAAATGCTCTATATACCTGGCTTATACACATTTGATAGCAGTCCAGTCTTCTGAACAACACAGGTCATGTGTAAGGCAGTTCAAGTGATGCCCATTTTTCTCTTTCTCTCTTGTTTGAGCCCAGAATCATCTTCAGCAAATGAATTAGAGACAACAGAGAATTTCAGAGGGTTATTTACAAAATAGGTGCCCAATTAGTTGAAATTAATGCAGTTTACACCAAGTAAACCAATTTGCGTGTTACAGCAAGTGACAAGGGAGAGAATTTGTTACATGCAACATATCAAAGCACTATGGGAAGTAGGGAGGATTAGATACGTGAAGATAAGCTTAAAAAAATAAATCAATGTTGATTAGTTCTGACTAGTTAACAACTACAAGGTTATAAAGGAGACAGTTCAAACCAGTTATGAAAGATTTGAAACTATGCTGAAAAGTTCGTTCATCTTAGAATTGCACAGTATGGCAGTAGCAGGACAGCCTTAAATGTAGGGGGCATCCTTATGGGTGTCTGCAACCACTAACTGCGTGCTGCTGCTTCCCAGTCCATGCAGTGATGAGCATTACATCCCAATAAATAGGCATGAGGACGGATTCAAAGTTCTATATTAATATCTTGCAACAGAAATTTTATCCAGTGATAGAGGGGACAATACATGGGAATTAGTCCTGGTGTACTGATTATCTACGATAAGTATACCCTTCATTGGTATAGCTCCCATTTGAGCTACTGGGAAAGATTAGATGGTCTTTAAAAACCACGTGTGAAACATGGATTATCTGTGAAGAGAATTGATTTATAACAGATTCTTGTCTATATAAGCTGCCCCCATTGACTAATGGACTATGACATTTAACACTGGCTGTTGACCCTTATCCTGGATGAGTGACAGCACAAAGGTACAAAACAAGTTGAATAAGCTTTGCCTGGAAAATTCCACCCACATACCCTCTCCTTCTTTCCGTAAATGAATGAACTGCATTAGAAGACTGGGATGTAGGAAGAGAACAAATGTAAAAGAAAAGTCTGGAATTTTTTTAGAAAAAGCCCAAGGGTAAGGAAACTAAAGAATATCAAGGGGAATCCGAGCATGGAGCAATTTCCTATGCTATCTTCTAAGATGTAGGTGGCAGGAGCAATTCCTGAATAATCAACAGAATATTGTAAATGAAGAAAAAAGAAAAAATGCATCACAGCTTCAATGTTTATCGAAATACCTAATTCCTATGCCAAAAGACCAAAATATTATTTGGAATAAGAAAAGTAGCAGTGAGTCTATGCCTAATAGAAGGTGTCTGTGTAAAAGCAGCCACATACTGATAAGTGAGCATGAAAAGTAGGCAAGATCAGGAGTAATGAGTAACCAAAATGGAAAGGAGACGATCACTTGCATAATTGCAGTTACAATTACAGTAAACATTAAATATGTATTAGAAAAAAAAACAAAACAAAAACCAAGCAAAAACCCAACCACCTGCAGCAGATTAGATATTCTGAAGCACTGTTGTTCCAAACTTAAATTGCACCAGAAGTGTTGTGTACCCATTGACTTAAGGGACTTGGGTTGTTTAGCAAGTGCTATCAGATACCCATCCACCTTTGGGCATCTTAATAACCACTTAGAAGAAAACTGGCTGCAAGAGGTTTGTTTATAACTGTGCTCAGTGATCTTTCTGCTAACGTAATCCTTGACCTTACTTCCCTTCTCAGTTGGCATTTTCTGGTTCCTGTTGTTTCTTTCATTTGTCCACAGTGACCTCTCATTAATCACTTATCAACCTCCTAGATAACTCCTAATACTCAGCATTGCTATTTGCTCTGATCAGTTCTGCCAGGTGAGCAGGAAAAGGCACAAGTCTGTTAGCAGAACCCAGAACCCTTTTATGACAGTCTGCCAAAGCAGGAACCGAGATACCTGCTTGGCATTTTCTGTCTGTTTGTTACAGCACAGCCTGAGTAATGGATTTACACAGTAAGTATCTGTGCAACTTAGAAGCAAATCTCCCTGGCTAGATATGTATTAATGAACTAATCAAGGTCAGGTTCTGCTGTCTGGCTGCAAGGAGTTGAATTCTTCCTGGAAATTCATTTAACTCCTCTGCTGCTCGTTGGAATTAGTCCTGGTCCATAAACCTTCCCTAATGGTGCCTGGCCATTGTTTGTCTAGGAGAATTCTTCTCAAATGGGCAGGCTCCAGCTGTGCTTGGACAGCTCTTCTGATTTCATTTTTGAGTCAACCACAGCATGCTAGTCCCAGGAAAGAAGTTAACCAGTGCAGTTCAGTTGGTTAAAATACCAAGAGGGGAAACCTAGATATACCTGCTCTAATGTAGAAAATTCTAGACTATTTTTGTTACACAAATACGAGAATTTTTGGAGGATCAGGCAGCCTGATCAGGAGGAGCGAGTAGATGAAGATGCCTGCAGTCAGATAGAAGCAGCCTCAAAGTCACAGGCACTGGTTCTTATGGGGGAGTTGAACTATCCTGACATCAGCTGGAGAAGCAACACAGCAAAGCACTAACAGTCCAGGTTATGCAATGACGACAGATTCAGGCAGAGGTAGTGGAGTATCCCAGAAGGAATAGCATGCTTGCCAACCTCATACTAACAAAGAGGGAAGGCCTCCAATGTTGGAGGTGTGAAGGTAGGAAGGGGACAGCCTTGGCTGCAGTGACCATGAAATTGTGGAGTTCAGTATCAGGCAAGGAGGAAGCACGACTGCAAGTAAGATTGCAACCACAGACTTCAGGAGGGCTAATTTTAGCCTGTTCAGGGATCTTGGAAGAACCCCAAGGAAACAAGCTCTGGAGGGAAGAAGGATTCAAGAGAGCTGGTTGGTATTTAAGGATCACTTCCTCCAGATTCAGGAACAGTGCATCCCAATGAGCAAGAAGTCAGTCAAATGGGGCAAGAGATTTGTGTGAATGAATAAAGAACTCCTGTCATTACTCCAGTGTAAGCAGGAAACACATAGGAGACGGAAGCGGAGTCGGGGCACTTGAAATTAATATTGTCAGAGTAAATACGAATGAGACAAGGAAGGCCAAAGCCCATCTGGAATTAAATCTGGCCAAGGATGTCAAGGACAACATGAAGGGCTTCTTCAAATACAAAAGGAAAACAAAGGATAACGTGGGCCTGTTACAAAATGGAGGGAGAACCTGGTAACAGAGGATGCAGAGAGGGCAGAGTTACTGGATGCCTTCTTTGAGTTGGCCTTCGCTGACAAGAGCAGACCTCAGGAATCTCTAACCAGGAGACCAGGGTAAGGAAATGTTGGAAGGAAGAATTTCCCTAGGTCAAGGAGGATTGGGTTCAAGAACCCCTAGGCAAACTTGACATCCACAAGTCCATGAGCCTGATGGGATGCTTCCATGAGTGCTGAGAGCTGGCAGACACCACAGTTAGGCCCCTCATGATCATCTTTGAAAGGCTGTGGCAATCAGAAAAGGTGCCTGAGGACTGGAAGAAAGCAAATGTCACCCTAGTCTTCAAAAAGGGCAAGGAGGAGAATCCAGGGAATGACTGGCCAGTCAGCCTCACCTCAACCCCTGGAAAGGTGATGCAGCGCCTCATTCTGGAGGCCATCTCTATCCACATGGATGACAAGAAGGTAATCAGAAGTAGTCAGCATGGATTCACTAAAGGTAAATCACGCTTGACCAACCTAATTGCCTTTTATTATGAAACAACTACCTGGATGGATGAGGGGAGAGCAGTGGATGTTGCCTACCTTGACTTCAGGAAGGCTTTTGACACTGTCTTTTACAATATCCACATAGGCAAACTCAGGCAGTGTGGACTGAATGAGTGAACAGTGGGATGGATTGAGAACTGGCTGAATAGTAATCCCAGAGGGACATATTCAGTGGCACAGGGTCTAGGTGGAGGCCTGTCACTAGTGCTGTTCCTCAAGGTTCAATATCGGGCCCAGTATTGTCTAACTTATTCATCAGTGGATAAAGGGGCAGATGCCTCCTCAGCAAGTTCACTGACCACACAAAACTGGGAGGAGTGGCCGATACCCCAGAGGGCTGTGCAGCCCTTCAGAAGGACCTCAAGAGGCTGGAGAGATGGGCAGAGAAGAACTGTCTGAAATTCAACAAAGGTAAGTGCACCTGGGGAAGAGTAACCCCATGCACCAGGACAGGCTGGGGGCCAACCTGCTGGAAAGCAGCTCTGGAGAGAAGGACATGGGGATACTCCTGGACACAAAGCTGTTCTTGAGCCAGCTGTGTGCCCTTGTGGCTAATAAGGCCAATGGTATCCTGGGGTGCATGAGGAAGAGCATTGCCAGCAGGTGGAGGGAGGTGATCCTGTCCCTCTACCCAGCCCTAGTGAGGTGTACCTGTGGTGCTGTGTCCAGTTCTGAGCTCCTCAGTATAGGAGAGACATGGAGATCCTGGAGCAGGTCCACTGGAGGGCAACAAAGATGATTAAGGGACTGAGCATCTCTCTTATGAGAAAAAGCTGAGGAAGTTGGGCCTGTTCAGCCTCATGAAGAGATAACAAGAGGGGACCTCATCAATGCCTGTCAGTATCTGAAGGGAAGGTGTCAAGATGATGAAACCAGGCTCTTGTCGGTGGTGCCAAGCAATAGGACAAGAGATAAAGAGAAGAAACTGATGCACAGGAAATTCCACCTGAATATGAGGAAGAACTTTACCATATGGGTGACGGTGCACTGGAACAGACTGCCCAAAGAGGTTGTGGAGTCTCCCCCACTGGAGATATTCAAGAACCATCTGGACACAATCATGTGCTCTGGGGTGAGCAGGGAGGTTGGAGCACATGATGCACTCTGGTGCCTTCCAACCTGACCCATTCTGTGACTTTGTGATCGGAAATTTTCCCCCTAGATCTTTTTAAGATTTTACTGCTCAGCTGTCTCTGATCCCAAACAATAAGTTGTACATAAAATCACCAGCAACCTTCAGAAGCACCAATAGGCTAATATTTAATAGTTAATTTACTGACCTGAGAAGCTGCCACAAATTAGAGACATTAATCCAAACATTCCATAGCCTAGAGTAATTCTGGCCACATTCTTTGGATACCCAATTTGGACTAACAGAATTAAAAGTGGTTATCTATGCTAATTGAAAGCACGTCCTTACAGAGCCTGAAATCCACAGCAGGAGTGACAGCCATGCAGAGATAACCGTGGCAAGTGCAGGTGCGAGCTCAGCGGCTCTTGGGGCCAGAGGCTGTCTGGCAGCTGTGTTGCTGCCCAGGCAGTTTTTCAGGCTCTCCTAGGGCAAATTCTTCTGTCCCACGTGGCACTGCATTAGTCTGCTCTGCAAACATACCCTCTGTGCCTTTCCAATGTTAAAAGGAGATAAAAAGTTTAATTTCCGTATCTTGAATATCAGGTGAGAATACCAGGATATCCTTGACACTTGCATACTATCAGCCTTGCATGGCTTTGTGTGGAGGAATAGTGTGACACACTGTTGGTGATATCAGGGATAAAAACCACCTTGTTCAGCATTTTGATTAATAGAACATCCATGCACCTTATAATACCTACGGACCTTCCCAAGAAAGCTTTGTTACCCAACATGATAATTCAGTTAGCAAGAGAGACAAAATAAAAACAACAAAAAAAAAGGAAGAATCAAAAAGAATAAGAATCCAGCAAAAGGATTTTCTTTGAAACATTTAAATGGTTTTGCACTAGTGTTAACAACTACATGCCTGGGACAAAAAAGTTCAGTTTAAAATATGTGGCTTTTGAAGATACACAACATCAATGCTCCTTAACTAAAGAATAATTCATCTGAAATGTCTCAGATATTTGTTTCACCCTTGATCTCTTTGACACACGTTGCAGTTTAACCCTAGTGGGCAACTAAGGCCCACACAGCCACTCATTCACACACTCCTCCCAGGATGAGGGAAAGAACTGGAAGAATACAAGTGAGGAAACTTGTGTGCTGAGATAAAGACAGTTTAACAGGTAAAGCAAAAGCTGTGCACACAGGCAAAGCAAAGCAAGGAATTCATTCACCACTTCCCATGGGCAGGGAGGTGTTCAGCCATCCCCAGGAAAGCAGGCTCATCACATGTAAGGGTGACTTGGGAAGAAAAACATCATCACTCCAAATGCCTCCCCTTCTTTCTTCTTCCCCCAGCTGTATATTCTGAGTACAATGTCATACGGTGTGCGATACCCCTTGGGTCAGCTGGGGTCAGCTGTCCTGCTGTGTCCCTTCCCAAGTCCTTATGCACCCCTAGCCTCCTTGCTGGTGGGGTGGGGTGTGGAGCAGAAAAGGCCTTGAAGCTGTATAGGCACTGCTCGGCAATAATGTAAACATTTCCATATTATGCAAAAATCCAGAACATGTGCCCATACCAGCTACAATGAAGAAATTAACTCTACCCCAGCCAAGACCAGCACAACACACACAAAACTATTACACCAGTGTCTGGTGTTTTAAATTGAGGCTAGCTGTAAAGGAAAGCTGTTTTTGTTTGGCTGTGAATAAATTAAAGCAATGGAAAAACAAAAGGGACAAGGACACACAAAAAACCCCAAACACAGCAGTCACTGGAGTCCTGAGAGTCTTCCAAAGCCTTTTACATCCTCAATCACTTTTCTATCCAGAAAGAAAAGAGCAGTTCTCTGGGTCTTTAGTACAGTTCTCTGATAAACACAGTGACTTTGTTTACAACAGCACAGAATATTCTCCTGGAAGCCTATGTGTAGCACAGAACAAGACAAAGTAGCTCAAGAAGGAGTCACTGGTATAGTTCCTTGCATGGGCTATACCAGATGCTATTAGGAAGTTAACCTCCACCCTTCAGTGCAGAGATAACTGTTCCCTTAAGCCAACAATAATGGGTGAAGTCTAGACTGCAATAGTACTTGACCCAACCTGAGGTCCTAAGCAGTGTTAGATTGCTGATGTTGAGTGGCAATGTCACAGGGAACATCACAGAGTTTGTACATCCATAACTGGCCCAGGACATGACTGGACTGTGATCTGGTGCTTCTACCCAGTAAATTTTCCGTATTTTTGGCCTTGCCATAGTTTCTGTGCCAGCAGCCCCAGCGTATATCTCAACCAGCGAAGGACAGCCCATGCCAATGTACATTTATTAGCACAGGGGAAGTAAATTCATGAGGTGCATAATCTACATCACAACAGAAATTTATTTACCTCCATTAGATTAAGAGCATAGAATCACTCTCTTAGTGTCCTCCTTCAAGATTTCTACTTGCTAGAAGCACATGTAGCGGCATGTCCTCAGAATTTGTGTCCCACCAATAAAAAAGCAATGAATTACATTGTTTCCTTGGACGTTTGACTTCCAGATGAAATATTGCACACAATCTGCAGGACAATCTCTGATAGAAATGTGTTATTGTTGCAGAAAGACTGGACTTTACACCATCACACAAATGAAACAGTTCTCCAGGAAAGTTCCCTTCACTGTAGAGAGAAATTTCAAACGACTGTCCTCGTGTTTTGTGATAGAAAACTGAGTTACTCTGCTAGACCCCATGCTAAACCTGAGCCTTTACAGGTACACTTTTCCTATTCAAAGACCATGGGAGAAAGGCCCACAGGTCTTAGTAAATGTGAGTATTCAGGAACTAAAGTACAAATTTGGAAGGTGAATGTCCAATTTCATTAAAAAATAATATTTCTAACACTTTCTTTCACACAAAGGTAACACTCAGGTAATAAATTTTTACAAATTCAAAATAGTTCAGTTCTCAGTTCAAGTCTTTTTCTACCTTACAGCTCAAATTTGGACACCTAATTTTTGTTAACATCTGCAGTTATAAGTCCTCAAATCCATTTGAAATACCATATGTCCATATTTTTGCCTAATTTGCTCCAACACTCTTGAAGACTCAGAGAAATATTACTAAGGAACTCAAAACTCAGAGGCATTTGCGGTGCATCTTTCTGACTATCTTTGATTACAGCTTCTGGTTAGTGTAAATGCCAAAAAATGTCAGTGTGAAGATGTCCCAGTACCTAGCACGTTCAAGAACCTGCTACTCTATTGCTACCTTTTTTTTCCTATATATATAAATAAAATATGTATACCTAACACACTGATAGAGTTATGTGATTACACTACTGTCTTTGTATTGTTAAAACAGCTTTGTGACTAGAGAACCTAGTTAGGATGAAGCAGAACTCAAGAGTCTCTTCGTCCAAGGAGGTTCGTGTCTTCATCTCTCGCTCCACAAAAAAACAGCCCTGCCCCCACAAATTATTGATATTTCGGAGGGAAATGTGAAAGTCGTGTCAACATCACCTGTATTTGTGCCACAGGGATATGAATGGGAGCTTGGCTTCAGAGTATCTACTCCATAAGCATTATCAGGAGTTATTTTACCCTCTAGTGCTATCCTAACCCAGAGCCAGCATTTTGAGTACTGCTGGTATACATTCGTTTTTCTCAGTTTCTACATGGTCCTGTGGAAACCAATATAGGGCTAAGATCTGTCCCTTTTAGGGGGGATTTTGGGGTTTTCTTTACTGATGGCATCTGATCTGGGACACAAGCACCTAATGCTCTTCCCAAAAGACTAACAGGAAAAAAAAGCACAGCTATAACCTCCCTGACATACCAATAGCTCCTAAATTCAGCAATCGTGGAGTCATAGCTCTTTTCTGCTTAAGCTTTTGAGCCAGCCCTAGGCTGAAGACACCCAGGTTAGCTCACAGATAAATCAAGTCCCTGAAGCAGTATTGCCATCTCACATTGTCACAGAAGTGGCAGTCCATCCACGCATCATTGCCATGCAGTTTATAGCCTATACCACTGGTAGGTAGTACCAGAACTGTCTGTCACAAGGCTGGAGGATCTAAGTATCACACCACACTAACCCTCACCTTGTTATCCTCTCCAGTGGATGGCTTTCCATGCCGTGCGCTGGCTCCTCTCTCAGCTACCTAATTTTCCTTCCTTTGCACAGATGTATCCTCAAGCTAGGCAGTGTAATCTGAAAAACAGTGCTGCTTCATCTTTACTTCCAGGAAAGGAATTCTACCACTCAAGGCAAATAAAAACAAGTGGGATTTTTTGTATATTAAACACTGTATTGCCTGACAAACTTGAGTTAACCATAATGCAGTGTCTCTCAGCTCCTTTTTGTTTCTGTAATCCAGAATATTGCATAGGTTTTTAGTGAAAAATCTTTCAGGAAAAACATAACATGGTATGTCATATTTTGTAGTGATTGTTAGACTCATTTTATGCCATTTTCCACATAACACAATGTGCAAGCTTTCTTCAGAAAGACAAGAATTCTACACTGTATTTAGTAGCACCCAAAGCACAAAAATCTGATCCATGTCCCTAAAGCTTTATAGTGACAATAAGCAATAAGTATGTGTAGATATCTGTTGCCATACTCCTTTTTTTGCTCTTCTACAGACGCGATAAATCTTAACTGGTGTTTTCCCATCATGTCCACTAAACATCTAGCAGAGCTAGTTTTGACTGTACTTAAAACTTCCACAGAAACTAATTCATGACTAGGAAAGAGAAAAATAACACTCCAGCAACAAAAATCAACAAAAAGATCCTTCAGAACATCAGTGTTATGCCCAAGAAACAAAAAAAAATCCTTCCTTTCTCACATATCTCCTCTGGTTCAAGAAAATGCTCTGAATAGAAACCTCATTCCTTCCTGCTACAATACAATGGGATTAGACCACGTTAATAGGTACCAAATTATAAAAGAGTTAAACACTTACCTCACATTAAACAACCACAGTCTTAGA
This sequence comes from Manacus vitellinus, assembly GCF_001715985.3. Classification (NCBI taxonomy): domain Eukaryota; kingdom Metazoa; phylum Chordata; class Aves; order Passeriformes; family Pipridae; genus Manacus; species Manacus vitellinus. The sequence goes on along the minus strand of NW_021938789.1, from coordinate 12,857,812 downwards.
CAATGTGCCTCCAAGAGCATCCTTGCCTACCATGAGCTAACCTTCAGACTCAGAAATACAGAGCTGTTTCTGACTTATACCAGTAAGCCAGAAGCTGACTGCCCATAGCAAGGGATTTTTTCTTCAGTCACTTTTCAGTTGTTTTCAATCATTTTATTTTACTTTTAATCTTCACCAACTGTGCCCCAAAAGCCCTGACTCAGCTATTTGAGATACTTTTCCTCTCTAGGGCAATTTTCTCATCCTTTTTAAGCTGAAAAACTGCTTGAAGCTTTTAGTGAGAAAAGAAGTTTTCCAGTCCATCTTGAATGGTATTCACTTGTAATCCAATAGATATTAAGTAATATTTTGAGAGCTATTTAGTTATTTTTCATTTCTACTTAATTTTCTTATTTGCATGTGTGGAAATACATATGGTTACTTACACATAAACAATTTTGACTGCTCTGGTATCTTACGCAGCACCAGTTATCTTACAGACCTAAGACTAAGAACTGCTTATCATGTATTGTGCACATTCAGGCATAGGCACACTTTGAAAATTGTGCCCTACAGAGGCCAATGTTGATGCCTACTCCTGAGATGACTGAGGCACCTGGCCCAGGTGAGGCAATTTTAAATTCCTCTAGGATTTCCATCTAGGAGAATAGTCAGGACTTGTCAATAGATGGTGTTGAAATGGCCCTATCTACTGAACAGGTGCAAAATCTGTTCTCAGCATTGTGATATTCTCCATTAACCATATTTTGCTTCACTGAAGATGCTGTAGGTATGTATGCTGTGGGTATTCTGCCATCCAGTCTCCCTTGTCAATTTTTAAAAGGTTGCTAAACCTTTTAAATGGTTTTTAAAAGGTTGCTAAACCTTTTAAATGCTAAATTTAATAAAAAAGCACTGAGTGTCATAAAACTGATCTATCTGACATTTTGGCTTAAATCTATGACAGAACAAATGAAGGAGGAACCCCTGCTGATCTCCCTCTCCATGTTGCCCTGTGCCTGAGCCAGCCCCAAGCCCTGAGTCCTGATGTTTGAGCTCCCAGGAACCAGGGTGTCTTTGAGACCTGACAGGTCCACCATGCTGATGGGGCAAGTATGGGGATTGCCTCAGGAGAACATATCTGGCTGTTGCATCCTGCTACATCTGCCGGGTCTTCACTGCCCTACAAGTGCCCTAACACATCCAGGGGTTGTCTTGCATTTGTGGATCCTACAGCTGAGTGATGTCAGGAGATATCCATATCCATCACAGCACAGCTCATTGCAACAGTGGAAGACCACTAAACAATCAGAATCTCCAAATTCGCCAAGAACCAGAAGAACCGGACCTCTCATTCTCTGGAGGGGTTAATGGTGACTTTGAATGACCCACACAAACTCTCTGACTATTTTTCAGTTACTGGTTTCAACAGTGTTGTTTTCCTAGCTGTAATATTTCAGCTTTATAGACACTGGTATATGGCTACTTTCTCACTTAGGTCAATATCCAGCTGCAGACAAATGGCCCAAATGTACCCACATGAAGTGCTTGCACTCAACACATCAGCACCCCTCCATGTGTGTGCATACCCAAGGAGAGGTGGCCTGGCTGCTGTCCTGCTGAGGGAGAGAGGTCTCCTCTACCCCTCCCCAAGATGAACTGCTGGGATGGGGTGCCCTGAACACTGAGTTTCTTGCTCTGAGCAACTTCAGTGAATGCTTTGAGCCCATCTTATTGAGGGCTTTTTTGAGATTGTGAATGCATGGGTGGTGGTCTCCTACCTGACTGAGAGGTGTGGACAGGAGGTGCTCCATCACATCCATGACCATGGGGTACCTAGAGAAGGACCACCAGCTCCATGCGTCTGGGCTTAGGATGCCTTGCTAGGCTCACCAGGCATTTTGTTTTATTCCAAAGGAAGTAAAAGGTATTCCTTTCCCTGTGATTCAAGGTAGTGTTGAAATTGCTAATGATGAATACCAAGTGATCTCTGCCTGTTGAGATGTGCATGGAGTCATTTAACCATCAGGTCCAACTAGCCAGTCAGCTCCAGTATCAATTCCAACTCATCCCGCTCCCGGAAGTTGTGGCCTATTTTGGATCTCTGTTCTTCGAGCCCCATTCCTGCTCTGCCCATGATTCCTCAAGCCCCAGCATCCCAGGCTTGCAACGGGAGGGAGGAAGGGAGGGGACAAAATAAAATGTCATTCCCTGTCCTTACTTTTCCCAAGCTGGGTGAATCTCGGCTGGGGGGTTCCTTGTTTCAGCAGCATTGGCATATTTGAGGGGAGGGAAGAAGGGCTGTCACAGGTGCAAAGGACGGTCTCACCTGAGATACGAGTTGCTTGGCATTTTTCCTTCTTCTTTCTTCTTTCCTCTTTCCATACAGAAGTGTCAGCCCTGAGGGCAGTGAGGACATTCCCAGCCTGGCCAAAGGCAGCAACCAGGCTAAGCAGATTTCCCCAGGACATACTCTGACTCAGTTTCTTTCCACTTCCAGCATAAGAGCGCACAGTCTGAGCCACTGTGCTGCCAATTTCTTTAGAAATGCTCCTTATGTCACACCTGTCCTCAAGCACAGGCCAAAGGATGCTCTGCACCTAGTGAGTAGGAGCAGCCATGTGCTTCCCACTCTGCTGGGGAGTATTTCAGACTGTTCCAGTACAGTCTTCGAGGAAGACAGAAAAATTGCACTGATAGGTATTTTTAGGAATATATTTTCAAGTAATATAACAGCTGGAAGCTGGAAGCAAGAAGCAAGAATCAATACCATATGTTTATACTACGCAGCAACAGCAGAGCCAGCTTTCAGCTGGCAACCATTTGAGACCCAGTGCCTGAGGCCATTGCATTAGTCAGCTCACACGTGCATCAATTTTCCTAATGTCAATTCTGGCCACATATTGCCTCACCAAGGGCAGCCAGCATTTGGTCCATAAGTTGTTTGCATGTCCTGTAATTTATGCATTTTGCATTGTGTAAAAAACCCCAGTCTGCCACCTGTGATGTTGGTTGCAAAATATCTGCTCCTGTAATTACCCTGACTGTTTATGCCGTGGTAATGTGTCCTTAGATGTTGAGCCATGTAAAAATATTGATACACCCCAAAAGTGTAAATGGCAATTAGGGAATTTCATCAGGTGCTGAGTAAGACACAATGTTTGTGACACTTTAATTCTAGCCTTTGCTCTGCTTCTCTGTCTTGTTGAAACATTTGGATCCCAATTTTTAGGGGAAACCTGCTTAGGAACAGCTCCATGGAAATCAGTGTGATTACTACCCAATATGCAAAGTGAACACTCAGTTCTCTCATGGGGATCATGTGTTTTCTTTGCAGCAGAATCGTCAAAAAGATAGTGAGATTACAGATTGTTCGCTGTAAAAGTATCATGAGTGGGTTTACACATACAGTCTCATGCCTCTGGCATGTGGCAACACCAGGAGTGCCCATTAGATAGTGAAAAAACATCCAAATGCAGATAAAGCATTTGCATGGAAGCACAGCCCATTGAGATTATGCAACCGAAACATGGCCTGACATTCCCTGGTATGTGAGTGGTATCCTCCCTTATGCAGCTCTCGAAATAGTGGAATTTTGCTCTGCACTGCTCACTATTTTTAACAGACCTAATTAGATGCTGTGCTATTGTGTGTTGGTTCAGCTGCTGCCAATGGTACCACACCAGCCTGCACCCTGAAATAATTCACTGTAAATCAGAGAACAGTCTTTCTCTATGGCACAGCCAGCAGATGTCCTAAGGACCTGATGGGTGCCCACCACTATATGGTGAGATAAAGAAAGAGACAATGAAGCATTTAACCAGCATTTATGACTAGCAAGAACACTTCAGTGTTAGCCCTGGTGCAGTTCAATGCAGTCTTATCAAAAGTTTGAAACTGGGGAAACAAATGTGGCACAGCAAAGGATAAAAAAGCACAGGAGCACCAGCGGGGGCTGTGGACAACATGGTTAAGTTTGAAAGCAGAGAGGAAGAACAGTGTGGAGAACAGAGTGGAGAACAGCGCCATGAGCAACTATACAATCAGTTGAAGCATTGTTTGAACATTTTGAAGGCTTCTGATGAGTACAGCGCTCCATGACTTGACTGCTGGTGGTTAAATAGTGACAGGCGTTGCTGAACTTTGCCCCAGGTAGCTCCGCAAAGGGTTTGGAAATGGAAAGGTGGGTGACACAACCCGTGCGTGTTTCCTGGGTGCGCTTTGATTCCCAACGGACAGTGAGTCATGGAGGGTGATAAATTACAGTATTTCTGCATGGGTGTAAGAAGCTGTAAGTTTTAAATCATGGGCCTAGGGTGCTTACTGCTTGCCGCCTTTTCAAAAGAAGACAGTTTACACCATAGTGCATAAATATTGGTGTTACAAGACATACTTCTGCTACCTTCATTTCACTAAAGCATGGTATAATTGGGAATGACAGCTGGTTTTGGGGCTTGTTCCTCAGCTACCATTGAGCTCATAGTTAGGAAGTCTAATGTCATTTTTAATAATCTCTAAAGCATTTAAGGAGTACTTTTTATTTCTCTCTGTCTGCTTAATTTTAAGTTCCATAGGTCATGTGTGACTGAAAAAAAGAGTAAGATACTTTTTTTTTCCCCAGTTATAAGTCAGACATCACAGGCTATAAGGAGCATTTTGGAAACACTCTGCCAGAGAAAACAGGGAGAACCTGAGTTTAGTGCAGTGATAGAGATCATTTGTTATAACTCATCATGCACCCTGTAGCCATAATAGCACTGACTTTGCTCTCCCACGCTTGCCTTCACTGAGGACAGTCTGCAGCAACCTGCCAGAAAATATCTTGATACACACAATTGCACTGATCAATTCTGTTTATTATTCTTCATATGAAAATCTCTCATTCATATGAAAATTTGGACACAGAGGTGCTTTTCTTTAGTGCTCGATGATAACCTCATTTCTTGTACATTGCATCAGCTCAGGCTAGAACTTGCCTGCATACTTATTTTTCTGTAAGCTTTCATGATATGTATATAAACAGATATTATGAAAAGATCTTATTTTTTTAAAACTTCTCTTTATTTTTACATTTCATGAGGACAGACAAGATGAATATTCATGACAAAGTATAAAGTCATATCCTGTCCTCAAAACAAATAAAAGATAGTGTTTAAGAGTTTAAAAAACTATTTTAGAAACACTGTATTTCCAAAATTTCTCATTACAGAAAATTCACATCTTTTAGAAAAGTAGAGTTCAATATCCTTGTGTATTAAGCCATATTATGAAAGTATGTCATTTTTCTACACCTTTACTTCAAGAAATCTGTCTCTGCATTGCTAACTATCTTTAAGTAACCTGCTGATGGAGCCAACAGCCTCCATAATATGCAGTATACACAGTTACAAACAATTTGAAGTTATATTACAAAATATACAGTAGTTCCTTTTTACATTTTTATAGATAAACATTGTATAGTTTTCAAATACGTAATATATAACACAATCACGAGCCTTTTTCTCTATAACTTATGAAAAATTCTGTACACTCCAACAATTATAAATAAAGTGTAAATATCTTTTAGTAAGAGTAAGGGAGGAAATATACCAAGACATATTTTGCTGTCAAGTGAAAAACAGAAATATTTGTTGGAATCTGCTTAACACAATGGAACAATATGACTTGGAGCAAGAAGAGATCATAGGGGAAATGTTACAATGAGGAACCTAAAGTACTGATATGTCTGACAATTATTATCCTGATTCTTTTGTAAGAATCACTTTCTCACAGTTATTATCACTGTTCTTGATGGCTATGCTTCAAGATGCAAAATAAGGTGCATGTTGCTTAAGAAATGAGTAAAAGTAGACTAAATTGTTTCCTCTTTTAATGAGTGGTCAATGGAAACTTCAGATAACTTGGAAAGAATTCTGACTATTTTTCTCATATTTTCCTAAAGAAACAAGGCATGGGAAATGCACACAGGAATTTAAAGAAAAAGACTCTAAAAGCATCCAAAATTGTGAGAATAAAATGAAGAAGAATTATTGAAGATATCAAAATCCAACTTTAAAAATAAGATGTTGACAAAATTCTTTTCAACTCCATGAAGAACAATGAAAATAACTTTTGAAAGAATAGTTTGACATAGCTCTGCTGTTTGCTACTACACTCCAAAAGAGCAGAACTGTACCAAAAGTATATATTTTTAAAATTCACTCAGATTCTAAGCATTTTGTCACTGGTTCACAGTTACAGAAACAATTGGAATCTCAGTGTGCATGCAGTTTGCAAACACATTTTCGGCAACATAGTTTGCCAGTTTGAATGTCAGTTTAATAAAGTAAATGAAAACAATTTCCACTTCTAAAATGTATGTATTTACCTAATAGCCAAATTCAACCTACTGAATTCCAAGCTCTGCAGAAAACAGCTATTCAGAAGTAAATGTGTTCTAGCAGCACTGAGTGGCTACATCACACTAAGGGTCTTCTCAGTGTTTCCATTACAGATTTAATTTAAAACTCAGCCAATTAAACTGGCTCTAAATGACTCTTGGCCTACACTAAATCACCTATTTTTTTTAACATTACTGATTGGACTTCAGGTATTTTTCCATACTCACTAATATCTGAGCAATTGAAGGCCAGTAGAAGTACACAGTGCATCTTTGAAATGCTCTTTTCCTGATACTGAAATTATGCCTTGTCAGCCCATGATTCAGAACAACCTCATAAGCATTACTAAAACATCAGTAATGGTAAAATTTGAGCATAAGCAGCTTCCCACCAAGTATTACTCTACCTATGGATTTGCTACACATGATAGTGACTAGATTAGTTATGGATTTTATGTGGGATTTGGATTGCTACATACAATTGCCAGTAAAATTCACATTATTTCCAAGGAGGGTGGTTCAGAGTACAAAGGGATGGTGAACACCCCTTTCTCTCCAGTAAACATTACCATATGTCCCGTGCTAGCCATAATCTGCTCTGTAGGTTCCCTCTTTTGTAGCTCTAAAGCCAGTCTTCACCACTACTCTGAAAAATCATTTTGTGGCTCAGGCAAACGGAGCCACAGCTAAACAGAGATCTGTCATCAGCCCAGGCTGGGGTAGCTGTCTCCTCCCCTACACTGGTCACTTGTTCTTCCTTCTGCACTGTTCCTCTGGTTGTGGAATTACATGGTGAACAGGGTTGAAGAGGACCATCTAGAGGGAGGAATGGCAACACAACCACATCCTGAGTCAATCAAAACCTTTGGTAGCCACTCGATGCCTCTAAACACAGTACAGAGGGAGCAGCAATTAGTTTCATGGTCTTTAGCCTGAGATAACAAAAGATTATAACTTCTGTTCCCAGTGTTAAAGGAAACAGAGAGGGCTTTGAATGGGCTTATGTACACCCTTACACCAGAGCAGGATTCCAAGAGCTTCTGAACGATACCCCAGCATTTCATTTTCCTTCACGCATGTAGAATAGATTTTGTCCACTCTAGGAAAACTGTTTTCCATTTTGACCACTGCAAATACACCAATGAAAACAATAGGATTCCCCTTTTTATTTATCTTTTTTTCCTTTTGTTTTTTTAATTTCCAGAGCTTTTTAGGTATTATAAATTAACTTCTGCTGAATAAGTCGGTAGATTAGATAGGCTGTTCTACAAGTGCATTGTTTGTTTGTTTTTTAAGTTTGAATTGATTACCACTCCTTTCATCTCTCTCTTCATGGGACTGCAGCAGGATTTCTTTTGTTTGCTACTGATAGCTTTGGAGGAAGGTACCTCATAGTAGATCCTCTGTCAGCAAATCTGTCATTAGCTTTGCAACTGAGCACAGATTTTCTAGGGACTCTGTCAAGCTTGTTTGACTCCATTCCTTGATGAGTGATGTATCACCAGTTTCAGAAACCTAACAAAATGTTCACTCTGTCCTCAGTGCATAGTCCAAGGTAGTTTTGAAGAACCTGACTGTCCTATGCTGTATTTCTGCTAATATGGGTTGATCCGCTACTATAAGGCTGTGTTGTTTGTGACTGTTTTGTCAACAGAAGCTGCAGCTGGTGCTCTTCTTCCACCTCTTTCTTCATCAGCCATTGCCATGGTGTTTTCATAAACCTCTGTAGTTTTTAGTTGCTTGTCTTTGGCACCTTCCTGTTCAGCATTGACTTTGCAACACTTGCAGAAGCCACAGCAGTGTTTCCCACAAAAGGCAAGTGAAGCCATAATTATGTTGTCCCAGGGCTCTAGGGAGTGCATCCAGATGGGTAGGAAATCCCAGTTTTGGAGCTTTTCAGGCAGCGAATGGGGTCGCCTTTTCTGCATAACATTAATTACGACCACAGCAATAAAAAGAATGAATAGGGGAAGGCAAACACCCAAAAGGACTGGCCACCCTGCCAGTGACAGACCAAATATAAACAAAGGCAAAAGAAAGAAGCAGACTAGAAGATAAAATATAGCAAACCATCTGTACTGGGCTGTTGTGTTTCCCAGGGTCTTGGCCATGCGTATTGGCAGCCGGGTATAAGGTATTGGGTAAAACAGAATAATCCCAGAGACGTTGAAGAAAAAGTGGCACAAGGCAATCTGAAAGCAAAAACATATGAGAAGTTCATTAGCCAAAAGGCCTTTAAAATGCTCCTACTGACATTTTAATAACTTCCAGTGGCACTCAGACTCCATAGTTTCCCTTTCCTTACTCCCTACTCTTGTTTCTTGTCTTTCATGCTATTTCACTGCAGGGCCTTTCCTAGCACAAAACAAGGACTCGGTAATGCCTCGCATATTGCAAAGATCACTGCCTACAAACACAAGCCAGGCCTAGAGTGGATGTTGGATCCCCCTGCAGATGGAGAAGTCTTAAAATGCAGCTTCCAAGTGCAAGAAATGGAGTCCATCAGAAACAAAGCTGAAACACCAAACAGGTCTCAGCAAACAGTTCTGTTGTTAGTAAGGCATGGGTACTATGTGAGAATTGTTCATTGTTGGGTTCTGCATCCATAATTTTTAGTGAAAATATGGGAAGTGTAAATTAGATATTACACAGAGGTTATTTAAAATTTTTAATGATACAGACCTGGATTTTACAAAATTTAGCTATATGTTTATAGGGCACTGAGGAGATTCCTGGAATAGGACTTTGTCTGGGTCATTATAATCATTCAATTCACATATTTCAAATTTTTTTTTTTTTAAATAAGCATCAAGAGACATCCTCTTGCTAAAGCTTTCAGAAATTGCTTAGAATAAGCATATACTGAACAAAAGAGTACATTCCTTTCTCACCTTATCTTCATTCTGTAACTGTTATCAGACCAAAGTAAATATGAAAGTACAGAAGTTTATTTTTAAAGTGCATTATAAAACCAGTATGTTATCATGAAATCTGAGCTTTATCAAGATAACATCTTCTCATGATTACATCTGTTCTATCGTGCCTGAGGACAATAAAATGGCTTCACTATTTATCTTGATTTATTTGGGCTAGTAAAAAACATTTGTCTTATTCACAAAGGAAACGTCATTATCTTTTCCCTCTTTGATGTAGAATGTTCATTCAAATGTGATCTGCTGCCAGGCTCTTTACCAGGTGGAAAATGGGAGGCCAAAGCCAAGTTGCCTATTTTTCAAACAGTTTGAGGCAACAAGAAATTTAATAAAATCCACTGAGATTACATTTACAATGAGAAAAATACGTGATGCTCACTGCAACCTTGGATAGACAGAGAGCTTGCCAGCTTAAGGGTTGTGAAGCCTTCAGTTATGTTACAGGAGTCCCTGTATGAACTGAGTCGGGGTCCTGAGAAGAGACCTTACAGAAATCAGTAACTCTAAGAGGGTTGTCAGATATATGGGCACTGAATTCCAAGCTGCAGAGACCCCACGCTCAGGGGTTAAGTGGCCCACCCTGTCTCAGTTCTGAATTAATTCACTCAGATCAAGCCAATTTATGAAAGCAAGATTTAACTGTATAGTGACATTCTGGGAATGTTTAACAACCTTTTTGCTCTAGCAGTTGAAATGAATGAGCATTGGCTTATACTGACCTGTAGTGAATATTTTAATGTACTCCCTGGACTTGCCAAAGCCGCAAGTATAGCTGTCGTGGTCGTGCCAATGTTAGCTCCTAAGGTAAGGGGATAAGAGCGCTCAATGCTTATAACGCCAATGCCTGTGAGAAAAGAAGCAGGATTGAGTTGGCTTCGGGAAAACAGAGAAGATAAAACATGGGATATAGAACACAGTATTGACAACTTACCAACAAGGGGTGTAATAGCAGATGTGAAAACAGAACTACTTTGGACAACGAAGGTCATACCAGCCCCTGCAAGCATAGCCAGGTATCCAGCTAACCAAGTAAAAGGAAATGGGAAATCTAAAAGAATAGAGGGAGAACACTGTTGTTAGTACAACAGAATGCTCTGTGTAACAGTAACACATTAGTGAAGACTATGAAGCACTCAAAATATATATATATTTTTTACCTATTTTCTCTTAAATGGTAATTTGGGGTCAGAGTCAGTCCTACTACTCTGATTTATTCTGTTAGCTGCACTCCTTCTCCAGCCTTCCATCACTGGATGCACTTTGAGATGTGTACTAGACTAGGTAGACATTCGTCCTAACCAAGGGTAGCATACATGTTGTAATGCAATGAGGTATCAGAAATGTTTTCACAGAGGTCAACACAAAACCCTCTAAGTGTCTTGAGAGCCTTGGTTTCAGCGACCAGGCACCTTCTGCATGAATAAGATCTTCAGAAAGCTCTGAGGAGCATCCTTACAAAATCAGGTGGTTTGTTCTAACTAGTTTCAAGGAGATCATCTCCTAAAAATTTACTTGTTAACTCTTGCAAAGAAAACTAAACACGATGATTAGAAAAACTAGGCACAATGGTCCCCTGCAGTCTGTAGATGTATGAGTGAGCTGAGAAGTGAGAACTTAATCAGTTGGGAAGACACGGTGGAACACCGAGCAGCTCAGAAATGAAATAAACAGTAACTGGCAGCTGTTTACTTTCTCCCCCTTGTTTTTAATTCAGACCATATTCTTTGTCCAGGAGAAGAGAAGAGAGCTTGGGGACCACTTTGTTGCCTTCCCCATTTCTGTGAACCTTCTCCTCAACCATAGCCTGGGATCTATGCCAGGACTGCTTTTCTCTGCTACAGGCTCCAATCTCTGCATTCAAGAGAGTATGCAGGAAAAGCAGCCAAGCGAAAAAAACTCCAACATTTGCACTCAGTGGATCCAAGCTGAAAAAAAAACCTGGAGAGCACAGGGCAAGACAGAAAATGCCACTATTGAAAGCTGCCTTATCCTACTGAAGAGAGGGTTAGGCAGTGGACAAGGACAAGATCATTAATTAATACAAACTTTTGACAACTTACTTTGGAAGGAACATGGAGGCTCTGTGCCAGAACTGGCAATCACAGTCTCAGCACTTCAGTGCTATCTTTTGAGGATGGGAACGTTACATTTCTAACAGCTAATGATTATACATCAAGAAACAGAGCCTGGACTTTGGTCTCTGATGCTGTTAATCTGCTGCATTTCTCAATCAAGCCATTCACTGTTAGATTTTTAAAAGAAAGAAAAAAATATGCTTGGGAGAAAAAATGTGGGAGGGTTGTGGGGGGTGATTTTCATTCAATACTATTTTCTTTAAACTATTTTATGTTATCTGCCAGAATGGGAAATATCAATAAAAGTGTTCAGTGTCCTCGTCATTCCTGAAAACAATCCTCAGGAAAAGCGGATAATTACCAGTGTTGATTGTCTTCTTGATAACACTCGCCACTTGTCCTTTAAGCACAGAGTTTAATAGCTTAACGATCATTATCAAACAGGAGCACAGAACAAGCAGGGACAAAGCCAGAAGGATAAGACCGATGGCAAGATCAGGCAGGTCTGAATTTACAAAGAGATGCTGGCCTGAAAAAGAAATGGAAAATTAATTAGCCTAGCCACATTTTTGCTTGTGATCCTAACTAAATCCAGTCCTGGTTTTTGTACATGTCACTTGGAAAATGGGACCAAAGCACACACAGCTTGAGGGGTTGATGCAAAGAGGGAAAATGCCACCTCCCTTGCTCCACAAAAGCTATGTCTGAGTGGGGCAGGAGAAGCTCTTGTATGGACATGCTTATAAAACACACAGCAGACACCCCGACAGAGCAGGCAGGAGCTGGGTGACCATGTAGAAGGCAGAGAAGTACAATGGCAGGAGGAAGTTTTGGAGTGCTCCAAGCTGGATGGTGGGTCAGGTTTTCCCAGAGGTGGCTGCGTGCCTGAGAAGGGCCATTGAAACTCCTGCAGGGCATGCATAGGGATGGAGATATCCAAGGAACCATTACAGCAAAGTAACCATAGCTCCAAGCCATCTGAACAGCGAGGGTGACATGATACTGAAGACCTCAATTACTGATATCAAGGAGCATGGAAAGAGATCCATCTGCAGCCAGATACCATGATGATGCTGGTAACTCCAGCTGCATAGCTATAGCAGAGCACAGGCTCCTCAGACAACACCTGCACTGGTACCATGTGTCTGTACGCAGGCAAGGGCTTCCTGATACACCTCTGAAGTGGTCTGTTAACACCATCAAAAAGCTATATACATATGTAAAGATATTGCCATAGAAGAAAGAATTCTACTACTTACATTTAGTGATATAGTCTGTTTCAGTTACATTCTTGAGAGTCCATGTCATGTTTCCCTCAGTCCAGCAAAAGTCAGGAGTTGTGCAGTTTTCTGGAAATGGAACTGTGACATTCTGCAGTGTCTAAAGATCGCCAGACAGAGCAGATAGTTCAGTCATTTACAACCTTTTATTAAGAGCTCATATAAAGTGTTAGGTTTTTACTACAACCAAGGATTCATCAACTAAGGGCAGATTTGTAAGCTGGCACCACATTAATGTCAAGGTGAAACTTCTGCATTCTTGAAATAAATCATCATGCTGTTACCCAAGCCAATTACTACAACATTTAAAGATTAAAATGTCCCCAAACTCTTCTACATTGTAATAACCATAGCACCAAGTCATTAATAGTTAAGAACCTTAACTGCTGATGACAGTTAGTGGAGTGAGGCTCATATAAGGCTGCAGTTGCAAGACAGTGACATTCCTTTTCCAGGCAGCACCACAGCTTCCTTGGTCCAAGAAAGACCTCTTTACTGTCATCTCAACAGCAGTTAATGGTCTTGTGAGTACTACACCAGGGCTGTGATTCAGAGTGCTACAATACTAGTGCAGCCTTTGTTGCTGGATGAGCACAAGCTGCTCGCACTGCCTTCCCGTGCCTCAGTTTTCCTGTCTGTAGAAACAGAAGTGCTGCTACTACTTTCCTTTTAATGTTCAAACGCTATCTAAGAGCTAATTACAAGAACTATGATTTGCATTATTATTATGGAGCTGAACCTAAATTTCTACTTATATTACATTAAAACCTTCCTCATAAGGACTCCTAGCCTAGACATGCTGCATTCTGACACCAAGTCCATAAGTCCTTATGCAGACTAAGGAGGAGTTCATTGACTGAGCTGTACTTCCACACGAGAGCAACTAACAGCCAAATGGACTCTGAACCATGCTGTTGAACAGCAGGTATCTTTTAAACATGTTTGAGTGATTTTCTTTTGTAGAAATGGAGAACAAGAAATCAGGGTACTGCCTACAGACACCTGCATTCTCAAGACCTTCCAGCTGATGCATGTGGGCAAGGATGGGAGTGGATCTAGTGCCCCCACACCTGGGCTCCAGCCTCCCCATCGTGTCAGCCTTTACAAACACAGCACAATCTTTTTTCTCACCTTCCTGAATTTTTTTCAAACATCTGAGTTTCAAAGCAGCTGCATTAGATCAAAATGTTTATGTTTTGCTTTAAACATATTTCCCCCACCAAGTTAAAGTCAAAATATTATGGGGTTCATATGTTTTTGTAGTTTGACTATATCCTTGAGCAGTAGGTACACAGCCAAAATATAGACAAGCACAATATAAAACCATGTATATAGAAATATACATTTCCTTCAGCCTACACTTTCCACGTAGAATAGTTTCCTGTCCTCTGTAGGATTTGGGGGCTCAGCACGGGCTGGGGTCTGACAGCAGGGCAGCTGCCCAAGCCCCCTGCCCCCCCAAGGTGAAACACTCAGCAGTGTAACCTGAGCAGAGTTTCAGATGAGCACAGCTCTGCTCCTGGCACTATCTCCCTAGCTAGCATTTCACTGGCCATCCAGACTATCATTCAATAGGAGCTGGGCACTTCATTTCAACCTCCACTCTGTGTTCTTAAGTATCTCCTGCCTCAGCACTTCAGGAATTACTTTTCTATACATGACAACAAGTACAACTAATAACTTTAATGAGAGAATCAAAGGATATTTTATGCTCTAATTACTAGTTAGCTGAACAATGCAAACCAAACACAGCTCCACAGTTTATCAAAGTACTCATAGGTGTCAATCTGGGCAAGAGATTCCTCCAAGCTGCAGTGCTGTTCGGGTGAAGAACAACAGGGCACAGCCCCACAGAGGCTTTCTCCAAGGGCAGTTTTCCAAGAAAGCTGCAAATAACCAGCTACCACCAGATCACCCTAACATATGGAAAACTAAAACTTATTAGATCAGTAGATAAACTGTGTTCAGAAAGATCTTTTCTTTGGCCTATGTTGCAGATTTTTTTCCACTTTCAGGGAGTCAGTAGTATCACAGTTTAAAGACATTTGTGTGTGTGAAAGGAATGAAAGACTTGGCTCCAAACCAGCAGTACTGATAAGTGAGGGCCTGTATGGTACCAAAAGTAGCCAGGTCAAGGTCACCACTGGTGACCATCCTTTGTTTAAGTGGAGGAAAAACTATCTTAAATTGTTTTCATTCTTTTTCTGCTGAAAAAAACCCCATCATTTAAAAATCTAAGTTCACAATATTATGATAAGGAATGTCAGCTAAAGATCAGTAATACACTTCCTGAGGTACCTGACAATTAATTTAGCATAATACTCACCACATTGGTTTCAGTTACACACCAGACCTTGACCAGGCTTTTGTTTTTTGCTGATTCATCATTAGTAGCAATTGCATTTATTACTGATTTATCAAGCTTAAAACAAAAAAAAAAGAAGAAGAACAAAAATTTTAAAAATGCATTATTCCAGCTTGCATCACAAACTTCTGTTCAGCTCTACTCAAACAATCCCCTTTGGAATCCCAACCATGATAAACCCGCATGATCATCTCTAGTGCTGGAGCTGCCCAGCATGTAGGAGGGGGTTTACTCTGACAAAAAGGTTCAACTCTACATGCACAAATATTGTGCCTCATTCTCCCCAAATCATCCACCACTTCATCTCTCCCTTTCTGTTTAACCAACTGCCTGACTGTATTTACTGCCATTTTAGACGATGTGTTCTTTCCCCCCTGGCCTCTAGATGCACGCGGTTATGTCAGGTCCTACACTGATTTTCTGGCTGTGCCAGGTTGTCTCAGCTAGTACTGTCTGCCCATGTCTAGGCAACAGGCTGCCTTCCCATCCATCTCACATGGCTGCATTTGTCCTCACCTGCCTTCTCCTTCCTCCTGGCTAGGTCTGTCATCATTAAGGTGAAATGAGGGGGAAATAGAAACAGGAACTATAGAGCCGGGGTTTTATGAAATGTGAACAAAAAGAAGAATTCATCTGCTCACGAGCTTTAAGCCAAGGACATAGAGAAAGAAGTGGGAACCCTTCTCATGTTCAGAGCATTTTGATTAGCTGTGACTGAACCAAGTAAGCAGTTTGCTTGAAGTGAGAAAGAGCTTACCTCAATGATGAGCTTTGTAAAGGGGTCTGTGATAACTTTTAGTAGCTCAGGGGCATCTTCACCACTTTCAAGATGAAAGGACTCAACTATAACATTGGTGAGATGGTAAAGATAGCCAGAAATAACTTCAATGGGCAACAGTGCAAACACAGCAAGCCAGTTAAAGAAATCATGGATTGTTGCCCCAGCAAAGGCCCTGCAAAAAGAAATTAAAAACCAGGATTGCTTTTAATTAGACAAAATATGTACAACATCAGTTAGATATGAAATCATAGCAGTGGGGATGAAGTCCATTTCAAGACGGGAATCATTTCATTTCCAGGGTCACAGGAGATGGCTACTTGGCTATGGAGCATTAAGTTGTCTCCACACTGTTGACCAATTAAAGAGCCAGCCAGGTGAGTAAAACAAGAAAAACTAGAAAAGGCAAAAGAGATCTTTAACACAAGGCTGCCAAGAGTACTCATGTGAAAAAAGAAGTGGCTGTAGAGCCTACATTTGTTTTGTCTCTCACCCATTTTTGGTACATTTTTATTCCTCAGCCAGTGATTTCCTCTGGGACCTGTTCTCCCTGAATCCTAGGGCAAGAGAGCTTTGCGGCCCCCTCATGTGTTCCTGCAAGCCATTGGTGTACAGCTGCCTTCCATCTTCTCCTCTAAAGCCTGAGGAGCCACAACTCTCCCCTCAGAGACTTTGGCGAAGAGTATTTCATATGTCCAGTATGGCACAGATGACAAGGTACCAAAGTCTCCTATCTCTACCAAGTTTACTGCCCATCTCCAGCAAGGCGAAAGCTCTCTCAGTGGCAATGTCAAGTGGCGGTCTAAAAGCTGTCACTTTATGTGTTCAACAGCCAGAACACATAATTTCTCTAGAGTTACCAGGTCTTGCTTACTGTAGACTTAAAAAAATCTTCAATATCGAAATCTTGTTTAAGGAGACTAGACAAAAATAATGTAATATTAACTTCTTATACAACCCTCCAATAACTAAGACATAATAAAATGTGGGTGGCATAGTGGGAGCAGCTGAAAATTTATCCTTGTGTAAGATCATTAAAAATGGTGGATCCTTACAAAACCACAAAACTTTTAAAGGAACCCAATATGCTTTTCTTCAAGTATATGAAGCCATATATATGGGCAGCTTCGCACCTTTGCCATGGCCATGCTTGTGACTTCCCTAACTAGAAAGGTTGAATGGTTGTAGTAGTGATAGGGAAAATGGAAGAAAACCTACAAAGAAGGAACAAACAACTTTTCAGGTGTAGCGTTTAAGTACAATACCTTCTAAATTCATTCCTGTCCCCAGCTTGCATGAGTGCCACAATCGTGTTTGTAACTGAGGTGCCAATGTTTGCTCCCATGATGATCGGAATAGCTGATTGAACAGTTAGCACTGGAAAGCAGAAAAGGAAGCACTGAATGAGAAAATCAGATCATCAGCAAGCTCTAAGCTTCAATGAAGATTTCTATTAATGTCACTGAATCCATGACTTCCCTTGATGTCACTGGGATTAGGTGCTGTGATCCAAATGTTTGCTTTAATCAAACCCCATGGGAACATGACACTCCCATAGTCCTGACTGAAACTGCAGCCAATGGTTATCCCTTTTCACCACATATTGGAGGGCCAGAGTAAGATAAAGTCTCTTTCCCAGGCATTTGCCTACTTACTGCAGAATTTAGAAATGATGCCACAGAAACAGATGAAGTTTAGTAACTGCCTAACATTAGAAAATTATGCAGATAATTTCAAAATTAAGGCATTCAGTGCCAAGGCTTCCAATGATTTTCATGGCAGTTGTGGTCTTACTATTATTACTAGTACTTCTAGTATTGCTACTACTATTAATACTATCATTATTAATTTTTAAAATTTTATTTTATATCAAGGTAACATCTGTGAAAAGTTCTTCCTGCAGTCTCTATTCTTACACCCAAAGCTTCCACAACTTGAAAGCGGGTGGGAATGTTTGCACCCCAGATAAGATTTATGAGTAATCTGTAGGAAGATACTGTAAGCAGACTTACATGTGGAGGACACCATGCTGACTATGATGGATGAGGAAGTACTGGAGCTCTGGACCATAACAGTCACCAGAACTCCAATCACCAATCCCGCGACAGGATTAGACAGCACTGAATCATCTTTAAATATGTCCCCTGCTGCTTTACCTACAAAAAATATATTCCCAGAGTGAGGGAAGTGCAAGGTAAAGTCTACAGAAATTATCAGAGTGTTTAATTAAAGATTATTCAACCCATTTAATTGACATATATATAGCCATGCTTGCTGGTCAAAAAAATTACAAGGTGATGCAGCCCAGGGATCCAAATTTAGGTCCTGAACTCTCAGCTTCTCAGTTGTTAGAGAAAAATTTATATTCTCTCATTTCAGTGACTAAACAAGCTTTACTGAACTCTAGAGAGAAGCATATAAAACTATTACCATCAGAGGAAAGACTGTCACTCAAAAACCACATATGCATAGATTTAAATGCTATTACTTGGTATTTTTGGTTACTGCCTCAAGGAAAACTATTTTAATAATACTGATTAATTCTGTCCCTGTAGCTTTCTGTGTTTCCAAAAATCAAAAATACTTCCACAGAAACTCATATGATAACCACTCCTGAAGCCCTCATTTGAATTCAACCCTTGAAGACTGGCAAATGTAAAAAATATATTTCAATAGTTTTCATCTTTGATAGTTTTGGGGGATATTTCAGTGCTGGATGCTTTGGTCAAGAGCACAGTTTTCATATTTCAACTTGTTGAAATGTCTTTCACATGTGACAGATTTATGCACAGATGTATCCATGTAAACTGTCACTAAAGTAACAGGAAACCACTAAGAAATCAGGGCAAATAACTACATCAACAGCTCTTTGGAATTTGAGGAAGAAAGGCCCTTCCAAACAAATGAAGGTCAGTCTTCAATCAGAGCTACTCCTAAATCTCTGTCTCAAAACATATGAAGAATGTTCTTGAAGAGTGAGAGTTGTAACTAAGTCGCTCAGATGAAATTTCCCGTCTTATTCAGTTTATTCTTAATATTTTAAACATTTTCATACCTCCTACCAGTTGGAAAGCAGAGCTCAGAACATCCAGAGAACACACAAACATGTAGAGCAATCCAAGCAGCATAATGAACTTTCCTATCCCGTAGAGTACACGAATGATTTTTCCTTTTCTATCCAATTCTGCAAAACAAATACATTATGCATAAAGGACTTGCTTGAAGTGTTCTCTGGAACACTAGCACACAAG
This sequence comes from Manacus vitellinus, assembly GCF_001715985.3. Classification (NCBI taxonomy): domain Eukaryota; kingdom Metazoa; phylum Chordata; class Aves; order Passeriformes; family Pipridae; genus Manacus; species Manacus vitellinus. The sequence continues at coordinate 12,838,772 of NW_021938789.1, read as the reverse complement.
CAGAGACTATGGAGACAAAGACAGTGCTGTGAATTCAATGTGTGATTAAATCCAAAAGAATGTTCTTAATCACATTTTAACTGCAGAAGCAGGTATTTTGTTTACTTAATTTTACCACCAAAAAAAAGTTTTTTGGTATGTGACAAAAGCCTCATAAAATTTGAGATTGACCCTTCATTTTATAGCGATCCTACTGAGTAAAGAAAGACAGGAGCCAGGATATAAAACCATATTAGTGCTGGACTGTTTTCCATATATCTCTTTGTGTTTTAAGGAAGGTAAGCGGCATGATTTCCAGATCCTTCTTAGCTGACTAAGTATAAGATCCCCATTAACTTTTAGAGAAGGTGAGAGAAGAAGTGGTGGGAAAAAAAATGCAGGTAATTTATTTGTGGAGAAATGGCTACCTGACCACTTGACCCCAGTGTCCTGCAGTTCCGGCAGAGCCCACGGGTCCTCTTCCTCTGGCCTTGTCTCATCTATCAAGGCTATTGTGGAAAATGCAGGTTGAATTTCCCCTTTATTTCCAAGTGAAGCCACGTTGCCTGCTGAAATAGAATGTGTAAAAAATTGTTTAATTACTTTCCATCCTGTCCAAGGATCCCCAAAACTTATATACCTCTATAACTCACTGGTGAGCACGTTACCTTTGTGATTTTCTCCTTCTTTCCCAGCCATGTTCTGGTTTTGTTTGGAAGAGTCCCCAATATAGTTATTGGTTTCAGGTTTTTCTACCTCAGGCCAGGGAGCCATGATCTGTGACTAATAAAGTAGTGTTGATTAAAATGCACATGCAGTCTATATTCAACTTACAACAGGGTATGTGGGAGATATGATTAAGATTAAGAACAAAGGAGATGGAAATGGAATATAAGCAATTTGCCTTTGAACACAACTTTTTAGTAATCTTTATGAATTATTCCTTAATTTCTGAAATTGATTTCTCAATTATTTTTTAAATTACTGTTTATTTGTGTATGAAACTAAAAAAATTCTTTCCCTCTCACATCTGTATTTTCATACACTTTTAACTGTCATGAAAGCAAAGATTCCTCTGCTTTCCAAACAGTAGGCATTTCTTCTCTTTAATTAATTTCAGCTCCTTTCAGGAAGAAGTCAGAGAACTGTTTTATTTTCTTCCACCATCTAGATTTAAGAAACTACCTTTACCAAACTGGTAATTCAATACATCGACCTTAGCAAAAAAGTTCTTCCCTAAACGCTGCTTAGTTTGGGTCATACAAGCTGAACACAATGTTCTTGTTGCCTTTACTGCTTCATTCCCATGGAAGCATGGAAAGGAGAACCCTAGACAAGGTGGAGGAAGAGCCCAGGGTTTCAAGTTCCAGAAGGATGCTTGCTGAATGCCTGGACAAGAGCACAGTTTGAGACCAGTGACCATTTGCAGGTCTATATTTGCCTGTAACTCACAGCTGATGCTGCAGATGAAGATGAGCTAGTGGCAGCAAGGTCCATCTCACCCACATCATGTAGGATCTCCCTCTGATCCTCATCCTTCCTAACCCCTTTTGAATATATTTGACATGCACCTCAACATTAATAAATAAATCACATGGCCAAATCCTGCCAGCACTGGTGCAAGCACCCTTAATAGATCCTCGCCCAGGCACAAAAGAAGGCAAAGCCTAGAAGAGTCCTACGTATTTACTTCACCAATGTTGGAAGCCAGAGGGAAGGACATGAAAGAGGGGGAAGGTGATCATGGAGAGACAAGCCAATATACACAATAATTCTATCTTTCTAGGTTTGTTGGTGAGCTCAGCCAGCACATCCAAAACTCAGTGGAAAGGATGGGAGAAGTGAACCCTACCCAAGAAAGCCTCACCTTCAGATCTGTCTCTTCCACCCTCTCTGCCACACGAGTCGATCAGTGCTGCTGGCAAAGCTGCCCCACAACCACCACGTCTGGCACCCTGTCACACTTCTGAAACACCGGTGAGCAAATTTGCTTCCTATGCTCCTCATAAACAAAGCCCCTGTGCCCAGCCTCCAAAAGTCAGGAGGACTTTTGGGCTGGACTATCATGCTCCCATAAACAAGGTTCAGCTACAAGCAGCAGCCACTCTAAGGGAGTATAATTAATCATTCATTTAATCATAATCCTTTATGTAGCTGGTGGTGAAAATGTTTTGTCCCTGCCCACATCAGTAAGCCACACATCCTCTTCCTTTTCCTGGGAAAGAAAAGGTCACAGACAAACCACTCATGTCTTATTCTAACAGAGGAGGGTGTTGTTTGCTGGCACTCCACAAAGAAAAGAGTATCTCTCCTTCCTCATTAGCAGGAAAAGCTATTCTACAATTTCATTTGCAATATCTATGCTTTTACACGTTCTTTATCTGTGGTGTAAGAACCATAGCAGCTCCCAAGATACACAAAGATCTTAAAATAGATGAAAGTCATTCTTGCTTGTTTCAACAAGGGTTTCCATTTGCTTGAAGCAAATTCTTGCATTTTCACCCAGGCCAAAACAACCACCAACCCCACCTACGTCAGAACATCCCCATCTTGTTAAACGAGTTTCATTTATACATGTTCAGCATTTAAAGAGCTATTAAAAAAAATAACTGCTCTGCACAAGTTCTTCTTAAGTGAAATGCAATCATGAAAATGCACTGGGAAGTCAAATGGTGAAATTGCATTGACAATGAATTCCAACCATGAAGACACAGAATATGCTGGACACCACTACTCCTAGAGATGCCATCAGTACTTCTACAGTTCTTCTCTTACACTCAGTATGGAAATGAAGGATTCAGCCTGCATGATTATTGTATGGAAACTGAACTGATGCATTCACTAAAGAAACAGGAGCTCGAAAACTTCGCCAGAAAAACAGACCCGTGTCTCCTCAATAAACTCATTCAAGAATTCAGCAGAGCATTTTTTCACAAGCATCTCCCATATTCCTGAGGTGCTCAGGATCCCACAGGTATGTCACGTATTATTATGGGTTTTGCTTTATGTGATCAAATGCCATAGAATGAGAGTTGATCACTTCTGTGGAGGAAGTTTTTGTATAGGTATGTATGTAAAGTTATTCATATGAGCCCTAGTCAACCTCTGATTTGAGAAGGCAGATTTGAATACTGGAGGTCTTTACAGCGTTTCTTCAAGCATTTGGATTTACAGAGGTTTAACTAGAACAGCCTGTTCTGTGTGAGTGGTATCAAGGAGTGATGAAAGCAAAACCATCTAGATCCTTGAAGCACTACCAAAGCTGTCATCTTTTTCCAGATCCTGACTCTTGTCCAAAGGAACAGCTGAGAAGTTTAGAGACACCTGATACTATTTGCTGGAGTCCTGCTCACAGCTACTTACTGTTAATTAATCGCTGTGCTACAAGGATAATCTACATTCTACAGTTTTCCCTTCAAAGAATTCTTCCTTGGCCCAAATACAAGCATTAGCGTCTTGATAAAACACTCAGCAGAAGATGTGTGTGCTGCAGAGCAGTGGGGTGACAAAGCTGACTGCATTGCTCCCTGGCAGCTCACATGTGCCTTTGGAAAGGCTGACGTCAGGCGCTGGGTTAAAGACCAACATCCTTGATGCAAGATATAAATGACAATGAAAACCCTATTAGTGGTTTGCTTTTGAACACCAAAGACAACTATGCTGCCAAGGAACATGTTAGAGAACGGGCCAATGACAGCACACACTGCAAAAACTTGCTGCATTCAGCTGGACGCACAGGTCCAGGTGCAGAGGTGGGACAGCCACGATTGCTGGATGAGGTGCTGGAGTGATGAGCTCTGCCCATCCCTGTGCCAGCCCAGGTGTCTCAGACATGTGCATCTGGTTCCCTCCTTGGCTGGCAGAACACCAGCCAGGGTGCCTGCACCCAGGGTGAAGTCATGGAGCTCCCATCCGGATTCACGTCGGCACTTTGGATATCCTCCTGTTTGGAGCTATGCTGAAATGGGAGCTAATTTCCTCCCGAAAGTGGCAGGTCACAATATGCTATGCATATTGCAAAGGTCTGAAAACTAATGCCTGCACAAACTGTAATCCAGTCCGTTTGGTGCACCTTGTGGCAAATCCTCCCACACCATCATGTGTGCTTCTTTCGTTGTAAGTATAGTCTTTCCTTGTCTTTGGGAAATGCTAACTATGTGTGACATCCTTTCTAACTTCAAAAGAAACTGAACCCTCTCTCTCTTAAGAGGGAGATAGATGGAAATAATCAATGGCATTCAAATTTTAAAATAAACTGTGAGGGAGGAAAAAGTCAGAGCCAAGTGGTCTCCCATGGTTTTTATATCCATACTGACTCTCTCACTGCAGCATTTCAAAGAGTTAAAGTCCCTGGGGAATTATCTGAGCAACACTAGGTGTCACACAGTTGCCCTATATTGCATTCCTCAGTGACTCACTGGGCTGTAACAGCTTTGCCTCTGTTGCAGGGCTGCACTCTTGGTGCTTTGCAGATTTAAATTAGAAACAGTTGTTGATGTATTTGTTTAGCTGGATTTAACACAGAGAAAATGAACTACCACTTGCTTGTGCCCAGGTGGTATTGTTCGTACCTCTCCACCCATGACAGCTCACCAAAAGGCCACCTTGTGCCTGAAATAAGAGCTACAAACCAGTAAGCCTTAAAGAAATCTCAATCCTGGGGAACAGACTCAGTCAAACCAACATGAAATAAAAAGTACTGAAGAAAATAGCAGTATTTTCGAAATTAACTGGTAATAACTGCAACAACTGCCAACGTGACCACACACATTGCTTAAGCTATCTACAGATTGCTTAAGCAGCTCCATATAAGGCTGTGGGTTCAGCCAAGCTTTCCCCATTTTCTCTCTCTCACTCTCCTCCTTCTCTCTCAGTTTTCTACAAAAATACATCACTTCCTTATCATTCACCATAGACCTATGGTTTTTATGTTAAAAAGGGATTTATCAGCTAATCTGATATCCGACTATATGACAGTAAATATGAATATTTACCACACATACTTCATAAGGATAAATACCAAGCTACATGGCAACCTTTCTTGTATAAAGTTTGAAAAAATATTGTCTTTTTCCCCTCAAAATATATAATTTCCAACATAGAAGCACATCATGTAGAGACAGAAAAAGAAAGATCCTTAGCCAGCACAAATTCATTCGGTAGTTTTACATCAGCTGATAGTTTTGCCCCAGAACCTGTTCCATGGCAGCCACAAAGCCCCAGGTGCAACAGAACCAGTAACAACTTAAATAAACACCCTCAGTGATTCAGCCTTACTAGGAGCAAGTCTTTTCTCTGGCACCAGCCACTTCCCTGGGGCTTTTTCTTTGAATAAGTTAGCAGACTTAACCAGGATGTAAACTTTCAACTCATGTAGTAGAAAAGGAAAAAAAAGATATTTGAAAACTACCAAATAAAAGTATTGTACTTGCTGTTTATCCCTATGGATTCCTGAAATTCATTGCTCACAAGCCTGAATCTAACACATAGCAAAACTAAAAAAATCACATTAAACAAAATAGTAAAAAGAACTAATTTCTAAGGAAGTGCAGAGAGAGATGAATCCCAAACATTAATTTTTGAGTTCACAACTAAGAAAAGCACTGGAAACTACCACTGAGGAGCCAGAGCCAGGAAATATCAGTGAACTACTTGAAATACCTAGTAGGTGTTTAAATAAAACAATTGCTTTTTCAGAATAAAGCAACAAGAAAATTAAAAACCCCACCAGCAAGGAAATAGAACAGATCTACCCCCTCCCAAAGACAAAACATGCAGTAAAGAATAGAGAGAGGAAAAAGTAATGACATTAAAAAGACTTACTGATCTAATGGAAGAGCTGATAATAAAAGTTACTGAGAAACCAGCTGATTGCCTACTGACACATTAGTTGAGCAAACTACATTAGACTAATGTATTCCTTTTACCTCCGTGTATCAAACCAAATTAGCATAAGAAAATGTTTCCATCAAGAATAGTCTGACACAGCCGTGGTGAGGAACACAGACCTTACACAAGATCTATGCTAACACACGAACTGACCGTATTCCCTTCCAATGTTTCATTAATAATATCCTATACATTTTCCAGTATCCAATACCACTGATTACTGTGACTTAAAATCTCACTTCTCTTCAATCCAAATAACAGTTAAAATAATACTTTCTTTTGCTATAGGCAGTTATTTCTGGCTGGGTTTTTGGTTGGGATTTTTGGGGGGTAGCTGCTAACAAAATGCTTTTTTTCTTTATCATATTCCATAAAAAAACCCTAGCTGTTCACAGGAAAAAAACCCACAGTTTGATTTCAGAACTATGTTTTTGTCACTTCCTTAAAACATAAATGCAGTTGAAAGAAAACAAGGTGAAAATGCTAACAATTGAATGACATTTCATATGCCACTACAGTTCCCTGTGTTAGCTCTCTGTTGCCATTCCTTAAGTTGCAAAAGCAGAACTTCAGATTTGCAAGCTAAACAAGCTCAAAGAAGAAGAAAACTCAGTCTTAGTTGTTCTTACTTACCACGTCTTTATTCCCAGACAACAGAGTGAACGGATCAACTGAGCAGCCACTGAAACCTGCAATATATATAGACAGGTGTTGAGCAAAGTTTGCTTTCATCACTGCACACTAACATTCCTATTTTACAGTCCAGAGGAACTGCCTACCTGCAACTTAATGATCACAATAAAACTTTTTTAGCAGGAGTGGGCAGCAACCAGGACTGATAAAACTACAGGCTATTTCACACTTATCACATTCTAAAAAATGTCCCATCAGCATTTAAGTACAAGTTACAAATGTGTTCATGTGAGTGCTGAGGAACGGTTTGTTCCAGCATGAAAAATTGCTGTCCACCTGATCATTCAGTAATCTTTTTTCCAATAATAATTTTCCAAAAATATTTTGCAATCTCAAAAGTCTGTCAAAAGGGTGTGAAGGAGATGTAGTACTGTTATTTGTCTGTTCAGGTGCCTATTAATCTGCCTTAGAACAGAAGTGAAGGAGAATCAGATAAAAAGCAATGTAAGTAGGAAACACGTAAGAACTTCTTAGAACAGAGGATGGAGTTTCATTCTTATCGGTGCTCAGTGTTTGCAATTAAGGCAAGCTCATTAGCATTTTGGCTGTGGCTCTCCTTCCAAATGAGATTTAAAGATGTAAGGACACTTTTGATAATCAAATTCAAAATGCCAGTGATGAAGACCACCTGATGATAAATACATGTTATTCAATAAATACCATGTGGCATTATGGGTTAGACAAAGCAGTCACCAGCATTGCTGCCTGTTCTACTGATGAACTTAATGAGGAGCTGGTGGGGAGGGCTGCATTAGGCACTGTACTTTATTATTTTTTGAATTTTTTCTGTTTCAACAGGCAACTTATACTGAGCAAATAAGCTGTAAACTATCTGCCTAATCAGCAGATCTGCTTTGTCTGCTTGTACGCAGTCATATCTCCCAGCAGCTTAGTGACTTAGTAACACAGTAAAATAAAACTCTTGCTTTTGCACGTTTCAGTCCCATGGAGACACTCAGCCTTTGGAGCAGTGAGTCAGAACTCACCTTTCTCCTGTGTCGGCATCAGAAATGTTTAATAAGCGGTGATCATGAAAGCTTCCACAGCCCCTCATGCAGCATCACATCCAGACAGTGGAATCACCAAGCACCTCCTCTGTCTGCAGTGTCTCTGCTGGTGTCGACCCCACTGCCCACACCATACGGGGCAGGGCTCATGTTGTAGCCCAAGGATGGAAGCACCAGCCCTGCCTCGTCCTCCCCACCTGCAGTTTACACAGAGGTGGAAAGGATGGAAAGGAAACTGATTTTTCTTCTGTGCAAAGTGGAGAACTGTCCAAAAGTGGAAATTAGCAATAGGAAATGGACCCAGTGTCTACCTTGGTGGTTCACAAAAGAAGGTTTCTTAACAGAACTGTACTTTAACATTGCACTTAAAAATAGTAGGTTTTAATTGATGCCCTACATGTAGGAAATCAGGTGGATCTTTTAACTGGGAATCCTTGTATTTCCCTGAGCTGTGGCTTATTCTCTACGGAGTCACTGTGAAACCCAGCTCTGACAGTGGGAAGGTATGAGATGTGTACACTTCAAGTACCCCATCGTGGCTCAACCAAAGTATGATGACATCTTCCACAGCATTTTTATTCCAACACTGCTCATTCCATTTGCTAAGCACAATCCTATGCACTGACCAAGTAAACATGTTAGAAAGGGAACAATTCTATATCAGACCCACTGAACTCCCACACAGAGCTTTAGGAAAATAAAACCAGCTACTTATACAAAAGCAGGCAACCTACAGTCTGTCTCTGGCAGTCCAGGGTGGACCTTCTACAGAGTCACTCTGGAAGAACCTCCGTAAGGGCCTAGCGATGAAGGATGAAAGTGGATGTTATTTGTCCCAGAAGCCTTCCCTTCATTCAAAATCAGAGGAGAAGAGGCTGAAATCCTTCCCAGGATTGCAGGGCAGTCAGAGTGATAGTCCAGAGTGCTTTTCTTGCATCTGGCACTGATTCAAAAGATTCTGCTTCTGCTAAGGAAGAATAACCAAATGCTCTATCTTCTCCCTTTAGAGATTACTAGAAGCAACTGACCTAATTTAAAAAAATATTCTTGGATAGGAAACATTTAGTAAAATAAGGCAGCAAGCAAATTTCAAGGCTCCTGATTTCATCTAATAAGGTGCTGGATTACTCTGCAAGCTATTTGCAACACTACCTGTGAGAGTCTAGCACTTAACAGGAAGTACAAACACAGAAAATGTTTCAAACACAGAATAAGAAAAAAATTCCAAGCATGTGCAAATTTTGTGAGAGGTGAACTCTGTCCTGTCACTGTTATATGTTGCAAGAAGTTATAGCACAGGCAACAAACATGTCTACATAGCAGAGAGCTGGGCTACAAGCTCCCTTGTAGATCTGCCCCACAAAAAGGATGCTTGTAGTGCAAGTATCAACCCCATCCATGTCTAAGACCCAGGCCCTAGTACAATAAATCAAGTGCATCTTAGTCTCAACCAAAACAAAAATAATTAAAGGAAAGTAAAAGAATGGCCATCCATCCTGCAAAGGTGTCAGAGTAGCCCAAGATACATATTTACTAACAATAATACATTATGAGATTTGCTCTTTTAGTAGACACAGCTTCAAAAGACAGCATGTATGAGCATGGCTCTCAGCTAACATCAGAGAGAAACTCTATCTCATAAAATTTAATTTAATTTTCAATATTCCATAAAGCCAAAGAAAGCACTAAGTGCTAAACACTTACTGCGCATTTAAGATGGTGGGAATCTAGAAAACAGCTATGTGGCTCTTTACCAAAGAGAATTGGTATTGTTTCCATCATTTAGAAACACCATTGTCTATATTATCTTGTTCAGAAACCTTGAACAAGTCTAGTTGTCTACATTTGGGAACAACATGAGTATAAATCAGCCTTCCCTATTATGGATATGTAAAACACAAAGCCCTGATCATTAAAGAGAGAGGCCAGTGCTGATTTCAGTGGGAATTACAGCCAGAACAGTTATTTGTATTACTATACTGTGCATTTTATCTTACATAAATGATATGCAAAGAAATTAATGGAGTTACAGTAGTCAATGTATTTCCAAAGCTGAGTAATGAATAAAGTCATAAAGAGACAGCATTCAAAAGAGCCAATGCCAGGAATTGGAGGGTGAAATAAAACAAGAAGTGAAGAAGTCACAAAGAGAAAAATTACAGGAAGGGTTTTCAGACATAAAAAGGAAAATAAATATTTCAACACAGGAAAGATAGTTTTTACAGAGGAATAATATGGCAAACAATTTTAAACAGAAGTGTTTGTTTGGTCTTATAATAATCGAGCAGCACCTTCACCACAGAATGAGTTTATTCTCATTACTACCATGTCTCAAATGTTTTTGTCAATTCAAATGCATCCTTGGGACATGAGTTAAGAGGGTTATTTGTTTACATCTTCCATGATTATGTTTCCCACTAAAGTCACTTAATACAACTGTTTTTATTCCTCCTGAAGTATCTGATTTTGACTTCCTGTTTAGTAGATACTTTGCTACTAAGATGCACCAGTACCCACTCTCAGCATTTACTGATGTGTAAGAGATTGCTCATCTGGAGCCTGCAGTACAGGCAGTGGTGGTGGTGGGGCCAGAGCAGGGGGTGTTCTGCACAGCCCTGCAGCCAGGCACCAAGCACTTCCAACCCACTCACAGGGAAGGACTGGCCAGAGGCAAAAAGGTACAGACTAAAACATGGCACATGTGAAAAAATAGCACCAACAGTAGACTGAATTTGATTTCAGTCAGAATGCTAAAAATGTGAATCATTTCACTGCTTTGACCACTAAATCCCAGAAAAATTTTTAAATCTTTTCTTACCATAGCTGTTCAAAACTTTTATTGCTTGTGTTAAACATAGCTAAGAATTTTAAAGTATGTCTGTTAAAAAAAATCCCCAAAACAAAGACCTGATAATGTTTTAGGACTAGAAATTTTTAATCACAAAAGAAACCTAATCTTATTCCCCTCTTGCTAACCTTTTCTACACTTTTTATAGTCTATTCTCTTACCTTGCCCCCACACCACACCCCTCTCCTCCCTGCTTCTGTTCACTCTCACAACCAATCTTATATTCCACATCCTCCTGTTGCCTCCCACTTTGGACACATATTCATGAATGCAAATAGTGTCTTCCCAACAAAGGAGTAATGGGGGAAGAGGAAGAGAAGAAGCAAAGGGAAATGTGAGAGCTCTTAAATAAATAATAATACTCACGCTCTTATGCAAACCTTAATTTACAGATTCAAGTGCTTTGGGAAAGTAGGCATTGTTGACTCCTTTTTTATTCACAGACAGTTAGAAGCTATCTGTATTTTAAGAAATCCATTGTTTTCTTCCTACCCAATTTGTTAACTCTTGGCTGACACTGGACATGGTGTTGCTGGTAGCAGGACAAGCAAGTATAATTAACAGCAGCCAGTTGAGCATGTTTACAAAGAAAAGAAGCTTCATCTCACCTTTCCAACCTGTACACTCCTTCTGCACTTGCGCTGTACAGCCTGCTGGCCTCCACACATTGCCTATGGACCAGCTGCTCAGATTCCGTAGCTGTGCTTATTTGTCTTCTGCCCAAATGACTTCTGCCCTAAAGACAGATTTGAGAGTGACATAAAATGAGGATTGTTGACAAAATAAATAGTCTCCCACAAACATGCTACTCATTCGAAGGCCATATATGTATGTGCTAATTCTCTGTGGAAATGTACATTCCAAATAATATATTAAACACCTCAAACTCCAGGTGAAAAATCACAAATTATTTCATCAATGGCACCATTCGTTACTTATTTTTGCAAAATGCTTGGCAGCATCTTCTGTCTGAGCCTGCATCCATGAAACAAATTTTGGGCAACTCTGGGTGAGTTATCTTAAGGTGATCTATTGATATAAACTATTTTCTTTGAACTTACTTTCCACACAACCAATTGTCCAACACACTAGTTCTGTAAAGATCAGTAAACTAAACCTACAAAATTAACAGCAAAATCCAACCATCTGGTATTTAATAAATACCAAATACAATAATTTTCCTTAATGAATAGTTCATAAGCGATTACCCATGATTATCATCTAATACAAAGGTCCTTGAATGTGTCCAGAAAACAGCAACAAAGCCGGTGAAGGGCTGGAAGGAATGTCCTGTGAGGAGCCACTGAGCACTCTGGGCTTGTCTAGTTTGGAGAAAAGATGGCTAAGGGGTGACTTTATTGCTCTCTGCATCTTCCTGAGAAGAGGAAGTAGAGAGGGAGAGCTGATTTCTTCTCCCTGGGATCCAACGAAAGTATGCATGGGAATGGTTCAAAGCTCCACTACGGAAGGTTTAGACTGGACATTAGGAAGCATTTCTTTACCAAGAGTGCAGTCAAACCCTGGATCAGACTTCCTAGAGAGGTGATCAATGCCCCAGGCATGTGAGTGTTTAAGATGCGTTTGGACAATGCTTTTAACAACAATGCTATTCTAGTCTATACTGTTCTGGTCTGTTCCGTTCCATTCCATTCCGTTCCATTCCTTTCCATTCCATTCCTGCCAGGATAATCAGGAAAGGATTTCAAGTCAGGTGTGAGGACAGCCCTCTCCCATGTGAGCACTACAGTAATTTTCTTACTGTATTAGGCAAAATGGTCTTGCTGCACAGTTGTGAGATCTTGCAATTAGGAGTGTGCCAGCATCAGAAAAATTTTCTCCTTCTGTCACAGCAATTTCTCTCAGTGATGCCTGTGCCACATAAAATGTTTTGATCCTATCCTGCTGTCCCCTGTTAAAACTGGATCCTTTTGGAGGATTTAATTCTTGGAAACACGAGATGCAAGAACCTTCCCCACTCTCCTTGCAGTATAAATTCAATATAAGTCTTCAGCCTTAAGTCTCACATGAAGAAAGGCAATGCTTTTTTTCTTTAAACATAATTCTATCCCCAGGACTTTCTATAGACTTCAGATACCTTTCTTGATGATGCATGCAATGAGTACCTTCACTAGAATAAGAAGACATAGCTTCTTTTAAACTATTGAAAACTGAAATCTGCTATAGACACAAAATTACAGTTTCTATTGACTCAGAAGAACCTACATGTGCATATGTAAGGCATCATACAGACCAAGGCATGCAGGCAGTAGCTACTTTTTAAGTGTTTACAGTTCATCTTTTTATACAAATATTTTTGGCTTTATAAGAGATAATTAAGGGAGTATGAAGACCAATATTTGCTTTTACAAAGGAAGATTGAAATACATGCAAGGTAAACCTGAAGAGGAACCCAAGACAGAAAACATTTCCTCACAGCCCTGTTGTGCAGGGTTTTCCTCAGCTGTTTCCCTTAAAGAACAGAAAGTGATGTGCTTTTACCACAGTTGTTTCTCTTCAAAAGGAAAATCATAGAATCATAGAACGGTTTGAGTTGGAAGGAACCTTAAAGACCATCTAGTTCCAGCCTCACTGCTATGGGCTGGGATGGAACTCACTAGATCAAGGTTATTCAAAGCCCCATCCAACCTGGCCTTGAACACTGCCATGGATGGGCCATCCACAGGTTCTCTAGGCAACCTGTTCCATCCTCACCACTTTCCCAGCAAGAATTTCTTCTAACATCTAATCTAAACCTGCCCTCTTTCACTTTGAAATCATTGCCTCTTGTTGTGGCACCCTGCCCTTATAAAAAAATCCCTCTCCCTCCGTTTTATAAGCCCCCTTAAGGTCCTGAAATCTGTAACAGATTTTCATACTGGGTACACAAAGCAGACCTCAAAGGTACTGAAAAAATATTCAAACCTTTGGGCTCAATGATGACAGAAAGATGCCAGCAGAAAGTCACAATAAAATATTCTCTGTCCTATTCTTAAGCTGAATTAGTGAAACAGGAATTTGAACAGTTTTTGGAAATACAGAGGTATACTTCACAGATTTCTGACTCCATCATTAACTATTTTTCCTAAAGGAAATAGATCTAAACTTTGGCTGGTTGCTCAAGTCCAAAGAGGCAATACTATAGCAGAGACCATCTGCTTACTGTAAAAAGTGGATGTTGCTAACTTTTAAAAGCATTATGAACAATTCCTCTGAACAGGAAAACATAATTTTATCACAATAAAAAAGATCAATTGACAAACTCTGGCATAATATGACCTAATTAAGCTATTGTTTTTAAGTCTTGCTAAGTATCTCTCTCATATTGCTGGAACACAGTTTAAAAATCAGTTTATGCATTTTAATTAAAATTGCTGCACTATCAGTAAAAATGACACTATCACAAACCTACAGCTTCCCTTATTTTAAAATTGTTTCTCGTCTAAGTAACAAGCATAACTTAGTTCAGCAAGAAGACAAGAATTGCTTCTTAATTGTACTGGAAGGACACTTTCTTTTAAAACCTGAAGGTAACAAGTGTCATTTTGCATATATTAAGATTTAAAGAGGTGTCTCTGTTACAGCTGCTGTGTAACTCAAGACTTTCAGAGTTGTAAAACTGTAACAGTATGCTAATTTCTATAAATTATATATAGCCCATTTACAATTCGTTACGTTCTGTTCTTGATCCCCACATCATGCTTGCATTGGTCTGCTATTTATTTATCAACTCTGTCTCCACAGGCCTCATAAATTGTTACTGGTTGCAGGAAACAAGATTTGACTTACTAGCCCTCTCCCCTGTCAGTCACAGCAAGGGTTTGCACGTGTCACATATCACAGAGCACTTTGTTTCATTATTATGTGAGTTTGAAAAAAGTCCATAGAAGTTCTTTATTGGAAAAATGCTGTTGAATACAATAAAAGAGGAATGAAATACAGAGCTTGTAATATTCAGAGATAATCAGAGCAGACATTTCAGAATAATTCTTAAGTACGACCTTTCCACAGATTGAAGTCCTTGATCAGATTTAATTGTCCTCTGCTTGCGGCTGTTCTTTTCACTGAAACTTAGCATCACAAATAACAACCAGGATTTTTTCAGACCACGTGCACTAAGAACAACAGGGACCACTGTGTGTGGGATGAAAGCCTGTCTCAGGCACTCACTGCAAACCGCAGCCTGCCAAGAAAAGCAGTGACGGGGATGTGGACAGGACAGAGCTGCCCACCTGTGCTCGGGGACCTGGACATGCCCCAGCTCCTGCAAGGATGCTAAACATGCACAGGACAGGTACACCAAGTCCTGGCAGCAACTGAGCATCAGTTTCTAGATGTGGTGCCTTGGGAGTGCATGCCTATTTCTCATGAATGAATAAATAGTGTCACAAAGTACAAGCCCTGGAAATGGGTAAATGGGAACACAGCAAACTGACAAGGTTTCCAGTAGAGTTTACACTATGATTGCATACACTGAACGAGTGCCCAAGGCTCAATCCAGCTCCTTCCCCTTCTACTCATAGAACTAGTCCACATGAATGTTGTTACCAGTTGCAGTTTGTCTTTCCTGTTTGTGATAAGTCATGCACTTACCTGCAAAGCTGAAGTGCTCTTGCGTAGCTCCATGTTACAGAGATGAAGACAGCAAACCATCACAGCAAAGGGTAGTGTGAGGAAGCAGAAATAGCTTGTACAACTCCTTTATTTGTAAAATCAAACATGCTGTTGTGCCTTCTACTAACTGACTTACTGATATTTCCTCTGGAAAGTCACTGACTCGTGTTCTTAGTCCCATACACCATTTCCAAAAGGTGCAAGATGTGGTAGATTCAGCTGCTGGTCTTGCATTTTGAAAATTAAAGCAGACCATAAATGGTATTAAAGCAAAATCAGCATGATTTGTTCAGGGGGCATATAGAACAGTTCCCAGCACCTTTAGAGTAATCTGTAAACAAAATACATAAGGCTTATTATGCCTGACAATAGTGTAATAATATCTGATGTTTGCATAGTGTGTTTCACGTTAAAGAGAATTAATCTGTTGCAGCACATTGAAGATGTAAGATTAAGAGAGAGAGAAATGGTTAAGAGCAATTCCTCATGAAGGACAAGTTAATATAGCCTGGGATAGATACCAAAGCATACACGAGATACTGACACATCTCTAGTCTGCAATCTTTGTTTTAAACGTTCCTCTTTCAGGTGGTCCTGAGCTTAAAATTGTTCTTTGAAGGGGAGGACATGGAGATGCCCAATTTCAACAACCATTTTTGAGAACCTTCTCTCCTTGAAATACTTTCCTATAAGAAGTGGTTTAGTGGCAGTTTTATCCAGGCCAGTAAGCACAGGAACATTGAGTTGGCTAATTTGAAAAAGCGAAAAACTTCCTGCTGAATTCTTCAAAATATGTCACCTTTCAGTCATGAGGCAGCATCAGATGACCTCTGCCAGGGGAGCAGCTTCATCTGACTCCCAGTGGCCCCTTGGTCACCAGATCAGGCTGCCTGCAGCACCCACCTGCTGCTGCCACCATTCAAAACAATATTTGGACTTATGCAAGCTTCAAGGAAACAATGGAAACCTTCCTGCCCTCGCCACAGCCCTTGTGAGACACTTTGCTTTGAGCTGGACCCCCCAGGCCACCATCAGTGCAAAGCATTCCCCCACCAAATCCCTTCCTCCTCTTTCTGCCCATGCTGCATCTGCTCCCAGGGCAGCCTGAGCAGCCTGCAGCTCTCTGGCACTTCCAGGAGAGGGGAATTCACTGCAGGTGGGAGCAGCCATGAGGCTCTCACCGTTTCAGGTGCAGCAGGTGGCTGCTGCCCCTTGGGATGCAGGAAGAACCCAGTACATCAGCGTTCCAGGCATCTCAGCATAAAGTGCCACGGCCCACAAAGGGGACTACCCTCTGGGAACAAACTGGAGTTCACAGCTCGGTGATGAGGAAGAGCTGGCAGGGCTGGAGAATGGCACAGCAGGAGCACTAACCCCATAAATCGCACATCTGAGAGCCAGGCTGTGGTTTGCAATGACAAATATGCAGAGGGAGGGAAGGGGAATAAGGCTGAAGTGCTCTCTGCTGTTAATGTAGGAGCTGGTCCTCACCCTCAGCCACTAGCAAATCCAGCTGTGCTGTAATAGGTAGAAACACGCACCAGCTCTGATGAACAGGGTGAGATGTGGAGATCTCATCCTCTCCTAAGAGTTTACAACTGGCCAGAAGGAATGAAAGTTCACAGGCCTGGAGGTTCAGGGTGTAACTTGCTGATGCTTTTTCTAGTCCATAGATCCTGGTGATACAGTAAAACTATTCACAGATAAGAAAATGCATAGGTTTTTTGTGGGCTTTGGTTTGCAGGAATTGCAAGATATGTTTTGTGAGATAACCTCCATCTTATCTTTATTTTTTCTGTTCTGAATTAGGGCAGGCTGGATGCTAAGGCCTTTTCTGCCACAGTGTTAACTCCAGCAGGCAGAACAAGCTTCAATAAAAGAATTTTAGCCTTGGCCTGAGATTCAAGGAGTTAAAACGTGGCATTAGAGCTACAGCAGAGCTTCTAGCATTGGAAGATGGCTCCTTCCACACTACAGAAGAGCAGGGAGCCACAATTGGCTAGATAAGCTATTCTCCCTAGACTTACTTCTCTGGCTAAAACAAACGATTGACTTCTAATATTCTTGCCATCCACCCATTCTGTATTTTATATATGTTTACACTGATTTTTAGTATTTCAATCCTCATGCAGTTTCTTTGTATGATCCTCTGAACCAATACCAATTGACTGATATATGTCTGTCAGACAGCTCTTCACCACCATCACACTTCTCACACTAATACTTCTCCAGATTTAGGTATTACTTCTTTCTGAGAATATAGTCACAGTTTCACAGGAGCACAGATGAAGAATTCAGCAGGCCTAGAAAACAAATGTTTTTATTCAAAGTTTATGTTTTTATTCAAAAAATAAAATAAATTTGTGGGTTTGCACATCCTACCTGCACCTGACTTCCTGTTTAATCAACCTCCATAGTTAATAAATGTTGCCTTAAAATTCTTTCTGAGGCCTTGCAAACGATAACATACCTGCATTGTTCTGGTCACTGCTTTCTCCCTTCTTGGATGGATAACATGTCACACTTGCTATTTCTGGTCGTGTTGTCTGCCTCTTGGGCTGGCAGCCATTTAAGCCATCTGAACCACAATTACCTCTGCCCATTATCTCAGAATTTCTTCTCCAAAGTGACTAGCCTTCCCAGTGCACTGTAGCTCCACATATTCCCACACCCCTGACCCTAATTGCTGCCCAGTGTTCTGCCCCTGGAAGAGAAGTCTTTTTTTTTCCCCTCAAAGATGCACCATTAACCTGGTGATCAACAGGACACACAGGTACCGACATCATCAAATTTCTTTCAGTAATAAAGAAAGGAAGAGACTATTTGAGCTATGTTTAACAAATCCACTTACCTAAAGCCCATCAGGGGATAGATCCTCCTGTGTGAGTAGTATAAGCAAAGTATAAGCAAAGACAAATTATCTACTATTTAAAGACAAAACACACACATATCATTTTCACGGCCAGAAAGGGGTTGCATGGAGGATTTGTGCAGTTTTACCTCATGAGCTATCTGTGGCTGTAGGTTTTTGAACACAGTAACACTTTAAAAAAAGTCCTTTCATAAATTCCCCTTCTTTAGGTAGATCTTGAAGGTAAGAACTGCCTTAAAGAGCATATCATCACCTTGCCATTACATCACACAATAGCATTTAAGAGCCCACTGTATCTAGGATTGCACGTGCAGCATGGCACTTGCTGGTATTCACCAAATGCAATTGCCTACAAAGCAGCGTGTCAAAAATGCCTGAAAAACAAAATGGGGGACGCTTTTAGTCATTACAGTAAATAATACTTTCCTACCTGACAGCAGAGAAATTTTATTCAGTGTGTCACGTAGAGCAGCTGGCACAGCCTTCACCTGGTGCAGCCTTCATCTTGTGCCAAGTCACACAGCTCGCACCTCTGAAAGGTGCCTGCTCAGTTCAGGACACTGCTGTCAACCAAAGTTACAAGCAAACAGAACCAGCTCAGGATGGCTGCCAAACGTGCAGGGACAGGTCTCTTATGCCCACCCTCAAATGAAAAGGCCAGGACAGAGGTCTTTCCTCCTCCAAGGAGGAGGAAGCCACTTCATAGCCTTTGAATATAAAACCAAAAGGTGGAAAAGCTCACAGGAATGTTCTCCCACCTTTCTTGTGAACTTGGTCAGGCTTGCCAACACAACTTGAGCCTTGTCCAAAACAGAAATCACAGAGTAGGTGAACCAGTATGGGAGACCTCAGGAATCCTGGAGAAGGAGGAAAGCACTCTAAAACCCTTCACCTTTAAGTCCTTTCAATTAACTTGGCTTTTCTTACCTTTGATTCAAAATATCTTGTATAATTTATTGTTTGTATTTTGCAGAAGGCCAGCACAGTAAACAGGGGCTTGTATTCAGCAGTAGTGTACATAAAGGTAATCAGGAACTTGGAATGGAAATTAGGTATGTCAAGACGCTCATCACAGCTTGATGGAACAACATAATACTGCAGTGTCTCACTGGCCATATATTCAGGGGTTTGTCATTTGAGTGCTTCAAGAGAATGGGAACAGATCACTCAAGCTGCCTTTCTGAAGTATTCCCTAAAACCCCAAGGAGTCAGGAAAGGAGGTTAGAGATGGAGGTAGGTCTTTGGGACCTTCCAAATATGGAATGATGATTTGTTAAAACTCTTTGTGATTCATGCCTTTTGTAATAAGAAAATTTCTGAAGGAAAGGTTCTTGGACTGAAAACAGGAGTGTTGTTCAAAAAAAGAGGAAAGATTTGTTGGATGTTAGCCCAAAATGTTTAGTTCATGAGTAACTCCCAGTAAGGCCTGACTGTACATCCTCTTCTAACCATGGCTATTCCATGCAAACCTCTATGGACAGGGTCATTTGAAGAGCAACTACTGGGGTCAAGAGCTGCTTGAGAGTATTTTCACTTGAAAAGATTAGGAATAGATAACCTGAGCAACTCCACAGCAGAACTGGTTTTGGAACAAAGGCAGCTGTCCAGCAGGGGCCTGAAGATGCACCTCATTTAGCTAACCCAGTTGCCCTTCATACAATAAGAAGTGACTAAAAATTTCAACAGTAATCAGCATATCAAATTTTGTGTGTTTAACACCAAATATCAATTCTCTGGACAGTAAGACTACAAAGTAAATGTAACAAATTAAAATGTATATATTTTTATTCACTTTATGCTCATAAAATCATTGTCCATATCAGATGTGTATCACTCTTGGAAGATACTGAGTACTGAGGACACCTATAAGAGAAATTTTGCATCCTAATAATAGCAAGTCACAGTAAAGCTTTTTTTTTTTAATCATTTGTAGGCAAACAAAGCATAAAGGGCATAATAAATTAAAGTTGAAAAGTTGAAAAGTTAGAAACTAAGAAGGCAAGGAAGAAAACAAAAACCATGGGTATAGACAACAATGACAGTGCCACATGAAGAATGTAGTTAAGTACAGAGTTTACTATGTGTAAAAAACAACCCAAAATAAACAGATGTACAAAGCTGTTTCCAATTTTTAACATTTCCTTAAACATGTTTCTTCTAATGACTCATAGGAATAATCTGAGGACAACATTTTTAAGAGATGGAAACACCTCCCTCATGCTGCTGCTTGCCATATATTCCAGATATAAAAGCAAGCTATAAGACAATTACACCTTTCTTTGAGAATTAATTCACATTAAAATTCCCTTTTCTCTAGACTACTATTCTTAGATTCATATGATCCAGATGTTTAAACCTGATTAGATGTAACAGTGACTGTTTATAAGAATAACAAGTAATTGCCAAGAAGAGGTAAAAAGTGCTCATAGATGTGATGAGTATCATCAAACAACTTGGAGATCTGTAGAGTTTAATGGCATTACTAAAAGCTGGTATTTCTAGTGATATAGACCAACAAGAAAGTACAATACCTTTCTAGTGCTGATCTTTACTTTCCCTGTTCAGAAAAATGCTGCTGTTCTGTAAATCCCTTATTTTTAGTTTCCAGTCAATCACAATCAGTGGAAAGAGACCAGCTCTTCCAGAAGAGGTTCAGAAGGTAACAACATATCACAGTACTCCTGCAAAACCAGCTTTTTTTCTCTGCTAATTGAAGAGACGGTTTACAAACTTGCTTATTTGAATTCTTTCCCTAAACTCATTTTCTGAACTAAACCAGTACACTGTGACCCCTGCTGACTGGTGGGTTACATCAGGACAATAACTTCGGTATCCTGAGCTCCCAAAAGGCAGTGATAAGTATCTTTCCTGTCCACTGGACTAGGTTGAAGGACTTGACTTCAGATACAGCAGTGGTCAGTCCCCTGCTTGGCAAGATGGGGCTTCCTAAGCAAAGGCAGTGGGGTAAGGCCAGAACACAGAAGAATAAAAACACTATGAACATTAGGGGATGATCCCTCGAGAAGAAGATAATGGGGAGAAAAAATACCCCCCATGTTTCCAGTTATTATGTAGACTGGACCAGAGTCTCAGTTTGGTGTCTAAAATGACCTTTCCAGAGATCTGAGATATATTTTCATGGTCAATGGAGTCAGTACTTAGGTTTGTTGACCTACTGCCAAACAAGCATCACCTAAGTAGTGCTGCAGAGAGGACATTGTAATTAGTCTGGACATAGTGCCATCCTACAGCAGCAACACCATCCAGGTGGCCTTGCACTAGGGCCTCATCAGGGCATTGTACCACACTGATTTCTCTTGGAGAGGTTGGCTGGGATGATGCACAGTGTTTGGCAAACACCAGCAGATATCATTGGATGTTGACTTTTGAATTATGCAGTTCAGGAAAGAAATGTCGTGGTTTATTTAAACATGTTAAATAAATTCTCAGGCAATCTAATTTATGCCCAACTATTGATTGTACAGAAATCTCAACTTTGCCTCTGATGACAAAGAGCAAGCAAGGAATGGGGAAGATTACAAGCCAACTTTCTATGATTGCAGGCCAGAAAAAAAAAAAGGGCAAATTAGATGTTTCCTTTTTAAGCAATGTTACTTTCCCTTTTTAAGTAATCAGGGGATTATAGTTCTATATAGTTAAGATCCAAAAACAAGTCAAACTTCCACCAAGCAAAAGGAAGACTAGACTTAAAATAGAAACACCATAAAATATGAGCTTCTTGTCTAACTCCACTATTTTCATCTTTCTCTAGTAGTGGAACTTTTTAGGTTTAAAAAAAAAAAAAGTGTAACAGACTAAAAGCATAACAGACTCCTATTCAATGTAAAGAGTAGTCCAGCTTCACCATTTGTCCTAGCTCAAGTTTCTAGGGCAATTTTTCTGTAGTTCATTTCTGGTATCTCTAAAAGAACCTGAAAGAGGTTGCATCAGCTTTTAAGGAGCTATACCTGTTGGCCAGATCTATGTGAATGTTGCAAACTTCTTTTATGCTTATTTTAACTACTCCCAAAATTCAACATGCATTCTAAAGTAGTTTCAGTTATTCCAGAAGTAGCATTAAGACTTTAAATAGATGGTTTTACCAACTGTTGAACAGCAGCATACCTCAGGCTCCTCTCTTACACTGGCCTCCACAAACTGCCGAAACGGAGCACAGATACATCTAAGCAAGCAGAATTCAGAGCGATTGGTGATGTTGTCACATCAGTGCCAGGTGGTGTCTCAGCTACCAGGTCATACATGACAGGTGCAGCATCTCTCTAGTGCAACTACCTTGACTTTTGCTCCAAGCACACAACTCTGTGCAAAGGCACTTTTTATGAATAGATGAGCTTGGGTTGGCGCTACTTCAAGTCTTTCTTGTGCCATCATTCATGGCTGGTGTGGACCTGTCCTCTGTGAATTAAAAGCTCAAATTCCACAGACATCTAATGAGACTGTTTTTGACATTACCAAGGGCTTCATTTTACTGTGACAAATACTCATCTTCGGGCCAAAGCAGACAAGTCACAGGCACACATGAGGTATCACAACATCCCATGTTTCAGGGTAGTTCTTCATCATCCCTTATTCTCCTAGCTGTGCATATGGTTGATCACCAACAGTCTTCATGACTTTGAATATAATTAAAATATATAATAAAGCAGTATAATAACAATAATATGCATACAGAATAATATAGAAGAGTTTCATTTTAAAAAAATTTTAAAAATAGAGGCTAGGCTTGTAAGAGGAGAAGCATGGGTGGAATTACAGGCTGTGAGATAACAGCTCTCCAGACCTGTGTTGCATGGGCAACAGGGCTCCAGAGTCATATTTAACAGCTGTGCAGTTTCCAGAACAACATAGAGGATGCTCGTAATTAGCTGATGAGAGGCTTAACCTCTGAGGCTTTGGTGGTGTTAAATACCAAAATCTAGGCTCTGTACATCTGCTTGCACTTCAGTACAAAATTCATGTGGAGCTATTCCTCCTTTTCTGTGGCTCTACAGCCCTGGTATTCACTTGTTAAGCTTTTCATTAAACACAGATAATAAATTTTCTCCATAATTTATAACATTCATGTTTGGAGGCCTTTACTAAGAACAATTCATTTTACTCTTGTGTTTTATCCTTGTGCTAATACCCTTGTAGCCAAGCGGATGGAGTTGAAACACAGCTCCAGTAGAAGAGTGATGTTAATGGATTCTCCCCATTTCAAAGAATGGGAGAAGAACATGAAAAAGGAGTGTGAGAATTTTTTACCTCAGTTCTACTTCTATTTTGCAGTATCTGAATGACCGAATGTCTCCACTGTGATGTCAGTGAACCACAGATAAAAACAGACGAAGAAGCTGAGAAGCCTGTGGTTATTTTGGCCTCTGATAATGTCAAATTCTGCAGGCTAAGTCTCTACTGAACACCTAATATTGCTTCATTCCTGAGCAGTACCACAGAAGACAGTTTTGTGATCTAATTTTAAAAAGTGTTTTGTTTGAAAAGCTTGTTAGCCTTTGAGATAAAGTCAGCTTAGCTGCAAACCTATCTATCAAAGTTTTATTTGATTGCAAATAAAAAAATCCAAATTAAAAGGCCAAGCAAACATCACCTAAATATGAAGACTTACATATTCAAGGTTCCCAGATTCTCTGTTTGTTTTCTTTGGCTCTAAAGTCGTGATTGCTCATTACTGTTTTTAACACCAACCACGTGCTTCTCTCAATATTAAAGAAACAAACAGCATCACATTCCTACAATGAAAGGAAAGTCAAACAGACAATACAGCACCCCAGCCTTGTTCAAGGAAGACTATGCATATGGAAAGAGTGAGTCCAAGTAAATGAATAACACCCCCTGCAAAGTTTACAGGTACTGTGCCTTGGCCAGACATGTGCAGGTACTAGCTGGCATGGAATAGGCCCCAGCTATCCTGATTCTTGGGCCAGTGATCAAAAGGTATGTCAGAAACACCAGCTTACCACTCCCTGACTTCTCAGGGAAGAGCTGAGGCTTCCTCCCTTGTGGTCAAAAAGAAAACAATACCCAGAGAGATGGTTCTGGATAAAACAGCCTTTGCAAGAAATAGCTTTGGGAACAACAACAAAGCAGTGCCAGGTTTTAAAGCTGTGTAATATCCAGAACTGCAGGTATCTGCAATGCTGACCAATTAAGGACTGCATGCTTGGGATGCCCAAAGAATAGGTCTTATTTTGGAACATTGAGAAAGTTGAGTGAGTACAAACCAATGAGCATTGCATAGCACACATTGTAGGTAAAAGGGACAGGTGAAGGGCTGCAGTTTTCGTGTCCTCACTCACAGCAAACAGCCCCTTTCTCTCTAGAGTAGGAGTATTTAGATAACCTGGCCTATAGAAAAGCTTTCTCAACATAAATATCAGAATCTAATAGATGTATTTTCCATTTGCAGACCTGGACCTGCTCCAGAAAGACAAGATTAAAGACTCCCCTAATAACTCAGGAGGGAGAACAAGCAAAACATTTAGGTGATTTGTCCCTGGTGGAGAAAGAAGCAATGACACTGGCACTACTTTACTAATAGTTTAGTGACTGCTATCTACTCTGCTTTCTCCTCCAAACTGAGTCTGCAGCTGCCATACCTTGTTGCTCAATTGTGACGATAATTTTAATTATTTCAGTGCCTGAGAACATGCTTTATATCCCTGAAATACATTCAAGAAAGTGTAGAGCTCTATAAAAGTAGCAACTGAGGAAAAATTTTATATAGATATGAGAGAATTATTATTTATTTTCTTTTCTGACTTGTGCAGCTGCAATTTGACCAAATAACTTAGCATCAAACCCAAAATTTTAGATTAAGTTGAAGCATCTAACTTACAGAAAATATTAAATCTTGTTTAAAGAGAGCAGAAGATGAAAAAGCCAATAAGTCCTTGAATTAACTGTTTCCAGGTAAATGATCCTCAGTCAAAAACCTGAAATGCATTCTAAGCCCATCTGTCCATCATTAATATCTTGAATATTTTTCCTCATGCAATGAAATTAAATATCTGGCACTAACCAAGTTCTGGCTTGAGCATACTTAAAATTGTGTCTGCCACCTTGCCAAACTGAAAAAAAAAGTTAAAAAAAAAAAGAATTTAAGAGCAGAGCAAGTAATTTTTCCGAGATAATTTTTTACTTCAAAACTGAATGCTATGGTCAAATCTATGCAAAAATCCATTTTTCACTTTCTTTATTAATTCTAGTATGCTTATAATTAGAAGATAAATTTAAATGGCTTTAAAATTGCAAATAGACATTCACAGATAAGAAATATAAGTTATGCTATAATGTGGAAGAAAAACCACTGCAAAAATTAAAAAATAATTTCTATTTCTATTTGTTTTGTTCTATGGTTTCTCTTCCATTGTTTACCTTGCACATTCCTGCTACCAGACCTTTCCCACGTCAAGTAAAATTTTTATTAAGCTTGGTCATGTATTTACATTGAAGACCACAACAGCAGCGGCTGAAAATCAGTATCTGTACTAACACACTTTTCCCACAGCTGGTAAAGTTTTAATTCATCTCCACTGCGTATTTACATTTGAAACTGCATCACCTGTGACCATCTGACATCTGCTACACTGCCTGATGATCAACAGACTTAGTTCCCTTTGTGCAAACAGCTGAATCACACAAATCTTGTTCACACTCGGCTCTTTCACCATCCCTCAGTTATAATGTCACCAGAGGTGCACCAAAAGACTACATATTCCTACCAGAAACAGCAAATCAATGTGGTTGCCATAGAGATAATGCAGCCTCTTTGTCTAACAATGGATTATTGTGAAACCACAGACAACAAACAAGCATCTTTTTTTTACTGTATTTGCTTTTTTAATCTTTGTTCTTTACAGAAAGTATTTACATAAATAAATCAAAAGGGTTGTTATAGTAGCAACAAGTGCGAGGTTATGCATAGACGAAGGGTGTGCAAGGTGCCTCCCCTGTCCCCATGCAGGAGAGTGGTGGGGCTGGAGGCCCACGAGTGCTGCAGTTCTGCACCCACCGGCACAGCCCAGAGCAGGCCCCTGGCTCCCCTGCACAGCACCTGCCAAGGACCTTCCACCTCCAGAAGCTGTAATGAGAGAGACCAAAATCCCCACCATATGCAGTGGTGCAGCCAACCACTTTAATTCCTGTGATGGATGAGCAAGCAATGGATTTGTAAGGGGGAGTCCCACACTGTGCTGCAGCCCCAGGTTTGTGAAAAGTTGGCTACCCCAGAAGCAGGATTTCTCAAACTTGTTTCTGTTATGTCTACACTTACTAAACAAAAGGTACTGGGCCACACCCTACCTCATGCTAGGTGACATTCAGATGTAATGCAACATTTAATTTTATGAAACCTGTCTTGCCAAAGTTTGCAATGACCTCAGCCCAGGTGCATTCCCACCTCCCTCTGACACAGGCACCTGAACTCTTAAGCTTAGTTATGTTACCTTCCTTTCCCTTCACTGCCAACATTCTGCTTTTTTTTTTTTTTTGTAATTCTCCTACACTTCTCATAAAAGGTGTTCTTCTTTCCAAGTCCTGCAACTCTTCTCCACTTTCTATTAGCATCCTACAAGTCTTTGACCTTGATTTCTTTCTCTTCATCTTCAAAAATTGCACCTAGAAGTGCAAGCAAATTATAGCTACAATTTCCATACCACTGAAGTGTTAGGGGTAGAGAAAGCCTAATGATTCTTTTTTTAAAGTTAGACTCATTCACAAAACAAAAACAGTATCTTGTGTTAGAGAGCTTCTCCAGTGTTTTGACGACTGCTTTTGTGTGTCACTTACCTAAAACTTTATATACAGTATAAAAAATTAAACAATCCAAAGCTATCATAGAGCTGAGTTCAATTGTGTTGAGTCTTAAAATATGCACTTCAGTTTCACAGAATCATAGAATATCTCAAATTCGGAGGGATCCTTAAGGACCATCAACTCCCACTCCAAAAAGCTGCAGAAAAAAATGTGACCTGATAGTGTATTATTTAAGAAATGGTATGCTATAGGACAAAGACAAGTAAACAAGCAGCAGCATAAGTTTTACACATGCAGGCTTAACATGGCTGCATTTTGACTTACGAGTTCCTGCTACAGGCTTTTTATATTTTCAGATAATTCCTTGAGAAGCACACCCACAGATTACTTACAGAGATAACTGTCAAGTGCCATGCTTTGAGAGTTATGAGCATGGAAATAAGAAGCTATGCCCATTGTGAGACAACTCTTGGTCCTTCTGAAAGAGGTGTCAAAGTCTCTACTGACAACTCCAGCTAGCTTTTCATCATCACATTTGAACCCAATGTAGCCTATTTTTGAAGCTTTATGGCATCTGCATTAGATGAGATGATTGCTATGCTTACAGGAACCATAAGCACTATCAAAGGGAGCAAAACAACATAACAGCTCTTAAAAACACCAACAATAAAAAGTAATAATACCTTTATCTCAGCACAGCTCTTAGACTCTGTGCTCCAGCATTGCAAAGCCTGCACCAGCCCAGAGTGGCAGGAGCAGCAGCAGGTGGAAATAGCACTGGAGATAGGAATGTGGAAGCCTGGTCTCCAGTGTCTGTGGTGGCCTCAGTGACACTGCCCACCACCAGGAGAGCCATTTAACTTAAACACTGAGTTGTGTAGAAACAACAGATTGGGAGAGGAAACAGATTTAGTCTGGCATGAATCAATTATCTAATAGTGAGGAGTTGCAGCCATAACTGGTCATCAGGGTTGGCTAGGTAAGGAGAGGCTGACTGTGGTAAGAAATTATGCTTGAGAGGGAGGGAAAGATTTCACAGTTCCTATCCAGACTGCAGTATGAACCAGCTAAACAAACAAAATGGTAAAAAGATATTGGGGCGCTGATGGGAGACAGGACAAGGACACCTGTAGAGGCCCAGAAAGGAGGTAAGTGTCTGAGAAGGGAGACAGGTTTATATGTAGGAAGCTTGAAGAGCTTGGATAGTGATTTTCATAGAGAGCTCAAGGGTGGCATCTGGGATTGCCTGGAGGAGATTCTTAAAGAGAACAGAGGAGATGACAAATCAACCAGGGTGCACAAGGGACAGGGTCTAGATTGGGCTCAGATTGGAGAGCTGGAGAGAGAACATGACCAGCTTGGAGAGAGGGAGGAGATGCAGTGATTGAGTCTGTGCCACTAAGTACACAGTTTTCTTCATCCCCGGGGATACAAGCCAGCACTTGGGAGCCTTTTCAGCCTTTCTCTGTGTCCAAAATACAGTGCTACTTTGTATTTCAAAGCAGCACACTTGCTTTGAATGGGAGTGCCTGCAGGACTGAGTTAATATCATGTTATTAACCACCTCCTAGCCCAGAAGCAGTTACAGTCTGTTACAAGGAAGTTGTATCTTTTTGTACATTCTTTTCTGATCTATGAGTTCCAGTGGTGAGTTTTAACCAAAGTATAAAGCTGTTTATTATACTAGCACTCATTGTAGCAAGTGAGAACACAGAACTTGAGAAACTGTAAACAAGAACTATTGATATTATTTAATGGTTCATCTAGCCTGGTTAAGGAAGTTTTAAATGCATTAAGTACATTTCAGGAATTGTTTTGCCATGAGAGGTAATGCCTGACTTCCGAAGAAAAACCTGTTCACATTATTTTAATCTTAGAAAAATATTAAATTGCAGAAAAGTATAAATAATCAAATCTCATTATTAAATTCATTAGTGCAGTAGCAAACACTGTTATCAGTGTAGGAAAGCAGTTCTAAACCACTGTTTTTTTACAAAGATGAAGCTGAGCTCAGAGGAGGTCATCTCAAACTGGACAATTAGATATTAGCTTGATGAATTTGTTGATTGTCTTTCTGGTCTGGCCTTCAGAAGCTGTGAGCATCTAGCTACAGGGTAAGATCATATAGCCAGTGCAGGGGAAGGAGGGGCTACACTGTGGTGACAACCTGTTCTCAGATCAGTTGACATCAGAAATGAAGATTGACCCCTTGGAACATAACAGTCAACTGTAGACCTGTATTCCAATAACTTCTATTTGTGCTTGAGAGAGTGGGTATTACACAAAACTGTTTCATTTGCAGATAAAACCCTCACATTTCAATTGCATTTAGGAAAGAAAAACAGTAATTTTTAAGATCACACAATGATAATTTGAGGACCCAGTTTTCCTATTATTCTTGGGGTATACAACTTATATCTGGAAAGTAAATAGAAACAGTGTTCACAACAAAACAGCTTATTTTTTTGAATGTGAATCAGATTCTTTTTACTACACCTATGCCTACATACACATGTACAAGTATTTTTTGTGAAATGCCGCTTGATAGCTGCATGTCCAGATAGTTTTGTCCTTCTCAGGAAGGACAAAACCAAACTGAACCTACAGCAACCATAAAACATATTTACTCACTAACCCACACTGATACGTTTTTGCCAAAACCAGATAAGGATAATGCAGTGCCCTCAAAGAAGGCATTCATTATCACAGAATACCCTGTAAAACCCAAGTTGTATTTCCTACCTCATCATCATGGACTTTCCTGTCCCTCCCCTACTTACCCCAATACTTTGAACCCCCTTCCTTGTCCAAAGCCCCTCAGGTGGTGGCTTAGGGTTTTCCCCAGAGCAATGGGTAGTCACTCTCCTGTCCATCCCTTGCAGGAGAGGCATTTGTTATTGGTCTACCCCAGCGTTGTCCTTTGTGCTGTGATCCCAAACTGCCTCAGAGGTCTTGCATTTCCCACGCTCACCTGACCGTGGCCCTCTCATAGGGGTGTCTGAATACACCCTTTTCTTTTTCTTTTTTCCAGATCTGCAGCCTCTGAAGGTGGTTGATATCACCCCAAGAATCCAAGTGATCTTCCAGACAAAACAAAACTTATATAGGAAGAAATCAGGTGAGGCTAGGAGGCTGAAAACAAAAGCATCACAAGTTTAGAACACAACACACTGATATTTAGCTGGATACCTTCTGAGATACTTTTGCCTTCCTTAGATAAGAGTTCCCAGACATACCCCATTACCTGGAGCTGGGAACACAAGTTTTCCATCAACAACATCTCAGCCAGGTATGGAACAAATTCTAAAATCTCCTAAGGCAAGTTAGAGGATGAGGGATGGTTGAGTCCCATCTTCCCCTCCCTCCATTTTACAATGAATTGCAATTTTCATTTAGTACCACCTTCTCAGTACAAATGGCCTTAATACTGACAAAGCTTCTTGACAATTATTTGTGTCAGCTTTCAGAGTTCCTTTACTGTGTTTGAGGTTAACATTTTAAAAATAAGATAAAGAAGCTCATAGTCACCTGTCTCTGCTTTATATCTGAGAAGTAGTGCCTATGCCTTATCATCAAACTAAATTATCTGAAGACTGAACCCAGACCTCATGTAGAGGATATCGTTGGACTTAGCTTCGCTTCTGGGGTCTGATCTTCTCATTTAATTGCAACAGTTCTGATACCCTAGACACATGGCTTCATCCTACACCATTTGCTCATTTTACAGTCATTACAGATTCAATCCTAAACATCCACTGGTTGGATTATGTGACCAATACATTTGTTCTAGAACAAGCAGCAGTCACAAGTATTGAGGCCATGTTACTGAGAACACAGCTGCGCTGGGCAGGACACGTCTCCAGGATGAAGGACCACTGCCTCCTTAAGATCCTGCTTTATGGTGAACTTGCCACCGGCTGCCGCATGAGAGGAGCCCCGAAGAAAAGATACAAGGACTCCCTGAAACAACATCTCAGCCTCAGCCATATTGATCAACATAACTGGTCTACTCTGGCCTCCAATCAGGCGGCCTGGAGACACACCATCTATAACGCTGCTGATGCTTTTGAGAACACACGCAGGATCACTCTTGAGGAGAAAAGACAACGTAGAAAGAATCGTGTCTTGCAGAATATACCACCTAAGGAGTCTTTCTGCTGTGCCTTTTGCAATCAGATTTGTCTATCTCATATTGGTCTCATTAGCCACCAGTGTGCTTGTAACAAACGTGGATAGAGCCTTCTTAAATCTTGGTTCACGAAGCCTAGCCATGATGACAGATTCAAAACATCAGTAAAAGTGCCTGTGAATTTTTTCCATGTGTAATCATCTTCTTCCAGTGATGAAGTTTTTAAGGTTTTACTTAATTTTTTATTAAGTTATGATGATATTGTGGAAGTTTTCATTAAAAAAAAAATAAAAAAATAATTTTCCTCCAAGGGAAATGTGGATTGGAGTGTCTATTTCTAGCATCAGAGTCCTTGTAAAAGCAAATAAAACAAATAGAAATTAATAGCACACATTCCTAATTCAATTTTCTTTCTTTCACATCCCTCGTTTCAGTCAAGTTACTTCAGACTGAGAACTGAGAAAAATAATTATTCTTATTTGTTCATTCTCCTATTTGCAGAACACTCTTCTTAAGAAACAAAGCTCTCCTACCTTGTAGGTAGGAGCTTGCCATCATCCCTCCTTCACACTTGCAGCTCCTACTCTTTCTCTAGTACCAGAGCTGCTGACATCACATCAGGTGTATGAAGACCACCATGAAGGACTGGCCCAACCACAGGACTCCAGACAAAGTTCTGTGCTAGGGCTGTCAATTTGACGTGTATCAAAAAGTTGCTAAAACATCCTAAGAAAGGTTAACCACTTCTGGATGCTATTCACAATCTAGGGAACCATGGGCATAACTCTGTATTTTCAGTCTGCTTTATAATCAATAGCAATTTCTTTACAGGATGCACTTGCACCCACACATAGCTGGATTGTAATCCAAAATCGGAGCTAAAAAACATTGCTAGCTTCAATCATGAATTCAATGCTGGATTGACAGTAGCTAGCAACTCTGGAAAATCCCCCCATAGAACAAATAATTCACAAAGCTTGTGGTGTTTGGGGCTCCATATTCAAAAGTGCACACATTACTTTTATCAGGCCTCTCAGGAGGGACCACTTGCTTAAACACACAGTAAACTGTACAGAACATGTGCAAGGGATGCAAGTGCTGCAATGACTGGCATGCCAAAGATTTTCTTTTTACCTTTATAAAATGAACTGATTTTGGACTACTTCCTCAACACAGCTAACATTACTTTCATGCACAGGCTGTGTTTCTGCTCAGAATACTAACTTTTATTTCCTATCTGCACTTCAGAGATGTTGCAGAGCCCAAGAACTTAAATATTAGCAGTTATGTATTCTGAGGAAGCACCAGGAATTGAGGATACATAATGCATCTTGCTGTCTTCAGCCTCCTCTGCAGAGTAGTCATCCTCCACCCCTTCCTCTCAGACCACTTAAAGAAGGTGAATCAACTCGTAACTTGACACACCTAATTATTATATGCCGCTAATATTCAAAGATGCTGTCAGATAAAGAAGAGGGTGTAGCCTCCATGCAAACAAGTTTTCCTGATCCCAAATCAAAGACCTTCCTTTAATTAGTCATCTAATTCATTTAGGTCCAAATGAAGCTTCACAGGAAAAAGCAGATCCAGAACAGGCATCATAAATGAGCAATTACAAGTCACTCACTCATCTTTAATTATTAGATATTTTCAAAGTAAGTCTTAAAAGGGAGGCTGAGGTCCTCTATTGTTTCTATCAGCTTCTTTAGTCCCCTTATTTTGATGGGCAATCAAATTCTTCCCTTTGAAACTGTTCTGGCAATTAGCCTGTATTTCCTGGTTTCCTGATTATAGAAAGGCTGCTCATATTTTTAATTTAGGAACTTCTAACAGAGGGAATCATTAATCCACCCCAAACATCACATTTCAGCACAGTCAGAGATTTGTACTGGATGAGTTTAGATAGTGGGTCCAATATTCAATTGTATTCTGATACCAAGTGATGGGTGTCTAACCAATATTTAGCTGCAGGTTTCCCATTTGCTTTGCTCCTAACTATCTTTCAGCACACACTATCCACTAATCTTGGCAGGAAAGGATGGCAGAATGAATCCAGCATTATTTTCCCAATCTTTTTTTGGGAGGGGGCAACAAAGAGGTGCAGCTGAAGGATGTTTTATTCTTCCAGTTACAGCAGCAACTAAGGTGAATGAGATGGAAAGAAAGAAAGCGCTGCAGCACAGTAGGATTTCTGCAACAGGAAAACTGGCTTGTCTCTCTTTCTTTGCACCTGACTAGCACCTATCTCCAAAGTAGCACTGCTCACACAGACTGTGGAAACACAGCAATAACTCCCTAAAAAAAAGAGCATCCCTCATGCCATGACTTAAAATGCAGATCCCTGTGCAGGTGAAAGAGAAGAAAGAAGTTCTCACCTCTGGACCCCCACAGCCCACCATCTGTGCTAGCACACCACACACTGCGTTTCTTCAAGTTCTTTCAGGCATCTTCTGAAAAGCGTCTTGAAACAGCAACCAAATAACTGAATCAGACACAAATTTAGGGAACATGATGCTAATGAAACATTCACAACAACTCTGATATTTCATTTGAATCCATACAGAGGTAAAACCATTCTCCCCTCTTAATATGATTAATTCAGACAAGCTCCACTTTCAGTTAGAACAATTATTTGAGTGGAGTAACAGATTATAATGTCCTCAGAAGAAAGTCACTAACCTTTTTCAAAGCATAACACAAATGGGTTTTTAGAGACAAGGAATATTTTGGGTTTTTTCAACCAGTCCTTTGCTGTAACAAACTTTCAGAGGCTGAAGAAGCACTTCTCTTCCTTAAAGCAATTCTTTTTTTCCCAGCTGTGTCTGGTGGTCTGATAAAATATATTGATCTCTCTCTTATAAATACTGTTATTCAGAACATCCTCAGTATATCAAAACTATCACTACCACTGAACATGATAGGTTTAATACCGAGGAATCATTTTAGCTCTAACTCTGAGAGAGGATTAAATCTCTATTTCTGAAGTGCTGATAATGTAGTCGTGGCATTTCAGACTGCACAAGCGAGGACAGTTGCAGATTTAAATAGGCCAAATTAAGTTCCTAGTGAGCAAAGTACATTTCCCCAAAGCACTCTGAGGATGAACTCCAAATGTTCAAAGCATGGGACAAGATTACTGACACTGGCTGACCTGCACACCCTCATATCAGAATACTCCCAAACATGATGATTAGAAAAAGGAGAGAGTGTAACTGGGCCTCCGGCAGGTCATTAAGCAGAAGACAATGGCATTTGAAATGTACATTAAAGAAAAACATTGCTTGAAGGCTCCCAGAAATAAATGTTTATAGAAGATGAAGACAAACAGGAATTCAGCAGCAGTTTTTACAGCTGAAGAACAATGAATCCGGTAAATATTTTCCACTCATTTAATTTAAAAAGAAATCCACCTAATCTGTGTTCTCATTTTATGCATTTGCTCTCTGTTCTTATTATTGCAAACAATTTGGATCAATGGAATATTCTTAGAAACTGACATTAAAGCAATTACTAGGAAGAGATCACCTTGAATGTAGGGCAGTAAACATACACACTGAAGGCAGGTTGAACAAGTGTAACCCAAACAAACAGGGGGAAAAGGAAAAGCAATTCTGTGTCATCAAAAGACGTAAGTAATAAAAGTAATAGTAGATCTGGCTTCTTAAGGCCCATATTCAGTCCAGTCACATGCTCCCAGTCTCCTCAGAAAATACAGGAATCCCACAGAACATTTCTGAAATCAAACTTCACAATATAATTCCTCTTTTCCCCACCCCATCTGTTTCATACAAGATGCTGGATCTCTGGCTTCTTCTTAAACAACTGCACTTATCCAAAGAGAAAAATGTTTCTGTCTTTCTTCTCCACTTGGGCTCTAACACTCTTAACCATCCCATTCCTAGCTGGGTCTAAAAACTGGAGGACCAGCCAAGAAGGCATGGTAATATTCCTGTAGTATCACATCACAAATAATCAGAAATAGGAAAGTACAGATTTAACCAGAAATCTTAAGTCACAAATATCATCTTCAGCTGAAACAGAAATGACATAAAGGAAGAAGCACAGCATCAAAAGCCTTCCATGATTACTACCCCTCAGTACAAAGGTAAAGTTTGGCTTTGAGAAAGTAATGAATAGGCCAAGCATCTGAACCTTTAACATAATTGTAGTGCTTTATGTACTAAAACATGCAAATTATCCAGCAGTCAGGAAGTAGTCACCAAACTTCTGAAACTTTCTGCCCACATAGACCCTCTTCTTCCCCCATAGGTACCTTGTTTGCCCATTTCTCTGTGTTTTCTGGATGTTAGGTAACTGCTGCTCCAGTGGGGCTATCGTGTATCCAGAAAGCCTTGACAAATGGTCACTCTGCATATACAGACCAGCCCTACAACGTGTGCACAGTCACTGCAAGCAAGTTGAAGGTCGGCGTTTTGTTTTTTTTTTTTATGCAGAGACAGTAAAAATAAAAATCAAACCTCTCACCAAAATCTACACCAATCTGTTGTGAGGACGCCTCAGGTCCACATATATTTCAGATGTGCTCAGAACCATAGCAGTACATGCCCAAATGCTTCTGTCCCATTCTCAGGAAATCTGACTGAAGCCCAGATTTTCAGAGGTACCTTCCTGGTGTGCAGAACCCAGGAAGCCACATGAACCACCCAGTTAGTCCTAGTGAATCCAGGGATGACTAGAACTAATGTAGATTTATATAATCCAACAAAACTGGAACATTTGTTTTCTTCACATACTCTCTGTGTGTTCATCAGAATTACATTAAAGAGAAGGTCTGGGTTGTTCTTTTACCCAAAAAAATTCTATTTGATAGAAAGATATGAAGAACATGACTACGAAATAAATTGCTGTAAGCTGAGGTAAGGTGTGGATTTACAGCACACACCCAGCATTTCACAAAAGATACCCTTGAGCATGCCCTCATCAGTGGTGCCATTGTGCTGTCACTGCAGCGTGGCTGCTGCACCTGTGCTATAAGTGAGTGTGTGTGTGTGTGTGTGAGCAGGCACTCGCCAGCCAGTAGTTTATTCTTATAAATCCAAACACTTCCACCACTATGCCACATCTTGTTTGTAGGTCCATACACACTGGTCCAGATTTCTAAAGGAATTTAGGCATTTATCTTGGCCCTTAAGCATTTAATGGAGTGACACAAAGCCAGACTGTGTTAAGTCACTGCTTGTACTACAAGGACGACTGTCTAGATTTACTTTTTTTATTAAGTGATACAGCACAGGACCTTTTAAAGCACAGCCCCACTTGCCTATGTGAACTTTTTGAGATACCCAGAGCTAAGCTAATAACAGATGGCTGTATTAGCATGCAGAAACAGTACTAGCAGGTAGTGGGAGTCAACAAAAAGGAGTGCTGTATTTTAATTCACATTTTTCCAGATAGATAAGAAACTTCAGTTAGATTTTTTAAAAGAGGCATTGCATACTTGGCATTGCATTAGTATTATCAGCATTTGCCTACAACGCTTTGAAAATAAACCTTTCATTATGTCCAGACATGATTTACAGATT
Source organism: Manacus vitellinus (assembly GCF_001715985.3). Taxonomy (NCBI): domain Eukaryota; kingdom Metazoa; phylum Chordata; class Aves; order Passeriformes; family Pipridae; genus Manacus; species Manacus vitellinus. The sequence continues at coordinate 12,802,426 of NW_021938789.1, read as the reverse complement.
CATTCCTGCAAACAGAAACCCTGTGTTAGTTTTAAGATAAATCCTTTCTTATGTTCATATCTGATTTACAGTTAATTTTGTTCAAATAAAAATGTATGACGCAGATTTCCATTTCTGTTCTGCTAGGAACTTCTATTTTTAGATGTAGGGCAACTTTATACTCCTTTAATGTGCCTACCACTCCTATATAGCAAAAGGTGCACCTTAGCAAGGGCTAACACATTCTGTTAGATAAAGAAATTCTGCAGAATGGCTGACAAAATTGTCAACATTGATAAGAACAGTAACGTGCTTGGACATCCTACTTGATGAAAGTCTTCTAAAGGAAATTACTTCTTTCTTTTCTTTTTTTTTTTTTTTTAATTGCAATTTGTTAATGTGGAAATAAACCAGAAAGGGAAGTAGCCCTCTGGGTACACTCCATAGTGAAACCACATTGCTCAGACACGTTCTCTTGCATCTGTCAAGTTGGGGCTGCTCCAGAGATCTTCACTGGCTCCCACTGTCAGTGTGAAGGTCCCATGTCATCAGCTTTGCCCAATATTGCCTCCACCTACGTCTCTCTCATTTCCTCTCACACTCACCTCCCACTCTCCATGCTCTGCCCAAATTACTGATGACTGACCCTTTTGGATTTTTTTTTTATCCACTCCCAAATGGGGACTTTTTTATATTCCACCTGTGCTCGTAGAAACAACCTCTCAGCCAGGATCTATCAAATATTTTCCTTCCATCAAGAGCACTCAGAAAACTCCTGTCCTGAAAAAAACTGCACTGTTAAAAATTATAGGAATATGTAGAAAACATGAACCTATAGGTACCCTACCTTTTGTCTGATCATTTATCTGGCATGTGTTTGGTAACAAACAGACAGTACAAAAAATATTTTGTTAACTAAATGAAAAGAAAAACAAGACTATTTCAGTACTTTATTTTTCCCCAAGTGACAAATCTGGGTTTAGTTTTTCAATAAAAGTGGAACTTTGGTACATATTTGAGATATATATATATGTTTTTTTTCTTTTATCTTTCCTATCTCAATATTGAGTCAAATGGAATTTTCCTGATTAAAAAAAACCAGCTTTTCTATTTATGTTGTCTTCACGGTGGCCTGTGGTTTATATTTTATGAAATAATGATATCTTCAAAAACAAGAATACATAATGTGAGAGGAACACGCAGTTACTACTCCTCCTGAAACTCAAAAAAACCCTTACAATCCAAAGTGTGGAAACACAGACAAAAAGGACTCTGTTTACTGTTTTGTTCTCCAGAAGGCCTCTGCAGCACAAGCAATGATCGTGCAACTCAAATGCTGTGTTGCAGGGATCTGTGACATTCCTTGCTGCAAGCTTCTGGGAAACAATCAGCTTCTTCTGGTAAGAAGTTTTTCTTCTATTAACTAAATGATTTTGAGTTATTCAAAACTGTGAATATTTGTCCAAATGTTTATATGACTGAGAAAAACAAGGTAAATTCCATCCAACAATGAAGCAACTTCCAGCAATGTGTAACAAAAATAGTGCCTCCCTTACATATTTGCTCCAGTAAGTGTCTAAAAGCGATCCCATAATCAAGAATTGCAATCATAAATGAAAGACACTGGGAGGATGGCAACATTTGGAACAAAAACTCTTTCACCATAATGTAGATAACGTCTGTGTAGGAGAAGACACTTTGTATTTACTTAAATTTCTCAGGGATGTTCTCACTTATCTATTCCTCTCAATGCTTCCAAATTATTTGCTGCTTTAACAAAACAAAACTATTTTTAGAGAATTTCTCAACTCTGGAAAAATATTTTTAAATAACACTTGGAAAGCCTACCAGAATGAAAAAGCCTCTTTGTTTTTCCCCTGCTTAGTCTAACTGGCACTATCAAATATTTTCCTTTTTATTTAAAACACTTCCATAAACCTGGAAATAATTATACGTAAAATAACCCACAATTCTGATCTAATAGGAAATCCCTTGAAAACAAAAATGCAGTCTCACCTTAACAACCAGCTTCCTCAAAATCATCAATTACAGATTTGCAAGCGTTTAAAATTAAACATTAAATTAAGAGTTTTGTCAACCATGCAGTTATATAAGCATGTTCTTATTATTACATGGGTTAATATGGGAGAACATGAGTATGGAGTATGCAGAAAAAAATCAGAACTGAGTTTTACCTGTAACAAAAATTTTAAGTTAACTAAGGAACCTACTAGATTAGGTAGCACTGTTTATTTATTTTTGTCATATGATACTTTCTCCATTTTCTACAGAACTAGTGAACAAAGTTGAAACAAGAGTGTCACCTATGCACCTTACACAGCATCTGCAAGACTCTGAGTATTTTTTTTAATCAGTACCTGAACTTTTGCTGGCTACATAAGACTAATACATTCCCTCACATCTCAAAACAGACCTCCAGCTGTCATGAAGCTACAGCACCTTATATCAGTCCCACATTTTCTGAGGGCTTTTAAATATGTAGGAGGAGTACTGAACATTTAAATGAATGAAAGGTCTCCCTTCTACAAAGCAAACAAAAAAAATCACAGGTAGGTCACAATCTGATGCATTAACAATGCTGATGTGTAGTACTTAGGGTCATTATGAAGTTCTTTACTGTGAGGCACTGGAACAGGTTGTCTGGAGTTGTGGATGCCCCACCCCTGGAAGTGTTCAAAGCCAGGTTGGATTGCCCTGCTCACAGCAGGGAGATTGGAACTAATGATCTTTAAGGTCCCTTCCAGCCCAAATCATTCTGTGATTCTATGACTATGGTAAATAACTATGAATCTTGCCATAGGAATAATAAGATTAAGACCTATGCAGTGGAAGCAGCCTCCAAAGATTTGACAGACAACAGCAATCCAGTGCTCCGATTGCAGAAACCAGCACAGGATTTCCACCCCAGTTGTTTCCCTGTGGGCAAATCCCAAGCCCTCAGAGAAAGCCAATCCCCACCTCATACTAATAGCTGGTTTGAAAAGAAGACTTTCACTGCAGAAAATCTGCCATATCAAAGCAGCACTTGGAAGAATAAAAGATAAGGAAGGTAATGTGTGGCATGATGCATGTCCTGCCAGTTTTTCTTATCCTGTAAAACTGATAATCATACTTTCTGACCTCAACATGTCGCAGTGGTGAGATGTTCCCGCACTGTCAAAGTGCTGACACACAAAGCTAGTAACTCTAGTAACACTGCCAAACTGTATTTGGCAAAGAGATAGACAAAACTGTCTTGGGAGAGGGAGCTTCAGGAAACAACCTCAATAGACATCACTACATCACTTCCCAGTGCTGACACCTTAGAGACATAATACCATGATGAAGCTTTATTTTGCTGCCAAGTCTGACATCCTCTTGAGAATCTAAATTGAGCAATTGTTTACTACTACTCTTCAAGCACAGGTAGCAGAAAAGTTCTTGTGAGCAAAGACACTTGGATCAGCTTATGCTGGATAGAAACTGGAATAAGCAATACTGACTTTGCAATAGGTCAGCTAAGGAACAGTTAGAAAATCCATTCCAGAAGTGATGGTAACAAAAAAGAAGTCAATAGAAGTGTTTGGAAAAATAATGTAGTTGCCAAGGCAAAGTGAGGAGCCTTCAGAGAGGACTCAGGGAGAAAATGCTATCCCCTTACAATACCAATGGTCTTCTGTGTAGCATCTAGAAGTCTCTTGCTCAACTCCTGCCTCAGTCCAATCATACTTAATTTATGAGATAATCACAGCAGTTTGCTATAAAATGTCCCCTAGATATCTTTAAAGGATTGTTAAAGCTTTGAACTTCCTCACCTCCCTTATAATAGGTTTGAAAATGAAGTCACAAAACTACCTGATAAAACACACATGCTATAAATCCGTAAACCTAGATCACAAATGATACTAGAATGGCCAATAAAAACTGATTTGTGTTTAAAAGAAGAAACCAAGCCAGAAAGCAACAAATTACATACCGAAAAACCCCCTTCTCCAACCCCTCCTCTCCCACAGCTCCATAAAGTTAAGTTACTCTCACTTACCTGGTCTGGTGGAAGGTGTCCTTGCCCATGGCAGGGGAATTACAACTAGCTGATCTTTGAGGTCCCTTCGAACCCAAACCATTCTATGATTCTGTACTTCAAGCATCCTAAGATCTTCAAAAACACATGGCATCAAAATGTAACAAAAAAATAATGCCATAACTGATAATATTCAAATCAGGGAATGACCTTGCAGAACACCCATTAAGTGCTGATTTTGCAAAAGTCAAGCTGATTCAGTCTGAATGTGCACGTTTTCCTTGGAGTCCTTTGGAAGAGAGGCAAGAATAATTTCCAGATTTAAACCTTTGTCTGATGTAAACTCAACAATTTGTTTTAAAATGTCATTACTTGAACACAAACTTTGGTTATCTCCCCAAGGCACAAACTGTGCACAAAGAGAAGTAGGTGTCCAGCCTCAAACTGTTGAAAGATCCCAGTCTGAGAGAGAACTGAGAACACCGAAGACAGGTTTCTCTTAAAAGTATTTGCAGAGGCATGGGAGTTGCAGATGCTACTTGACTCACTATGAGTGACCTGCAGCTTTTCACATGAAGAAAATATTACACTCGGGAATAGCCTGAGGATCCAAGAGCTCCACTGTGAGTTCAGGCTGTCACTAGCACAGCTTTGGAGCTGCAGGGTAGAGCACAGCACTTCACCCACAGACACAGCAAAGTGTGTTCAATTTAAATAGACTTCACCTTGCACTACTTGAATATGACCTAACAAGCAAGAAATGCCACTTCCAGCCAGATTTGACTGCACTGAGAACTATTCTTCCCATCTACAATACTCCTTGTGTATACTTGGTGTCATGGCTAGGCTTCGTGAATGAAGATTAGGGAAAGGTCTCTACCCACATTTGTTACAAGCACGCTGGTGGCTAAAAAGGCCAATATGAGATAGGCATGTCCGGTTGCAAAAGGCACAGCAGAAAGATTCCTTAGGTGGTATATTCTGCAAGACATGATTCTTTCTGCATTGTCTTTTCTCCTCAAGAGTGATCCTGTGTGCTTTCTCAAAAGCCTAAATCCTAAACATCCACTGGTCAGATTATACAATCCTAAACATCCACACATCCACTGGTCAGATTATACTTGGTGGAGTAGAAAGGGGATGCCACCCCAGCAAACTGAACTGGTGCTTCTGATTTTCACTGAAAGTGGCTCACTACAGATGGGACAATTCCACACTCAGAAGTCAAATTCAACTCAGATTACAAATTCAAAGCAGCGATGACTGAGCTGCATGTACTGTTGCCATGAGTACATGCATGTTGCATGTCTGAGGGATGTTATGGAATAAAAAAAGTAATGTAATCTCTAATGCAAGCAGAAAAACTACATGGGAAGTTTGGGTTTGTTACAGAACCTTAAATATGAAAGTCTCCAGTTGTGACACAGGAAGAAGAGAAGTTAGTCAATAAACATTGTGGGAAAATGAAAGGTGTAAATTTCACCTACATTTCTTTGGGACACCCTCCCCCAACAATAATTAGCAAGGATGCACTTGCTTTGAAGTTCTGCCTTGGTTCACTTTGAGACAACCCAATTCCAACATGGCTACAGAGACTTTGGCACAGCTTCACTTTAAAAGACAGCTTTTGCAATAGAGTTCCTGATAGATTTGTTCTACAAAATATGTAACTGATACTTTTGCTAATGCACTTCAACAAACTGTAAACATTTTTATCTGTTTACTACTCCTCTTTGACTCTTACTGAGTATAAAGACACACAGATCTCTCCTGTTAATGTTAAGAAGTGACTCAGATGCGTCTGTTCACTCACATCTTCTAAGCTTTGCTTTTGTAGCTATTCAGGGGGGAGAAGAGAGAAGCAGTCTCTGCTTGTTGGGAGAACTCCTTCAATTAGAACTTTAGAATCAAAGGCTAATCTTGGATCAATTTTGCTGGGTTAAGGACAGGGTGGCACAGGACTTTGGCTAGAGCTGAGATTGTGCCAGTGAAATGTCAGTACAGCCAACCATGACAGATAAGATTGTTCCTTCACTCAACAGGGAGCAATCAAACTTCAGGTCAAGGAAATATCAGTAATCTAGAAAGATAAAATACACTGGGGAGACAGGAAACTGGGGACAGAGTGCCTCTTCACTCTCCTCCAGCTGCAACTTCTATTGCCTCCCTGAAAATCAAGTCAAACACACTCCCAGTGTCATTCCTCCTGAGCAAGCCATCAGATCCTACTTTCTCTAAACATTCAGTCCCTTCAAACATCTTGAAAATACAGACTGCAACTTTATAAGTGGATCTGACATCCATTATTTGACATGTGATCTTTTCAATACTTCTGCCAGCTACAGTGATTCTTCATGTCAAAAAATATTGATATTATTATTAAAAGTATTTAATAGAGAGAAAACTAAGACCCATTAAATAGGGAGAAAACTACGACACATCCTAATGAGCCATGTATTTACAGATCACCACCAAAAGTCTTTAATGTGAATCTCCCAGATACAAACCATGGCATCTTATTTGGGAGCACAGCACATTGTAGATATTCCTGCAGTTGAAATAATATTCAAAATTTGTAACGATGAAAGTAATCTATAGTAACTGAAAAGTGAAAGCTCTGAAAAGTGAAAGCTCAGTCATACAGTCACTTCTGATTTCAGATCAGGGTCTCCTTTTATTAGAAGGCAGAGATCAGCCTTGAGACTTACCTACTAAGCAGGGAGCTTCAACTCAGAACACAGGTAGAAGTGAAACATGCAGTTGGGAAACTGAAAGCCTTGGTCACTTATCACTTGTAGGGCATCATTTTAGGAACATTGGTGTCTTTTTAAATTCATATGAAGAACTCAGCTCTGTTGGTTTGTATCTTTTTTTTAATTTATTTGCTGTAGTCTGGACGTTGATACCAAGTATGAGAAACTCTTTTTTATCCACATTTATCTAAGTCATGGTATCATTGGACATACTGTGGTCATGCAGGGTCAATGTATGTCATAAGTTCTGGTGAGAAACCAGACCAAGATGTAGATGGGAACTTACTGTTGTCATAAACATAGTAGGAATATAACGACAAATTCTGCATTTAATTGTGTCCAGGAGCCTTCAGTGACATTTCACAAAGATAATCAAATTTGGCCTTGAGCAATTTGCTTTTAGGTTTGCTTTTAGTGATCTTAAAGATCATCTAGTTCCAACACCCTTGCCATAGGCAGGGATGCCACTCCCTATATCAGGTTGCTCAGGGTGCCATCTAACCTGGTCTTGAACACCTCTGGGGACTGGTCAATGGATACATTGCTAAAATTATCTCATCAGATACATTGCTAAACATCTTTCCATTCAGTTCTTGCTCTCCACTTTCCCTTCATACTCTCTTTAGACTGGTCCCTCCTTTCAACTTTTAAAAAACACTGGCTACATCCATTAATTCTCTTTGTCATTATTTCTTATGTAATCAACCCTGCAGCAGTAGCATAGCAAATAATAAAGCCAGGCAGTGTGAGAAGGTGATTTCATTTTAAGATAAAACTCACACCCTCATATCCACATACTCAAAAAGCACCTGGACGTGCGTGCCCAAGTAGTCTGTGCAAAATTCAGGTGATAAGACTCCTGAACACAAGAGGTCTGGCTAGGACTCCTTGTGACAACACAGAGAAAAAGGGACACCAGCTATTAAGTTCTCAGCAAGAACAGGCTCACTTGAGGAGGTCGGGCTCCTGGGGAGAGCTGTAAGGACTAAATGTGATTGGATTCTTTATTTTATCCTCTAGGTTAAATGTGAAAACTGCATAAAACCAGGAGCAGGTATGATTACATAACTACAGAATTGCCAACAGAGGTGTAACAGTGCTAGCTGGGAGCAGAAGCTGTAATTCCCCTTGCAGGAAAAATGTTGAACACCACACATTTATACCCTTTTTTAACTTACTTCAACTCTGGACTTTGCTGGTACCAATGGTCTACAGGTTGATTTCTTAGCAGCAACATTACTTAACCTAAAGGTACTGTTAAATGCATTTTATTCACCTACAAGTGGCATTTCTTCAACTCCAGAGGTGGTACGTTGTTTTGTTTTTTTTTTCTTGGAATTCCTCCCCAAGGCATTCTCCCTAGAGATCCCTAAGTCATTGGCATCTCCCTCCTTGAGACTCACCCCATGACAATTCCTTTCATCCTCACTCCTCATTCATATGCAGTCTTCTTACTACTTTATAATTATAAAGCGAACCATGAAGTCTTCCTTCCCCTCTCCAATATGGGCTTCTTAGACTGCTATCATTGCTCCATGGCACAAGCGAAGCCAACTCTTCCCCTAAACCAGCTTGTGAAGCAAGAAATTAGATCAGAGTCCAAGAGCAACAGCTGGTTCAAGGTAGCAGGAAAGATCTTCTCAGATGTTACTGTAGTAGGTAACAGGACACATGAACCAATTCTGACTACAGATATTAAACACACACCACAAACTTACTAAGGAACTCCAGTGCTTGCAGAGATGGCTTTTCCATTCTGTCAAGGTTTACATCTGGGCTTAAGGCTTTTTTTAAGTAGGTTTTTCAAAGTCAAGTAGCATTAGAACCAACTATAGGTATTGCTACAAAACTACACATCCCTTCTCCCCTCTGCAAAAAGAACAGTTATCATAATAATAAAGGACGCTTTTGTTCACTATTTCTCTACATCCACCTCCTTTTTTTTGAGCAGCTCAAGTGGCTTTTTATGAAGGAAGGTACAAATGTGCCATGAAATCCATATAAGTGGGAGGCAATGGTATCACAGCATGTCCAGGTTCTGAAGCAAAACAGCATCAGCTGGTGAGAGACTGAAGCTCAAACTCGGCAATGTGGCAAGCTTTGAAGTCAGAGATCAGGCAGAAAAGGCATGGATAAAAGGTCTGGAAAAGGCATTACACAAGGGAAAGAGCAGAAAATAAAAGAAAAGTGGCTCAAGATCTTTAAAAAAAAATAGCAACACCAAATACAAAACAGGTAGACATTAAATAAGAGGCAGCAGTAAATGTTTCTTAGAGACCTAAAGACTTGTATTACAGAGTGGACTGGGTGCATGCTTGCTGAGAGTACAAGTTTTTTTGACTACAAAATTGTCCAGAAATTAAGACAACTTCCCAGAGAAAAAGGGTGAGTTTTCAGTTAGCATAAAAAAAGAGATGATGAAGAGATCAAAAGTGAGACCATCCCCACCTGGACACCACCAAAATCCTGCAACACTTCTGGATCAAGTACTTCTTATCATCCTTTTGAAAACAGATGCATAAACACATTACCAACATATTTATTGTTATAGAAATCTGTCAGCAAAATAAAATTAAAAAAAGAGTCAGCAATGCATTCCAAGCACTGACTCAAACTGGTGCTTTTGTATCGTGTCACTGTGAAATTCAGAACGTGCACATGTATTTATCCACACGAGACACAAAATTCCCATTGACTCAAGTTTATCCAAGGCTGGACTAGAAAGATGCACAGAATAACCTCAGGGAGATTTCTGAAGGACATGTCTCTGTGACACAGGACACACCTGCTACTAACACAAACTTAGAAACCATTATAGGCAGGACAGATCAGATTTCTATATGCCCATCGACTAAAATGACTTAGCACAAACTACAGCAAAAGAATTACCTCTAAGCCCTCCTGTGTGACAACTCTAAGTTAGACCAGAAGCAGAAGTTTCCTGGAAGAACACAAGGTCAGGTTTAAGCTGAGTGGGTTCTGTTATAGCAGCAATTGTTTATCAAGAGTTAATTGCTCTACACAGAAAATCACAGCACTTCTGAATGGGCACTTCTGGCCCTCCTCTCCTACAGCTTCATTGTGCCTTCAGCCATTGCCACCTGTTAGCTGAGAATGCTGAACAGCAAGCAGCTTTCAAGGAGGCTGTTAGGAAAGGGAAAACATGAGTCTTTTAAAACTGAAAGCATGTTTACCAGGGTCTCCCCCAAACAGTCCAAAACCTTCAGAAATCCACTTTAAAACAGTTACTTAAAATGGTGTCTTTCAAAACAAGAGGATAAGTCTAGTAATTGAGTTTTGCAGTGCCAAATAGCAATTTCAAAAGATTTATTTATTTTTAAAGTACAGAATGGAGCACATGCATAAGACTTGGTCCTCTCCACAAACACAAGGCACACTCACTGTTCTGAAGGAAGATCATGCATTTAGCAGCATTGTTCATTCAAAGAGATGAGTTTTAAATCAGTTAAGAATGACAGTTAATAGGGAAGAAGAACACATTTCAGATTTCTAAACACTATTTCTAGCTTCTACTGCTTGGCACTACATCACACCTACAGTAACGTATCAATTGCAAGCGACGTGATTATGCTGGGGGCTGTGCAATGCCACATCAGAATAAAAAAATATACTCTATTGTAATTTTACATTACAAAAAATTCCAAATTGAGAAGACAGACTTTCATGAACAAACTCACAGAAACTAGGCAGGCTGAGAAATGCAACCATTTGACAAATCATGCACACACAGACAAGTGCTGTGCTGAGGTCTCAAAAACTGCATAGACTGAAATGCTGTTACTGAGGACTGATGTTATCAAAAGAGCTTTCAAAACCAAGTATTTAAATGATGACTGCTAAATTTTGTTGTCTAACTAGTCTTATGATGATTTGCAATCTTAGATTTCAGTTCTACAGGAAGCTTCCATACCCATTACTAGAACACAAAGTCTGAGAGGCAAAGATTAGATTTGTTCTTTTCATATACAAGTTTATTTTATAAGAGTATTTGGGACTGAACAGGTTAACATCAGCGGGTATTTTTCTCCTCACCTACAAAAATGGCTAACAGAAAAGTTTTCAAAGAATTTTAGCTGACACCAAAACATGTGCCAGACAAAAAAGGGTCAATAAAGGTTCTCTAGAACACAGTCTTAGCTGAGAAGCAATACAGAATTCTGACTTGACTCAGTTGCTTCAGGAGATACAGGATCCATCATCTCAGGACCTGAAGTTAGATTATTTTCTAACTAGTTGGATGATCTTTCAAATGTATCACTCCAGTTCACCTCCAAACACAGGGACTGTATGAATAAGGTCCCTGCCTATCGTAGCAGTCAGGATGAGTTTGAACTTGTTATTAATATTTTCTGTTCATTCTTCAATACACAATTTCTTTGTGCCATTAAAAAAATATTTACAGTTCAGTCTTGTCCTCTTATTATTACCAAAGCCTACGTCAAGGATCCAGACCGGTTTCGTGTTCTTCAGTTTCATTAGGTAGTTCTTCAGCAGAAGCACCACACATATTGTCCTGGTTTTCTGCAGGCTGATTTAGCTCATCAGGTTCCCCAGTTGCAATCTGAGTTGTTTCTTCTTCCTCTTCTTCCTCAACTTCCCCATCATCCTCTACATCCATCTCAAACACCCTCACGTGGCGGAGATTTGAACTTAGCTACAGAGACATTAAGAAGTTTTTGTTAATAAATAAATAAGTAAAAGCATCAATATTACCTTAATTGTCAGTCAATAGCTTTGAAAATAGCCTTTATCTTTGAAACAGAGGTATCCAGGGAATTAGCAACTTTTTATTGCTCTACAGGCTGAAATGTAAAGCAAGCAGATTTATTAACTTCTGTTAAAGCTTTTCCATGTTGTTCTATGAGACAACTATGACTGCATCCTGACACACTTAGAGCAGATCATGAGAAAACAATCTATTTGTTTAAAAAAAAAATAAATAAAAGTTTTGATAACTCTTAAATTACCACTCTCTTCAGTCATAGCACATGTTCTTTAATAGCTTACAGGTTTGTTCAAGGATACCGCACTTACCACACAAGACACTTTTCTAATGCCATTTACAGAAACATACTGAGCTTTCATATTCTCCAGCACTCTCCACTGATTCTCCAAGAAGACAGTACATGTGGGTATCTCACCACTCCGTTCATCCAGCCTGTACAGAGCAAGGAAAAAAAACAAAGCCAGTACATAAGAAACAATTGTAGTTCTGAGAAAAACCTCCAGTTTCTTATGTCTAAGTTCCATCATATCATATGCAACAAGATGAGCATTTGAAACCACCATAATGCTTCTACAGATACTCCAGAGTGGGGGACCCAACTGTGGAGACACAGCATGTTCAACTGAGATAAATACATTACCAGAAGGTGAGAAGTGTAAAGTCTGATTTTCCCACAAGAAACAGCTACAGCAGGAGGATGAGGGTGGCTTTCTTTAAAACCTCTCCTCTCCTAGAAGAGTTGTTTCTGAACACAGTCCTGGATGCCTCTCCTGACACAGAAGTTGGACCTCCATGGCCTTTCAAAGATGCATCACTACAGTTCACCCCCACTCACAGGGACTCTATGAAGACAAACCCTGCCTATTACAGCAGCCAGGATAAGTTTGAACTTGCTCTTAATGTTTTCTGTTTATTCTTCAATATGCACTATCTTTGTGGCTTAACAAAAATATTAACAGGTCAGTATGGCTCTTTGAGGCAGAAATGCATCTTAAGCAAATCACCAGAGAAAAATATGGAGAAAAAAGTAAAAGCAAGGGAGACACAGCAACTAAAAGACTGGATTTACTGCTTGAACTACATCGGTCTTTGTGTGTGTGTGTTCACTTCTCCAGGTGCTCTCTTCTCCCTGTGACAATGCAGAGAGAGGTACCAATTCTGATGTTTCAAGGGTAAGCTGACAGTGTTTCTAAGGGTGACTACAAGGGGAAAGATGAAGAAATACCTGTGTATCCTTATTACAAGACAGAAGTATTTGAGTAAATATGCCAAAAACACCCTAAATTGAAGTATCCTGACCAGCAAAGTTAGCATCTTCTAAAGAAAGGACGATTTCTGATTCTACAGGGTGTCTTCAGTTGATCCTTGCATTTCATGACAGCCAAGTACATGGGTAGTATCAGTCTCAAGAAAGCAAAAACAATCCCCAAACCCCACAAAACAGTTTAGGAAGCTTCCATCTCCCCATCCTACTCTCCCTGGCACAAAAAGAGTTTGTCTTTACAATATTTACACACACACAAAGCACGAGTAACTGTACACAATTAGAACATTTTCTTAATTTGCTTTTCAGTTCTGCATTTTCAGATTTGCTCTAAGTTTTTCAGTACCTTTCTGTAGAATCCCAGATGAATTTCCTATCTTGGTCCTCATCTGTGTATACTGAAGATAAGGGCAGCTGAGCCAAGATTCTTTCCTTCCCCTCTTGTTCCACATTTTCTTTCAGAACTACAGTTACAGTTTCATCATCATAGAAGTGAGCATCCAAACAACTGTAGCATCTATAAGAAAATAATTCAGACAGCATGGAGGAATAAAAGGGAATACAGAACTAACATATTTTAAGGTTGAACAGCATTTATGTTAAAAAGTATTCAGTAGTTAACAGTGAGCTTTACTGTAAATGTTAAAAAGGTCAGTCATGCAGCTGTGACACTGAAAGCCATAACTGTGGCAGACTCCTGCATCATGCAGGAAAAATGATTCTGAAGGTAAAAAAAAAACCAACTTACAAAAAAAACTTACTAGCAATCTTCACATTTCAGATGAAATGTAAAAAACAGTAAACATAAACACCAAAGAAAATTTAGAACCGCAATTGAAGGTAGTGAGGGCAATCACATCTAGCCTTTCTACATGATAAGGATGAACTCAGTCTGCCATATGCCTTCTAAGATGGCTACATTCAGGCATATAGATTCTTATCTTACTTCAAGAATATCACAGATAAAAGCAATAGATGTTTCCAGTTAGCTTTTGCACATGTGCTAAAGCTCTAGTTTTCAACTGCAAAACTAAAATTTACTTGACCTTGAGATGAAGTGCATAATAAGACTCCCACAACCCTGCAGCTTCATGCACCTGTGCCATTTCTTACAACCTGACTCACCCAGGTGCATTAACTTAGACGTTAATTTAATGCAAAATAAATAGTAGAAAACATGATCTTTAATTCAGCAATCTGCAATTCTGGAAGAAAAATCAAGTATACTGACCTGGAGTCTGAGCTCTCATTTATACTGTTGTTCAAGATGTTTCCAAACTCTACTGCAAGAATCCCATTACTGACAGACCTAGAACAACAGTGTTAATTATCTTGGTGACTAATTCTTTTCCATTCGTGGAGAATCCAAAATCTGTAACAGCAACTGTGGTACAAAATGGTGTAAGCCTATCTAAGCTTAGCACAATACATGGTTACATGCCAAAATGACATAACTGGTGGTTGGGAACCTTTTAAATTCTTCTGCTTCTCAGGAAAACATGACTAATGGAGTCAAATGGAAAACTGCATCTGGCTTACGGGATACAGTTCTTCTTTGTTGAACTCCTGGCTCGATTATCCTAGTCTCAGTTTGTTAAGTTACTTGTTACTCTACAGAAAAAGAGTTTGGATTGTTTTAGGTATCAATGAAAGAGGACATATAAGTCACACCACCGGGCAGTAATTTTGTCATCAGCAGCTCTCAGCTGGGAACACAAAAGATAGTTTCAACATGTGCTTTCCTTAGTAGTAAAACTGCTTTAAAAATTCACACCTCATCACAGTTTATTGTGCCCTCAAATTAAATGACACAGATTATAAAAATGAGTATTTTACAAAGAGGAGTAGTTTTTCTTGTTTTTTAAACCCAGCTCATTTCAGCCATCCCACTGACAGAATGCAGCTTAAACAGTTGTATCAGTACAACTAGGCAGTGACAAACTGCATTGTGGACACAGAAATTCCTGAAGGTACACAAATCTAGACTCCAAAGAGATAAATTCTATTTGATGCACCCATTTTCCCTAAAAGTATTAAATTACAGGCTGCAAGGGGTTAATCAAAGGCAAAGCAACACTGGAAGCAGGATTATCCACAATTTTTCAGAAGTTTTCAGATAAAAGTAACTCTGTGCGGAGCAAAACTAAGCAAGTCTGATTATTTTTCCTTAGCCTAGAATCATCTTGGGTCTCGTGATTAGATTTTCTGAGTCTAACACAACACAAACTCCTGCTGCACTTCCTAACGTACTCTTCATTTTCTCTAGTATAAAAGAAAGCCTGTATTCATGTCACTCATTCCATCTTTTAAAATAGATCCAAATTGTAACTGTCTCTGTACACACGTGCCAAAGCTCACAAGCCATTTTTCCCCCTCTTTTTGTCTTACCTGGAAGTGTCAGTATGTCTCCTCAAAATGTGTATTTTAGAAATAGAATTTTCTAGTATGGTGAAGAGGACATAATGTATATTGGATGTTTTGTCATTCCACCTGCAATGAAGTGGAAGAAATGAAAATTTAGATCAAGTTCTAATAACTGGTAAACTACACAGAATAAGGAATAGCAGCATACTTACAGAAATGGTAGTTTAAATAACTGAGGTGTGGAATCTTCACTGAAAAGGAAAAATCAAAACAGTTTACAAAATGCTACTCATGCATGAGCTTTAGTTGCACATATCTTTAGTTTCTTTTAGTAAAGAAATACCTTTGTGAAATTTTGTAGAGAGACAAGCAGACTGCTTGACGCACTGACCTTCCAATTACATCCTAACAAATATAAGAAAAATAGGCCATAAAATACAGGCAGTTATTCAAAATTATAGAGGTTTTTAAGACAAAAAACCCTCAACCAACTAATCAAAAACCCCTGAGTACACCTGAAAGAGAAATCCACCAATATTATGCTGGAATAAACATTCCTAATGCAAACAATACTGTCACTTCATACACTTGTTTCACATTTCTTCATCATATTAGACTAATGTATTGCCAACTAACATCGTTACTTGGTACACAGCATATACACCAAGATAATTAAGATTAAAACCAGATCCCAATAATGTGGGAACAGAAGATGTGAAACAAGAAATCCCCTGCTGTGCTCTCCCCAGCCAAAGGCTTGAGACATGCCAGCAGTGAAGTCAGACTACGCCCAAGTTGTAGGCACTCAAAGATTAAAGCATCAGGCCTTGCTAAGCGTAACTACTACCTTCAGTTGACCACTAACCCTAAAAAAAGGTTACCATTTATAAAAACTGAACTTACTGCTGGCTTTTGTAAACACTGATCAATGATCCCTTCCATTTGCCTCTTGACAAAATGCAGTGATTTCTCAGGATAGTAGGGAAACAGAAGCGGGCTTTCTGTAAACAAATAAAGAAAGTTCATTTAAAAAATACTTGTACCTCTATAAAAATGTATTACACCATTATTAAAGTGAAAAACTGAAGTAAGTCCAGTGAAGAGTCAGTAAGATGGTCACAGGGCTAGAGCACAAACTTTACAAGAAGCAGCTGAAGGGGCTGGGTTTGTTCAGCCTAGAGATGCAATTGCTAAGACGGAACCACAGATTGGTCTCTTCAGCTGCCTCAATGATTAACTGCAGAAGAAATCATTTGCAAAGCTGCACACAGGGAAAGAAGAATATATAAGGTCATAAGCCCCAGCAAGGGAAATTCCAGTCAGATATAAGGAAAAGTTTTCACAAGGATGGTTAGTCCAAGCACGGAGCAGGGTGCCCAGAGAAGGTGAGGTCTCTATCCTTGCAGACATACAGGACTTGACTACACAAACCTTGAATAACACAGTTTATCTTCAAAATTAGCCCTGCTTTGGTTGAATTAGATGATAGTCTAAGTTACTCCCTGATTATAAATTTTAACTCAAGTAACTCACTGGATTACAATATGAAACTAGACAAACAACTGAGAAATGAAGGTCTGCCTGCCCCTTCCACTTCTCTTCACAGCTCATTCAAAATTGCAAAGACAGAATAGCATTTACCCAAGAGCTAGAAAACAGTTGTCATAAAATATCTTGTAAAAGCAAAACAACTTCCATACTTTTTGTAGTAGCTATGATTTGGTTTCAGTACAACTGATTCCTTCTTATGAGATGAACTACTCTGTAAGAAGACATTTTGCTTTTGAGATATAACTCCTTACTTTTTTATAGCCTGTTTCTTTTCCAGTATTTAGCTGGAAAAAATAATAAAAACTGTATCAACCAACAAAGCAATATAAAACACCACGGAAGGGTAGAAAGTGTCAGTGACAGAAGCATTACTTGTCCTAAAATCCTATAAATATCTCAATACTTGCCAAATTAATACCAACAAAAGCACTTACAAACCATCACAAATCTTGCGTAGTAACAGAAATGACCAGTCATCTACATATCTAAAGTATCAAACATATTTTTAAAGTATATCTAAAAATACATTTTCCAAATACTATTTTCCAAACAAAAAAGCTATCCTTTCCTCACTTTTTATTGAATTAAATAGGCAGAAAAAGGCAACTGTGGCAGATCCTATTACACAGCTTACACTGTCAAGGTTTTACAGTCTATGGTTTCTAAAGGCAAACAAGAATCATTTCCACCATCAGCTCATTATAGTCTCTTACTTCTTTTTCACTACTAATAAACAAAATAATCTCAGACCCCAGTGAAAACAAACAAGTTTGGACACTTCACCCAGGTACAACCTAAGCATAACTATTATTTTCTTGAATTGGAATTAAGATATTCTAAAATAGACATCTTCTACGATTCCTTCCAAGTCAACACTTCAGAGACTGGTACAGAAAAACAGGGAGCTACTAATACCTAGAAAATGGTAATAAACTAGATAAGCAACTACCTAAAACCTGTGTAAAATAACAAGGCTTGTTTATTTTATTCTACTCAGATGAAGACCAATGATTAGCACTGCAGAAGTAACTTGTAAGCATGAAAAAAAAGATTACTCTTCTAAATTTCTTACATTCTATATACATCTTCGATTCACTTTTATTTTTTATGAAAGCAGATTACCTTTAAGATGAGTACTATTTTTAAGGAAGTTAAACCACTGGTTTCCCTCTGTATTAGGTGGTGATACAAGGTCATCATCTTCATCTTTCAAGTACTAGAAAAGAGACAGACATTTTTAAGACTGTAATTGAAGAATAAAGAACATTGGAATTCACCTCCAACATTGCCCCTAGCAAGTGTATTAGACACTCCCTGTTAAATTAACATGCCATAGTCTTAAAACTAGATATTCCACCTCTTCTAGAAACAGTAAGAAAAATCAACTACTGCGTAAGATCACATGGTGATATTTCCATACGAAACTAATTTAAATCAAGTCTGATTTAAAATGTTTTGAAATCCAGTGATAAATGCCATAAAGACAACAAACACATTTCAGTTTTACTGAAGCTGGCTTTTACAGTTTTACTGCTGCTGGTTGCAAAGAAGTCTTGCCGTTTTCCTAAAAACACAACATGTGTAAGCTGAAACTGTAAGGCATGTTTTTAAGCACTACTTTTCCTAATAACAGGGAGAAACAAATAAAATGTTCTCTTTAGCCATTATTGATATGTGCAACACAGAGCACAAAGGCCAAGGAAGAAAAGGGGACACAGCTTTAAAAGCTTCTCCATCTAAGAATTTTCTCATTTATTCTTTTTGCATCTATTCCTTAGCTCTTTACCTGGCCAACTCTCTCCACATTGAAATATTTTCCTTTACGATTGTAAAGTTCTGGTGCCTGAAAAAATAATGCAAACAAATCTATTATTTAAACAAAGTTAATAAGAAGTAGTGAACAAAAAGATGATTGAATTATTTTTTATAAGATTTTTCAATCAGCTCTTGGCAACAAAAATACAGTCAGATGCTGTACTTTGAAAACCAGCATCACTTACCTCGTTGAAGTGTTCAGTAAGAAAATCAGCAACAAATGTGATATCTTTTTGAGTCATCTAAAAGGAAAAAAAACCAAACCCAAAAACAGTGAGAAAAGCAAAGGGTAAAAAATACACTTCAATGAGAACAGAACACATGTTCTATAGGCTGCACAAACACAGCTCCCTCAGCCTGTTCTCACAGGGCAAGTGCTCCAGCCTCCAACCTGCCTGGGAGGCCACTGCTGAACTCACCCCAGTCAGTTTTGTACAGGAGGGCCCCAAGTTGGAGCAATCGGACAAGTGCTAAGTAAGGACAGTAACTACTTCCTTTGACCTCCTGGCCGTGCTCTTGTTAGTACAGCCCTTGTTACCCCCGGCCACCTTTGCTGCCAGGGCACACTGTTGGCTCACACCCAGCTTGTACCCTCTGACATTCACAGATCATCTCAGCAGAGCTGACATCTTCCCAGCCAGCTGAGGCCCAGCTGAGCAATAGCAGGGGGTTACCCCTCCCCAGGACAGAACCTTGCATTTATACTTGCTGAACTGTGGGAGGTCCCCACCCCACCAGCCTATCTCTTTCCCCCTGGAAGGCTCCTCTGCCCTCAAGCAAGGGCAGTGTGATGGCTGCAAATCCAATGCAGGCATATTCCATCTCCTCTACCAGGGCACTGGTAAAGATGTTAAAACCCCATTCTGGTCAATTTAGTCATTTAGGGCATACAAAGAGCTCCTATACACAGAGGCCTTGCATTCACATACAGTGCACTAAAAACTGCAGTATTAACAAAGAAAACAGAAAAAATAATTCATGCAAGACAGCGTATTAGTGTGAATCTAAAGGCATCGACTTTCTCAAAAAAATAACACAGATGCTATCTTTTTAAGTTTTGGAATAGAACAAAACCAAACCTTTAATTCTACTTTCCAGTTGAGCAGAATACAGACTACATCAACATTTATCAGAAAATGTTACTCCTACCTTGTTCAGTTCTGGAAGCACATGATCTTCTGACATCCTCAACATCGCTGAGGGAAAAATTATATTCTTATTGCATTAATACTGTTTTCCTAATATTCTTAATTTCTCATGTCTATGTAACAAGAGATTGCCATTAAAATAGATTAATTCATCAGAAGCAAAAGAGTCTGGAACGAAGAATTACAAACTGAGACTGAAATTAAGCCTCACTAGTCCCACTAGCTTACAATACAAATCTTGTAGAATTTTTATCTTTAATCTTTTCCAACTGCATTCTACCCTGAGATGAAATTATTATAAAAAGGGTTCATAAGAATTTATTCATGTACATACTAAGAGTAGTAAAATGGGTATATATAAAATACATGAATATTGTCATGCCCAGAATCATGCATTTGAACAGAATTACACAGAAGTAATTTTAAATCAGCAAGGCTTGGATAAAATTCTCTGTTTAGTTTCAAAACAAGCAAATAACAGCAAACATAACACAGAACTCTGACAGTTCTGCTTTCTGCAATTTTTAAAATTAGAATTACTATATTCCTGCTAGTAAGTGCTAACAATGCATTTCTGGTGCTTTTACAGTATCTGGTAAGACCACTTAGGTTTTGTAAAGTAGTCAGTTAAAAGTTACAAACTTATTCATAATCACTTCAGAAAAACAAGCAGGCTAAAATACAGCATTCTGCGCTACCTTCTAACATTTTCTCTGCAGCTACTCAGACACAATTGAAGGTGGCTACCAAGTGCATCCAGACTCTGTATTAACAGAGTAAAGGAGAATTAGACTGTACTTCAGATTTAGTGTAAACTAAATAAAGTCCTTTATTTTCTCCAAGTCGAGACCAGCAAATTGCTCATGAAGCAGAAAACAGTTTGGAGCAACACTGCAGGTCAAGTATGTACAATACCCACTCCACACAATAAGTTCAATCAAGAACTATCAAGTTTATGATTTATGTGTTTAATGGTATAATTACTCGTCTCATCAACTGTATCCTTTCAGATGTCCAGAAATTTTCTATGATAGAAATAAATAGATGGTTATAACTAAGACTGGCCCGATTACTTGCCAACATTTCGATGCTTACAATATAAAACAGACACTGGATGATTACTGTGTCATCAAGCTTACCAACATACAGCCACCGAAAAAACGCCTTGAAGTTTTTCATACTACTGTCGATAACTCTGAGCAAGAAACAACAAAAGAAATTACAAGACCTAAATGTCACAAGCTGCTCCAGGCTTAAGTCCCATTTTACTACAGAAAGGCCTACAAGCAATATCAGTTTTTTTAAAAATGCCCAGTGCAACCTTTCAGGTAAGACTATTCCTGCAGTGAGACAAGATCAAAGCCCACCACCAACAGAGGAGCTTTGTTCTTTCAACCTCCTCTATTCCCAGCTACATGCAGCCCCTTCAGTACAAAACTCATAGGAATGTTTTCTAATCTCTCCAGACTTTATACTTACTGAAGTAGCTCATTTGCCTTCAGGATGAAAGAACCAACAGCAGTAATAGCCTCTGCAAAAGAAGCCAGCCATTATTACTAAGCTTTCAGAAGTGAAATCTGATCAGGTAAGTAGCAGACACTACTGCACCTTCAATTCCAGATGCATCTAATCCCAAAGACTCGTATTTTTGTTTCCATAAAGCCATTCCTTTCAGTTCACTCAAGTGGTATAACAGAGCCTCAGAGCCACTAGGAAGGAAGAGGAAAGAAGTAAAATCTTTTAGTCACCCTTTGGAAATTCACGACTTTGCTGTGTGCTAATGGTAATAGCATGATAATGCTATTATCATTTACTGTGCAAAGTGCATATATAATATGCCATTTAATCTATAATTCATTCAACATTCTGTGACTTACCTCTGCAAATGACTTATGACTAACTTCTGTATACTGGAATAGGAAGACTCTATGGACTGACCAAGTTTTTTTAAACCCTGTTAACAAAGATATACAAGCATATAATAATTTTCTGTTAACTTACCAGAACAAAGATTAAAATACAGTGAAACAGATTTAGTATGTTTAAAAAAGTATTAACATACCTTTACTGTCAGCTGGTTCATTAATAACGCCTGAAGTTCCAGACTGAAGAAGGTGGGGAGAGAACCAAATATGCATTTATTTTGTGTTTCTACATCAAGTGCAAATGCATACTCAGATAAAACAACAGTAACTACCTTGCTTTGCCCCATAACAACAGCTGCATAAACTCATCCTGAACAGAAGTGGTTGTATTCTTTTCCTGTCAGTTAAAATGATTGAAAGATTGGTGAAGAGATTAAATCCAGGCTACCAAATTATCTCACAAACACTTCAATTAAATTATATCGGAGGACCCACCCATACCCTTGAATGTTGAAATCAGACTACTGAGCACTGAAAATTTTCTAGTATTTTAAGTTTTTTCAATTGTATTACCCAATAAAAATTCTAAGCAGTTTACCATCACCAAAAATCTATTTTAAAAAAAATAAATCATATTATTCAATTAACTTCTGGCCATAGGCAATGAACACAAAATTTAAGTAAATCCAAGGCCATCTTAATCATGGATGTTATACAAGCTCCACTGAACTAGGCTGTAAGTGCTGTTACTCAACATTTACAGTAATCAGTTTAACAATGAATAAAGTACAAAGAGCACAACCTTAAACAGAAACCAAATGATAAACAGCCGGGCAAGCTGAAAGCCTCACTTTTGAATATCTCAGAATAAATAAAACAAAGAAGTATCACAATACAATCATGTTTGATTGTACTAATGCATCTTCAGCATCAGAGCACCTGACACACAACAGCTTCCAGGTTGTCTCTGAACTTAGAGACTGTTAGCTAGAGACATCATGCTTAAACATTAAGATATGCATTACATTAACATGAAAAACAGAATTACTTCAAAAGTTTTTCCAAAAGAATGGTTAATCCCACAGTACCTGTACAAACTTTGTGAGTCGTGAGTCCATCTGCATCAGTATTTCTTCCCATGCTTCACACATGCACGTCAATGACAACTTTATATACTGTAATACAGAAACAGACATTAGTATTATTTCCTTTCTCCCCTTAATCATCACACTCAATAACTGAATGTTACAATACAAAGGGAAGAGATACTGTAGATGTTATGTAAAATTTATTATCAAATTCCAAGTTAGAGCTCTACATTTACTTAAAACCAACTTAAGCATCCTACTAGAAAACATTTGTCTTTACTTGCATTAAGAATATCGAAGCCTGTAAGAACTGTGATATTAAAAGGACAGAGTAACATGACTGTACCTGTAACAGAGTTGAAATGTGAGTAAACTTCCGGGCCATTCGAGTTACCTCAGGTAAGTAACTTGATAATAGACTAGTGTCCAGCTATAACAAATGAAACAAGCAACAGTTAACAGATGATTTGTCTTTTAAAAAATTCTAGATTACAGAAATTAAAAAACAGATTGAAAGGACCCACCGAAAAACTGTCAGCTTTCATTCCTTTTAAGTTGATTTTAAGAGGAAAAGAGATGTAATTCAAAGAAGCAATAAATATTTTTAATTCATCTATAAAAACTCCTGATAAGGTTTCTCATTCTGGAGTTCTAACAGAATAGTTTTAAGGATGACTGTTCCAGATAGATGGGATAATGAAAAGCACTGCTGTTATGCCTTTGTGTGTTGAATGAAGAAAATTTGAATAACTAACTGTAATTGAATAAATTAATGTTATTTTAAGAGTAGGATTTTAAATAATGCCTCAGATCATCACCGTCAGTCTTATGAGTGAAACCATGTTAACATCATAAATCTAAAAGCTAAACTGGGATAAACTTCAGAAAGGCTCAAAATATTATTTTGTGAGGTTTTTTGCAAATAATGGAAAAGCAATAAAGCTACCCGAACGCAATTTAAAAAGTAGTTTTATTTTTAAAGAACATTTTAAGATTACTTTACTTGCCTGAAAATACGTTATCTCTGCTTCACTGTCTGAAGAGTCTCGTATCTCTGTAATAACTGACAGTGATTTCAAATCACTAGACAAACACAGTCCACGACAAGAACCTGCCACCTGAGGGATTCCAGTTTAAAAGTTAATAAAATATTGCATTTCCTCTAAGATGCACTTACTGCTCTAACACACTGACATACAAAGATGATTGCAGTCAACAACATATACAGACAAAGGGTAATTTTCATCTACTACTCAGGAACAAAACTACTCTTTTTATTGTGAATTAACACTGAACTTCGCTTCATGTGAAACAAGATGTTAAATTTTCCAGTTAAAATGTCTTTTCATCAATAACCAATAACCCAATTAACTAGTTTCTTTAAAATTCAGTAACCCACTCTCACTTGTGCATAAGCACACATGTATATTTCCACTCAATTTAGCTGAAGTTTGGTATTTTATGAAGAAAAAATATGGAAAGGAATGGAACATACCCCATTTACTGTAGCAATCTTGAACATTCCATATGCATAAATCTCAATAAATCCTGAGCTGCCACCAAGGACAAGAGCATTAAGCCTATTAAAATAGAACAGTGTGTTGATAAGCATACTGAAAGAAATTCAAACACATGCAGATATAGTTCTTAATACTTATATACCAGTCCTTTAATAAATGTTCCTCTAACAAATCACTGCACAAAAGGAAACGCTGTGCTACTGTCTATGATCCAAGAAATCTAAAGCAAACAAAAAATTAGCCTGGATTTTATTGATCAAACCTGCCTTCTAACATTTACAGTAAGAGTATCAATTACGACATTAAGTGAGAGAATAGGGAAAAATAGTACAATTTAGTCACAGAGTCCTTTTTCACTAACTTTATACCTTCCAGAAGAAAAAAGTAACAAGCTACAGTCCACCTACCAATACAGGCTACAAAGAACTCTTACAAAGCTATTTTGAGTTTATCCTAACTACAGGTAGAGTAAGTTTGCCACAGTCACTCAGTGGCTCCTCAACAAAACCTCAAAGGACATAAGCATTTGAAATGAATGCTGCAGCAACAGCAGCCACAGAAGTAACAGCACCAGAAACAGAAACCCAGAAATACCAGAAAATTAACTGCAATTTCTGCCTCTCACACACCTAAATATGTTGAAGCATAACGTTTCAAGAAACATTCTGTCTGAAGACAGAACTTGGCAATCACAGAATCTGAAAAATGTTTGGTTTGATTAATTGAATGTATGAAGGGAGCACGGAATCCACAAAGCTCCTACACCACAGACAGCCACTTCTCTCTCCCAAGTAAGGAAATTCTACTGTAAGAAGAGGCATCAAGTCTTAAAAAAGAAAAACTCATGATAGACAGAGATGTAAATTTTGATTTAAGGAGGATGATTCTCAGTGGTAAGACTGTAAGGAACAGCAAAAGCCAATGGAAAACAAGGTACAGACATTAAGTGCCCTCCTCAAAGCAGCACCACAGACACTGCACAAAGCCAGTCTCAGTCTGCTAAACTGCACTTCCTCCAGCTGCTCCTGGTGTGTGTCCTAATAACAGACGTTTATTCTCAAGTAACACTAATATAGTTGATTTCAGAGTAAATGTTAAATTTAGCTTTATCACACTCATATAAACCCCCAGGAATTCCCTGTCTATAACAAGCATCCACAAATGTCTCCAAGACCAGCTTCAGTAACATAAAATAGCCTTCAAATGCATGCCAGGGAATCTTCTAAGAAAAAGAAGATATGGCATCGACAGCAGTTGCTGATCAAGTGCCTTATAATCTCTCTAAACTGAGGGGAGACTTCTTTTTTAACATATTCTTTGAACTTTATCTTTGTACGCGTAAAAAAAAAAGACATTCCGTATGATTTCTCCAGGACCCTTAAAAACAATTATTAATAACTTCAAAGTAAACTCGTTTATGCATTATTTTATATTTTTGAAAACCCAACCAACTAAACAAAAAAAAAAAAACCTTAACCAACAACAATGCACAGATGGATTTTACCTGACATCACCCAGAAGCTTCATAATCTCATCTGACTTTTCCTCACTGAAAATACAAACCATGTAATTAGGGCTTATGTAGCTTGTCTCAATACCAGAAAACAAAATAAAAGAAGAAAATAGAGAGCTATAAGATGACAGTTTCTTACCTGAAAATTTTTGCAGTGGTACTGTAACTGAAAACAAAATAATTACTGTCAATAACAATGTTTGGACATCTGTAGAGCACTAAAGATGAAGAACTGAAACAACGATAACAAAGGGCAAATAGTATCTTCTCAAGCTTACTAGTGTAACACTTACTTTTTTGGTAGGGCTGGTAATTTAGGCAAAAGGAGGTTTGATTCATCCTCAGCGTTGTAAAACGAAGTGAGAACACTGAAAAAGAACCAATACTGTCTTTACTACCCAAGCTGTGAAAATGAGAAGAGACTTTCTTTTTAACTTCAAAGTTAGAGCATATACTCAATACATCATGTATGTCAGAGCTACAAATATCAGTGGGTAATCCCTTATGGGATTTTTAATAATTTATCAAGTGATCAAATTAATAAAAGAACTCTGAAATTTTTTTATTATTTTCACTGAAAAAAGTTTGTGTCTGCTGACTTGGAGGCTTGCCACCAAAATCCTTCTGCATCTCTAATGCAGTTACTGACAGAGGATTTCTGTTTAAACTCTGCAGTACAACCTACCCACACCTCAAAACCGCTAACGGTACATTGTGGTGATAGGAACATAAACACACAATACTTAATATCACACCACAGACATGCCAGAAGGATGAGACCTCCCCACAAAGAGCTAAGCCTATCCCCATCAGGAGAAGAATGTTAGAGTGATTTAAGATGCAGTTATTTTCATGCTATTTTAAGATTGGTGTTTTCTGGAGGTAGGGAGGAAAATCCCCAAGTCAGGCTTACAACACCTCCCTCTTTTAAATAAATGTTTTATTTAATTAATTTCTTGCACTGCAATAAGGTGCACATCAGAGGTTTCTGTAAGACCACAGACGTAGGGATCATGATGTCCTCCAGCTCACAAGCGCTGCTGAGAATTGTTCAATCCCACAGAGCTCATGGTCACTAGTGACAATCTGACTTCCTGAACAACAGAATTGCCAATGGGACTGGATGTAACACCAAAGACACACCGTGAAAGACGTAAACATCAAACTAAAGATCTTGAAAACACAGGTGAAGAAATACTTCAATATAATTATTCTAACAAAATAGAAGAACATAACATTAGTACAGTGAGTTAAATGAATTCATTGGTATTGACGTAAACTGTATCAGAAGTCAGGCTGCACAAACTAGCACTAAATTAAGCAGCTTTCAAGAGGCAGGTGCTCAAGATTAGGTTACACATTACATTTCAGCATGAAGAACCATAAGATTAAGGTATCAGCACTAAAAATAAGCATATGGAAAGTGTCTATTCTAAAAAAATTTAAAAAAAAATAGGAAAATCTTAGCCAAGTGGTGAAAAAAAGCCACAGCTATGGAATTTTGCACTATTTTATATGACCGGTTCTAACACACTTAGTATAAATTATTAATAAGGTGGGTACTACATAGCCTGTAATTTACTTCTAGAGTTTTTCAGACTCACCTGCTTTCCTCAGTTACTTCCATCCAATGCATGTATGTAATAGATAAGTCCACAGAGAAGGAATGCAAGCTTTCAGGTTTTTCTACATCACACAGAATAATCCGCTTGGTATCAGCAAGGCCAAAAGCCAAAACTAGAGAAAGAAAAATAAAATGTATAAATAACCAATGTGCAAAACTCTGTATTTTACACTGACCTAGAAAACAATGTGCCTTCAAAGCCAATTACTGGACAGTTTTCTTGGTCTGTTTACAGTCCTTTCAAACTCTCATTTGAAATCTACTTATTAAAGTTTGAACTCCTGTCGTGTTTTAGGTGGTAAATTTAAGGCAAAGGCCTGATTTCATAATTATTTACCTGCATGTTGAACTGAACATGCTGATAACACTTCTAACAACAGTTCCAATAAAGTACAGCCTTCCAATTTTGCAAATTTGAGGCCAATATTATACATAAAGATTGTCCATCAGAAAGGTTTGGGTTTTATCGCAACAGAAGTTAGGACTTACTGAGCAACTTTTGCATCACTTTCTTCCTAACTGTCTTCATCCCTAACAGCATATGGCAAGCACAGGTTTCTGTACTTATTTCCTTGTAATCACACGTAACCAGCTTAAAAAGAAGTTTCTTAAACTCCTCAGATGCCATCAGAAAACAATGTAGGTAGTTTTTGTCCACATCATGAAAGAAGATTGTTCTCATTCTCCCACCTCCAATGAATCAAAAATTAACTAATTTCCTGCACAAGTCTATTAAGGTACTAATTTCAACATTATTTCTGTTGATAAAGGTGTTTCTTTCTCTGGTCTATTACAAGAGCAATTTTAGCCTCTGAAGTTTTGCCTCTGCCAAATAAACTGAGCTCTTCAATCAATCCTTATTAGACAGCCAGCCTCTTTCTCTTCCAATAAACTTTGCAGTTCATACAAAAATATTCTGCTTAGTTAGGAGGTTGAAGTTTTGACATACCCTGAAAAGCAGTATTTTAGACATAAATCTGTCTTGCAAATCTTTCTTGCAGTTGCATTCAAAAGTGTTAATCTCTCTATTACTGTGAATGAACCTACATAAAACTGAGCCATCCTCCTCTTCAAACACAGTTAACTTGAAAATTTCCTTCGCAGATAAAAGGTATCATCACCACAACATTCATGATTTCCCATGGGATTTTTATTGTACCATGTCACCTTGTATACTTGACATTACTTTTGCCATCTGGTCTCCAAGCAAGAGCGGTCACTTCTTTTCCTGTATTTTCATTTGGAGGTAAACTCCACACTCGTTGAAAGTTTGCAAGCCGATGAAGTAAAACCTACCAAGCAAATAAATACATCAAAGACAAACTTAAACCACATTCTCCCATTAACACCACTCTGTAATTCACTTCAAGACGCACTTTTTAACCAGTTTTTAATAACTCGTGTTGCAAATACCACCTACTCCTGTAGCAGATGATTCACTCCTATGTTCTTTTAGAAGGCAGCCCAATGTTTACAGCACTACAGAGAAATAAGCTGAGCCTTGAACAAGGACAGAAGCCAGTAACAACTGTCTCTCCAGCAGACAGCCCGAAAGCACAACAGTCTTGTCTTCATGAATGACCACATGCAGAAAAAAATACTTGACCATTGATTTAAATACGAAATTTCACGCACTTTAAAATCCCACAAATGCAGGCAAGGAGCGCATCACGAGTGAATTTGTTTGGAAATTAGACTGCAAAGAGGGAAGGGGCACTAAGAATTAAGCAGCTTGATTTAAAAAAACCCCTACTCTTCCTAGATGCTTGGCCAGGCTTACAGGAAGGATGCCACAAACAGCAGCACAGGCATCTGGCCTGCAGGGAGAGGCAGGGCCCTCCTTCCGGCGGCAGCCGCTGTTCCCTCGGCCCCGCACTCACCTCCCCCGCCCGGTTGGCCAGGGCGATGAGGTCCCTTTTGGGGGACCAGCACATGAACACGACCTCCTGAGGCAGCTGCTTCTCGCCCACCTGCCTGAAGGCGGGCATGGCTGCGGGGCTCCGGGAGCTCCCCGGGCCCTTCCCGCCCGCCGCCCTCCGCTCTCGCTTCCGGGGGCGGCGCCGAGCCCGGGCGGGAGCGGGGGGCGGGTCAGGCTCCTCCTGCTCCGCCCTCTCAGTTAGCTTACTAAATACCCTTTTTTTCTAGCCTCTTTTCCATTTGGAGAAAAATTTTTTAAAAACACAAAACCATTTCTCTGAGAGGACTGTAACTAACAGAGCTTTGTTTCCCAAGAATTTTACCTTTCCATCGCCTACCCTCACTTTCTCCCTTGCCCCAGGTCCCCCAACACCTACCACAAAACCACAGCATCCACCAGTACCTCACCTCTCAGCAGTACTCCCCTGAACGCCAGATTCTCACCAAATCAGACAAATAGCCAATCCTAAACACACAAAATTGTTACGTTATACAAATACACGGTAAGGGCTGTGGTAGTTCACTTAGGTTGCGGGGTTTTTTTTGGTGCCAGTAAAGATGTGTAATAAAGGAACTGCCACTTTTAATTCAATCAGGTTTTATTTTGGATGTTAATATTTACATTTTTATAAAATGGAAACAAAGGCTGGCCATAAAAAAATAAATAATTCAGTAGCAACAAGAAAAGTCATGTCTTTTCTTTCTTATTCTTTCTTTTCTTCCCGGAGAATATGGCACATTTCATTGCTGATTTTTTACAGATCCCCATCTTTACCTTCTTTGAAGTTTTCTGCCCTTTATTTTTGTCATCTCTGTAAAGAAAAAAGGAACATAGAGATTAGAATAAAATGGAGAATGAACTTTTACATTTGCTGACATTTTAAATAATCTGTCTGTGTAAGTACATGAACTGTAGTGACAGTATGTGAAGCACCGGCACAAAAAGTACAAGGAACATTCCATCTTACAATGTTATGATATTTCAACTTCCTAAAACTGTTTCTCCACTTTATTGCCATTAATTACCTTTCATTTATGTACTTATTCAGCATTTAACTTTAAAAAATATAGAAAACAAGAAATTGCCTCACAAAAAAGCACACACAGAGTTTCATGCTGAACATATAAAGCATAAATACATAATAGAAAGGCTTAGAAGACAATACATAAAGTTAGGGAGACTCCTGCATTAGGAAGACTCCTGCAAATACAGGACCTAAATACAACTAGCAAGTGGACTGTTTTGTCTCTGACAAAGAATGTATTTCACAAAGTGAAATGTTGAATAATTTTAATAAATAAAACATACAGAACTTTTTATTAGAAAAAGAAAGCTACGCTATATGCTGCAATAAGTCAACAAAAGAAGTAACTGATGATGTGAAAGGACTAAACCATTCTGGTACAATTGACCAAATAGTATCTTACTTGACAGAAGAAACAGATGAGGTTTCATGAATTTTTTAGCATCCATTTTACTTTTTTAAGCAAAGAAAAAAACCCCAAACATTAAGAGATGGATTTTTTAAAAGAGATACATAAACTGAAACATTATTACTTTTTATCTCTACTACTCCTTAACCAAAACTTGTTTTAATGCCACAGTAAGACACGAAGCAATACTCCTGTACTCCTCTACCATCCAACAGGCATCTGGTGAATCTCTTGATAGTGATCCAAGAGGGTAATTATCTGAATCTCACTATGCAACAAGAAGTACAGCTTCTGCGAGAGAAGATTTGCATTTCCGCTGCTATAGCCATTCAACTCAAGAATCACAAACAAATCCATGACTCTGGAGAAGCTACCAAAGTGCAGGTCAACTATCCAGAACTGGAAAGGCTGAGACAACTGCTGCATCATGTCTTAGCAAATCCCCTTTCCTCTTTTCAGTTAGTTCTATTTGAAGACCACCATACATGATTCTTTTGGACTTCTGACACATACAAGTATCTCATTCTGTATATTACAGAAGGACAATCATGGAAGACTGAAAGTACTCAATGTGATCCTGATTAATGGTGGAGATTTAGATCATACTACAAAAAGCACCTGAAATACCACATGGAAAAAAGCAAAATATGCCACAACAAAGCAAAAGAAACAGGAAGCAATAAAACAGTGTCAGTGTTTTCTCTGACCTGTCATGACGAATTTGAAGGGGATAAAAGCTTTTTATTACTTCAGTTTTCAGTCTTCTTGACAGAGGTCTCCTGTGCACCACTCACCAAGCTTGCGATCCACATAAATCAGTTTTGAAAGAAAAGCCACAGACAGGGAATTGGGAGCCACAGGAGCTACCATTTATCATATCCTCCCTTCAGTATATACTCCCCAGCAACAGAGCAGGAGAGCAACAGTGAAAGCTGACATCAGCACTTAAAGCCAAAAATCATCTCTTTCTAAATTCATTCCATGATATAAGATCTGATCTCACCTGACTGCTACCTTTTATTATATTAATGCAATATGACACTTACTGGAAAGCTGTTCTGGTGCGGGAGAGACTGGGACAGGCACTGCGCTTGTGACCTGCCTTGCCACACACAAAACAGCCAGAATCAGTCTGCTCACAACTGTGGTTTGGAAGAGCACAGCAGTTGCAATTGTTACAGTGAAACCAAGCTGCAAAATAAGTAACATGATTTATTATATTGAAAATGTTTATAACGATAATTCTGAAAATGAGGTTTAAGTATAGGCCACAATACCCAGTTTCTAATTCTGGATTAGTTTTACAGAGATGAACGTGGTCGGTTTTGGGTTCCTTATCCCATCTCATAAGGCAGTCAGATACCTCACTAGATATACTGCACAATTATGTGTGAATTTTATTGCCATGAGAACTATTATCATGTATGTGATCTTAACAGGGAAAAAAGTCCAGATGTTAAAATGTATTTACAGATTGTGATTTCTGTAACAGTAACAAAAATTATTGCTTCAGCTATTTGAACAGAGCTATATGTACAACTAAATTTGTACATGAAACATAATTTTACTCCACCCTCTCAAGCATTTTAGTAATTCCCCATTTGTTTATGAAATTCTAATGAAAAAGTTTACAGAATTAGGAAACACTTATATGACAAATGAAAATATTTCAATTTTCCCATAATAAATATAAATGAGATTTAGTGTGCCTTGACAAGAAGTTATCACATTTCCACACAGTGCAAATACACTTAAATTAATAAATAGCAGCTTGTGCAAAACAGAGATTTTTCGTTTACTCTGCGTCTTCTACTACATTTTACTTCTACATTTTCTCTCCTGGTTTGTTATCTCAGTTTCTTTGGACTAGGTACACTTCTATTTAGAAAAGTATTTTTGTGTACTTACAGGGTTTTACACATTTTTTGCAAAGAACACAATGTTTCCATCGTCTGCCATCCTACAAAAGACAAATAAATGTTTTTTTTATTAACCCCACACACATTGATTCTATCTTAAAACTAAACTACTGATGTATGAACCCCACTGTTTACAGAAACAAGTCCTCTGTAGGAAGGACTGTAACTCAGAAACAACAAACCTGAGAATCTGTGACAACCACAGCAAAAGGGCTGCACTTTAAAATTAGCAAGTTCTAAAACTTCAAAAGATAAGAAAACATGTATGTGCCAACAGACCACTGGTGAATAAGTTATGGTCTGAGTGGCAAGTAGTAAATTTTTCTTGTCCTCTTAACAACACAAAACCAGAAATTAATTCCCAGTGGGTTATGAAAGATGTCCTCTGAAGGTAATAATAAGTCTACAAAATTGGAACTGTTGGGGGTTTCCCACAGAACTTGGTATCAGAATAGGTTTTTACCAGAGCAAATATTACAGAGACTCCTATCTGACTACTGCTAAAACTGCCATTCAGAAAGAAGGGAAAATACTTACTTTTGACGTACATGAATTGCACATCTCACAGTGCTGGTTACCAGAACTAACATACCGCTGACATAAGGTGCAAAACCTGGAAAAAAAAATGTACTGGTCCACATTTGCTAACAAAACAATTAATTTTACACAAGCTTAACAATTAACATAAGGACTGTAAAATCACTTTATTGAATTAAAGATTACATCTTTGATGCATAAATGATACTTAGGCAATTTAGACATATCCACATAGTAAAATTCAGGAGCTTGAATTTGAATTATCGACACTATCAGTAGTAAATCAAACTAAATCCACTCCTCTGTCCTCGATGCTTCTCTTAGGGTTCATTTTTTTAACTACTATCTCAACAAAGCTGATTATCATACATAGCTGTAAATCCCTCTTGTAGGTATATATAACATTTCCCACAGAGAAGTTGAGGCATCTCATCATTCCACAATCGAAAATATAAGCTTCTTTTTAGGTGTTCAGCTCTCCTACACACTGTCTATATACCATGCAACTTTGGAATGAAACAGAAAAATATGCTCGAGCCTGGCATCCAAGTTAGGCAAGACAACACTGAACAGCACCATCCCAAACTCTAACTTTAGAGACTCTCTGCCCTAACTAAGAACAAAGACACTCTTTCAGTTACTTGAGCATTAACATATCTTACCTATAACCTTCTTCTACAGGAAGTACAATGATACTCGGGGTAAGGTTTGTGAAGATACGGACAGGAGATTGTCTGCGACCTGTCTTGCCATGTTTATACAGTGCATGATTATCATAGTCTACCTAGAAAAATAAAACCGTAAAAAAGAGCCTTAAACTGAATGCTAAGCATGGGCAAAGCTATTTAGATATTTATTATCTTTATATGTGCCTTATAAAACGTTCACGTTTATACATAAACTGCAGGAACATGATAAAGTTATCAAAGGTATGACTAACAGAAATACAGAACGCAGGCTTCACATGAGCACCACGGGCTTCGCAGTGT
The DNA here is from genome assembly GCF_001715985.3 of Manacus vitellinus. NCBI lineage: Eukaryota > Metazoa > Chordata > Aves > Passeriformes > Pipridae > Manacus > Manacus vitellinus. Next base: position 12,768,378 of record NW_021938789.1, on the reverse strand, counting down.
CTCCAACACAGTCAAAGTTCAAGGACACAGCCCATCTACAGACAAGTGCTACCACTCTATCAGCTCCATTCATACTCCTGTTCACACTGCACACAACTGATATTTAGCAGATTCATTTGGTTCAGCCATACCTGGTAATCCATCATACTGAAGCTTGGGAAAAAGTCAAGAATACGAGACTCAAAGAAGTATGGAAATATCCAGAACATGGGCATCTCTTTATTGTCTTGACCTAGTAACGAAAAGGCTTTGATGTACATAAGAGAAAAACAAGGTATGTGAAGCATGAGAACTTTACAGTAAGCATTTGGTATACATAAACATGGATATGTATGTCATGCTAGGCATAAGAACTAGTTCCTGCAGGAAACAAAGTTTTGCCATATTTTATTTATGCGTAGTTGTAAGTGCCACGTAACTAACAGCTCTTGTTACCTGCCTACGTTGGTAAGAAATGGTACTGGTTTGATAGCTTATTTTTCTCTACCTTTTAAGTCCATTTTAATGGAAAAGCAGATTTGGAAAAGAATGGCAAAGGGTTTTAAGAGAGACTTATAGAACTGGGCATTACTAAACTAAAAATATCAGGAGAGTAAACAGGATATGGTAGTTCGTCTTCAGAAATTATAACGTGAGTGTGCTCACAGACTTATTTTAAATAGGTACTTTTCTTACAGTGATGTTACTGCTTAACCCATCTATCTGGCTATAATACATACCTTCTTTTCCTGTCTCCTTCCACATTGCCATCAGTTTTTTAAAACTAGAAGCCAGTGCTTCCACTAAACCTCCAAATGGGGGATCAGTTACCATAATGACTCTTTCACCATTATCTTCATACATGAATTTCCTACAAGTTTCACGTGCTGCCTGTAAGAAACAGAGGTTAACAGATTAAAGAAATGTAAAAATATTGTCTTCAGCAATAAAATGATCACTGTAGAAGGTTCAGGTTTTATTCTTGTGGAGGTGAATTTCCTCTTGTGTAGCATTTAAAAAACAAAACAAAAAACTCGAACAAATTAAAAGAATCCCAAACAAAAAAACCCTATTGGATTTGAAGCACTGAAAACAAGTGACCTTTTCAGTTAATGTATCAAAGGCAGATGCAGTTTAAGCTTCCTAAGACAGTCTTCTTCCTAAGGATACTAAATTTACCTCAGAAAAAATGATGTTATTCATAGCGAGAAAACAAAGTTCAGGCTCAGAATACATTTTATTCATGCCCTTTAACTTATAGTTCTATTCTGCAAAGCATTATCACAGCAGTAGGAGAAAAACACGTCTACTGAAAACCAATTCAATCCATACTGATTATAAAAATACATAGTATTCAAATTGTAGCAATCTAACCTGGATTCCATTTTTAAAGGCAATGTAAAAACCTATGTATTCACTGCCATCTTGCAGTGTTCTATCATCTGTTACTTAGATTCTATTGCATACCAAAAGCAGATTTTTAAAATACTAATATGCAACTGAAAGTTCTGCAATTCAGTCCATGAATACATTGCAGAACAGTGTCATTACAGGTGTCACCTTTGCACACCTTGAAAAGAACTGCAATATTTATAATGTAGATGAACAGAGTCTTTAGTTTTAATTGAAAAATACAAAACTTGAATACAGTAATGGATTACAAATATTTAAAGTTCAGGCTTTCAGACCAGTTTCCCATTTCATTCTAAATTATTCTTTTTATTTTCAAGATCTCATTCAAATGTAGCCTTTAGAATGGAAAAATCTGAAAATTACCTACATGCTGTGAACGGTATTGAAAGAAACATGTTTATACAAATAACCAGAGGCTTACTAATGGCAGAGGAAGAGCAAAGAGTGAGTATATTATTGGGACAAGAGTTTAAATTTAATGTTTGGACTTGAATTAGACTGTGATTCTCTTACAAAGCTATAACAGACATCCTATTACAGCTGCAGGTTTCCTAACAAACTCGAAATTAGGCACTTCATGTGACATTTAAAAAGAAACAAGAAATTAGGCATTTTCATTGAGCACTACACCAAATCGATCTCATTTTATGACAACAAGGTTAACCTTTTGACCTTGCTTTTCTGGAACAAAGCATAAAAACCTCATTTTCCCTCCCATCTCAAGCATCAGTGATGAAATCTTGTAGCATCCACTGGGCTGGTAAAGGCTGGGAATAAAATAATGAATTCTGTTGTAGCAACACAAGAAAAAGGGTAATGAATACTTACATGAGGCAACAGCTCACACCACACTGTCATTTTAATAAAAGCAGGAACTAAGGTGTCTAAGCAACATTAGTTAACATAAATATAATAAGTTTGAATCAAGTGGGAGAGAATTACTGAATAAGCACTGTCATTCTTTGCTTTCCAGTACTACTGACCATTTTTTCTCATGTTTTCTACTAGACTAGCTTCTTACAAGATTTTGCATTGACAACACTTACTTCTTTACAAAAGCACTCAATAAATACTTGGTCTTACCTCTCCACCAAAAAAATAATGATTGAACATGTTGTAGTGGCAGAATTCATCCTCTGTATAAAATTGTGAATACCTGTAAAATAAGTTCAAATAGTACTGGAAAAATATAAGCAACTTCTTGTGTGTCCTAAAAGGCATTTAGACTGAAAACAGGCCTTAAGAAAAACATCATCTTTGGGTTCTGATTACTGACAACACATAATTATACTGAGGAATTATTAAGTATAATTACTTTTCTCATAAACTGGATGTCATTTGTGTATGTGTGCATGAACTAAGATGCAGAGACAAGAAAGTGAAAACAACCACCAATTTATCTTTTAAAGTAGTAAGAACACAAATCTTTACACTTATTCTTCAGACAGACAAATGTTAAAACCTACCTGAAATCAATATCTAGTAGAAGGCTTCTAACTCTGAAATCTTCTTCTTGTGATGCTTTTGACTGGATCATTTCATGAAGCCTGAAGTATAATTGGAGCAAAAAAATTTAACACATAACCACTGGCTTCAGAAATGATCTTGCAAGACAAGAATGCCTGGTACTTTACTAAACCTAAAACCAAACAGATAAGAGAAAATGGGGTAATCTGAATTTGGGTGATTCCCTTTGGCCGATACTCAGAGTTAAAAAAATAGGTTAGTCTTAAAAGATGAAAAGTCAGTGAAACCTATTGGATCACCTTGCATAAAACCCCCCTGAAACAAAGCCAAAGAAATGTCACTGCAGTAAGAAATAAAGCAGAACTGAAGTGTGTATGTGTGTTTGTGTTATTTGCAGTGCTGCTGCAGTCTTCTCCTGTATCTTTTTAGCTCAAAGCAAGACCCCACGAGATGCTTGGATAACCCCAACCAATTAAAGCATAGTGAACCTCTTATTATGGGAGAGTCACTGATTATGTAATCATTAGTAAGCTGCACAGTTTTGAGATATAATATTATTTGAAACTGTAGCAACTCTCACTGATGTACCTGGGTGTTCCAACAGAGAGCACTCGTCTGAATCCTAAATCAATAAGGAGATTAAGTAGAAACTGGCAACTTCTGTCTGCAAATAAATACTGTGCATTTGTTTTTTTATTCTCCAGTGGATACAGAAATTGACTGGGCCTTTTGAGCTGGGTAGTGGAGATATCACACAGCAACTGGTGATTCGAGTGTTTTTCCCATTCTGCTGGCAATAGCAATTGCTGGCATTCCTGGCAAAACCTCCTCTTTGATAATGGCAGCAGAACAAAATTCTTGTACCTTTAAATAGAAAAGACAATAGGGAACAAACTTTGCAAAAAGCCTCTATGAAAGACATTTAGAAGAGTTACAGAAGGAGTTTCACATTTTTTAAGTATTCAGACATTTAAACAGACAATGCAGTTTACACTGCTCTTGCAAAACTCCGCATGTGAATTAAGTTTTATTTATGAAAGAATATTCAAAGGACACTCTGAAATGCACATAATATATGGTAACCAAATATATTGGGAGTCTCCACAAAATAACTGGATTACAGAGTGAAGATTTCATAGACTAACTGCAAAGTCCTGTATGTTTATACACAAAAATTCAGACATTATTTGTTACTGTATTACCTTTGCTTCTTTTTATAATGTTAAGCCTGTTACTTTTGCAAACTAACGACAGGCATAAATTAACTGAAACTACTACTGATCTGTTGTTAGCAAATTATGAGCACTAACATCAGAAGAACTATGCAAACATAAAAAAAACCAGTTCCTGGGTTGAAAATACTGTGCTCTAATTAGTTGTTTCATGCTATTTTCCCATTTGTCCAAATCCCTCTACCACATCTTCCTATTTTAAAGAATCCTGAAATGTCTTCTCTACATTCAGAGTACCTAAACCTGTATTACTTCATTTCTACTAAAGGAAATATGCATAACAATACCTTTCTACATTCTGTCTGTGTGTGAAAGTAGGTTGATGGTTTCTATTATATTCTTCACGTGCTGCAAGCCTTGTTTCCGACACCTGTAAAATTTGTGTACGTAAAAAGTTACAAAACAAACAGCTATTGCTCTGTGTTGTACATCAAATCTCAACATTAAACAAAAAAGGTGCATCAAAGGTCTCATGCTTTAGTTACTCTGCAAGGAAAAACCATCACATTCCTTGGTCTGTTGTTTCAGAAGAACAAGCATGACTGCAGCACAGGGGCACACTGCAAAACAACACCAGTCTCTCACTGTGAAGTTAAACCATGCAAAAAAATAAATAGGCTTTCATTCTTCTACTACATATCTTCTACTCAGGGAAAAACTCAAAACGTGATTGTGATGGAGACAGAAAGAGTTATCCTTTCCATTAATGTGTGCCAGCAGTTCCATTCCCTCTGAAGAACTATGATCTGATCCCGAAAAACTGATGACAGCAGAAACATTGCCCAAGTCTTTTGTGTGATCATTTTAAAAGGACAACAGCTCTTTGTTATGACCTGTCACTGAGTTTGAGTCATTAACCTTTAACATTTCACTCTCTCACACTCTTCTCTGACTCTTCTACTTTGTTCCCACAAAACATACTCATGGTTTCATGTGGAACAGAGTTTCAAGACATTTGCACAAAACTTATGGAACTGTTTTGTTTAAAGGAGCAGACAGTAAAATTCAACAGAACAAAAGACACCATGATACAAGTGACATTTAAAATGACTTATCACTAGGAACCCCATTTAAATCTACACGACCCAGTAACCAACCGTCTCGTTTTCTCTTTCTACAACTTTTCAGTAGTAAGCAGCACAGCAAAAAAACAATTATGAACCCAATTAAATTGCAGCCTGCCAATCTCCTGAGGACAATGACTACAACACAAGATACTCATTCAGGGAACAGAAAAAGGAACACAAAACACATTGAAAAAAACCACGGTAAGCTCTCTGTGAATACATATCAATCCCAATTTCATTACCCTACAAAATTATGCGACCAAAGGTCTTTAGGCAATGAGAAACTGCTGAGCATCATGCTGAACCCCACCACCTCGGAATTTTGTATATCCCACTTTTTGTTTGCATGCAATAGATTTTCTCTGTCTTAATTATGGGAGATGAGAGCATCCTGGGATCAGAAGTATCCCATTTTGTTCAACATTGCATAGCATTAGCAAACTTCTTACCTTAATTATCTATGCATTTTGGCAATACGGTAACAAGTGCCAGTTTTGCTCTAAATGTACATAGCCTTCCTTAAAAGTTATACTTGAAACATGTTCTCCTGACAGAAATAAGTGCTCTGCTAAGTATAAACTATTAGATAAAGTTTAGAAAGTGACAATTGCCAAAGATTTCCAGAACAAAATATACTTTTTAACTGTTAAATCGGTAAAAAAATCCCCACTATTTCATAGTATGATCGACTGATTTGGGTTGGAAGGGACCTTAAAGATCACCTAGCTCCAATTCCCCTGTCATGGGCAGGGACACTTTCCACTAGAGGATGTTGTTCAAAACCCCATCCAATCTGGCCTTGAACACTTCTAGGGATGGGGCATCCCCAGTTCTCTGGGCAACCTGTTGCAGTGCCTCACCACTGTCACAGTAAAGAATTTCTTCCTAACAGCTAATCCAAACCTACCTTCTTTGCATTTAAAATCATCGCCCCTTGTCTTATCACTACATGCCGTTATAAAAAGTCACTCTCCAGCTTTCTTGTAGCCCCTTTAGGTAGTGGAAGGCGCTATAAAAGGTCTCCCTGGAGCCTTCTCTTCTCCAGGCTGAACAGCCCCAACTCTCTGTCTTTCCCTATAGGAGAGGTGCTCCAACCCTCGGATCACCTCCGTAGTCCTGAATCTCCAGCAGAACCTTAAGCAACGCTCTCTTACCTTCTCATCTTCCCACTGAAAAAAGTTACAATCCTTTCTATCCCTACAAGCTGAACAAGCATAGAATCTTCTCCCTTCCTCTTTTCCTTGGCTGGTCTTCACGAACAGCAGCGCGGGACCTGGGGACAAACGCGACGATACGATGACACAGGGGGCACCAGTAGGTTTGTTCCACCGCTCCGCTGCAAGAGCCGAGCTCCCAGAACAAGGCATTCCCCACGGCTGCTGCAAGGCAAGCCCTGCCGGGAGCCCAGGAACGCTGGGGTGGTGCCCTCCGCCCCTCCGGGCTCACCGTGCGGGCAGCTGGGCGCGCCGGACGCCGGCCCGACCAGGGCGATGCCGCCGGGGCTGCGCTGCCCCGCCGCCATCGCACCGCCGACGGCCGACGGCCCCCGCGAGCGGCGCGCCTGCACCGCGCGGCCCCCCAGCGGCGCGGAGGCCTCGGCGGGACCCCCCCACCCGCGGACAAGGGACACGGCGGAGCCCCGACCCCGAGCCGGTCCCACGGGACATTCATCATTCTCAGCAGGCGTACCCCGTGCATCAACACTGTCTTTAATTTTTTAATAATCCGTTTGGATAAAAACAATCATGGCAAGTTTATAAAGGTGGGCGTTTCCATCTCCTTTCGAGCTCCACCTTGCGGTGGGATTTACATTTAAGGCTTAAACATCTCAGTTTTGTGACTTCGCTAACGTGCTACATTAATATTTACATCCACTCAAAATTACATAAAATACAAGCATTTTATTATTTCTGAGTTCCAACAGTATTGCTTAGAATTACAAAATACAGCAATGTCTGAAATACTGAAAGTTTCATAAAAGCAGCAATCTTTCTCCCATTTCCAGTCTTAAATGTCCAGGAAATTACTAAAATAAAAATATTTATCACATTACAGAAGCCGCAGACCTAGAAACATGACCAGTAAGTCTTAAACCAGGTAATTTAAGCATAAATGTAAATGGCAATTGGCAGGTGAGCATGACATTGCTAAGAGCACAATAATAATTCTCTGCTGTATCTATTACAGTCTTTTCCAGTCTAAAAAAGAAGTGTTCTCTTTTTTCCAGTCAAAAACCCAAAAACTGTGTTTATCTAGAAACTTAGAAGGCAAACTGGCTTTGTGATGAACACATTAGTGATTCTGTCACTAACAATGCAGAACCACTTTGGTGACAACTGATGAACACATTTATAGTGCATGGCAAAACAAACCTAACAACACGGTGCAATTCCTTCATTGTGATGCATCTATAAAGAAATATCACAAATTTCCATATATGTGCTTAAATACACAAGTTCTAAACACTACAATGAAACTTCAACCTCTGAAATGTACACTCAGTTTCTATTGTCACAGTAGAAACTGTGTGTTCACTCAGGCTGAATTTTGCTGTAATTCACCTACTTAACTATTTTTGGTCCCTGTGTGCAAAAAAAAAAAAAAAAAGAAAAAGGTAGTTGGAGCATTTTTCCCCTTCTCCCTTTCTCCTACTTGTTTGTCAAGGACAGATTATTATTTTAAGTGCATGACTTTTCAAGTAACTAGCCTACAAAAATCTATAACCAGTTTAAAATATCAGGAAAAAATTCCAAGGAAAAGCATTTTTCACGATCAAAGATAACATTCTGAACTTTTTTTTCCAAAGGCCATATAAAAAGAAATTAATAGTGTACAGATTCTCACATGTATATTAAACAAAAAAAATCCTATTGTATTCAAAATTAGTTTCTCAGCATATGCAAACTAGCTTCCCTTATTCAGAATACATTAATTTAGCCTATAAAAATACAGTATGGACAAATTTTTCTCATTCCCTGACGTAAGAATTCACAATTTTGACACAAAAATTGTAAACTTTTATTACATTCAAAATACATTTCTTAAGTCTTTAGAATTTAAGTTCTGAGGTGTTGGCAGTCAGAGCTCTTGGTATTCAGCAGAAATACGTTATTGCAGAGCCTTTACACAAAAGTAGCTTTCTAAAGTTAAGAGAACTTACTCTTCCCACGTATTTTTGTTGCTACCAGGAGGAAAAGAAAGGCTTCCTGCTATGAAAGGTCTGTGTGAATGCATTACTCAGGTGAACAATTCGGCCCTGACTTCCAGTGCTACTTCGCTCTACAATCACACGTGGCATCTGAACAAGCTGAATGGGACTTTTTTCATCCTTTAAAGCCTGAGTAAGGTTTAGTATCTAAAAAGAGTAAAAGCAGGTAAGGTTAGAGTACACAAATAAAACTGCAGCTAACAGGCTTACAAATTTAGATGCCACTCAAATCAATTCTGTAGAGGACTGTGCTGATGAATGAATTAATTTTAAAAGATACTCTATTGCAAGTAGAAATATTTTATTTCTTTGGTAACATGAAGACATCCTGCCACTAACTACCCTTCCATTCTTTTCTTGAATATTTCATGCAATCCTCTCCAAATTTTCAGAAAATGTTATGAGTCAAAAATCAAAGAGCATTTTAAATTTAGCACATCTCTTGAAAGCACTGCACCTTTAATGAAAAAAAACCAACCTACAAGAAAGCCATGATTTAACATAGGATCTATCACCAGTTTAGCCAAAATTATTTTCATATCAGAAGATATGAAGCCATATTATTAACACATACCAAACCCAGTGCTAAGACCTACATTCAGCCCTCAATTCACAGGTGTCTGTTATCTTCCTTCCAAAACTTCAGTGCTCATGGACTGCCCTGATAACTTACTCCATATGCAATGTTATCCTGCTGAAAACTGAGGCAAGTTTTCATTTTAGCTCTGGTGACACACTTGCATTATCCTTAATATCAAGCCTTTTTGTCCCCTGCACAATGACCTTGTCAAACTTACTGATCCTCTGCTCACTCTGCACTTTTCAAAGTTCTGAGGTAATCCTTTGTAGATATGTGTTACCTGTTGCTTAGACTATACATTCTTGAGAGAATTGTTTATTTTGGGTTTGAAACCCTTCCCAAATTTTTTTACCTGCACTTCACAAAAATAGGCTTCTAAGTATGTTTTGTACCTTAAAGACCTCACCCCCTTACATGCAAGATATGTTTATCAACTAGATTCCTAGTTTTCTTATTCTTAAATTCCCATTTTTAAGGATGCATTTAGATGTTTTGGCTATCCTGCAAATTCATCCCAACTGAATGCATCCACTATCATGTGATCTAGGTAGCCAGCTCTTCTATAATGCCCTTGTAACATACTTTCGTTTTACACCAAAATCAAGTCTAAAATCAGTGCTAAAAGGCATTGTTTGCTGATGTATTTCCAATCACATCCAAGAATTACTCATTATCTGCACTTCTTCCCTGCCTGAAAACCTGACATTTCCCACAGTGAAACACACTCTTATATAGCTAGAGAGAGATTAAAAAAAACCCCAAACAAACACAACAAATCTCTGCTGAAATCCACCACAGGGACAGGGTACAAAAAAAGGGTCCAGATGTAGCTTTTAGAGCGAAAAACTAATTTAGACAACCAAGCAGAGCTGCAGTCTTGTGCAAGGTACTTTCCGATATAGGAAATTCTACAGAGAAAACAGCTAATTAAGCCACTCTAGGAATTGTGAATGTCTGGTTTCAAACTATCCATGTTGAATTTACGAACACAGAGAAGTCAGTATCAATATATTTAGTGCAAACGGGACTATTACATTTGCAGAAATGACATTTTATGCCTACAATGAACTAAATAACTTGTTCTTAGCTAAAGCTTTTTCTCTAATATTTCACACCTGTCTTAAATTGTAAAATTGCAGGAAGATGGAGAAACCTTTCTCTTCTCTCTTGTTTTGGTGTTTTAAAATAACAAACAATCAAACAAACAAAAAAAAACCCAAAAAAGCCCAACACTTAACAATCATCAAATTTCTAATCCAAAAATGGCTGGACTGTTTTGAAGTATAGTTTTAACATTTGATATTTTATTACCTAATATTGCTTTCTTGTGAGAGGTATTTGAAAAATCGTCAATCCTCCAGAATAAAGTCACATTTATTTTAACAGCATAATGAAATTACACATCAAGTTTTCCATCCAAATTTATGACACTTCTCCAATATTTCGTTTTTAAAATGCCTTCTAAGAATATACAGTTAATTTCTCCCCTATCCCCCACAAAACCAATAAAATCCAATTATTTAAGAAAATCTTCTATTAAAAAAAAATCAGCATACACTTTCTGCTGTCTCATCTATATGCAAATGGGAAAAAACTCTAAGAAGAAATTGAGTCTTCTAAGGTGAAAATACCTTCAAGTGTCTTTCCATTCAAGAGAAGTCAGTTTTTGTTCCTCTAAAGAAAGCAGCTGAGAAGTGATGACAAATTAAATACACAAATAAAAATCTAAGAAAAGCAGACTTACCTGTCCCCTCATAACAGACATCTGGTTTTCAAAAGTAGCCTTGTCAAATCCTTTGTCAGTCTTTATTAAGAAAACAAACAGTTATTATAGGAAATGACCCACTTATTTTCAGCTATATATTTAGTATGTAAAATCATCAGTATCATAATAAGCATACTCATATTTACCAACACTATAATAATTTTTGAAAGCTTCAAATAGAATCCTAGTATGACCCACAAAAAGGCCTATTTATTGCAGCAAGTTTACATACGTGAAAATGAAAAATGTTCCACATCATAGAAATAAAATACATCAGTGGATATCTCTTTTGGCAAGTGGTAAATACCAATATCTGGTAGATATCAGGCTTAATACCATTACATAATGTTAACACTGCTCTTTCTCTCACATGTACTCTGGAAGAAGAACATTTCCTCCCTTGGATTTATTAAATACTTCAACTAACAAACCCAGAATCAAAGACACAAATATTTGTGTTTCAGGATCCAGTTTTGATATTAAAGCTGCACTTTCATTAAAAGTTTAAAATTTCAAATTCTTTCAATGCTCATTTGTATTATTTCAATTGAACACCTGACACAATTGTTTATGGAATATTTCAGATAAGGACACTTCTTTACATGTCAATATTGTAGCACACTTTTAGTGTCTTTAAAATGAGTTTGACTTTAAACATGGTCAAAATTTCAGCATCAGTTTAGCACAATATATGTACGTAAAATTTATATATATATATATATACATACACACAAAAGGCTTGGATGCATTTTAAGTTATGTTAAATACATGATTTCCTCAGGTTGCTACAGCTTAAGTGCATACACACCACATAGGTATGTTAAATGGAGTTTTTACACAAATTTGTGCTATAAGAATTAACTGGCTTTAATTGATTATGTGAAACTTAGATATCTAATACATAATTATGTATTCAGATGAGTTGATTACTATGAATTAACTACATTGGCGACACAGTTTCCTTATAATTACATAAACCCTTTCAACCAAGCCAATGTTAGAGCTAAAATAGCACAATATCGTGATACAAAAAAGTTATATTTTTTTTATCTTTTATGACTTTAACTGTTCCATTACAGGTATCAGCTATTTCAGTAATATTCAATTCAAAGAAGCAGCTGATTCACCTTAAACAGTTCATAAAGATCTTCGCAAAGGTCCTGTACGAAGTTCATATCAGAAACGCGAGGAAGAACAAGATCTCTGGTCTCCTGAGAGAAAGGAACTTTTGCTTGAGGAAGCCAAGCCCAGTGAAAGGGATCTAATACAGGAAAACAGTACACTTAGTGATTAACAACAGGCAAAAATTAAATTCTTGAGCTGCCTGCTGCATGCTCTCAGTAACACACCACTTTTTCCCAACATGGTTTCCCCATACACCCCTTTTGGCTACAGTTGCAAGAGCAGCTTTACAGCTGCTAATCCTTTTTTCCAAACAGTAAAAACATAGTAAGCAATAAGTAAAAAAAGTATACAAATGAAACACTGCAAGCATGAGAAGACACCTCTTCTAGTTTAGCAATGCAGTTCCCTTTGGAGTAAAATAATAGCTGTAATAAAATAGAAATCTTTCACGTTTGACTCATTTATGAATTAACAAAAAAGTAGCTACTATTTTTAATATAATTTTTAGTTTTTTAAAATGCTTTCTTAGCATGCTGAGAGAAGGTTCTTAACTTTTCACTCAATTGCTACTAGATGTTTTTTTCAAAACATATTGCAAGAGTAATGAACTTCCATATGACCATTTTTTTTAAGTGCTCCCTTTCTTCTGCTTTGGGTAATGATTCATTTCCCAAGGCTCTGCTTATGAGTTTTGAGACCCAAGAGCCTGAGAGCAAATCTTACAAGTGAAAACTGAGGCAAAGTCAGCACTGAGTAACTTCTTTCTTCACCTTTTGCCTTCAGGTCTTTGCTGCACTTTTCTTCAGTCCCATCCTCACTTCTGATTTACTTAATGCTTTCTTGTTGTTCTTTATGTCTTCTGCTAGCTTTACTTCAGCTGAGCTTTGACATTGCAAACTCTATTCTTGCACTTTTGGGCAAAGTCTCTATTTTTTCAGAGGAGTTTCTACATTTTTTTTTCTTTTTTTTTTTTTTTTTTTAATTAATATACTTAATATTTGCACCCCCAATTCAGGCAGGAGTTGCCTGTTCATCCATGCTGGACCAACTTCCTGCCTTTTGCATAGCCTGCTCTCTGGCTTTTAGAAGGTTATCCTTGATGACCAACCAGCACTAGTCAAGAAAATTTGCTCTATGTATTAAGAGGCTGCAATTTGTAAATGCCATGCTACAAGTTTCCTTTATAAAATTATCACATGCCTGTCAAACTGCACAAGAATACTAAAGGATCATGCAAGTTTAATACTTTTGATCCTGAAGTAATAGATGGTATAAAATAAGCCATAATTGCTGTGTCTCTAGAACAGCTACAGAAGTGACTGTAGCCAAGAGATATGTAGGACAGTAACTATTTAGTATCAACATATAAAGAGATTATACAAAGCTCTGGTTGGAGTAATAAACTAGCCTTTTGAGAGTCTAACTAGCCCACACTTAACTGCCATAATTACCTGCTTGGCTAATAGCCCTCAGAAATAATTGGAAACCCTGTTGGGCACCTCCCTCTAAACTGTAAGTAATCACAGATGTAGTCAAAAGCAATCTCACTTAAACAGCAATAGTATTTTCAAGCAGAGTAAAAATTGATAACTAAATATTAACATCTAGGAAGTAAGCTAAAGATGAGAACAAGAAAAAAATAACCTGTCTACTTGTCCACCTATAATAGTACTTTTCGAAACAAAAATTTGGCCATTAGACAGACAGCTTGCATATCCTTTCACCCAAGTAATTTTCCACCATGTTTTTCAAGAAAATACATGTGAAAAACATGTTGCTAAATTCTTCCAATTCCACCATCAGTCAGTTTACATACAGTACTACGCTTATAAGTGTCCACGTATTAACAACGTTTAAAAGTAAAAAATATGAAAATGGACTAAATCACATATGCCATTGCAAAAATGGCACTTGTTCCTAACTTTCTGAAGAAGAGCATGTTATTTAAAAATTCAATGTATAACTACAGTGATGATTTCTTAGTTTCTTACTAAAACAACCCAAATAAAAAATACTTCTTTGGAAGCTACTGTCCTGAAAGGAAGATGATAGAAGAATGCAATACTTACATGCCCTCCACTCATCAGGATGCTTAAAAGGAAATGCTAAACCATTGTCAATTGCAGCAATTTTAATAGATTCTTTAGTTATACTCCATTGGCTATCCTGTTGAAGGAATATTTAAAAAGTAAATGATATTTATGTGCTTACAAAAACAGTGAAACACTTTAAAATATTAAATAATATACTTTTTCCCTTCACTGGTTAAATTCAACTTAAACAATACAAAGCAGTATCCAAATAAACTCAAGTACATATAACTCTTACTCTAACCCTATTAAAGAGGAGCCCTTCCCCAAATACAAGATAAGCTGAGCACATAAAGAGCTGAAAAAATGTGCCTGAGCAACAGTGGGCACTTTTACTATTATTATAACCCAATCTAGTAAAGCCAAAATACAGAACAATATAAATAACTTCTAGCACTGTTCTATATAGATTAGTCTAAAGAAAATAATTTTTCCCTTCATTTTGCCTAGAATAATTTGCAGTTATCATATATCTTGAAACCATGCACCAGGATTAAAGGCATGCCCTTAATCCCCAGCAAGACCAAGGTACAAAACTAAAAAATTTAAAGAACATAAATTTCAGTAGTACGATTTTCTTACCTTATCTGAAAGATCAAGTTCATCATCTTCTTTTTCGTACCTGACTAACCAGTTATCATTACCTCTGTCTTTAAACAGAAAAGTGCATGTCACAACATAACACATATAAAGAAAGCATCATCTCAAGTGATACACAATGACTAATATTGTAAATTGACACTTCACCCATGTAAGTCAGGCAAAACTGTTCAAAAAATTTCTTTCCATCACAATACATGTGTTTTAGCTTTACTGAAATGTATAGGCAACTGATTCAGTGAATGACCACAAATGTACCAAATGTTCTTTGGTATGTAGTATTTCTTTAGTTTCCCTAAACACAGAATTAAAGCATAATGAAAGTATTTGCTTAAAAATATCAAGTAACATTTTAAAAGGGTTGTTTGGATTTTTTCATATTGCAATCCAAAGTAAATTATTTTAAATTTAAAATGCGACTTTCTGGCCTTCAGTTTTGAGAAAAGCATCTGAAATGTACTAAAAGTCTTAAACACCAGCTTTCAGCCAGCATTGCTTACCATTTCTGCCTTACAAAAGTAGATAGATACCAAGAGACACTAACAAATACCTGTGTTTCTGATGACATAATCCAAGATAACCAATCTTTCAAACTGTGACTGAAATTCTTTCCTTGTGTTCTCAGGTAAAGGATCAGTTTCAAACTTCCTGAGCCAGTAGTCAGCTTCCTTATATCCTTCAACAAACAACTGGAAGGAGCCAACCTGAAATATTAAGAAACAGCATTTGGAAAATACACTTGGGTAGGTCACATAAGTAATCTCAACTTTGAAAGTACATAATGAGTTTTTCTGTTAAAAGTTCAGAACACAGCAAGTATGACATTAAAAAAAAAAAAGATTACTAAGTGGTTTCTCTCTCATTCCTAAACTCAAAAAAAAAGGTAAGACTCAAATCATGAGAGTGTTTTTCTAGGATTTTTGATGGTTTTGGTTTTTTAGGTTTTTTTAAAGCTTTGTTTAAACACTCACTGAGTTTACCAGGAACGAAATGTAGCCAGATGGCTCAACACAAATAAACAGTCAGTATTACAAGAAATAACATCTATTCTCTTTTTTCACTGGAAGCACTTGATTCAATAGTTCAGAGAAAACTGTAAAAATGACAAGAGAAAAATCTTCCTCTCTGATCAGCTTTTAACCATCACTGATGAGAACAGCAGCACTAACCACTTTTTTCAAGACAGATCCTTTTTGCACAAAATAAAATTGGCTGAAATACTCTTCCCAAAAGAGTCCAAGGAAGAAAAGCTGAGATGGCATAGGCTCCATATGTATGTGAAACAGGAGAGGTGCTCAAGATTAAAATTCAAAAAAGAACTTATATTTGGGAAGTAAAATGCAGATAGATAAACACATGCAGACACATGGATAAATACAGAGCACATGGAACAACCACGCTCATGCGAAGCTTGCACAACCTGTGTCACGTGGATCTAAATTGCTGGGAACTGATACAAGTGGATTACACAAGCTGTATGGAACCTGTGCTTTAAAAGCTTAGGATTAGAACAGTGTAGTGATATTTTGGGGATCCAGTAAGGCTCATTAGGCCAGAAAGATGCCAGGTTTTAAGTCGGCATAGTCTGCACTCAAGACAAAAGGAAGGTAGGAAGAACACAAAAATTCCCAAAAGAATAAAACAAACAATAGAAGGCCAAAAAAAAAATTAGGAAAAAATTAGGAACTAGATAAATTTCAGGGAAAAAACACTGACAATATAAAAACATGATATTAAAAGGAAATGTACTAAACAATCAATAAATACAAAAAAAGAAGTGAAATGTACAACAAGTTTCAGCAGAAAGCTTGACTGTAAGCTGAAACAAAAAGTGCCAAGATTATTAGAGTAGTTCAAGTGAAGGAATGATATAAAAGTGGATAGATTTTGCACAGAAACAGTCATATTTATCAAAATTTCAGACATTTAGAGGTAGTTTTCAATAAATAACAAATGTTTTCTTCTACTGTTTAAGTTACTTATAAATACTCTTTTTTTTTTTAAACTCAAAGTTTTGTCTAAGAATCAGGAAGTGCACAAATGACCTATTTTTCATCTTACCTTAGGAGGTAGTCCAATTCGATTAAATTTTTTAGCAACTTTTGGCACTTTCTCTAAAGCATACTTTTTTCCTCTTGACTTTGCACGATCTATTGCACTGTAATTAAAGGTCTCACTGACAAGCCAGACGACCTTAAAATATGAAAGTTAAACACAGCTCAGAATTCTTTATTATTTAAATTATAAATTTACATTTTAGGCTCAGTTGTCAAAAAAAGAAAAGTCAAAAAGGAAGCATCAGGCATTTCCAACAGAAATTTTATAGAGGTGAATATTTTCTATTTTACAGATCTCAAACAAAAATGGGAATTTTATATGCTGATTTTTGCAAATTTGCATCTCACCAAAACATGAGGCACAAAACATGTCAGAAAATACTAGAAACTGAAGTGGTTCCAAAGAAGATTCAATTTGGATTCAATTAAACTTATCCTTTAAAACAAAAGTCACAGTCACTATTTCTACACCAAACCACTGTGCCTTTGGACTTGCAATAGTTTACAGATGACAATACACAAGGATATCTACACAGCTGCAGTTCAGAGACTGCAGGGGTTTTTTATTCAGTAATTTATGTGTTTTAACTTTTACCTTAGTTTTAGGTACAACTCCCAGCCCCAGCTTCTCATCTACAAGATAGGCACCAGCTTCAGAGAGGTATCCCTGATTTGGAACGAGGCAGCCTCTGCCAAAGCAGCAAGGACAACAAATTTTGTGAAAATATTTGGTCCATTTTGGATTTAGATGTCCATAAGGCTCTTCAGATTTTGGTTTGAACACTCCAATAATTTTCTAAGATAAATAATACAAAATTAAAATATGAGCACTTTGAGTTGCAAAATTAGTTTAAAAATTAGTTATTTGAAAACACTGGTTAAATCCTATACACAGCATTTTACAGTTGCTCTTTTTAGATGATGAGATAATAAAACAAACAAAATGAAATGCTAAATACATTTATCATCAAATGCCTGTCTAGGATTAGTACAAATTCAAAATAAGCTCTTCACAAGAAAAAATCCAAACCAACTACTATTTTCTTTTCCAAAATATATTTTTCAAAATTTAAGAGGACTGCATTTTAAAATATAATTTTTTTTGTATTCTAAGTTTTTTAAAAAGGAGGTTACAAAAGTAGCTTTAAGAGCAATTTTCAGCCCACCAATTAACTCACTGACAGGTTATTTCAGATGGAGAAACAGTGGCTCCAGGAAAGTGACAAACATAAAGAACATTAATAGTTGACTGTTACATTTTCTCTTTTAAATCTATTTTCCTATTGCTCTGAGTTTGAATGGATCAAAAGCTTCTACACTCTGCAATTCCCAAGAGTGGTGTCATTTGCCACTTCTGTAGATTCCTCAATTTAAAGTCGACAATGGTTCACACCATCAGCCACCATTTATCTGCAGTAAATACTACATGTAGTAAATACTAAAATTAATCAGAGTGCTGTGTCCAATTTTGGACACTATGCTTCAAGAAATCTGTTAACACACTGGAGAAAGTTGAAAAAAATGAGAATAAGCACAAAATATGTGAATAATGAAAGGTGGTATGAACAAAGGTTGTTTAGGCTAAGAGAAAATGAGGCCTTATGAACTACTTGACAGGTTGCTATAGGGAAAAAAACACATTTACTGTTGACAAGCCAAAAAATGATAGGTTTAAATCCCAGCAGATAAGTCACAAAGAAGAAACCCTTTAAGAGCAGCTCAAGACTGGAACAGACTGCCAGGTTCTGGAGTCTCCAAAGCAGGATGCAACTAACAGGAGGTTAGTTAGACATTTATCAGGACTCACGTTAAAACAATCCTGCTCCACAGCACAGGCACTTAATAGATGATTTCTCAAGGTGCCTTCTACATATGATTCTGTATTTGTTGACCTCAAAGCAAAAGATTATTACCAGACTAAAATATATAACCTTTCAATTGCCTGTGATGAACTCTGGCCTGCTGCATTAAGTCCGTGTAATGACTTTTCTATAGCTCACGTGGAATGCTGTAGAAATGCTTATCTTCATCCCTCCTCACAGCACAGTGGCAGGCAAATCAAATTCTTTCTAATAAATATTTAAGAACAACTGTTTAGGAAGCATTTTCACATATTAGTACTTTACTGAATCCTCATCAAAAGAGTGGACCTCTCAATAAGCTAAACACGGCCTGTTGTTGCACCAGTTCTCAGAGCTGATTGACACTCAGGTCAGGAACAAGTTTGCTGGCAGTCAAAGACTGTTGCAGTAACTGCTGATTTGGCTGGATTAGGGAGAGGATCCAACCAGTTGCCTTAGCTTCTAGAGAATTTTCACCCATTTTGTCCTAGACAATCTTGCTTTGCCCAAGATTGTCCAGGACAAAGTAACTACAGAGGACTTAATTCATTCAGTTTGGAAACAGATACACGAGATACCAGGCATTAGCAGCATCATCTGTCTCATCCATCTATTTTGATTCATTCCCAAAAATACCATTATTTGCATTCAAATTGTAAAATAAGTTTCCTATCAACAGAGAAAGGAAATAAATTGACAAGAATTCTCTTGGTCTTGGTATGCTGTTATCTATGACTGTAGATAAAACCATTCAAAACCAAGAACAAGTTGTATGCAACTGCAGACACAATTCAATTTAGACCTACAAAAATGGTTACACTTATAATCAATATTCTATGTAATGTGAAAGGACATCATGTTTTTGAATACATAACTATTTATTATTATTTTTTATTTTTAAATCACAACATTTGGTACACTATTTTAATCAAAATTACAATGTGAGGTTTAGAAATGTTAAAGTTATTTAATTTTTTTCTATTGAATCACATGTATCTACCTGCTTAAAACAAAGCTACCAGCTTTGCATTTCCCAGAAATGTTGTGGTCTATATAGTAGTACATTCCAAACCTCTAATTATCTCTTTTCTGAATCACTCTCTAGAAAATACTTCCTACAAAGTGCCCATTTGAAAAAGGAGTTTAGCTCATTCCATCACTTGCCTGGACTGTACTGTGCTATACTGTCAAATCTAGATATGGTTTCAAGGTTTCACTGAAGTTAGAACACCCTGCCAAATTTTGCGGAGCCACCACTGTTGAGGACCAGAGTAGAATCAGAAAGCTCAATATGTAGGACAAGCTAGCAAGGCCAGTCTTAATTTTGCCAGTCAAAATTAATTTACAGACTGACTCCATTAGCACTACCAATTAGCCAGTAGTTAAACTGCCAGGAAACTATTGCAGAACAATTTGTAACAGACACAATGCCTTGTATTTATTGGTTACACAAATACAGAAATATTCAATACTTCAGCAGTAGTGCTGCTTAAGTACAGAACTCCTTCATATCAGCATACAATTATATAATTTTTGTAAATAAATGCAAAAAAGCTAGCTTTAATTAGGTAAATTGATTTTTATCTTTCTGATAGGCTCAAATCAGCAACTCAGATGACCTAATGGAAACAGCTTATTTTACCTGTAACTTGGCATTAGTGTGAGTAAACACTTCAGAAGCTGACCAGTAAGAAGGCTTAGCACTTCTTTAATGAGCTCCTTCCCAGCATAAGGAAGAGATTACTCAAGAAGAATAGAAGGCAACTCACGAAACTGGTCTGAAGTGGAATGATGCAATACTCAGTCCAACAGGATCTGAAATCCATTCTACAAATTAGAATAGCACTATTGACAAAATTAAGTTTTATGAGATCTTTAATATGGATAGCAAACACAGATAAGTTCTTAATTTATTGCAAAGAACAAAAGCAAAATTGAAAGTCTGCTAAGAACTCCGTATCATTATTCTCACAGTCCCATGTTGACAAATACTTCCATATTTTGTGATAAATCCTTCCTGACCCATATAAAATAAGTGGTCTCTTTTTTTAAATCATTTCTCCTAAATACTTACATTCAAATCAATGACCTACATAAAGGAGGAGGGCAAGTCACTACTAAGAACTTAACTAGGAACAAAACCAACATTTACTGCAAAAGAAAAGTAAAACCAACAAAAAAATCACCACATAAGAAGCTAGGAATAATATGCCCCATCCAAAATACTACAGTTATGCTTACACAAAAATGACATATAAGTAGTCTCTCACTAGCGCCAGGGCACAGTGAATGTCTCAGGCATCTGCTAATCACCAAAATCCAACAAAATCAAGTCTGGAGAAGTTTCAGAGAAAACAGATTTGCAGATATGGAAATACAGAACAAGTAAGATTCTTTTTTTCCCCTAGTAATTTCTCTACTAACTCTCTAAGAATAAAAAAAAGTCAACTGCACAGCATTAAGAAAAACTCAAAAAAAAGCCCACTTAATCAGTTGTAAAGTATTTTAGCATGACACTGTAGAATACTCTTCAGACACATCAAGCATTGAATTTTTGAAAAAGTATTAATTTAAACCAGTATTTGGTTATTACTCAGATTTTTTCCTATTGCACATTAAATAAGATATAAACCTAATTTAAAATACCTCTTTACAAATAGAATAAAGTTTGAATATGTGTATATAAGTACACAACCTGGAAATCTACAAAGATCTAAGCTACTGAAATCGGGAAGTAACGTAACGTTTAAAAAGCCAGATGAAAATTTGAAAAGGTTTTCATATTTACAGCATTGTATGTGATAGCAAGAATCCCACAAAGTCATCAGAGAAAGAATTCTTTTTCCCTCCAGTTTCAAAAAGAGAGAGACCCTCCTTCCCAACCTACTTTGGCTCTTCTCCAGCAGAATAAAGGGGATCATTACTAACAAATGTTCCTGGAACACAGGTTACAATGGAATAATGGAGCTGCAATGTGCAGTTTTCAGAAGATTTTGAAGGGTAACTCTGCCACCTCCCATAACAATAAATTCATTAATAAAATCATAAATTTACATATTTATTTATATTAAGTCAGGTAACTGTTCTAAAAAATCACTCATTCAAAAAAGTGTAAAAACTATGACCATAAAATTGGCATTAAAACAAACTAAACAACTGTGAAAATTAACTGACAAAACAGGAATATATTCTATAATGATCAATAATATGACTAAAAGCTAAACAGAACCCAAACTACTCCCTAAATGAAAGGGAAGTGACTGTTATGGGGATGCACAGAATAACAACAATCTTGAATATACTCTGAAAACCTAGGCACTCAAAATGTTACAACTTCCACATCCAACACAACTGAGCAACTGGGATCTTCAGGATTAATGAACACCTACATCTATCTAAGACCAGAAAACTCCTGATTGAGCTTAAAATAAAATCAGATATGACAAATTAACAAAAGTTGAGGGGTTGGAACTCTTATTTTATGAAACAGATGGGTAGCAAAGTATTTCTAATTTAAAGAAAACAATGTGAAAATATGTCTGAAACATCATTTTCTGTTACTAAATATTGTTGACCAAATGTTACTTTTCAAGTCAGATACTCAGGTAACTGTTACTTCTCTGTCTCAAAGTAACCTTAGGACACCCCTTTGATGACCACTATTCAAGGTACCATCTACCACTATGGGAGGGGAAACCAAATTTTCCAGTTAAGATTCAGCAGACAAGTTCAAGCAAAAAGGTAGATTTGATATCACTTCTCACCCATCTACCAATCATATAGGAGAAAGGAGACATGACCTAAATAAAAGACTATCTAAAAAGAGAAGAGATAAAAATGTAGGAGGCCTAAACAGTACTGAAATCAGAAGCTCACTTGCGTCAAAAATCAACTAAAACGTACAGAAAACAAGATTTCGCACAAAGGAATTCCTGAATTGTTTTCAGATGTTAGAGGCCCTTTTATTTTCTCCATATTTATTTGATGCAGATCATTCAAACATGACAAAACTGCAGCAGAGAAATAATAGTTATTTTGCCTTACCTTGTGCTGCAAGACATAGAAATCTAATTATTAATTGCATTGATTTTTCCAACATCAGTGTTGGCATACAATAAATTATTAAACAACTTATTTAAATGAATTTCCATTTAAACAGAATTTTTAAATGTCCATTTTCAGTTCACTGCTGATAGTGTCCCTGACTGCAGTAACATGCTCACCCCTTTTGGATCCTTGGCAAAGTAACTCCCACTGGATCCTTGAGAGATTCTTTCTGGAAAAACTCCACATTCTATAGCTTGTTCTGTTCTCAGAATAATCTCTGCAAATTCTGGATCATCTAAAAATATATTCATATCAGCAATATGTCCTGTATGCCCTGAAAAATAAGAAAACAAGGAGTCTTAAGTGCAATTTGTACTACTAATTAACAGCAGCATAAGTAAACACATTGAAAAGCCAACACCCCTCCCCTGCTGACACCCATTCAACAGCAGGCTGAAAAATCTGGTCCATTAAATCAGTGCAAGTTTTTCCACTGATTTATCCATGTCTAATCGACCTTTTGTTTAAAGTAAATCAGCCAAACCCTCAACAGCAAATTTGAGACTACCACTGCTAAGTGTTTATACTTTTCAAGGATTAAAAAAAAAACAAAACAAAAAAACCCACAAAAACATTTAAAGTCACAACTGTAAAAAAAGTGCTAAAGATTTTACATATTATCTGTGTGTCCTTCTGCAGAGAAACCTACCTGAAAGCAAACTGCTCATTACCCACTAACTATTAGGATGGTATCACACCCTTGAGTCAAGAGTTTAGCGAACGTTCATTGTCTGCTGAGACACAATAAAGTTAACCCACTGAAAAATCTGTTACAAGTAGCACTCAAAAGTGGCATCAACATCCCCGTGGAGTACCACGTGCCACCACTATTCCAACATTAAAACATTGTAAGCAACTTGTAGTGTTTCTTTATATACCAACCAAAAGATCAGGTCTATGAAGACACTCATAATGCAAACTCTACAACACTACACAAACATTTAGAAAGACAACTAGAAAGGAAGTTGCCAGGATTCTATTCATCTTTCAATTTTTTCAAACTATTTCTTCACAAGTTTTGAAACTGTAGATTATTGTACCTTATTTTTAAGGCTGGGATTATTCTACACGTTCACTGAGTGCATTGTAATGGGTCTGTTTATTAGGGATCATTTCTGCATTAAGAAGCAGCTACATTATTCTAAATTAAACATTTACAGATAAAAGTCGCTTTTTTTCCCATTTCAGCAATTGGACAAATGTAATATACATCCTTCTGGAATGCAACTGATACAGAATCCACAGAAAAGATACCCCTAAACAGTTTGTGGAGAGTCAAATTAAAGAACTAAACACCTTGTTGTAGCACAGGACAATCTTTGAAGCTTTCTAGAACGCTAGCACTTGCGTGCAACGTACCACTCACAAATAATAATATGGCTTCCAAACAAAAGAACTATAAAGCATTAAAAAAATAGGAAAACCTTCGTATAAGTTGGCAACAGGAAGAGAAGCCTTAAAGCTAATAGCAGGTCATTCTTAAGGATCAACAGCTATGGCCCCTTGGATCAGAATCTCTTACAACTACTCGGCAAATACTGCTGTGATAAACTACACTTTGAGACTTCAGAGTCAGACAACAAGAGACAGGGAAAGAGTTCAAAGATTTCCCTGTCACAAAGTATTTAAGTGAGTTACAGAAATAAACCCAAAGACCCACAATGCATTTATTTTTATGGAAAAAGTCACTTTGAATCAATGATTCTTATTACATATTCAAGCCTCAACTACCTCTACACATCTACATCACATCACACACCGGAGCTGCAACTACCTACATATTTCTGTCAGTGAAAGCAAAATCAGAGTTGTGCATTGCACTGTTACCAAACAAAATGCAATATCCACGCTAAGTCACACTGCACATTGATCTTCCAGGTGAAGAAGACCTACAAATGAAGTTGTTCACATGGATTGCAGTTGTCTCTGCAGAAGATTCAGAGGGCAGTTTTTGATTTCTGTCCATTTATTCCACAATCTAATACTGTAGTCTCACTGCCTTGGGGAAATTCTTCAACCATGTCTTTTTTAACATAAAAGACAACTTAAGGAAAAAGTTGAAAGCAAAGAAGTAGCACTATGCTGCACAGTCAAGGAAGAAGAGAGAAATTTTTGAAACTCGTGCTTTGTTCAGTATTGCTACTGTGCCGTGAGAAAGCCTGTTACAACAGTGATGTCACTGTACAAAACCATATAGGCTGACAAAAAAGAAACTGACAGTTTAAAGTTTATCAACACTCTCCCTATGCAAATAAACCATCTTAATTGAAGACAGTATTTGCTGAATGTGGCAGGGGGGTTTTTATTGAGTTGGTTTCTTTTTCAAAAATCATTTTAATCAAGTTTTCCACTGAGAAAGTATGTTATATCACAACTTATTCCCAGTTTTATAACTAATCAAGGTTTCTCTTGCAATTACTCTAGAAAACTACTCTTCTCATTAAACTGCCACTAAGTAGACCAGGCCTCACACACACACAGTCTAACTACCAAGCTCAAGAACTTTTTTCAAATTAATTTCAAATTAATTTGCCCAAGACTGGGAAGCTGCTATACTAGAATGATGAAGACTCACCAAAGAAGATACAAATACAATCATTCACATATGCACCTCAGCCTGTTCTTCTATCAAGTAAACACGACATAAGCTAAACTCATACACTTTACAAGAGTAATATGTATGAAGTCCTTCAGCACTAAGCTAGATTTATACACTTTCAACATGAACATGGCTAAAGGTAGTCCCTTCAACCAATTCCATCTTTTCCAATACAAAGTCTCATATTCTGATCATAATTCCATTATGAAAACACTCAGTGTTGCAATAACATGCACAAATAACATCTGTTGCATGTTGATTCCACCTGACCCGTGAAACAATCCTGTACCTTCAAGTGTTATACATACAAAAAAGTTAAGGACAGGGAAGCAAGGGATGAGATGCTGCAATCAATCACAGTTCTGAGATTTTCTCACACATTCTTCGGGCAGATTCCAAGTAGTACCCTGCATTCGCTGTCCTAACTGCCCCAGTGGTGCAAGAGCCACCTCTAGTCTCCACTCTGAAGCATGAACTTCTTTTTTGAAGTGTTTTGAAGTTTTTGAAGTGTTTTTTGAAGTTTTTCTAGAAGTGTTTTGCTAGAAGCACTGTCTCCTTAACACATCTTAGTGGAAACAAGACAGGAGAACTCAACATTTTAATGGCATGTTCTCATTACAGGTATGGACTACACTTGGGACCAGTGGTTAAAAGAAGAGATTATTCTTTCCTTATGGTTAAATTCTATACACTATTAAAAGCTTTCTGTGGCTACTAAAATAAAGTTACTAGCACAATTTATTTTGTTTAACTTGATAGGAGTTTTGTTTGGTTTTTTATTTATTTATTCAATTGTTGCAAAAGGAACAGTCTTGCCAATCTCTGGTAAGAAATCCTATGCTATGATTACAATAGCAAACACTATGAAATGACAGAACTCCACAGATTTCAGTCAGCAAACCCATCCTAGATGTACACCTATTTAGAAACTTGCACAGAATCAAAAGGTTGTAAGCCTAAAGAAAAAAAAAGTAAGCAATAAATAACAAGTAATTTATGATTTTGCCAGTATATTTAGAATTAGGTAATGGCTACACTTATGCCTCTTTTCAAATTAATTATTAAATTCTTGCATTTCTGAACTTTCACATTATACTTCTCTCTTCAAGACCAGATTTCGAAACATGGAAAGATAAATTTCTATGAAAACCAAAGTTATGACTGTAGAGTCCACATCTAAAACTCCTAAAGCATGTGATGGTACAAAGTGAACATATGATTGTATGAGAGACTGAACGGTTGATGACTCAAAACAATTGCCCATTTGTGGAGGCAGCAGGGAGCTTTGCTGAGGCCAGGTTTGCAGGAGGCGAGTTTTTGGGTGTGTAGTGGCGATTCACGCAAGACAGAGAGGGTGAACACCTACCACCAGAGGCTACAAGCCAAGCTTTGAGCCAGGTAAGCAGCAGATCCTGCGAAGTGGAATAGTGCTTTTCATCATGCCAATTGTGCTCCCTTACACACACACACAGTCCCCTTCACCCTGGGAAGGTCAGGCTAACACAGAGGCCTGAGGGTATTCATCCCTCCTGATGGGGCATAACTGGCTCAACTACGTTGATGTGAGAGGCAGCTGTCATGTCTTAGAAGGTATCATAAACCATCAAAGACCCCCAAAGCACCCCAGACTCACTTCTGAGGCCTTTCACCAGAGGACTGAAAGCTCCCCACCCCCAGGGGAGGTACCTAGGGTTCCCACCTGTCCTGAGCATAAGGGCTTCCCTCACAGCCCACAGATCAAGACTGTGACCATCACTTCAAACAGTGGACATTGAAATGGCAACAATCAAGTCTTGTTGCAAGATTAACGGGTGGTGGTATGTTTCTACTCTTATTCTTTCTTTCTTTTCCCTTACACATTGTCTTAAGTGATGTTTTTATTCTTTGATATTGCTATGTTAGTACAGATAATAATAGCCAAAAGAGCTACGTACCTGCTTTCCATAGCAACCAAGTAGTTCTAAAATAAACTCTCTCTATATACATATATACACTTACAAACAGCGATCATTCACTGTCCTTTCATTCTAATCTACCCCAAAGGATCTATTAACAAGAGTCTGGGTTACCCTTGCCTTCTGGGGTGGGTTGTAACAGATTGGAACAAAGAACAGGCACAGACTGAGATTTTTTTTTCAAGATGAAACTATGGGGGTCACAAGAAAGTAATCAGTGGGATAGGCGAGACAAACAGAAAACTTGATAGTTTGACAAGTGTTCAGGAAGTAGCATTAAGTCCCACCACAGAATGCAGTCTGTGAAAACACGCAAAGCCACAAGTTCAGAAAAACTTGACAGAAACAAACAAAGCAAGGCCCAACAAAACAGCAAACAGATAGGGAGAAGAAGTTAACAGTGGAGACACTCATCAAGATGTAAATGAGTTCGTGCAGCCCTGCACAGAGACACAAAGCAGTTGCATTTCGATCGATTCGCAGCACCTTCCCTTCACTAAGTATTAGTCAGTGAGCCCACATGACGAGCGAGGGCAACGCGTCTCTGCCCCTCGCCGACGCTGCGCCCCTGGGCACGGCACACCGAGCGCACTGCATCCAGTTGTGTTTGTGGCCCCGCTGGCAGCACAGAGCCAGGCAGGGGCTGCCTTCCCCCCT